>NC_092820.1:126757452-127442035 GCF_023375885.2 Dermacentor andersoni
ATAATAATCATTATATATTTATGTCCACTGCAAGGAACACGGCCTCTCCCTGTGATCTCTAGTTACTTGTGTCCTGGGCAAACTCATTCCAACTTGTACCTGCAGAGTTCCTAAATTCATTACCCCATCTAGTTTTCTACCGTCCTCGACTGCACTTCCCTCTCTTGGCACACATTCTGTGACTCTGATGGTCTAACGGTTATCCACCCTACACATTACATTGCCCGCAAAGCTCCATTTTTTTTCTCTTGACGTCAATTATATTATCGGCTCTACCCGTTTGCTTTCTGATCCACCCCGCTCTCTTCCTGGTTCTTCATGTTACGCCTAGCATTTATTTCTCCATCGGTCTTTGCGCGGTCCTTAGCTTTTTCTCGAGCCTGTTTTTCAAACTCCAAGTTGCTGCACTTTAATTAAGCACTGATAGAATGCAGTGATTGTACACCTTTCTTTTCAATTTTAGAAGAAAGTTATCAGTGAGGCTCTGGCAATGTGTGCTGGGTGAAGTCCAATCCATCATTGTTCTTCTCTAAATTTCCTTCTCATGATCCCTGTAAGTAATTTACCTAGATAAACGTACTCCATCACAGACTCTAGAGGCTGACTAGTTATCCTGAACGCTTGTTCCCTTGCCAGGCTATTGACCAATAACTTTGTCTTCAGCATGTTAGTCTTCAACCCCACTGTAACGCTTTCTCTGTTAAGGTCCTGAAACCAGTGTTAGTGAACATGACATGTCATCTGCAAACCAAAGGTTGCTGAGGCATTCGCCATTGATCCTCACTTCTAAGCCATCCCAGTTCAATAGCTTGAATACTTCTTCGAAGCCTGAAATGAATAGCATTGAAGAGATTGTGTCTCCTTGCCTGACCCCTTTCTTGATAGGTAACTTTCTACTTTTCTTGTGCAGAATCAAGGTAGCTGTAGAGTATTTGTGGATATTAGCCAAGATATTCACGTACGCCTCCTGTACTCCTTGATTATGTAATGCCTCTATAATTGCTTGTATCTTTACTGAATCAAATGCCTTTTCATAATCATTGAAAACCGTATAGAGAGGTGGTTTGTACTCTGCAGATTGCTTGATTACTTGATTGATGACATGGATGTGATCCATTGTACAATATCTTTTCCTGAAGCTAGCGTGTTCTGTTGACTGAAGTCAAGTGTTGCCATTATTTTATTGGAAATCTTCTTGGTGAATATTTTATTCAATACTAAAGGAAAGCGTTAGAGGCTTTGATCTGCCAATTCTTTATCCTCTCCCATTTATCTTTGCTTTAATAGGCATTTTGTTACTTGGGAGAGCTTACCTACTGGCTGTCTTGGTACCTTACCCCCCCCTTCAGCTACTGCTTCTGAAACCAGCCTCATTATGGTTTCATTTCATAACAGCGAGAAAATAAACTGTCAGGTAGTGACCAAACGGAACAAGACTGCTGAGTCACAAACATGACAGCAGCTCCTGCAAACGGATTTACAAATATAAAGCGAAGAACAAAATACATCATAATCTAGATTTAATTCTTAAAGGAGAGGTTTCGCCAGCTTGGAATACATTCATAGCCCCGCTCCTAATACAAATACCTCATACTCTACTTGAACCGATTGGGCAAGGCGTAATTATCTCTGGTACCTCCTAGTGTTAGCTACCTACGTAGACTCACCGTTTGCAGTATCCGCTAAAACACAGGTTTGCTGATCCGCAGCGGGCGTCATGGGAGTCATTCGTATTCATTGCAAAGACGGAGAAAACTGAGGCAACTAATGGACGCGCCAGCACATGATCAAACATGGCGGCGTCCATGGTGTCACCATGTAAAGGTTCCATTCGCCATCAAACTACAGTAACGGAATTGACAGGCTGCCTGCATGTATGCCGTCCGTGATGACAGCAAAACAGCAGTTGAAATGTCCTGAAAACCACTACTAATCTCTGTGCGAATTAACGAAAACTGATATATATATATATATATATATATATATATATATATATATATATATATATATATATATATATATATTTTATGACGCGCGAAGGAGACCGTTTATCACCCTTACGGAAGAAGGGCACCGTTTACTGCATGTCGCGAAGGTGAGCGCAAAAGTGGCCAGCTGGTTGATCACCTCAGCGTCATCCTCTTCCTCTTTTCCCCCTCGGGACCGCAAGCACGTTCACCGGTGTTCGTTTTCGTGACGCGTAACATTCCTCTTGTCGCAGACGAAGCCCGCCGGGCGAGTCAACCCTTCTCTCTTGAGGTGAGCAATTTCAAGCGGGCGACATGGACCACTTGGATCTTGGCAGCTCTTCTACCACTCGCCGTGAGGCGAGCTATGTTATAGATGACTTCCTTGAGTCTGTTGATGATAACAAACGGTCCATCGTAGCTGGCCAAAAGCTTTTTGGAGTCCACAGCCAGACTAAATCACCAGGGCGATAGGTTACCGGATGGTGGCGAATTTCGTAGTGCGTTTATGATCTGTCCTGCGATACCAAAGTGGGCAAATGAGCAATACGACGAGCTTCTTCGCAAGGCGGAGAGTCTCGGCGACAGTGGGGTTTTCGTGACTACCGAAAGGGAAAACATTGTCGATTGTATACCGGGGTGGCCGTGTGTACAGCAGGAAGATAGGGCTGTAGCCGGTGGTCTCGTGTTTGGCGGTTTTTAACGCGTACGTGGTAAAAGGCGGTACGTCATCCCATTTCTTGTGGTCGGATGAAACATACACGGACAGTATGTTTACAATTGTTCGGTTGGTGTTTTCCGTAAGCCCATTCGTTTGTGGATGGTATGATGTCGAGTGACGCAAGTTGGATTCACAAAAACGAAGCAGCACCTCTACGACATCTGTGAATTGTCGTCCGCGGTCGCTGATGATCACACGAGGCGGACCATGTCGCAGGATGATATAATGCAGCAGGAATGATGAAACGTCAGTGGCAGTTGCTGAGGGCACGGCCGCCGTCTCGCAGTAGTGTGTGAAGTAGTCGACGCAAACAACTGTCCAACGATTTCCCTTGGCTGATTTAAGAAATGGGCCCACGAAGTCAATGCCCACTTGCTGGAAACGCGTGCTTGTAAGCGACATCGGCTGCAGGAGACCAGCTGGAGCAATAGATGGCCGTTTGTGGTGCTGACACTGCTTGCAGCTGGCCACATACGTCTCAACAGACTGTCGCATTCCAGGCCAATAAAAGCGTTCCTGAATCTGGTAGAGCGTCCTCGCCGAACCTAAATGCCCAGACGTGGGTCGTCATGCATAGCACTGAGAATCGCTGTGCGAAGGCTTTACAGTACCACTAGGAGAAAATGTGCGCCAGTGCTGGAAAAGTTCTTCTTATACAGGAGTCCCTCGCGTACACAGAAACGGTTTGCTGTCGTGGAGGCGGTCGTAGCGTGAAGAGCGGTGTTATTTTGCGTCTTTTCGCTGCTCAGCTTTGAAACAGTCGAAGTCTAAAAAACGTGGCGATACCGAAGCCACGAGGTGATCGAAGTCGTCTCGCGTGCTAAGTGGCATACGCGAGAGGCAGTCCGCATCAGCGTGTCGTCGACCGCTCTTATAAGAGACGGTGAAGCTGTATTCTTGCAGTCGGAGCGTCCAGCGCGCAAGGCGGCCACAAGGGTCACGAAGATTCGCAAGCCAACACAATGAGTGGTGGCCGGTGACAACTATAAAGGGGTGTCCATACAGGTAAGAACAAAACATTTGAACCGCAAATATTACCCCGAGGCATTCTTGTACCGTGACAGTGTAATTCTGCTCGAGCCTACTTAATGAGCGACTTGCATATGCGATCACGTGTTCGCGGTAACCGTAGCATTGAACTAGGACGGCACCAATACCTGTGCCACTGGCATCCGAATGGAGTTCCATCAGAGCTGAAGGACTGAAGTGTTGAAGAACCGGTCGTGACGTCAGCAGAACCTTCAACTGACGAAAAGAAGAGTCGCATTCCGGAGTCCACTCAAAGGGACTGTCCTTTCGTAGAAGGCAGTCAGCGGATATGCCACGTCGGCGAATTTAGGTATAAACAAGCGGAAATAGGAACAAAGCCCCACAAAACTACGCAGCTCTTTGACAGAGCGCGGTGCACTGAACGCTTCAGCGGCTGCTGTTTTCTGCGCATCAGGACGGATGCGATCCTTATCGACGAGGTACCCAAGCATGAGGGTTTGGCGGTCTCCGTAGTGGCATTTCTTGGAGTTTAAAACCAGGCCAGCGTTCCTGATGCAGTTCAAGACGATATCCAGACGCGAGTTGTGTTCGCTGAAGGTGCGGCCAAAGATGACGACGTCGTCGAGGTAGCACCCGTTGGACTTGCTCACTCGTTTGTAGTGGACGAGCCACTCGTCGGCGTCTTCACCCGCGTTGCCTCCGAAGGTGGGTGGAACTCGGTAGTATGGCAGTGGACTGCTAGGCGCTGCCCTCGGAGCGGCTCCTTATTCTGGCATGTCGAAGACGGTCACGGCTGATAGCGGGAGGGCGGCAAGTCGATGGCTTCGACGAAGCTGCAGCAGTGACGGTTCCGTTGTTGTGAGCGCCACCCAGCACCTCCACCACTTTGTTACGCGCGAATGAGACTGTTTCCTTTATGTCGCGAAGGTGAGTGTTACAGTGGCCAGCTTGTAGATCAACTCAGCGTCGCCCTCTTCCTTATTTCCCCCTCGGGACCACAAGCACGCTTACCGGTCTTTGTTTTCCTCACGCGTAACAATATATATAAATAAATGTGAACCGAATATTCACATTTTGAAAGCAACAAATTACTATTATTTTAGTAGTGTTCCAACCGCTACCGCGGCCTTCATAAGAGTGAAGAAGATTGTCCGTGTGTTTTGAGCTGTTGTCGGTGTCTTATTTCTTACGCCTAAAACCATATCTATAAGGAATCTACCAACTAGCCCGACCGCAGACGTTACTAAAGTACAGAACACGTTCGTTCCCAAAGTGTCGGAACGAGGAAAGACGCAGGGGAAGGACGCACGGTTCCAAACAAAGTGTTAGCGAAAAAAATAAACACCGCCAATAAAAGTTTTGTCGAAACGAGGGAATACCACATGGAAAGAGCACAACAGATGGGTGGCTGCGATGAGACGCAGCCGCGGAAGCCTTGTGCTCGCCCTCGAAGAAGCGGGAATAGAAAGCATGATACATCCTTTCTACGCCGACTGGTTGTGATGAGCCGCGCCTAAGGCAAGCTTTTTCCCCAGGCTCGAGGAATCGCCATCGCTTAAAATAAGGATATGCCGTGCGAAGAGGACATGCGACACAATAGCGTCTCGAAACAGTACGAAAAGTATAGGAGCGGGTCAGCACGAAGCAAGAAAATATGCGTACTGTTTGAATTACAAGGAATTTCTTTGCGACCATAACAACACTGTCCTAACCAAATGCAAGCGCGTGAGTTTCCCGGTGCTTTCATGAATACCCCGGGCTGCGGCAATAAACTTATAAAGAAGGCGCGATTGATGAGGTTTCCGGGAGTGGTGTGAGCGAAAGCATGATTCCAGTACTGTCCCTTTTAAGTCATTGAAAAAGTTACCATGAATGTTGACATGTTTGGCTGCCGGGAAATTCAAAAGGGTTTTTGTGTGTAACTGGCGGGTATTGCATTGTATCCTGAGAAGTGCCTCTGAATGACCAATATACTGTAGATTACTGATATTACATTCAAGAAGGTAGGCCACATTGGCTGTGTCATAGCTAAAGTTTCCTTTAATTTGGACAAAGTCGTTAGACGCGGTGCTCATTACTTTCCGTGTAATTGTAGTTTCCGGATAGACCTGGTAATGTGATTTGTTTCAAGTCATAAATCCTGTGCCACGGCTTGGAATTAATGCCGGTTCGATCAAAGTATGGCGTAAATATTTTTTGCGATAGGAAATATATGGACACTCCAGGCGCATTTTTTGCTTTCGTTGTCGCTGTGACGTTCCGTATAAAGTCCATAGGCAATAACATCGTAGCCGTGCGCTGTATGCTGTATGCGCGAGCGAAAATGTGCGAGCGTGAGCCGAGGACGGCGGCTAAACCTTGCGCGCGCAAGGGAGAAAAGATGGGCGCAAGCGCGCCGTATTCCGTCGCGTATGGCGTGGCCTCGCGGTGCCTATTTTCATTGTGATCCGCGATCAGGACATAGTGCGCCGACTGCTAATAGTTTCGCGTGCGCTGTGTTTTCACCGCTTAGCTCCTTAGATCCTGTCCTTGAGCTCACGTTTAAAATCTTCAGTAGCTTCATAAGTGAGTGCTTGGTAGAATGCACAGTAAAAACAATGGTCTGTGGACCTGCTTAGCATAGTCATCCTTGTCCATTATCACCCAGGTGTTTTCCCCATCCGCTTCCGTGGAAAGCACGTTTTCTGTTGTTGTTCTCTTGCGCTTTTTTTTTAGGTTGAGGACTACGCTTCCTTCTCCGTGACTCATCGCCACTACCCTTGTGCTCCGTTTTGCCCATGTGTTATTCCAGCGTGAAAGAAAAAAAAAATATCCGATTTCAGTTACTGACGTTTTTCGCTAGCATTTTTTTTCAAGCAAAATGTACTTCATACGTGTGCTTCTTTCCTCTTCCGACATTTTGTGAACGAATTGGTTCTGTAGCCTCCTTCACTCCCATCAAAGCGGAGTTCTATTTTTCTTGTCATTAAAATATGTGAATAATTCATTCGTGACAGTTTTTGCACCGAATCTATAGAGAGAGAGAGAGAGAGAGAGAGAGACTTCACACAATGCACTGAAACATCTCTTGCATGAAATAAAATGTCTACTTGGCTGTGCTATCCTAGGAAACCTACAAACACTGACGCCAAGGCCTATTTAAGGGAAATTGCTTGTGCGTAATAAATCAAGCAAACATTTTCTTTACTTCATTTATTACACAAAAGTAATTTCCCCTATGTTGTCCTTGCTCTCAGTGTTTGTTGGCTTCTTATGATATGACTTATAAAAATCGGGCCCCTCGGTTAACTCCCTTTCTTCTCGTTTACTTCGCTGTGCTGTAATACTGCAAAAGTTTTTTGTGGATTTTGCAAATTTTCATGGAACGCGTAAGTTACCAGCCCACTGTAAACATCAAAGCCCTTATTGGTGTACAAAGGGTGCTTGGTCTGTCTCATTGCATTCACCCTAGCCCTTAAGGGGTGAGAACCAATCATTCATGCTTACGAGTTAAAAAACCTTTTACTACTTTTCATGGGTAGCACACATGACGTTAGCCGTAGCAACACAACGAGAACACACAGCATGAAATAATTTCATGCTTGCACTTTCTAACTCTTCCGTCAGATATGTCTGCGCAAAAAATAGGTTCCTAAAATTATTAAAGAACTTTTCAACTATTTGATTATTGGAACTGTTTTCACAGGTGTAGTTTGAGTTAGCCGTCATGAAAAATATTTCTTTCTTTTTTGCAGCTCTAAGAGTTGACTCTAAAGATAGTTACACCATTTGAGGTGTATCTTCGTTCCAGAACCTAAAACGCTGGCTTTCCTTTAGCGATGCGTGCCCGGTAATCACTGGTCACGAAAGACATGCGCGTTATCGGCGTGACATGACATTCTCGACAAGAAATTAGCGAGCGCAGAGTTTTCAAGAAAATGCAAGCAAGTATGATGGCAAATACTGATTTCTACCAGAAGTACATACCAAGGGGAGCATACCTCTTTAGATTGCAAGAACCATTGCAAGTCATTGTGCAAACCAGCCCTCTAAAGGGTGCAAACTGTTTGAAGTACATGGCCAAGTGATTGGACTAACATAGACTTTAGCTCATAAGCCATCCAGCTAACTTCTCTGCACTTGATGAAAAGCTTTTGCGTGTCATCTGAACTGGTGGCAGCAAAATCGGTGATGCCGTTTTTCATACCACCATGCATTCTCTGCACTTTTAAATGGAAAATAAAATAAAATAAAATAACTATTAATTCCAGCAGAAATTTCTATCTTACGGGTCTTTTCCGGTGTGAACGCCGATGCAGAAAGTGAAGGTACCAGGGCTGAGCTGTACCTGTTGTTTCGCCAAAGACTCAAAACGGTGCTGAAAGAGTGTGAGTGAATCGGTCAATGCTACGGCAAAATTTTGTAAACATTTACCATAATGCTCAATGAAGTACGCTCATGCAATTCATACGACATTGTTTGCATAGGAATTGCTTCAGCTTACAGTATGAGTATAAAAGTGAATGAAATTACCTTCGCCATGCTGACGTACCAACTCAACCCAAATTTTCATTTTTGCTAAGGTGAAAAACCTCATTGGGCAGTACACAACAATGTTACATAAGGTATTCCTTCTGTTGTCGCATAAGTGCCTTCGCATTGAAATTTGTCGATGCAAATTCCGTTAATTAAACATAAGAAATGCGAATCATGAAGTGGTCGCTACGACTTACCTCTATTCAACGAGTGGTGAAGTTTAATTCCACCATTTAGCACTCACGTTATGCAGGTAATTGCCTCTTTGGATATGGAACAAACTGCATGCAACGATGAACTGCTGATTCGTATGCATGTTTATAGCCGCAAGCAATAAAAAGATGCTAGGGCGGAGCAAGTCCCGGCATGCCTCTGCAAGGCTAGACCCGTTTGTAGCTTGCACCATTCTTTTCCTACTCCCCCACTTCCTCCTACCATTACTACCACTACGACTTTCCCGGCCTACATCATCCAGTGACAAACCAACTCCTCCGCCCCGTGTCGTCCCAGAAGTGTCCGCGTAATAACATCAACAAAGATATTTTGGGCTTTCAATGTTGGCTTTGCCGCTCTAGAGCAGTGCTGTGCAAAGAAGCATATACAGCATATCGTGCTGAAGAGGTGGTAATTTGCGCAAGTACTAATGGTACAGAACGTGTCCTAGTTTTGCATGCTTTGACGTGGCCCCCGTCACACCGAAGGAGCAACGGGGACACGAAAATTGGTACCCGACTGGTCAGTGGCTTAAGAGAAAGAGGGGGGGGGGGGTCACTGAGGCTTCCGCGCGCCCCATATGCATAAACCTAGCCAAGCGATGAGTGCATGCAAAAACACGCCCCTCCCGCTCCTCTTACAGCCCGCTGCTCCTCAATCGGCGACCACAATCCATGGACGACCCAGGCTCCATCTTTGAGACCCCCGCTGCCCCTTCGGTGCAAGTAAGATCCTGCGCCGCCCGGTTTATGAAAACCTGAGCCTGACCGGAATACATATGTGCGTTCCATAATATCAAATGTTCCTTATAGGCTTGGCCACAGTACTGAAATGCACAGCAGTGAAACTTATAAAAGCACATCCGCTGATTATGGAGCGCACAGAAGAGCCTTCCCCAAGTATATTTGTCAAGGTTACGATACCACGATACGCACATACAAAGTACATTCAACAGCACATATTCTGAGTCCCGCACATTGAGTGGGACGAATAAAATATTCATTCATTCATTCATTCATTCATTCATTCATTCATTCATTCATTCATTAGGGTCTTTTTTACGTTCACATCGTTGTGCCTGCGCTAAAACAGTGTAAAAGATGTGATTTTCCAACAACTACATACCGCCACCCTAAGTGTATTAGCAGTTCCAAAGCGTTGTATCTCTTTTGTATCAGTGCATTCACTTCGATGATCGTAAGTGCAGGCGCAAGTGCCAGGCAAATGTAGCCAATAGGATAACTAAATTGAAAGGACACTAAAGCAAACATTAAGCAAAGCAAAAGTGATAGGTCTACGCTCGAGAATCTCTAAGGCTTTAATGTTATCCCGAACAGAGCCTTAATAATTCCTAAATTCAGGTAAATGCAGAACACGATTTGAGGTTCCCCTAGGAAATTCATATACCCAGGATTGCCCAATGGCAAAGGCAATCCTGGTTTAAATTCCGACACTACTACTCAGCCACTCGTTATAAAAACATCATTCTACTGCATCAGAAAAAGATGGGAGATGCTACTTGTCCGGTCACATTTCGTATTTCTAGAACAAAAAAGTTCTTGACATCTCCCTTGTCAATTATGCTGGCTATCGAAAGGTATCATTCTCGCTCGACTCTGCGCCAACCCTGCTTTCGAGTTTCAGTAGTTCCGTTATTGCGTAGTGCTGTGCTGGTTCTTCCTGGCTCGTGAAACTCGCGCAAGCTAAAAAAGGCATAGAATTCCGCGTCCATGCGATGTCGCAGGATGCCCGAACGTTCCACCCTACTTGACCAAAAGCAGCTGCAACTGCAACCGCTTTGCCTTGGCTCGGTTTACGTTTTCAGCAAAAAAACGTGCCGCCGTCTGTCGGGCGTTGTATTACTCACCGACTGCAGCAGACGGTGGTGATGGCGTATAGAACGTCCCACTCCCTGGTTGGGTGGCGGGACATATGAATTCCGACGAACGCATTCGGACACTTTTGATGTAAATTTTTCGTAACTAAAGTCTTTTCCTTGGCATGAAACAAGCGCTGCGAGGTTTCTGTAATAATATTTAAACTTAGACTTAGTGTTTGCCTTCAGTGTCCCTTTGCGATTACTGGAGAAAAACATTCGTTTAAGTTGTCCTAACGAGCTCCTAGAAAGTGGTTATCGAAGCATGGTAATGACAGGTCGCGCTATGTCATAGTGACTGTGGGCGTTTGGGTGTCTTGTATGAACAGTCTTGAGCGTAGGGCGAATAGAAAACGAATCGGTTAAATTGGAAGGTTACGAAAATATTAACATGGAAAGTTGCATTATTCATCGAATATGACAAAAAGACGCACTTGTCTTGGCTAGAACTATTTAATATGCGCCCTCATGCCCATAGCCACAACCCGCAGTTTACAATGTGTCTAGCCATGTATCCAGGGCGGCTATAACGTAAACCTATTCGAATATGTTTCTATTAGAATTCTGCCGCTAGCCCTCTACAATTAGTTAAACATTTTTCCAGGTCACCCTCACATTGCCTTCCTATCACGTGACGCCACGAAAAGAACGTAAATTCCGCATTTGACATGACGTGTACTGACTGATTATGCGTGATTAGACGGAGAAAAAGAAAGAAAATAGACCTTGCCGATGATACGTCACTTTTGCCATTAGCCCTCCACTATTGATCAAAAATTTTCGGGCTGCCCCCACCTCACCTGTCCGTCCAGCGACGTCACAAAACTGAAAAAAAAAAAACTCACCACGTCGAAGCGATGTATACGCACTGAAGGTACATTAATATGCCGAACAACACATGTCCTTCTATTTTTTTTTAATTCTCGGAAGAGCCGGTGACTTCCCCGTTCCGAACAGAACAAGTGGTGGTTTCCCACTGATCGCCTCCCACCTCCCACCGAACATGTGTAGAGCTATGCTCAAATTTTGCATTAGGGAGTATCGTAATCGCCGGACGAGGAGGGAAACCGTTTAGTGTAAGAAACACCGAAAAGGTGTTCTTTCTTCGCCCTAGGTGGCCGGCTCTCTTAGTCCAGAAAGCCGTTGGGTAATGCCGCACCCCGGGCCCGGTCCGCCAGACTTCGCTGAACTTTCAGGCTCTGTGCCTTTAACATTGCCTCCCACGTTTCTTCGATCACTTGTAGCGGTTCGGAGGCATCATCTTAACTGTTTTTCTCACGGCGTGGGCACACTAACACCATGTGTTCGAGGGTGTCTGGTACATCACAATATCGGCATAGGTATGAGAATTTGGTGGGGTGCATTCGGTGCATGATAATTCCATGGACATACATATTCGTTTGTAGTCTGCGGAGGGCGGTGGCTTCTTCCTTGCTAAATTCTAGAAGTGGTAGAGGATATTGTCTTCTTTCCAGTCGGTAATGTTGCAATATTACGGCGTAGTTGATGGGAATGTCTTCCACCCTCGTCGCGTTCCGGAGACCGTGCGGAAAGAAATCCCGGCTGGTATGCTTTCGGGCGACAGCATGTGCTGCTTCGTTTCGTGCCAGGTGTTCGTGACCTGGGTTCCATGTGACGTTGGTTTCGGGTAGTTCTTAGCGTCTTGTTATTTCTTTCAGAATCTTCACTGCTGCGGCAGAAATTCGGCCAATTCGTAGGTTTCTACATGCCGTTTGCGAGTCGCTCAAGATGATTGCTGTGTCTATGCATGTGGCGATGCCGAGGACGATGGCCACTTCCTCCGCCATTTCTGAATTCCTGGCCGGTACGGTGGCAGAAATTAGCTCCTTCCCTTGGTTGTTGGTCACGGTAATTGCGTATGCTCTTCTACCTGTGTATTTGGCCGCATCTGTATATCTCGTATTGAGGTTCTTTGAGCATTTCTTGCTAAGCGCTCTAACTTTTGCTTGTCTTCTGTCTTTGTGGTATGTTGCATGCATGTTGCGAGGTATTGGAGCAACTGAGATAGAGTCACGAAGAAGTGGCGGCAATCTGGCTTTCGCGTCTGAGTCTGCTATGAGGTTTTCACTATATGCGAGTTTGCGAAGTACTGCTCTGCCTGTTTGAGTCAGCTTAAGGCGTTCCAGCTGGCTGGCTCTGTGCGCTTCACTCATTTCTTCCCAGGGGGTTATGGAGGCCAAGTTTGAGGAGTGTCGTGGTTGAGGTCGTACTGGGGAGTCCTAGTGCGCCCTTGATTGCTTTTCTAATGATGATGTTGAGTTTTTCAATTTCAGCTTTCTTGAGGAGTAGATACGGGGTGCCATATGTGATCCGGCTTATAAGGAGTGCTTGGATAAACTGGACGGTTTCTTGCTCTTTAAGGCCTCTTCTTTGGGTGGTTATTCGCCGAATGAGATGGGTTACTTGTGTTAAGGTCTTCTGAAGCTTCGGAAATGTAGCTGCGCCAGAACCATTTTTATGTATTGTGAGGCCACGGACGCGGAGGGAGCCAACTTGAGGGATATCGATTCCATTGAGTCTGACGCTGGGATCTGGAGCGACGTAGGCGGGTAGTCTTCCACGGGTCCTTGCCTTGAGTATACGTAGCTCCGATTTTTCAGGGGCGCACTGGAGACCGCATTTTGAGAGGTCGGTTCTATCTGATCGTTTGCCTCTTGGAGGGTAGTTTGCTGTTGG
Source organism: Dermacentor andersoni (assembly GCF_023375885.2). Taxonomy (NCBI): domain Eukaryota; kingdom Metazoa; phylum Arthropoda; class Arachnida; order Ixodida; family Ixodidae; genus Dermacentor; species Dermacentor andersoni. Next base: position 126,770,432 of record NC_092820.1, read on the forward strand.
CCGGTCGTGTACGCTTTTGTCCATAACGGTATATCGTCAGCGTATATTGCATGGATAAAATCTTCGATTCCTTCGAGTTGTTGTGGGAGCGTAATCATGGCGAAATTGAACAGCAAAGGTGAAATGACTTACCCTTACGGAGTTCCTTTGTTGGGCATTTCGAACTTGTCGCTTCGGATGTTGCCGATACACACCGTAGCCGTGCGATATTTGAGAAAGTCGTGCACGTATGGCTAGGTACGGATTCCGCATATTGTGTGTTGGAGATTTTGGGAGATTGCTTCATGTTTCACATTATCGAAGGCTCCTTTTACGTCTATTGTTAAAATAGAGAACTTTTTGTGGCGTTCTAGGTAGTCGAAGAGGTCTTCCTTGAACTGTAGTAGTATATCTTGTGCTGGGAGGAGCTGTCGGAAGCCAAACATTGTGTCGGGAATGGGTCCTGAGTCTTCGAGGTATGTGGAAAGGCGATCGTGAACCATGTGTTCGTGAAGCTTTCCAGCGCAGGAAGTAAGGGAGATGGGCCGTAGGTTGCTGTTTTGTAGTGGCTTGTTGTGTTTGGGGTCATAATGACTTCTGCGTGCTTCCATTCTGCTAGGAGCTAACCTTTTTCCCAGCAGTTATTCATGTAGTCGAGAAGTCCATTTAGGGCCTTGTCTGGGAGGTTTCATAGGATCTTGTTGGTCACCTTGTCATTTCCTGGTGATGTGTTACGGGTCAATTTGGCAAGGGTGGCATGGAGTTCAGGAAGCGTGAAAGGGCTGTCGAGGATGAGATTTGGTTCGCCTTTGTACGGTCGGGGATCGGTAAACTTGGGGGCGATGTCTCCGAAAAGTTTACGCTTGATTTCTTCCAGAATTTGTTTCTCAGTTCCTGGATGGGAGTTAATGATTTTCTTGACGTCACGTCTTTGCTGGGTCTTGGTTTCGGTGGTGGCTAGAAGGGCTCGCAATATATGCCTGGTCTTCTTCGTGCTGAGTGTGCCTTGAAGTTGGTCGCACAGCTTATGCCAGTTCTGACATTAGAATTGATCTCCGTATTCTTCTGCTTACTTTGTCATGTGAGCGATCCGTTTCTGCAGTTTGCGGTTAAGTTTCATCTTTTTCCACCGTCTCAGTAGTCCTCTTCTGGCATCCGAAAGATGTAGGAGGTGAGACTCTACGGCCGGCGTGTCCATCGTGAGTTGGATGACTTTAGTGTGCTTTTCCGCCGTCTTGACCACTCCGGTGCGCCACTCTTCAATATTTTCGATGTTTTCTTCTATGTCATGTTCTTGAAAGCCCTTCCAATCCGTCAGCCTTGCCGTTCCGGTTCTGCTCAGCTTCTTACGGTGCACGATTTCAAGCTGAAGGATGTGGTGGTCGCTGCCGAGGTTTTCTTCCAGTCGGGTGCATTCCGCCTTGGATATTCCTATTGTAAAGGTGAGGTCGGGATTTGTATCCCTGGACACACTGTTGCCTATTTGAGTTGTTAGTTTAGGATAATTCCAGAGGGTGAGGTGAATCTGTGGCGCCGAATCGTGCACTCGCGCTCCTTTCTTGTTCGTGTGCGGGTAACCCCATGCTGTGTGGGGGGCATTAAAATCCCCCCTTATTGCGACTTTATAGCCTTTAGATAGTCTTCTGGCTTGCGTGATGAAGTTTACAAAGTCGGATAACGGACCCCTTGGTGGACTATATAAGCATAGTACGTATAGTCTTTGGTGTGTCTTCTTCTCAGGCAGCACTTCCACTAGGGTGTGTTCTACGGTTGTTCCCTGGATTGTGTGATCTTGCGTGGTGAGATTTTTCTTCGTCAGGATGGCTGTTCTCTGAGATCCAGTATGTGTATCATATCACTGTATGCGCAGATTCATGTGATAAGTTTCTTGGATAGTGATGATATCTGGTTGTTCCAGTTTGGTCAGTTCTTGCAGGTTTGCTCTTTTGGTTCGGATAGAGCGACAGTTCCATTGCCACAGCTTCATTGGGAGTTGTGGTAATATCTTCTTGGTATTACTCGCCATTTTGTTCGATATTACTCTCTTCGCCCCGGGCCATGGATTTCGGTCTGGCTGTATTGTGGAGGTCTTTACGTGCTTTCTTGCGAGCCCTGTCGGTGTTGTTGAGTAGCTTTTCTCCAGTGGCTTTCGTTACCTGGTTCTGCTTGACATAGGACATGAAGCTGCTGAGGTCTTGGAGGGTAGCATGGATAGGGGCCAGCTGAGCGGTGATGTGTTGCTGGAGTTGTTGTTATCTCCTTTGCAACAGTGGTCATGGCCTCCTGTATCTGCTTCCACACCTGCATTGTTACAATTGCCTTGATTCTCTCTTCTCTAAGGGGTGGTGGGATGTTTGGCATTCCTTGAGGTATCGAGGCTTGATTTGCGGTGTTTTGTTCTTTGCCCCTTTCTATGAGCTCGTCGATGAGGGCTTGCTGATTTTGGAGTTGTGCTCGCAGATCTCGTTGGTTTCCGTGGGATCTTGTGCTCGTCTGTTTCCTCCTGCAGCGTCTGTATACGTGACTCGCTTTTGTGGGTTGCGTGCACGGGATCCAGACCGTGATCTTGACCGGGGTCGATCGTTTGCTTGACCACCTGTTGATTTGGAGTCACTTCTGGATTTGCGTGGAGAGTTTAGTGAGGTTCTGCTTGATAAGGATAGTGCCGGGAAGTCTGAGTCTGAATTTGAGTTCCATCTGCGTTGCTGCTCTTGGAACTTGTTTTCCCATTGCAGTCTTATCTTGTACGGTGGTGGATTTGGTTTCAGTTTATGTCGGCCCCCCTTTCCTGCTCTCTCATGGGGTTGTAGACAGATTTTACAACTGGGTTGGCAGTCACGTTCTTCCAGTTGATTTTTCATCCCGCATATGTAGACGAAGTTGATAAGGGGTTTCGGGCAGATATCTTGCCGGTGCCCTAGTTCTCAGCAGGTTCTGCAGTATTGAAACGGATTTCCTGTATGGTTTGCCACGGTAGTCACAGCATTTATATATGATGTTGTATGGGACGTGCGGTCCGTCGAAGTAGATGAGTGCTGTTGACAATCTTCCCATCATGCGTGCTGCGAGAACCGTGTATCTTGCAGATACTCGTAGCCCTTGTAATTGTTCTTCTTTGCTCGTTCCTGGCGGCATGTTGTACGTTACGCCTTTGCTAATGCCCTCTGGTGTCCTGACATGTTCTTTAACTTCGTAAAAGGACCCTCCAAGCTGGATGCTGGTGATCTTGAGGAGCATATCGTAAGCTATGTCTTTGTTTGGTGTACTTGCGATTATCATAATCTCGGCATGTTGCACTTGAATCCCGATGTTGTCATAGAAGTCTTTTTGGGACAACTTGCGAGCTCGGCCGATGGCATGTGTCACTGCCACCAATGTCCAATTGGAGAGTTGTAATCCCGCCTTAGATCTCTAGGTGATCTTCGTGTCGTCCACTGGCAAAGGCGGAAGTCTCGGTTTTCTATAATGTGGCATGGTTCCTGCAATAGGTATTGTTGCTCCGGCTCGCTGCGCTCGTAGTTGATCTGCTTCCTCGGCTTTGGGTTTTTTATGCACCTGATCCGTCTTGCCTCTCCTCTCCCATGTGTGCCATTTTTCTGGATTCTTATCGCTTTTCCGCTGCTCTCGTCATACGTCCACTCCGCTTCCAGTTGTTGCTGCTCTTGTATCGTATCCACCTGCATTTCAATGCTGTTGTTTTCCTGGTTCAGTTCTCGTGCACTTCTTGCTGCGTCGGATGCGTCAGTCATTGGTACTCAGCGGCAGCGCGGAGTCGCTCTCGAAGAGAGCGAGTGGCGGCTCACGAGCGCTCACGAGCCACGGGACACACTCCGCGGGTCACGGGTCACGAGAGTTCGGCTGGCCGCTTAGCCTTGAAGGGTTAGCTCCGTTAGCGTGGCGTGAACTCTTCAAACAGCAAAAAATGACGGTAATTCCCCGTGCCGCTCATAAACTTGATATCCTCCAGTACCACTTCCGTGCCGATTCAGTCGACGCCGCAGTTTTCGATGAATAAAAGCAGGTGTCCGGAAAATTGCCAAAAAATGCAGGAGCCCATGCGAAGTGCGACAGCACTGCTTAGCCCCCTAGCGGGCAGTTTCTAATCGGCGGTGATATTTTTAACGCTAATCGCCATACCAACGCAGTCTGCAGAGACCAGTCTGACAACGTTCATTGTATTGTTTTTTACCCTAAGATACGACTGGGCAAACTACGACTGCTTCTACGTGTTGGCCATGGAGGCATGGTTGTCGGCATAGTATGGCACATTAGTACGTGAACGACTCTGTCTCTCCCTACAACCCCGGCTGTCAACGGTAGACGGTAGAGACCTTACCTGTATAGGTTCGTGCAAGTCGCTCGATCGAGTCAGCTAAAGCGAATGTGGACGCATTTTGAAGCTACTAGAAGGAATCGGCAGCAATGTTGAATTGAAAAATGATTACGGATTGTTTCAATATATTAGTATAGCGGGATTGTCGACGCATTGCCGGTGAGGTACCGGTGCACCATGTTTCTTAGCGCAGCCTGGTACATGTAGACATGGGAGCTGGTGAGGGTGAGAGGAAATTTGAGAACATAATTCTACTAACAGAGTTCGTATAAATGAGCGCCTGCAATTTTCCTAACCCACTATGTTTAGGAGTTCGCGTTTTTAAGCTTTTTTTAGATTTGTCTAATAACTTGCCGTGTCATGTCCTTTCTAGCTCACAGTACGTTGCGCGTGACTGCAGGTACTTTTAATTGCACCATAAGCACATATATGACACATTTCGTCATCACATTACATAATACACGTACGAGTATGATAGTAAGTCAGTAATATATGCACCATGAAATAAAACCAGAGCTTACTGAACTATTCGGAACACTGGTTCCTTGAATCGCCACAAGGGAGTGCTAAGGGCAGTCATGCCCTGCCCTGTCCTTAAGCATCGTGTATACCTAAATGAACATTTTAAAGCTTGAATTAATCCACTGCTACAAATTTCGGCAGAACAGGACGCCTTATTATGTAGTTTAGTTCCTATGAATTTGTTTAGATAGGAATTTCCGCTAATAATAAATTACATAGAGGAAAATTTCCTACCAAGGGTGCATGCTTGTGCCAGTTCCAACACCCTTGAACATGTGGTTGTGAAAAAAAATTCTGTACACGACAGCGTACTTAACCTACATGGGCATTGAAAAAGCCTGCAGTTGAAAACTATATTAACTTTGACCACCTGGTGCACACTAAAATGTCTGACACGAGGAGAGTTTGAGGGTGATCGCCATTAATATTCATTTGATGCAGGTATTGCGTTAGCTGTTCCCTGATTTTTGCAGTTTCTGTGTCGTCAGGTTTGGCTCAGCAAAAGAATGGCACAATAATTCCGAGAGAAGTCATCTCACGATGAATGTCGACGTTACGGTGATTATCATTGAAGAAGTACAGAAACATCACCTTTGCGGGCACACAGTATCGCCAGCTCAAAAACGTGTCATGTAGGAGACCTGTATGCACCAGGGTTACTCTCTCTGGTGCCTCCCAGTCGGCGTGCTGCTCGATGCCGCTGTGCCTCAAAGATATTCACGCGCGGCCTCTGCTATGCATGGTGCGTTGGTGCGCGCGAGCTTTGACAATTCTCGCCTCGCAGCCCGCGTGCATTTGTCGGCCGGTGCACAAAAGGGTCGGGCTGGGGAGCTTCAGGAACTCCGGCGACGCAGGTTTATATCGGCGCTGCACTGCGGAAACTTTAAACGACTTTTTAACAATGTTGCACGGGCCCATTATGGGGGTTTGAGTAAAATCAGCACACACAGACCAAGTGGTAACATACTTAGTAGCATTTATCCGGTGATCGCTATGAGAAATATAATACCGGACTGCGAGCGCCAAAACGCTCATGTATAAGGCATGTAGGCGGCAGGCTTCTCTCTTACGCTTTTCAGTGGAGAGGCTGTGCAATCTAACGCTGAAAACGCGCTTCCGCGAGGTCTGCTAGTGGGTCGTACGTGAGCATGTATTGAAAGAAAAAATATATTTTTTCTGCTAAAGTGTTAAGTGGCTCTTGAGCGAAAATCGTCAGTAGGAGCGAAGCGGCACCTAACTTTCTATTGCCTGCGGCGTCAAGGCGCCCTCTTGGCGCTGGCTCGCGCTTGCTGGGTAGGGCCTCGACCGAGCAGAGCAGGCGTAGGTCACAACCTGCTGCCGCGCTTTTGGGTGAATGGGCAGGGCCGCGACAGCACGTCACCCTCACTCTCGCCCTCGGAAGCTTGTGTTGTCTGTGCCTTCCTTGTCCGCGCAAGCTCTGGCCTGCATTCCAACAGCGCCTCGGTAAGGCCAAATGAAAGCATGGCGAGCGTATCAACGCATGAGCTTTCCCGCAAGGAGTTCGTAGCTCGAAGGACGGCTCAGCGGCTTTCAAATAAACATTAATGCTTTTTCCTTCGTAATTCATAGGAGAGAGAGACAAAAGGGGAGGAAGGACAGGGCAGTTAGCCAGTGTAAGTACCGGCTGGCTGTAGTCGCCGGTCAGTGTGGACGTGTCCGCATCTAGCTCTGACAACTTCGCCTATGCGTAGTGTCACAAACCTGGACACGTGATCCAAACCATGCACATCGGATTCAGCTAAGTGTGTTGCATCTGCGAATGTCAGTCTCGCCTGTAAGGACCGCCTTTTGAGAATTTTACGACACCTTTTGCACCGACGACGTGTGAGCGAGCCTTAAGCCTTGTGGTAGGCTCAGGGCACAAACCATCTTGCCTGTGGTTGCGGAGGGGGCGTCCGTGTGTGCCGTGCGCTCGCCGAGCTTCGCGAGCGCACGGCACACCAACGATCGCGCACACGGCTCTTCAAGGGGCCAGCGAGAAGAAAATTGTGAGCAACAGACATGAAGAATTCTACCATGGCGGCCGCGTAGCAAGGAGCCCTTGAAGCGCTACCGCCGCCGACCGAGTTATCGAGCTCGCCCGCTGACAAGCCACCAGTCAATGGCAAGTACGTCACCACTAGGAAGAAGAGAACCGATACACATAAGACGCTGCCCAACCCACGCTTATCACGTGCCGACCACATGATTGTCGTCAGATGGCGTAATTTCAATTTACGCACCATGCCACCCACCACAATGCCGGCCACATTGTGCTCGAAAATTCTGCCACCAACCTGGACTACTGGGCAGGCCATGGTCCCATGGTTAAAGCATTGGGCTGCTGGGCTGAATGAACAGAGTTCAAAAGCAACAGCCGAATCTAATTGAGTGAGATAGTATGTGGTATGCGTACCTATGCACCGCCCTCCAACGGACCTCTTTGACGCCGATATAAGTGACTGAGGATGCGGAACCGTATACGTGACACAAAGTATGTACGCGATCTTTAATAAACCTTTTTCACGCCAACTTGGAGCAATCGGTATGTGCCTATGGGTATGCGAAGCTTTTCAGTGAACATCTTGAACAACTACTTGGGTCGCCGGGGTGTGATCCACTGAGATGCGCCGCGCTTCAATAAGGCTTCTTTATATGTCAGCTTGTGACACTGGGTGTGCGCCCCTGACTGTGTGCAGCTTTTGAACGAACCTCTTTGTCGCCAACTTGGGTAACTCTGGGCCATTTAGAATGCCAAACCTTGTTCGATATCAAAACTGTAGCATGATATTTCTACACTGCTTTAACGGTATCGAACCCGCGTCACATCCATTCAGAGAAATTTTCCTGAATATCTATTCGCACACACTTCGTGGCAGTGCCGTCGAATGACGCGACCTGTTGACGAGTAAGTCAGAAGAATGTGGTTCCACACACCTCATACACAACGCACATCTGCGGTAGCAATACGGTCTGTCACTGCATTGCTTCAGTGCTAATTGTAATAATATCAAGAATATTCATATTGAAGTGGTCTCCGCCTGACTTTTCGGTTCCGTTGAACAATTTTATTGCACACTATGCCGGTAAGATTGTTAGCCATGGCAAAAGCCAGAACCCTTGAGGGCGCGAAACATTTTACTGCAAATCAGTGTCGTAACTACAGTAATAAGTGTACTGTAATATGTGAGAAAGGTATCGGTGGGTTGCCCTCAGTATTCTTCGTGTCTGATGTTCTCAGCATTGAAGTAGATCAGTATATCACGAGACATTTTCATCATTAAATTATGGGGTTTTACGTGCCAAAACCACTTTCTGATTATGAGGCACACCGTAGTGGAGGACTCCGGAAATTTCGACCATCTGGAGTTCTTTAACGTGCACCTAAATCTAAGTACACGGGTGTTTTCGCATTTCGCCCCCACCGAAATGCGGCCGCCGTGGCCGGGATTCAATCCCGCGACCTCGTGCTCAGCAGCCCAACACCATAGCCACTGAGCAACCACGGCGGGTACATTTTCATCATAACGAAACGTTTGCTCGTTACAGAAAAACAACGTAGTCTACTACAGTTGTAATTACGTCATTACAAAATGTAGTTCCATTACTGTCCTCGCAACCTTCACTACGTTGCACAGATCCTGTATATATAACGAGCTAGCACAGCTTTATTGGTACGTCCATTACAAGCCCTCAGATGTTGTTCCAATTCACTAAGAATTCCTTTTCTAATTTTTCGTCCGTCATATTCTCTCTTGCCAAGACTCCACCAGTGGCATTGTTAACTCCCCTTATGCGCACGCGGGAGTGTTGCGTTGTAACACAATAGAAGCTAGTGCACAAGCTTGTCGTTACTGAGTGCCAAGATGCAGGCAATTAGGTTCTTTAAGAAGCACGTCTCTGTATTGTTGCCGGATCTTGGTGAATGCGCTCCCACTGTACGGGTACTGACAAGCTCGAATAATCGTCACCAGGTGACTTCCACCTTTGGAGGTCACAAGTGGCTGTCACTATCGAGCCACTGCTCGACAGTTCAAGCCCACTGCCCACCCATGGCGGTGGTTTATCATGAAAGAATTACTAAGCACACAGCTTTTAATCGTGTCTGAGCATGGCCGTCCGCGTGACACTGACGCAGTCTTTCGTCAATTGCCCCCGCCAAATTCAAGTACGCAAAGCAGCGTTTCCTATAACAAGCGCATTTTGTCGGTATAATAACGCGTTATGTGGATTTTACTGCTCACAAAAATGTAATTGAATTAGCGTGATAGTTGCTCAGTAAAGACAGTAATCGATCAGTCACAAGAATAGCACATATGTAATTGTTCATGTATTTAAGTTTGTGTAATTCGTTACATGCAAGCCTGATAGACGTTATCCGCTACACTAATAACATTTGGCAGATGCCGCATTAGCACATCACAGCTGAACTGCATGGAGCCCTATGTCTGGCCCGAATTAGCTCGTTCGCGCAAGTCTGTCAGCCGACGGAGACAGAAGTGCTGACGAACAGTGGCCAACAGCGTACGTAACCTTTCTATAGTACTTAGCCGAACTAATTTTTTCTAACTTACTTTATTGTTTGGATCTGGTCCACTTAGATCGTAAAAGTGAACTGATGTCAGGATGTACTTTTCCTCAGGACAATAAATCCAGAGCCTTGCATCTGCACCGGAAAGACACATTATTTCATGTTAGGAGTTTGTTAGCAGACATTCTGATTGAGGTGAGAAAACCCTCACGCTACTTCACCACATGAAGGGACGCTAAAGATAGTCACTGTACGTTATCTATTCTGGCCCTATCTTTAGAAACCTATCCCAGTATGTGCACTACTCTTGGCCGGGCAACGGATTTCACGAGTAGTAACTTGTGATCGAAAAACCAGTAGGATTGCCTATGAGTGTGGATGAAAATGTGCTTTAATCGATTTCAATTTCTGTTCCTTCAGATCAATAGCATTCAAGACAGTTCATGAGTGAACACGCCTTTGTGAAGCAGCACGCGTGGTGTGGGGCACTCACTTCGAAATACACTTCAGTTGTAAAAGTCATGGCCAGTCAACCAAAAACAAATTTAGCACATCCGATCGAAATTTCTGTCTGCCTTAGCCGTTGCTGCATAAAAACAACAATACAAACTCTTCCGAAGCTGTACAATATGGGATCGCGCATTTAAGGGTTTCTTGAACTATAGACACGTCAAGGTTTATCTCACCTTGCGGTTTAAACCGGGTCACTGTCTCGTACTGTGCGCAAGTCTGGTTAGTGCCATCGAGGTTAGTTGCGATACCACAATGGTTCACAACAGCATCAAGGCGACTTCAAGGCAAAACTACCTTTGCGAATCCCACCATATATTTTTTCTGATTCTGGCTGCCGGCTGGTTGGGTGGTGATGTTGATTTACGACCCCCTAGCTAGCAAGCAGAGCAGCACTGCAGCCTTTACAGCCTGTGTAGTCTCCCTGGCTGCTTGCGTCATTCACTAGGGAGTTACTCAGTGACAAAACAAACGATACCCAAATATCACCACTGAAACAAGCTTAGTTTATCAATAGCACAATTCATTCCATAAAGCAAACCTTTCCAGCGTTTTTACGGCTATTTTCCTAATCATTAAATCACATCTGCTAGTATACTTCTATGTAATTTCTAACTACTTCTTTGCTATATGATCGCCGTGCACTGATAATGATGATGACGATTTTCGTACTATGGCACGTACCCACAACGGGGCATTGGAAGTGTACTGGGGCTCTATAACCTAAAACTAGTCCAAACTTTTCTATTCCAGTTCTGCAATCTGCCCACCGCAATTGGTCAAAAAGGTTTTCCGACCACCCCTACTTCACCTCTCTGTCACGCGACGTCACGAAAACCGCAATAGCTCCCCATCTGATGTGACGTGTACACAGTGATTACGCACAATTTGACCGAACAAAACAAAAATAGTTATTTGTGATTCGAGGCCTTTTTGTCATTAACCCTCGGCTATTGGTCAAAAGTTTTCCGGCTGCACCCACTTAGCCTGCCTCTGACGCGACGTCACAAAACCGCAAAACCATTCTGCGTCAAAGTGACGCGTACGCGTTAAACACACATTAACATTCCGAACAAAACTGAATTTTCTTTGGATAGCACCATTCTGAAAGGAGTAAAGGTGGCTGCCGCTGATCGCTCCTGCACTTGCTACTCGCACCTGCCGGAGAGCATAGGTTTATTTGCGTGTAATAAAACTTGTTGCGTGGCCATGTCACGTTTTCGAGAACTTTCAGCACGTTTACGACCTCGTTCTGCCAACTCTTCTTTGCTGAGCATCCGTTTTAGCCCCATTCTTAAGCTTCGGTTGCATGCCATCGCGATTGTCGACGAGCCACTGCAAGCTAAGTAACAAAAAGCGGACCAATCGCACACGCCGGCACCACCCTCTTCATGCGGTTATCGATATTCAGTGCGCTGGCTCGGCCCCATCGAATCCCTCTCCACTTGAGCATGCTCCTCGCCTCTTGAGCCAATTAGATAAACCAAGCCGGTCAGTGCAGGCAAGGTTATTCGCTTCTCAAGCAGAAAAAAGCGACCCCCTATGAATAAGGGGAGCATTTGATTGGTCTGTTCAGACAACACTCTGGGTGACCGCCCGATGCTTGCGTGGGCGGTTACGAAATGTTGACGTCCGGAAATTGGAATAAAAACATATTGGAATAGGTTTACGTTATACGGCCCCTGAGCGGTAGGTTCAAAATAAGGAAGAAAAAATCAGACATATCAGGCAGGGTAAGGGCTGTCATGTTGCGTAGTACGAGTGCGCGGGAGGACAGGCACGCACGCAAGTATTTTTTCTTTCTATTTTTTACGCAAGTGAGGCCGAAACAAAATGAGCGAGTATATTGCATATTTATTAACCGCTTCACCAAAACCTTCGCCTCATGTAGATATTAAAGTGCTCGTTGGACCTGCAGCCACAACTTCCCTTCCGCAATTCTTGTTAAGCAATCAGAAGAACAAACTCAATGCTGCAGCCCATATTAGCACAACTTAAGGAAATATTTTTAACGTTTTTAGAGTCACCAGAAATTGCTTTTTTTTACTCGGGAAATATATCTTATATGAATACTTTCTTTAGCAAGAAAATCCCACAGAAGCAGTTTTATATGTTTTCTTCTCTTTATTTAGCGTGAATAGCTTTCTTTCGCTCTCTCGGCCGTTTACATGGTCATCGGTGCAGAGACGTCCCTCACCGATATAAGGGCGTTGATGGAAATGGCTTTCACCCAACCGCAAGCTAAAGTTTACAGCTGACTTCGCCGCTCTTCGCCTCCTATTATAGCTCTTTTCGAAGCGTCTGCTGTGGTGCGAGAGCGTAGGTGCCCCTGAAGGTATACAGAAAAGGTTTTCGATGGTGTACTGGCAAGAGTGTGAGCCGCGGCGCTATTCGCGACACCACGAGCTACCTTGTGAGCTTACCTAAACGAGACGTTACGTAAGCACAAAAGATTTCATGCATGGCAAGAATCCTTGAGCGGGTCTTTGTTTTTGCTGCCGTACAGTACGCGATAGTGTACGTCCTGACTTGCTACGCTGTCAGCGAGCCATGACAGTACTATTTGCGGCCTTTCTGTGCGTGTAATTGGGGTATGATTGGCTCAGTCTCCGGACGAAAGGCGAACGAAGGTAAACCAGTACCGGAAGTTGCGCTTCGGACATGGAAGAAATGTGATTAGACAGTGATCACGCGTGAGCGTCGATTTCGTAACTTCCGCAGCAATTGTCCAGTTGCGGCAAATGCAACGAGGCTGCACCGAACTTGACGGCTTTTATGACTTGTGTAACCAGGTGCTGTGACGCTTCTTTCTGCGCAAGCTGTGCAACAGAGTGGCCTGAGGAAGCTCCGAATTGTTTCCTCACTTGCCCCCCACTCAGTGACGCATATTCAGTTAGCCAAGTTGGCGAGGGGTGCATTAAAGGGAAGCACATACCAAGTGCCTGTAAGGCGCGGCCCACTAATGGCGCGCTCCAATTCCGGCGAGTATCGGAAATTACGCAGATAGCCAAAGAGAGACAGCGAGGGTTCAAGACAGAAGAAACAATAGGCCATAGAGGAGAGGAATTGACAATACAAGAGAGGAAAGACAGGGAGGTTAACCAGACGCTCGTCCCGTTGAGCCCACCGGACGAGGCAAAGTAATGCAACACATTTCCTACCGTGTGTAAGACATATGGAAGAAGCTTCTGCGAAGCGAGGCCACCTCACGGCGACAAAAAAAAAAAAAAGGTGAGAAAAGGACACATTCTTTCTGTATTTGAAGTCTTTCCCCCTGCGAAACTATAAAAAATGTCACAGTCTCGTTCGAAAACCGAAGCATCTATTGCGATAGCAAATTGGTGGATGGCTATACGAAGAAAGCACGGTAGTTTCATCAGCCGTTTAAGCTTGTAAAATAGGCATACTAGCTAAATTAACAAGCATGGTTCTCACGCGCGCACAAGCGAAAAGCAAGCATCTCACTCGACAACCTCGCAAACCCGCTGTCGAAACGCTGCTGTTAGGAAGCGCGGCGGCAGCAGCGGCCGAATCGACCTTAGCGCTCCCTCTCGCATCAGCGCCAATGTAACAGCAAAAACACAGCGCATAGCGGACTCTGTCGTTGTCGTTGATTGCTCTCGGGATAGAGTGGTCCCACTCGGCGCGCCTTGCCACCCGCGCTGCCTGGAGTAAAACGATACCCCCCTCCCCTCTCCGTACCGACGATGGACCTTGTCCGCGTCGCAGATGGTTTTCAAGGCCGAGCGGCCTGCGCGCGCACTCGCAACCGTGCGGTGTAGAATGCGCCCACCCTACTAAGCCGCGCGAGATGAAATACGGCGCTCTTCCTCCCCGCTTTCCTTCCTTTCGAGCTCAAGATATAGCCGTGATCGCTGGCACATTCTCGCCCGCTTTCACTCGCACTCACTTTATCGCTTTATCGATTTTATCGCCCTAGGCCTTCCTACTGAACCTCACGGCGACGCCGACGCCGACAGCGGATATGCGCTTGTAGTGTGCATATAATTGCTATCGCAATAAAACGCTATGTGACTTGCATTAGGAGGATAGGAAAGCGTATCTACATTTTCTTGTGCGCGGATAACGTTCCTGTCGAGTTTTCAAGCGTCCTGGTTAGCGGACATATTGTTTGGACTCGCAAGTAGCCTGCATCGTTTTCGACTCCGATGCTGTCTTCTCGAAGCCTTCTACTTTGACGTCGACGTGAGAATTTGAAAAAGTAGACGGCAGCTGTCCGCTTAGCCGTCTACTTTACCCTTCATTCGAACACAGCCTAAAGCGTTGGACTGAAGGACGTTAATTGGAAATCCGAGCATACCCGATGCATTTGGCGCAGATATTACTGAAGCGTCGAACACCGGGTCTGATTCCGCTCAGCAAGGGAGCAATTTAAGGGTACTTTCTTCCAAGGTATTCAATCCGCATTGTTTGCAAGCTGTTGGGAAAATATTTCCTTTTCGACTTCATTTGCTTTTGGCATTAACGGATTCGTGTTGTACTGGACCTCAAGGAATATTATTCGCATAACAGTAGTGATATCGTTCTTTTAATCATCATCATCATCATTATCTTCATGATCGCCTGGTCTTTTCACTTGTTAAAAGTCAGGGCCCTGAAATTTAATTAGCGCTACTATGATTCAGAACTAGTAATCTATATTTAGACGATTATGAATGCGTCTTTGATGATTGTGTTAGTATCGCAAAATAAACGTGCCAGCTCACCAGTGTAATCCATATCAACACCGCTGAGTTTCGTTTCGAAGAAATAGTTCTGAAATGGAAAAGAAAAATCAGCGACAAAGAGTATTTTGCTATGGTCCTGGTGAAGTATTTTCTGTTGTTTAGTAACGTCTGTACCGAGTAACGAGGTTCTGAAACTCTTATTGCAACTGCTCGAAGAAAATACCTGCTCTGGAAAACGTGCTGTAATATTGCAAGGTTGCACAAGTCGGCTGTGTTTTCTCAGTTCCCCGCTGAAGCACCTCAGTATCAAATAAAGTTCACTGTCTGTCTGTCTGTCTGTCTGTCTGTCTGTCTGTCTGTCTGTCTGTCTGTCCAGAGCATCTTCTCAAGCTTCCGCGCTGTCCCACAAGTTTCAACCCGTAACCTAAGTACTGGAATAATAAACGGATACTAAGCATTGTATTGGCAGGATATTATATATATATATATATATATATATATATATATATATATATATAATTTTGTGAGACGAGGTTTAGGCAGCCAGCCTCTTCATTCCCTCCAGTGAGAGCCCCACCACCAGGCCCCAAAAAATGATGAGTATGTACAGGTGAGAATATGAAGCGTATGAATAATGCTCGCAATAATTTCCCCGCGCGCGCAAGCGGCCAGCCAGGCCGCGACTTAGCCAGGAGGGTAAAGCCGAACGAATCGTTTGAGGAGCGAAACGTGAACGATCTCCGAATCACGATAACGATGGTCTGAAGAAACGTCTGCGGGAGTAACGCGATAGTTCACGGGGGATGTTTGTTCATTAATAATGTAGGGTCCAAGGAAGCGGGATTCAAACTTCTCACACAAACCGGGCGTACGAATGGGCGTCGATAACAGCACTTCGTCTCCAGGACGAAAGGAGACGTCACGACGAGAGATGTCCTAACGTTGCTTGCGATCTAGCTGACTGACTTCTGTGTTGAAACGAGCACGTTGACGGCATTCCTCAAGTCTCGAGACGAACTGATCGGGTATACTGGCCGAGGTGTTCGTTGGGGCATTGAAGAAAGCGGCGTCGATGGTGAATGTTGGTGAACGGCCGTAAACTACGTAGAAAGGTGAGCACCCCGTAGTTCGTTGGATGGCGGTGTGGTGAGCAAACGTCACAAAAGGTAAATATTTGTCCCAGTTGTCCTCGTTTGGCCGCATATACATGGATATTATATCTACTAGTGTGCGACGAAATCGCTCGGTTAAGGCATTTGTTTGAGGGTGATATGCATATGTCCGCTTGTGAACTGTGCCACAGGCTCCGAGTATTTCTTTGATCATTGTTGACAGGAAAGTATTGCCTTAGTCACTTAACAGTACACGAGGTGCACCATGACGCAGCACAATGGCATCCAGAAAGAAGGTGGCAACGTTTGAGGCCGAACTAGAGCGTAGGGGAGCGGTCTCTGCGTAACGTGTGAGCTGGTCAACAGCTGTAATGATCCATCGATGACCCGCTGGCGTTATGGGCAGAGGGCCGACTAGGTCTATCCCAACGATGGCAAAAGGTGTCTCGGGACATGGGATAGGCTGTAAAAGCCCAGCAGGAGGCGAAGTCGGCCGTTTCCTTTGTTGACTGTTGACATTGGACGCACGAAGCGACGTACTTGGCCACAAAGGTAGACATGCAGGGCCAAAAGAAACGGCTCCTAACGCGTTGGTATGTCTTGTGGAAGCCCCAATGGCCAGCAGAAGGGCCTTAGTGAAAGGCTTCAAGGACTTGTGTACGCAGCGAACGTGGAAGAACAGGCACCCAGCGGTGTCCGTTGGAGTTGTAAATGTAGCGGTGCATCACTTCGTCGTCGAGCTTAAACAGTCGCAGTTGTCGACTTAATCTGGCATTTGGTGCAGAAGTAGTTCCGCGCAGGCGTTGGATAATACCGTTGCAGTAGGGATCAGAACATTGACACGAGGCGAGCTGAGTGACGCGACTGGAAGATAACGTGCCAGTAACCGCTAGATGTAATAACGAGAGTAGAGACTTCGTCTCATCGTCAAGCGGCGAGCAATGGAGAGATGTACTCCAAGGTAATAGTTGCAGGGGGCAGCGAGAGAGAGCGTCGGCATCTTGATTCTTTTTCTCAGACTTGTAGACAACGTCAAAATCGTATTCTTGTATTTGTGCAACTTGTGGAGCGGCGACGCCATGGCAGCAAAATGACTGATGAAGCTTCGGAAGCAGGATGCCAGGCCTAAAAAACTTCTTAATTATTTGTTATTTTCAAGGGCGAGGGAAATGAAGCACGGCAGCAACCTTGTCGGGATCTGGTCGAAAGCCATCTTTGCTGATGAGGTGGCCCAACACTTTGATGTTCTTTCTGGCAAAATGGCATTTCTTTGTATTGAGTTGGAGTCCAGCGTTGGAAATGCATGTAAAAACGTCGTCCAAACGCTCAAGGTGCTGACGAAAAGTTGTAGAAAAAATAACAATGTCATCTAAATAGCACAGACAGGTCTTCCACTTAAGGCCACGTAAAGCCGTGTCGATCATGCGTTCAAATGTTGCAGGAGCATTGCATAAACCGAAGGGCATGACGTTGAACTCGTAAAGTCCGTCTGGTGTTGCAAAGGCTGTCTTGTCCTCGTCCACTTCGTGCACGGGGATCTGCCAGTATCCGGATCGGAGGTGTAGACTAGAGAAATATTCTGCACCCTGGAGGGAGTCAATGTCGTCGCCGATTCTTGGCATCGGATATACGTCTTTGCGCGTGATCCTATTAAGGGCTCGATAATCGACGCAAAAGCGTACAGAGCCGACTTTCTTGCGAATCAAGACAACAGGAGACGACCACGAACTGGACGATGGCCGAATGATGTCTCGTTTGAGCATGTCATCAACGTTATCCGCAATGATTTTCCGTTCTGCGGAAGACACGCGATACGGGCGGCGGCGTACAATCGAACTGCCTTCGGTTTCGATGCGATGCACTGCGACGGAAGTGCGCCCCAGAAGCTTGGAGTGAACGTCAAATAAGGCGCTGTGTTTTTGCAGGAGTTCCAAAAGGTCTTTTTTCTGCGCAGCGGTCAAATCAGGATTCATCGCGACCGTTAAAGCAGCGGCAGGAGTATGATAATCAGTTGTGGTAGACAAAGGTGGTGATTCGTTGTGAAGCGGTACCAGCGAAACAGGTTCGGTGTCAGTAACGCAAGTCACAGTAGTGCCCTGGGAGAGCACAACTGGCGAAGAAGTAGGGTTACCAATACCGACGAACGCTCTACCGTCCTGAAACCGCACCAGGCTAGGAGTAACGCTAAGCCCACCACATATGCATTGACCGCTCGGCGCAAGGAACCCATCACAATTAATAATAGTGTCGGAAGTCAGTGTGAGAATATGTTCATTGTCCACGGGAATGAAATAGTCGGTAGACGTGACCAAACGTAGGCCATGAGCATCGATTGCGGATGAAGATTCAGTGTCCGTCAGATGAATTCGCTGACGGCAAGAGATGAAAGCTGAGGCGGAGGACAAGAAGTCCCATCCCAATATCATCGCGTAGGTACACGAAGACAGCACGACCAACTGAATGTGGTGAAGGATGCCATCAATGAAAACACGCGCAGTGCAAATACCGGAGGGCTGAACATGAACTGCATTAGCACAACGAAGGGGAGGGCCATTATAAGGTGTCTTAACTTTTAGCAATTGAGAACACAAGTCAGTACTAATACTGGAAAGCGATGCACCTGTGTCAACCAAGGCTTCGATTCGGACACCTTCAACACACACCAAAAGTACATTTGACTGGCGCTCCGGAGGAGAGAGAGAGAGAGAAAATGATAAATGAAAGGTAGGGAGGTTAACCAGGACTGAGCCCGGTTGGCTACCCTACACTGGGGAAAGGGAAAGGGGGACGGAAAGATTAAAAAAAAGAGAGAGAAAGTCCACTGGAGATATCAGTCGGTCGCTCAGTCCGGATCACAGACGCTGACTCAATCCGGTCGCTTTCAAATATCGCAGCAGCGCTTTTGTGGCCTTTTGTAGCTGTGATATGCGAGGCCATGATCCCAAGATCTGATTGAGAGCTGTGCAGAGGTCTTGCCTTTCATTTTCATAAGATGGGCAGTAGCACAGTAGGTGTTCTATGATTTCCTCGACACCGCAGGCATTGCACTCGGCTCTATCAGCCATTCCAATCAGAAATGCATAAGCATTTGTGAATGCGACGCCAAAACGTAAGCGGCACAGCACTGTTTCCTCATTTCGCGGAAGACCTGGTAGCAGCCGCAGTTGCATAGAGGGATCGAGGGAATGCAAGCGATGGTGAGTGAATTCAGGTGTGTGCCACTTCTCCAGTGTCAAAGAGTGCGCTAGCTTGCCTAAGTGTTGGGCTGCGTCGGTCCGCGATAAAGGTATTGAAACAAGGGTTGCTCCCTCGTGAGCTTTTCTAGCAGCTTCGTCAGCGAGGTCGTTGCCGGAGATACCGCAAGGACCAGGCAGCCACTGAAACACGACGTCGTGTCCTTTCGCGATCATGTGATGGTGCATTTCTCGTATCTCCGACACGAGTTGTTCACATGACCCGCGACAAAGAGATGCCAGAAGACATTGTAAGGCCGCCTTCGAATCGCAGAATATAGCACACCGATTAGCCGGTTGGTTATTAATATAATCAACGGCACCTCGGAGGGCAACAAGCCCCGAACTAGTCGATGTTGTCAAGTGAGAAATCTTGTATTGGATGCTTAGTGAACGGGATGGTATAACCACTGCGCTGGTGGAGCTGGTCTGAGTGGAAGAGCCATCCGTATATATATGTACTCGATCAAAGTAGAAAGTGTGCAAACAATCCAGAGCTGCTTGCTTCAAGGCCAAGGTAGGCAGGTCGGTCTTCTTTCTTATCCCTGGAATCGTAAGACGCACTTGAGGTTGTTTTAAACACCACAAAGCTGAGGTTGACCGTGCAGAGGGTGTGAAACCCGATGGTAAGGTGGCACGATGGATGCCGACCTTGTTGGAGAAGGACGCCTGTGGTCGTCGTTCTGGCAGGCACGCAAGAGAGCTTGACTGCATCCGTGAAACATGACGAACATGGGCTCTAAGCGTTTCGGTGCTAATGTAAGTCGTGATCGGATGGTCTTGAGCCATTATAATGGTTCCAGCTGTCGAGGCGCTGCGCGGAAGGCCTAGGCAAACACGTAGTGCCTGCGCCTGCACGCTCTGAAGTTCTCGAAGATTTGACTTGCATGTTTTAGCAAGCACGGGGGAGCTATAGCGTAGGAATCCGATGAACAGTGCTCGATATAACTGTAGCATGGAGCCCACTGACGATCCCCATGTTTTGCCGGCGATGAACTTGAAGACGTGAACAATAGATGTGAGCTTCTTCTTTAAGTGGGCAACATGAGGGCTCCAAGTGAGGTCCCGGTCTACAATGACGCCCAAAAACCGGTGATTTCTCTTGTAGGAGATAGGCTGACCATTGATGCATACTGGATACGGAGTCATCGTTTTTCGCGTAAAAGCGACTAATGCACATTTTTCTGTTGAGATGGTAAGGCCTTGTGTGTGAAGGTAGTCAGATGCCTGTGTTGCTCCTTTCTGTAGCCGTGCGCGAACCTGCAGGCGAGTGACCGCTGATGTCCAGATGCAGATGTCGTCGGCGTAGATTGAAACACTCACTGTTTCCGGTAGGGATTCGGCCAGCCCAAGAAGCGCGAGGTTAAAAAGAATAGGGCTTAGAACACCGCCTTGGGGAACGCCTCGGCATGTGTAGTGGTCGGTAGTCGGACCATCTTCCGTTCGTACGAACAAGGACCTTTGTGTCAAGTAGTTACTGACCCATCGATATACTCGCCCTCCTAGTTGAATTGTCAGAAGTGCGTCTAGAACGGTTTGATGGGAAACGTTGTCGTAAGCGCCTTTCACGTCAGGAAAGAGCGCTACTGATAATCGCTTCCGAGATTTTTGTTGTTCCACAGATGATACTAGATCGATGACACTGTCAATCGATGAACGACCGCGTCGAAATCCCGCCATAGAGTCAGGGTAAATTTTATGGTGTTCAAGGTACCATTCGAGACGCATGAGGATCATACGTTCCATGAGCTTCCCGACGCAGCTGGCAAGAGCTATAGGCCGATAGGATGCCAGTTCGAGCGGTGACTTTCCTGCTTTTAGAAGCGGTACCAGGCGGCTGCGTTTCCATTCCTGTGGGACGACACCATCTTGCCATGAACTATTAAAAAGGCTGAGGAGTTCTCTTCGTGCTTCTCTGCCTAGGTGGCGCAAAGCAGTATATGTTATGCCATCGGGTCCTGGTGAAGACGAACACCTACATAGCGCCATAGCAGCTTCTAACTCTTCCATAGAGAATGGAGCGTCCATACTTGCATCTCGTGGGCTGGGGATGTTGCCTAGAGCCATGTCAGGGACTAAAACCGTGCCGCCGGCGACGTTCGCACAAAATTCCTCTGCGACGTCTATCTCGCGGTGGTTTTGATAGAGAGCAAGGGCGTTGAATGGGTGTCGTTGCTGGGGACTTGAGCAAAGACCCCGTAAGGTACGCCACACACAGGACAAAGGCTTGCGGGGGTCTAGTGAGTCGCAAAAACATTTCCATTTTTGATCCGCTAGCTTATCCATTCGGCGTTTGATCTTCTTTTGCATGCGCCGAGCTTCTCTGAGGTCAAGAATTGACTTCGTGCGCCTGTACCTCCTTTCAGCTCGGCGACGTAGTGCACGAAGCCTTTCCAATTCAATGTCATTCTCTGTACGCTTTGATGGATGTGTGAAGCAGCGTGTACAATCTTGCATAGCGTCTGCAATTATTTCTTGTAATCTGCGTGCAATATGTGTTTTGCATGTGTCTTCTACGCGATTTTGAAAGAGTGACCAGTCGATTTGGCGAGAGACTACCGGTAATGCGGCGTCTAGTCCATCAATTCTCACATAGGTCGGAATATGATCACTTCCATGGGTTTCAATATCAGTGAACCACTGCACGCTCAAAGTCAGGCAACGTGACATCAAAGTCAAGTCAAGGCAGCTACTGTATGTAGTTCCTCGCAGAAATGTCGGGCTTCCGTCATGTAGAAGACACAGGTTGTGGCCAGATGCAACGGATACTAGTGACCTGCCCCTCGAATTTATCCTGGAGCTTCCCCATATATGGTGGTGAGCGTTGAAGTCCCCTGTTATTATCCAAGGACCGGCAGTATCAGCCATAATATCTTCCAGTCTTTTTCTATCAAACTGACTTGTTGGGGAAAGGTAGACGCCAATAAGAGTAAAAGACAGCTTCTTCTTTTTCACAGTAACACAGACGTATTGGTTACCGTCGTGTGGCGCCACGTGTTGAGAAAAATACGTAAGGTCCTTGCGAATGTAAACCAGAACCTTACTACTACGGACACACGTGTTTGAAAGAAAAGATTCATATCCCGATAGTCTTATGGAGGCTGATAAGTTCGGTTCCCAGATGACCAGTATAGGAAAATGGTTTGCAAATACGAACTGCCGGAAATCCGAAATACGAGACCTCAGGCCTCTCGCATTCCATTGGAATATGGAGGCACTTCTCACATCATCCCGGAACGATCTTTGTTGTTGTCGATGAGCCATGGTTCTGCTGTAGAAATTCTCAAGCACTGGACTTCTGAAGGCTCGCCAGAACCGGACTGATGGCATCCAGCACTTGCAATGCACTTCGAGCTGTTGGTGTCTGTAGCTTGTCCAGTAGAACACGATTAGCACTCACCAGAGAGCTGACCATAACAACAATTTGTTGATCTTGGTCCGCCAATTTATCAGGAACAGACGAAGTGTCCCCTACTGTAGAAGTATCATTTCGCTCAGTAGAGGCATGTAGCTTCGGGAGTGCAGGCCACGCGTCAGCAGCCGTGCTGTTCGATGCACCCTTGTCCTTTGAGCTGACTGCGTTTGGCCTGGGCGGAAAAGTGGGTGGTAATATACGTGTGTGGCGTTCTGCAGAGGCTTTGGAGGCTCTTGATCGACGTCGGCGACGTGATCGTCGTCGCTTAATAGATGCTGCTGCTTCTCGGTGAGACGAGTGGTCTCTAACCATTTTCTTCAATATTTGCATTTCCTTTCGAATCAAAGGGCATTCCTTCAAAAATGCGTCGTGAGGGCCGCTGCAGTTTGTGCACTTCAGCACACTGGCCTCGCACGTGTTTGTGGTGTGGGGCCCAGTGCAGCGAGAACAGACGGTAGTGTTATTGCACACTACTCACATGGCCAAGCTTCTTGCACTTCCAGCACTGCAGCGGTTTTGGTATAAAGAGGCGAACTGCGTGTCGGAAGTGGCCCACTTTTACGTGCGACGGGAGGGATTCGCCCTTAAATATGATCTTCACACACCGTGACGTGCCGAGACGAAACGCGTTTGTGATGATGGTGTTTTCCGTAGCTGGCTTGATTAAGATTGACAGATCGGAGTCGACGATGGTCTCGTCAACATCGTAAATTACGCCAGTACGGTCTTGTTTGCCGAGCGGAATATAAGGGCGGACTTTCATCCCGCCAAGTTCCGTGACCTTGCGCAAGGAATCCAACGCAGCCGCGTGTTCTACGTCAATAGCTAGCACGTTCTTACGGGTGTTCACCCTGATGTCTGGTTTCGTTTGGAACCAGCGCCTCTAGATGAGAAGACACGGCTTGCCTGTTGAGGCCTCTCAGGTTGTCACTGGCGAGAACTGGCGAGAACAGGATGGTGAGCTCCTCGGTATCCCGCGAAGATCTCACGGTGGACTCACTCGAATTCGATGATGCGCTGAGAAATCTTCGCTTTGCTTTACGACTCCGCACCAGCTCGAAGGTGTCGTCGCAAGAATCTTCACTGCTGACATAGTACTGCATGGTGTCGTCGCTGTCAGTGTCGCTCTCGGTGCCGTTGCGCTTCCTGGAGGCAGCCGCCGCTGGCACTGCCGAGCCCGGCGGACGCGCGTGAGGCTCCATCTCCATCGCATTTAAGGAGGAAATAGCAGTCCACTAGCAAAGTCTAAGGAATTCACAAAATGAGTAGAGCTGGAAGAGCCGGCGTTCTGCCTGAAAGACACTTCACGTTGTCTAAAGGAGGCAGCTTTCCCTCCTGAAGCTGCGCCATTTAGTTTCCCGGGCGGTGATCGGAGGACAAAGTAGCCGGTCGAAGAGGAAAAGAGGAGCGCCGCATCAGTGATGGAGAGCGACGACGCGGGGAACGCAATGCATTGGCAGTGTTGGAGTCCTGTAAAGATGGGGAACGTCTTGGATAGTAATCGTAGTAAGGACGCCGACGTTGGGGTACAGGGCCATAAAACTCATCCCTTTCAAACCCGTCATAGCCACGTCTTTCATCTTGCTGACGGCGTTGGCAAAACCTTGAAATGTGTCCACGGATGCCACAGTAGTAGCAAACCGGTCGAGCTGGGCTCCATGTGTTGTAAGATGAATCAGGTGGTTGTCTTGTAGTGATGGTATTCGGGGACACGTGCGGTGCAGGTACCTGTTGTGGTGGCTGCTGGGAGGGTGGCACTATAGAGGCAACCTGAGCATATGGTGGTGTAGCGATAGGGTGCGGGATCAGGACTTGCGGACAGGTAACGGCAGCTGTCACTTCCCTCACAATATGGCGTAGGCCGCCACCAAGAGATATCAGATAGACCTCAGGAGGGTTTGACGAAGCTTGGGCATGCAGTTCCTCATGGACGATGGAGCGAATCAAGGCACGTAGCTTGCTGTCGTTGGACGGCTTGAAATCAGATGTGTCAGGGTGTAGAGCATGTGAAGCTCATCGAGACGCTGACACGTACTGATTATGTCTACGACGGTGGTGGGATTCAGCACTAAAAGAGCATTGAATGCCACAGTCCCAATACCCTTGAGCAGGTGGCGTACACGGTCACTCTGTGCCATCGAGGTGTTCAAGCGGTGGCAGAGGGTGAGGACGTCTTCTATGTACGAAGTGTATGACTCGCCCGAGTGCTCAACACACGCAGCAAGCTTCTTCTTGGCGATATCGGAGCGGACAGACGAGTTCGCAAAAATCTAGCTTAAGTTGGTTAAAGGTGCTCCAGTTGACGAAACCGAGCTAATGATTGTAAAACCATGTTTTCGCAACGCCGGTTAGGTAGAAGGCGACGTGAGCAAGTTTTGTTGATTCGATCCAGTGGTTAAAGTCACTCACTCGCTCGTATGGCTCCAACCAGTCTTCAACGTCGTCACCTGGAAGCCCAGCAAATGCCGGTGGGTCTTTCTCAGGGGTGGTGACTGTCCAAGAAGTGGTTCCCGCAGGAGCAGGCAAGGTGGATGTAGTGGTATTGGTCTGCTGGTCTTGCGACATGGTTCAGTGCAGTTGGTAGAGGCGGCGACCCGAGTGGAGCTCCAGGGATGTAGCGCAGGTGAATCTGGAGAGAGACCGGGAGCGAGAGGACGAAGGAACTGGACCGCACACTCCACCACTTGTGAGACGAGGTTTAGGCAGCCAGTCTCTTCTTTATTCCCTCGAGTGAGAACCCCACTACCAGGCCCCAAAACGGTGATACTGAGTATGTACAGGGGAGAATATGAAGCGTATGAATAATGCTCCAACTATATATATATATATATATATATATATATATATATATATCACGTGTAATAGATTGACAGGCTATGCACAGAAGGAGGCTTCTGATGTCACTTAAGATGGCTACCGAACCACGTGAACGTCACCGAGCGTCGTCGCCTTCTCTTTGTTCATCATCGCTGACAGAGCCTGGTAGCATGACCCCCCGGCTTCGAAGGCGCCGTCTCTGTGCTTGCTGGGTTCATGTAATATGGCTTTAGTCTTGTGAGGTGGACGATGTCAGAGGCAGATTGTGCCATGGTAACATCGAGAGGTTTGATTGATTGATTGATTGATTGATTGATTCTTTATTGGTTTATCACATATACATGTGATGGGAGGCGAAGGGAAAAGCCATTCAAGGATGGCTTGAGGGAGTCCTTCGCCCCCACGCTGGCAAAGACAACAGCAGAGGCACACACGTCCTGTTCACATGGTCGTACACTTTTACAAAACCATCATATTAAGCACAACATTGCCATAAACCTTCACAAAACCATAGAATTAAACACATTAGTTACTGTCCTACGTAGGGCATCATTCGTTGACATACATTACTTCACCTCAGCATCGAATGACAGCACATTTCATAACAATGTACGCTCAGTAATAGTGACATTGAAACAATATAATTAAATAGCAATCGTAAACAGCTATAGTGGTCAAGGTTAGGCTAGAAAGAATGTGTACAAGTCAGATAATGTTGCTTCGCGAATATCGATTTGTTTTTTATTAAAATCATTTAGTAGTCGTGGAAGTTTGTTTTGGAGCATTTGCCGACCATAGCCAGTGTGACAATATGAAACATTCCATATTTCTGTTGTTCTAGTGGCATATGATGCTTCCTTCAAACGGAGATTCACCAAACCCATCAAGATAGAATTATGACAGTCATAGTTAACGTGATACTCACGCAATAATTTATGCTCATATGTGTCTTGTACTCTAATTATTTTAAATTTTTTAAAAAGCTCCACAGTAGAATGCCGGAGTGGCACATTCTCAATTAATCTCAAAATTCTTTTTTGCATTACTAATAGCCGCGAGAAATTCGATTTTGTTGTAGTCCCCCAGACCAAATGACAATAGTTTAGATAGGAAGCGAAGAGGGCGTTATAGATTAACAATTTTATTGACTTCGGAATTAAGTAGCGGTTTCTGTTCAGAATTCCCGTTATTGCACCTAACTTTTGTAATATCGCATTGATATGCTCATCCCACTGCAGTGATTCTGAAGAATGCACACCAAGTACTTTAATAGACCTAACTAGCTCTATCTCTGAGCAGCGATAAACTAGGTTACTGACTGCTGAAACCTTCCTGCCTATAGAATGATACATCACAGCCTTTGTTTTCTTTGTATTTATCTTTAATTGGTTATTATCTGCCCACGTGCTTAGTTCCTCTAAAATGGCATTACCTTTATGAAAAAGTTCGGCATCTGTTGAAGACGAAACAAATATGCTAGTGTCGTCAGCATAAATTCTAAATTTACCTTCTGAAGATATATGGACTATGTCATTTATATATAAATTAAAGATCAAACGCCCGAGAATGCTACCCTACGGTACTCCTGTAATTATTTGCTTTCTGTCAGATACCATTTCATTCACTGACACAAACTGACGTCTTTCCGAAAGATAACTTTCCAGAAGCATCAGGGGAAGCCCACGAATGCCATAGTGACTTAATTTGTCAAATAAAATTTGTCAAATAAAAAATAAACACCAAGAACAAATTGTTTTTGTTCAAATTTCTCCAATATATATTCTTTCTGGTCGAGAAGAGCTAGTTCTGTTGATCTATTTCTTACAAATCCGTACTGGCATTTCGTTATCACGTGCTTGTTACAGAAAAGATATAGTCGATTATAGATAATTTTCTCGAAACCTTTAGAAAATACGGGCAGTATCGACACTGGTCTATAATTCGAGACGTCTTTTTTGTCTCCTTTCTTATATAAAGCCACTACACGAGCCACTTGCATTTTGGATGGAAAAACACCGGTTGAAATACATGAGTTATATATATATATGTCAGCACAGGAGCAATTTTATGATGAATTTTATGAAACATATGATTTCATATGTCAGGTTCGTCACATTGCGCATGCCATGATACGGACCAGAATATGGTAAGATCAACTTCTCAGAAAGACCATCACGTCTTAATGGTGTCTGGAGGAGGACCATGTCACCCTGGCTGAAATGGGAATCACGGGGGCGAGCGTCTAAACACGTGGTTTCTTTTCTTACGAAGCGTTGATAAGCCAGCGGGCAAGTTCATGCGCATCGACAGCTCTAAAAATGACATCACGGGCGCATTCTCACGTCGTGTGAAGAGCAGGGGGAAGGAGCGAGCAAAAAGTGTGACGTCTCGACCGTATGAAAGAAAAAGTGGGGAGTAACCTGCATAATTATGCCGGCATGTGTTGTGGGCAGATGTTATAAAAGGGAGTGTGGCATCCCAGTCCTTATGGTGAGCGGACACCTAGATGGCGAGCATGCTCGTGATAGTTCTATTAAGACGTTTTGTAAGCCCATTGGACTGGAGTGATACGCCGTAGTAAACTTGTGTTGAGTAGTGCAGGGGTGCAAGATGTCCTCAACAACTTGTGCGAGAAAGTAGTGTCCTCGGCCGGTAAGCAGTTGTCGTAGAGCGCCGCGGCGAAGCATGACACCTTCGAGGAGCAAACCAGCCATGTCGGCTGCACAGCCGCTAGCGAGAGCGCTTGTAATTTCATAAGGGTTTGCGTAGTCTGTAACAATTGCTATCCCTTTCTTTTCATTGACTGAGACAGGAAAATGGCCGAGTCTGAAGACCGACTCTGAAGAATGGTTCTTCTGGTGATTCAACGGGCTGAAGGCGCCGAGCTGGAAGAGCGGCTGGTTTCTTGCGGTGCTGACAGCATTTGCAGGAAGAAACGGAGCGGAAAACACAACGGTAAATTCCGGGCCACGAAAAGCGTGATCGAAAGCCGTCATAGGTCTTTGAAACTCCTACATCACCAGCAATGTGAATATCATGCAACTAGGCGAGGACGGTCTGACGCATGTTCCTAGGAAGGACGACACGGAGTTCAGGTGCGTCAGGGTGCATGTTGTAACGACATAAGATACCGTATTGGAGAGCGAACATGCGTAGAGAAGAGTCAGTTGTCGAGACAGAAGTTTCCAGCTTACGTATGATGCCTCTTACGTAAGGATTACGCCGTTGCTCGTTTCCGACGTTGGCAAATGTGGTAAGTGAAAGCACACAAGCAGACTCGTCGCTGTCGGGAAGTTCTGGTGGATGAACCGGATGACGCGACAAGCAATCAGTGTCCTCATGTAAATGGCCTGACTTGTACACAACTCTGTAAAAGTACTTCTGGAGTCTGAAAGCTAATCGCCCAAGACGACCAGGTGGATCTTCTAGGGACAAAAGCCAGCATCAAGCGTGGTGATCGCTCACAACTGTAAACTCTCTTCAATACAGATAGGGGCGAAATTTGTCCAGTTTCCAAAGAAGTACGATACATTCGCGATCCGTGGTCGAGTAGTTGCATTCCGCTGCGGACAGAAGACTGCAAGCATACAAAATGACACGGTCGCTACCGTGCTGTCGTTGAGTCAAAACAGTGCCGATACCGTAACCGCGGTCATCGCTGCGCACTTCTTTTTGAGTGGATATCTCAACATGGTCGAAAACTGGTGGTAATGTGAGTGGCTCGGTCAGATTGGCGATTGCATTAGCTTATTCATGACCCGAAGAAAAAGGCGCGCCTTCTTTTACAAGTTCTGTGAGAGGGCATGCAACGTGAGCAAAATTGCTTACGAATCTGCGAAAGTAGGAGCAGAGGCCAACAAAGCTTCGAACGTCATTGGCACAGCTCGGCACAGAAAATCCTTGACTGCACAAACTTTATCGGGCTCAGGGCGAACGCCAGAAGAATCGACAAGGTGGCCGAGAACAGTAAGTTGCGGGCGATCGAAGTGGCATTTTGAGGAGTTCACTTGGAGACCGGCTTTGTGGAAACCTGAAAGAATTATCGAGAGACGCTCGAGATGTGTTTCGATAGTCGGCGAAAAGACAATTACGTCGTCGAGGTAGCACAAGCAGATTTACCACTTTACACCGTGAGGAAGAGCGTTCATGAAACCTTCGAATGTAGCTGGGGCATTCCATAAATCAAATGGCGTTATATTGAACTGATAAAGGCCGTCAGGTGTAATAAAGGTGGCCTTTTCCCGGTCCATGTCGTCAACAGCAATCTTCCAATATCCCGAACACAGGTCTACTGAAGAAACATATTTTGCACCCGGGAAGCAGACAAGGGCGTTATCTATCCGTGGCAGCAGGTACACATGTTTCTTCATTACATTGTTAAGAATCCGGTAGTCTATACAGAAGCGCCGGCTGTTATCCTTATTTGTTACAAGAACGACAGGGGCAGCCCATGGACTTGAAAAAGGTTCAATGATATCTCGGGCAAGCACCTTGTGGACTTCCTTTTGTATGACTTGGCACTCAGTAGCGGATACACGATAGGGTCGTCGGTACATCGGGCTTGAAACGTCAGTGCTTATGCGATGCTTCAGAACGGATGTCTGGCCTAGTGCTCGGTCACTGTGTTGAAATATGTCCCAGTACGATGCAAGAAATCGACAGAGCACGTTCCCGTGGGAAGCCGGAAGGTCTGAGGCGATCATTTTTGTCACGCTTCTAACACAGTAGCATGATCCGAATTGGGACTGGTAGTCGACGGTGCAATACAAGTCAAAGCGCAAATATCGTAGCCACAGGCTGGTTCACTTCTTGCAAGGCAGATACCCTGAGGCAGCAGTTGAGGACATAGGCCACAGCAAGAATGCGCAGGCGAATGCATTCGGCAGAGCATTGCCGACTAGGCTTCGGATCAAAATGCTCAACGTTATACGGGAGGGCAAGTTGAACAATGCTGCCGAAGCAGTCAATAAGGGCCGAATGTGCAGATAGAGAATCGAGTCCCATGAATATTTCATGTGGGCACTGTTCCAAAACATAAAACAAAACAGAAGTACGGCCTTCAGCAACAGTAATACGGGCGGTAGACGTACCAGTAACAATCGGAGTTGCACTCTCATTTACAAAACCTACAGTGATCGCAGCCGGGGTGACAACTTTGTTAAGACGAGCTCTGGGAGGATGTTGATGAGGTTGGACCACGTCTATGTTGATGAGGTTGGAATGTAGCGCGCGCAGAGCAATTTCGGGTCGAGTAGTCATGCCAGGCTCACCTCTCGTAGCTGCGAACGTTTATAGTTTTACGAAAGTCGGCGGGGGTGGGCGGGAGGAGAAAAGGGACGCGGATGGGGCGACCGGGACTGGCCTCGTGATGGCGACGGAGGGCGGTTCGGTCGCGAGGGCAATGAGGGCGGAGCATTGTCGTCATGAGCGTGCGTCGGATGCGAGAACCGTCAGCCGGACGTCGAAAATTTGAGTACGGCTCGCGAGGTTGTGAGCCCCAAGGAGTGCGGCAATGGCGGGAAATGTGTCCGACTCATCCACAGCAGAAGCAGATAGGCCTATCATTTGAAGTGCGCCATGTTGCCGAGTTGGTTTAACGAGGACGAGCGCACGTGCATCGGTATGGATCAGTTGATAGAGGTGGCTTGTAGTACGGTGTGTTGACTGGGCAAAGCGACTGTTGGAGTTCGTAAAATTAACTTGTGCCGTTTCCGCAAGGTAAAATATTAATGTTGGCTAGCATGAGTGCATGGTCCCAGTTGTTGTCTGCTTACCCGTTCTACATTTGCAGCCAGTCTTCGACATCGGTGTTGTCATTGCCAGAAAACACAAGTAGGCTACGCGATTGCATGAGCACAAGATGGCGGTTGGTGGAAGTCGGTTCACGAACGGTCGGTGAAGTGTCTGAAGTACAGTCATCATCGTCTTGATCAGGCATGGCAGACGGAGCCAATGACGTCCACTGCGTAGATCCGCCTTGAGTGTTGAAGATCCCGCACTCTCCATCAAAATATTACCGGGAGCAAAAGACGTATAATATATTGACGAGCTATATACAGAAGGATGCTTCAGACGTTGCTAAATATGAGAACTGAACCACGAGTATTGGACTGGATTGAATTGGATTTCCATTTTCGATGGCGCGTACCCACTGCTGGGGATTGGCCAAGATTTGAATTGATTAGGGAGATGTTGGTTGTAAATAAACTGGTAAAACTGTCATGTGGAAACGGATAAAAATAATGTTTGAAGAACTTAAGAATAATGTCTTGAAACAAGTATGAGTTCCTCCACGGCTGAGCACACACCCCTGTTCTAGTTGCCAAGAGAAGAGGGTCCTACGGAAAGGATATTGAAAATGGAGAAACGTAAACCAATTTCCGTGAGGGTGCGTTCTAGAAAATTTTTCCTTAAAGCGAAAAAACTGCGGCAGTATAAGAAAAAAAATGATCGGTGGCTTCATCTACTACAAAGAATGCGCACAGAGAGGAGGATCCCAGACCCGCCCTGTGACGGTAAAAGTTTAATAATGG
Organism: Dermacentor andersoni; assembly: GCF_023375885.2. Taxonomy (NCBI): domain Eukaryota; kingdom Metazoa; phylum Arthropoda; class Arachnida; order Ixodida; family Ixodidae; genus Dermacentor; species Dermacentor andersoni. The sequence continues at coordinate 126,802,105 of NC_092820.1, forward strand.
TGTTCGACAGCGTAACCTGGTAAAAATAGCTTCAGTTTTTTCTGTGTGAGAAAAGATTTTTGGGCCATGCGAAAACAAGGTGTCGATATTTTGAAACATTTGCTATCGCTGGATTCAAAAAGTCAAGAGAATTTCATGTTTTCTGTATCTAGTAGTAGTTAGGTAAGCTGATGCCGCAAATTATGATAGTACAGGGCCATTGAAGGCCGCTCTCACGAGACTGTCAGCCATCTCGTTCATTTATAATCCCCTATGACCAGGCGCCCTAAGTAATCTAATTAAATTTATGTGGTCAGGCACTAGAAAATGAAGTGTACGTAAAAGGTTAGCACCATTATTTGTTGTGAGCTGTGTACATAAAAATAAAGAATCCATTATTGTCACTACCGCCCATATTGATGAATTTAGCTTACGTAAGGCTAATACTACAGCTAGAAATTCAGCCTGAAATATGGATAAGTAGTCCGGAATCCTAATTGAGCATGACCAGTTTAGAGCGGGAGCGAAAATGCCAATTCCACATTTTATTTCACACTGTGAGGCGTCTGTTCCAATGACCGCATTTATACCAAAGCTCAATAAATGATCGTGCAGTGGTTCGTTTAATATATTTCGAGAGAGAAAATTTGCATTGTTAGGGTAGATGTCATCACAAATGATTTGTAGACTCTCTGGCACATCCCAAATAGCTGGCGCCTACTGAATACGTATGTTTAACGGGCTAATCAGTGCTTGTACAAAGACCACCTGTTGTGTATGAAACCGAGGCCAGTGTATTCCTAAAATAATTCAGGCTGGCAATTGAATGTTTTCCAATCGTCTGATTGGGGATTCGTACATATTTAAATATGTTTGCACCGTCAGCAACCGAAATTTGCAGAATATTGAGGGTAACAGGACTTCTTGATTTAAGACAATATTAGCCACAAATTTCGGCAATCCGCAACACAATCGCAGGGCTTCCCGCACAATCAGTACAAGGGGACGTAATTTATAAGCTGGCGCACCAGAAAAGAGCAGACATCCAAATTCTATAATGGGCCATACGTACATCTTATAAATAATTTGTAGTGGGTCTCTCCGCATCCCCGACCAACTGTTGCATAGCTTGCAACAGTTGCCAAATGCTCTCACTCCGTTTTTAACTATATGGTCACTACGACCGAGCCAACTGAGGGAGCCGTCATAGGCTACACCTAAGTATTTCACCGACTTCACTTGAGACATTGTCTCGAGACGGTAGAATAGCGATATATTAACGGGGTTGTTATGAGCGAAAACCAATGTCGAGAATTTTTTCACATTAAGTGAAAGGCGAATCCATTTTATCAGCAGGTTTCTATGGCGAAGAAATATTTCTGAGTACATAATGTAGAGAGTGAATATCACTGTCCGATGCATAGAAAGCAATATCGTCTTCAACCTCGTCATTAGACGGTTCAACCCCGTCATTAGAAGGGTGGGTACCAGAACTCCTATCCCTAGTTTGTGGCTTGAGATCAACTGTTTAGATCATTGTATGACTAAGACAGGTGCCTTGCATCAAATGAGATAAGTTAATAGATGACTTGCGATACACATTCACCAATGTTCATTGCCAGCCATTCCGCAGCTTTCTTACCTGCCTTTTCCACAGCGTCCTCTGTAGTTGCTGTTAGCGATGCGTCCGAGGTAGGAATTTGCCTTCCAATAACACCCGCGTAACCAAGCGCCCTTTCTTTCACGATGCCTACCACCTCATTCCTGGGACAACGTTGTCTGTCAATTATTTCTACCACCGGCAATTCCGCAGCTCTAACAGAGAAGTTAGAATAATTGGTCACTTCCATCACAGAGGCAGCATCACTCATCTTCGGCACTACAGTCACCTTGATCGTGGGCTTCCCAACATTTCCAACAACGCTTGCATCCTGCACTACTATGGTCGTATCGCCAGCGATTAAGGCACTGTAGCAGACGCGATACAAGAGGTTCAACTCTGAAGACAAGGGGCCACACCTTTAGTTCTTGTGGATAGGAAGTTCCTGCGAATGTTGCAATCACCGATTCTGTTGGGACCATTTTATTGTCTGCCCCTTGACTGCAGCGATAAACAGTTATTACTTCTTCCAGACAATCTCTCTGTCTCTGATGTAGATAGATGAGCATCCACACTTTTGAATATTCCCTTGGTGTGTGCGAGGTGAGCAGGTGCGAAAACACTCATCGGCAGTGAAGCGAATGATGAACACTTAAGCAAAACCACGACACAGGTGTGGTCTGGTGATCTGCACACGATACCTCTGCGGCCGAACTGTCTCACTTCTATGATGATCTGGTACGCAGAGTTAGCAGTAAGGAGAGATTTCTGCATAGCCGGGGGGGTTGGCCAACCGTATAAAGCCTCCATTGGAAGGAGCCAGAACCAAGGGTATGCTGCTCACGCCATTGCGAGTGAACAAATCCAAGGGTAATTCGTCTGTCAGAATAGATGCTGTCCGAGGGGGAAAGCCCCTTCCGGGAGGTTTCGGTCACCACACTAGGATGAAGCACGCCCAAGAACAATGGAAAGATCAACCAATAGGCCTAGACAAGCTTAATACCACCAAAACCTGGCCAAGTAACAGGAGCCGCAGAAAGGTCCGAAAAACGTTCGAGGAGCGTCTTTCAACGCGAACGTCATCTGCTTCTTTCTCTTCATCTCCATCGCTAACAGTGCTTCGTAGTAATATGTACAGGATGTCTCAGCGAACACTTGCAAAATTTTTTAAAGTTGCCTGTGGTAGATAGCTCAATTCAGTTTATGAGCCGGTCTACTGGAAGCGGCGGACACTATTTGCACAAAAAATTTGAAATTGAAAATTGTGTAATTAACAAGAATTCAATAATTAAATTTTAAGCAATTACATGATGACCCATATTGCAATTCACAAATTCTAGCAGTGGACTTCGCAAGGCGGATCCACTTGGAACGAATTCTAAGGATGACACCAGTTTCGAGATATAAATTCCCGAACTTTGCGGAGAAATGCATTGGCGTTCCAGGTACTTCTGTGCTTCAGTGCATGAAACGACATTTAGTTAAGAAATTGTGTGCGTGCGTGCGTGCGTCGTGTGCGCGCTTGTGTGTATGTCTGGGTGTGTGTGATGTTCTTTTGAATATTTCATTTCCTAACATGAGCGCTTCAGCCCCCTTTTTATTCATCAGGAAATTGATTTACAAAGTGCTTGTATTCATATAGAGTTCTTGCACCCAAATTTTTCTTCAGAAAAAAATTCTAGCCAATATTGATACTGGAAGCATCATTCGCGAAGGCGGCCAATGGAAAAAAAGGCAGTTTACGAATGGCGAGCTAGGTTCGAGAGTATGGCCACCATGTCTTTTTATTCCTACTGAACCGTAAAAGGTGCTCATCAACTTCGTTAATTCTATTAGCGCGACAGCCTGTTTGGGTTAATATATACTGGGAGATGTCAATAAAAAGAAAGGGCGTGGCAACTTGTTGCAGATAACTAATGAATGGCAAGGTACAAAAGCAAAGAAACGATTAAAAGGCAATGTATCTGCTAAATGAACACTGCTGTTTACAACGTTTCGGCTGCGATTACGCAAGGCTTCGTAAATGAAAGCATTATTCGCTCTCGCAATCGGAACAGATAGGCTCGCTCAGCAGAGCGGGAACCAATTGACTAGTGACATAATAAAGGTCATTTTAATTTACAAAGGAAAAAATGTTTTATACACAATGAGCGGAATGAAGGATCTGGCCTTTTGAGGCTAGATGATTCAGGGATAAATAACATGTCGCGATTGCCTTGGATTACAAAACAATAGTAAAAAACAACCAATAAACTAAACTAAAATACACAATAATCCCGCACATTTTATCAGCATGCTACTAACAAATGTGTCGTGACAAAAAACACAGTCGAGCTCGAACAGTTTTAGGAGGCACAGATGGTTACACCTTAGTTGCATTGTTGCTCCATTAAGCAGATTTTGAAGCCCCTATTTCGCACTGCTAAAGCTCTTCCCAAATAGCTATCAAACATGCTGTACCTCTGTGCTGTTTGGGTCCATGTGTAAGGTGACTAACTCACCCAAATATGGCTAGAATTTTCGGTTCCGAATCTCAGCGCCAGAGAGAAATATTCGTCGGTTGCTGTTTGGCCTGCCGTGTAATCTGAGAAGGAAGGATCAGTGGCACTATTTGTCTTGTTATAATGGCGAGGCATTCCTTGTACCAATTCGGTGGTGGCATATGCGGCATCATGCGAAGCTCCTACTGAAAACCTGCAAAATGCACGCGTAAAAATATGTTATATTAGTGCCATAAAACAGGTCATCAAGGTTTCTGGCTCAAAAATAATTCGAAGAAAGCAGATACGGGTAGTCCATCTCTTTCTTCTTCTAATTCTGTTATCTTTTGTGAGACCCTTCTCATTGCGCGTGCAGTCCACTGTAAATTGCGCTACGGCGGTGGCCGTACCAGCATCTACACTCTAAGGTATTCACGTGTGTTTCCCCTTGCGAGCGTTAGTCAACGCCACTCAGGCCATCGCGGCGAATGTGGACCACGCTTCAGACCGATGACTCCACGTAGTAAATGAACATTCATGAGCAGGCACCTGACCAATAAGTGCTTGTATGCTACCTGAAGGATCAATGGATCCGGGAGCCTCCCTATAAAATGAACGAGAAGAATTGGGGAGCGGGACTGAGTGGTCCGATTACCAGTATTGAAAACCATATGAAGCCAACTGATGATAAAGCTACCTGGCGTTGTCGCGGCGACGTCGCACTGATGTCGTCGATGCTTGCGGCGTTGTTCTCCTACAGCTTCCTTATTTTCAGCGCAACCTCTATTGTGGTAATGTGCTGCGTTTCAGACTTATATTCACTGTTGTCACGTAACAAGCATGCGACTCACCCTCACGCATAATCTTCGTTGGCACGCCATGCTCCGTAGCCTGCCAGGCTGTGTAGGCAACATTGGTCACCGCACCGCAATAAACACCGACGAGCACAGCTGCTCGGCAGTCAGTCATCGTTCAGCACCACCACGCTACGGAATATCCGTCTAACGGAGGGTGCCTCGAGCCCTCCCTTGTTCACAAACCCGGACGGACCATGACACTGGCGACGAGTACCCACGGATCGTCCAACGCCGCCATGAGGAGCGAAATACCGCCCCCCGCTGCCGCCATGCCGCTGTACGGAAGGCTCGAGCCGTTCGAGGGAGATGGGTCCGCCTAGACAGTTTACGAGGAACAAGTCCACATGTTCTTCCGGGAAAACGACACACGCGAGGCCAAACAGCGGGACATTTTCCTGGCCCGCTGCTGGACCCGCGTCTTCAGTATCCTGCTTGACCTTGTCAAACCAGCCACGCCATATGTTAAGACGCTGGGTGGGCTGCTCGCCATACTGCGCTCGCATTTCAACCTGGCACCGTCCACACTAGTGGACCGTTTCCGCTTCAAGAACCGGAGCCGCCGGGAAGGAGCGACCCTCGGGCAGTTCGTAGCTGCGTTACGAGGGTTAGCGAGTGCCTGTGTTTTAGGGGACCAATTGGACTCGCTGCTCCGGGACCATTTCGTCTCCGGCATCAACACCCTCGCCACGCAGACACGACTGCTGGAGTTTCCCGACATCTCGCTGGACGATGCCGTTAAGGCAGCGCTAGCAATGGAAGCTGCTGCCAAGGATGCCGTCGAGATTGCCCGCGTGACTGGCTCACCGTCGACGGAAGCGGCGGTAACAAGTTGGCGACAAAGGGCAGTACCTGCAGTCGCTGCGGTGGTGCCCACTCCCTCTCACAGTGCCAGTTGTCTCAAGCACAATGCTTCACGTGCGCAAAAACAGGGCACCTGGCATGGGTGTACCGAAGGGGCAAAACGAACAGCAAACAGCAGCAGCCGCCTGGTTCAAGCCCAGATGCCACACAAGCGCGCGGCCAGGGTAGCCGTCGCAAGTGTACGCGGCGAGGGCGTGCGGTAGCAGGCTCAAGTTCTACCACAGCCAGGCTGCACGTCTTGGCCGAGGACACGCCGATTTCCGACATGTGGCACACAGGCTTTGTACCGTCGTCTGTACCGCCGTACATGCTGACCGCCGAAATCTGCGGGCACCCCATTTCCATGGAGCTGGGCACAGGGACCAGCGTGTCTGTCATGGCTGGGAAACGGTTCAAGCGTACCTTCCCCGGCGTGTTCGTCGAAGCTTCGGGCGGGATGCTATGCAGCTACTCCGGGCCGCTCTCCCAGTTCCAGGGTCGGGCACAGGTCAGCGTTCGTTTGGTGAGAGGAAGGCAACCCTTCCCCTTTACTGAACCAAGCTGTCGTCGCCGACGCTGTTGGGCCGAAACTGAATTCATGCACTGGGCGTTCGTCTGCCAGAGTGCCATGAAGCCAGCCTGCATGTGGTGAAAGACGTCCCGAGCCTCATGACCGAGTTCAAGTGCCTGTTCCAGCCAGGGGTGGGCGCATTCGCCGACACGACAGCTGGTATTTATGTACCTTATTGAGCCCGGCCACTTTTTTCAAGCCTCGCCCACTGCCGTTCGCCCTGAAGGACGGATTCACCCAGTAGCTGCAACGGTTACAGCCAGAGGGCATCTTGGTGCCCGTTAAGACATCTGAATGGGCCGCTCCCATCGTGCAAGTCCTCAAGCGAGACGGCAGTGTCAGGATTTCCAAAGACTTCAAGGTTACGATCAACCCCGTTGCTACCGTCGAGAAGTACCCGTTGCCTCAGATTGAAGATTGAAGCGTTGTCTGGTGGACAGAAGTTCACCAAGCTCAACCTCAGAGAGGCTTACCAGCAGCTGGTGCTCCAGGCTGCCTGCCGGAAGTATGTCACAATATCGACAACTTTGGGGCTCTTCCAGTACATGCGCTTACCGTTTGGCGTGGCCTCAGCCCCGGCCATATTTCAGAGGGAAATGGACAACCTCTTCAGGAGCATGAGGCACGTGGCGGTGTACTTGGATCACATTTTGGTTAATTGCAGCGACGACGGGGACCACCTGCAGAACCTGCACAACAACCTGCCACGACTGCAGGACGCCGGCCTCAAGCTCCAGCTGGAAAAGTGCATATTCCTGGCCCCCAGTGTTGTGTACTTGGGACATATCATTCCCGAGGCTGGCCTAGCCCCGGCTCCCTGCAAAGTTGATGCTGCGCTCAAGGCGCCTAAGCCCCAGAACATGGAGCTTCAGAGCTACCACGGCCTCATCAACTTCTACAGGAGTTTCCTGCCGAACCTGTCGAAGCATCTACAGCCACTCCATCTTCTGTTTCGAGATTTTCAGCAATAGTTCTGGAAGAAGGAGCAGGACCGTGATCTCCAGCGCAGCAAGGAACTAATCATTTAGGCTCCAGTGCTGGTAAACTTCGATCCTGCCAAGCCTCTCATCCTGAGCGTAGATGCGTCGCCATACGGCGTGCGAGCCGTCCTGTCACACCGGGACAAGGATGGCTATGAACGCCCTGTGTCTTTTGCTTCTCAACTGCTTCATGCTCCAGAGAAACGCTACAGCCAGCTGTACAAGGAAAGTTTGGCCCTCATGTTCGGTGTCGAACGCTTCCACTAGTATCAGTAGGGCCTGAAACTCGAGGCAGTCCCGGACCACAAGCCGCTGTTGGGACTACTGGGACCTGACAAGGAAGTTCCCGTGCAGGCATCACCTTGAGTGGTACGCTGGGCCTTTAGGCTGGCCTGATGACTGATGCCTGGTGCCTGATGATGTTGCAGAACTTGCTGAAGTGTTCATTCTCGAGCATGCGTACCCGGAGGTGCGCTCAAGATCTGCGGTATCTCAAGTGACCAGCCGGTACCCAGTCCTGCCTCAGGTGGTCAAGGTGGTGTTCCGTGGGGCGGAATTATTTCAGCAGGCCTATAGTCAGAAGGCCGCTGAGCTGAGCTTGTAGCAGAGCTCAGCTACACAACCGGACCGGAGACATTGTGATCCCACAATGTCTCCGGTCTAGGCTCCTGCAGTTGCTGCACGCGGGTCATCCTGGCATGGAAAAGACCAAGATAGTGGCCCGGTCCCATGTTTGGTGGCCTGGCCTGCACCAGGACATTGCTGACAGAGTGCAAAGCTGCCAAATCTGCCAGGGGCATCAGCGGGCCTCACGTCATGTGGAAATCACCCCCTGGCCGTTCCCACAGAGACCCTGGTCCCGCCTACATGTAGATTTTGGGGAGCCCTTCAAGGGCCATTACTTCCTGGTAGTAGTGGACGCCTTTTCGAAGTGGGTGGAGGATTTACCTGTCACCACTCCATCAGTAGGCGTGACCATTGCAGCGCTAAGGCTGGTCTTCGCTGCCCAGGGGTTGCCGGACGTCATCGTGTCCGACAATGATCCTGTTTCGCCAACACAGAGTATCCGACCTGGCTGACGAAGAACGGAATCCACCGGATGATGGTTCCACCGTACCACCCTGCTTCAAATGGTGCAGCCGAGTAGGTGGTGCAAACCATCAAGGACAAGCTCAAGAAGAGGCAGACTGGGGATTTTCGGACTCAAATTGTCCGGATACTGCTTCAGTACCGGACCACGCCCCACGATGTGACTGGCCCTGCCCCCTGTGAGCTCCTGCTGGGTCGGATGGCCAAGAAACCCTTGGAAGTCTTGCATGCGGACCTCCGATCCACAGTGCTCCTGAAGCAGCTGAAGCAGAAGCTGGCTGCTGACAAAGGGTGCCGTCCCGGGCCTTTGCCGGAGTCGGGAGCTCCAGTTTTCACCAAAAACTTTCGTCCTGGCCCACCCTGGTCCGCCCGGCAGGTAGTGTCTCCTGCCAGCGCTTCATCGCTGCTCGTCCGCATGCCAGATGGGGCCACGTGGCACAGACACGCCGAGCATGTTAGGCCTCGCCTCGGGACCTGACCAGCACCCTTGACTGCCACTTCAGAGTTTCAACCCGCAGGAAGACTAGAGGCAACACCAGTCGCGTTCAGCGGAGCACCACCAACCTCGGAGGCGGCAAGCGTTGCCGGTGGTGAGGTGCCTGTTGGGCTGATGTCGCGCCCGTCACCACTCACAAGGCCGACCACTGCAGACCCTCCGGATGGAGCGAGGCTATCTGAAGCAGCACCCGGTGTTGCCACACCCGACCTGTCAACACCAGTGTCCAGGCGCAGTACTCAATGGCGGAGGCCAGCGGACGGTTACTCGCCCGGGTAGCAGGCACCATCGACCCGGCTAGGATGGCTCCAGAGCCTTATGCTGCGAACTCGGACGTTTATTTTAGGTTACAAACCAAACGGGGGTAAGGGGGTGTAACAACCATGCGATGCCCCCTCGTGCATAACCTTCGTTGGCATGCCAGGCTCGGTGGCGTGCCAGGCTCGGTAGGCAACATTGGTAACCGCACCGCAATAACCCCCGACAAGTACAGCTGCCTGGATGTCAGTCTTCGTTCAGCACCACCACGCTGCGGAGCGTCCGTTTAACGGAATGTGCCTCGAGCCCTCCTTTGTTCACGAACCCGGACGGATCGTGACAGTCATCAAGGTTTGTGGCGCAAAAAATAAATGGAAGAATGCAGAGCTGGGCAGTCCATCTCTTTCGTCTTCTTGACCGCTTTTGTGTATTCTGATATTTTTTGTGATACCGTTCGCCTTGCACGTGCAGTCCACTGTAAATTGTAATACTGAGGTTGCTGTTGGAGCATCTACACTTTAAGGTATTGTGTGTTTAACCTTGGGAGCGTTAGCCAACGCCACTCAGGCCATCGCGGCGAATGTGGACCACGCTTCAGACAGATGACCCCACGTAGCAAGTGAAGATTCATGAGCAGGCGCCTGACGAATAAATCCTTGTATGCTGCCTGAACGATCAAACCTGCTGGATCCGGGACACTCGCTATAACATGAACGAGAAGAATTTGGGAGGGGCACTCAGTGGTCCGATTACCGTTATTGAAAACCATACGAAGCCAACAGATGGTGAAGCTAAATGACATTGTCGTGGTGATGTCGCACTGATGTCGTCGATGCTTCCGGTGTTGTTCTCCTACAGCTACCTTAATTTCGGCGCATCCTCTAGTGTGGGTATGTGCTGCGTTTGAGACAGGTCTTCACTGTTGTCCCGTATGCCTTCTTAGCAGAGTCGTCGTTGTTCTCGCGAGCAAGACAACGAAGCATGGCACTTATACGAATCACCATCTTGGCCATAAAAGACCCAGTTTCACCCGAAATGCTAAGTACCAATTGTGATAGCGTATTATTAGATAGTTATAAGAAGTAAGGATAGTCGCATAAACTTGTAAACATTTGCTTACTCAGTTAACACTGATCAAATGTTTAACAGGCGACTGAGCGAAGACGCAGAAAGAAACACACAGAGAGACAGCGCTGTCTCTGTGTGTCTGTTTCTTTGTACGTCTTCGATCAGTCGCGCTTTCACATTCCATCATGGATTCAAACCAATTAGCCTGCCAACGTCTTTTAGCTAAATTAATAAGCACGGTGTCACGCACGCACGGGTGAGTTCCCGCGCTTGATGAGCCCGGAAACTCCCTGTCAAACTGCTGGAATGATGAATCGCGGCGGCAGCAGCGATCGGATTGATATTGCTGCGTCTCTTGCTTATCGCGAACGAAACGTAGGAACCACTGCGCCTCCGAAGCTACCGCCACTACGCACTCTCCGCAAGCATTGCAGATTACTTTCAAGATGAGCCCAGCGCGGGCGCGCACATTGCCCAGGTCGCTTTGTAGATACGGCGCATGCACGGACGCACCGTAAGCAGCGACAGACGTAGAAAATTCCCCTCTCCCGCTTCTCACCCCCGTGCCTCGCGCGCGCCAGGGGTGGCGCGCTTCCGGCCTGCCTTCCTCGCTCGCCCACGCTAGAATAAGCGGCCGTTTCCCGCGCAGGATTTCACACGCACATGCAGCATACGGCCCCCAGCGACAATATTATGGCCTTTAGATTTTATGCGAAACCTCACGGCGACGCCAACAACAACGAGAAAAATGCGCTTGTTGTGTCCATGTAATCGCTATCGCAATAAAAAGTTCTATGCTGTGCAAAAATAAGTGGCAGCTTCCCCGAAAACCGAAGCGTCGATTGCGATATCAAATTAGGGGAATATCATGTAATATAAAGTAAGCTTAGCAGATTTATTGGCCGTATATCCTTCTAAACATACTCATCCTAAACATATAACAAGGACGGTGTCACGCGGGCACAACATTTCAGTTGATGACCGCGGAAATTGCTGTCGAAAGGCTGAAGTGAAAAGCGCTGCAGCCGCAGGGAGCGAATTCGCGTTCGTGTTGCGCGAATATGGCTACGCATGGCGTTCGCCAAGTCTTTCGCTTTCTGAATCGGATGGGCCGACGACGCCTTGTGCGATGACTGTGGTAACAAGGAGACTCTTCAGCACCTTCTCTGTGACTGTCCTCGCTATAATTTACAGACACGATCGCTCGCAGCCGCGATAGCGCGCTTTGACCAAAGGCCTCGAACAGAGGAACTTATTTTAAAATGCCGTCATCACAAGCCATCGCAGCAGAGGGTGACGAGGGCACTGTTGCAGTTTTTGAGGGCAACAGAGTTGGACAAGTGGCTGTAGCCTGAACAGAAGTTTATAGTGCTGCAGGTGTTACTGTGCTGTACGATGGCTGTATGCGGTGACAGTGACCGACTGTGATTGCGTGTCTTAGTGCCTTTCTTTCTTTATCTCTACTTTGTAATCAATTACCCTCACCCTCCCCTTTTTCCCCAGCATAGTGTAGCAAACCTCTCTCCTCTGGTTAACCTCCCTGCCTTTCCCGTTCCTATGTCTCTCTCTCTCGCATCAACTAAAACTAAGCTTCGAAAACACAGCGCGCGGCGGACTCTGTCCCCGTCGCAGATGCTTTCAAAATAAAGCGGCGCATGCACGCACCCGCGGCTGCCCAAAGTAGAAGCGCCCCCCACCCTCCCCTGCCTGGGGGACTTGAGCGCTACGAAATACGGCACGTTTCCTGCCGGTCTTCGTTCTGTGAGTACGCGAGAGGCAGCCACGATCGCCAGATCATCCTCGTACGTGAAGGGAAACTTGGCCGGCTTCGTGGTAATGCATGTTTCGAAAAGTAACAGCACTACGCATACAAGGACACAGGCCAACATTATACTGGCACTGACTGACGACTGAAAGTTATTTCCACTATCACTGTTTATTTATACTGGCAGTGGTTGCCACTGTCATGTGGGAAGGCTTATGTGGGCCACACCGGTCACTGCGTGAACATTGGATTAAAGGAGTACTTATCATTAAATGGTACGGGCACTTTGCACTTGCCTTTGCATATTAGAGTGTGTGGGTGGCGACCGATAGGGGATGAAACTGTTGGTTACTTCCGACACAAGGATCCAACCACAAGGAAGCTTATGGAGGCCATTCATATTGATAGGGAAGGGAATGTGTGTTAGTAAACCGTCTGTCGCACTAGGAATAAAGACGAGATATTGACAAGAAAGTCTATCGCGTAAGATTGTTAAGTTGGACAGGGATGCCTTTTTTTCCTCTATTTGTTCTTTTTTCGTTATGAGGCACTGTTTTATACGACCTAACGACCCCTGGTGAATTCCAAGTCTGGTTCGACCCATCACCAGGATGGCTACTGCTGTGCATGTGCAGTCGAATTAGTAAATATAGACGTGACTTTCCCCTAAATAAACTTCAGTTGTGAGTCAGCGTCAATGCCGTGTTCTTCTTTGCCTGTGTTTTTGTTTGTCTAGTGGTGTTACTTTTCAAAACGTGAGTCACTCTCGTACGCTTTCACTGGCACATTCAGCATACGGCGCGCGGCGACGATTTTGTCGCCCGAGTATTTTATACGTACTCTTACTGCACTCCCAACGGCAGAAATGCGCCTGGAATGTCAATTTAGTTGCGATCGCGATAATAATAAAATCTCTGACCTCTTCAGCATTCCTCATACTGGCCTCCGAAGCACATGCACCAACGCTACTGCTGTCGGAGGCTGTGTGCAACGCAAACCTTTGCAGTACAAGTCCCCAACTCTTGCTATGCGAATAACATGATGATCATCATGCTTGACTCCCAAATGCTCCCGACTTCAATTGTACGACACCGAATCCTAGAGGAGCGAACTGTGAAATGGGTTCGTTCTTTTTGACGCTGTGCCGAGGGCGCCACCCTTTATGAGCGATAGTTGTCAAAGTAAAGGGGGCACAAGCTCCAACACTGGAAAAGCAAGCACCTCTGTTCGGCATGACTTGGTATGAGGGATCACGTGGACAGAGTGGCCACGTCGGCTGCTTCAGAAGAACACAAGCGAGCTGAAAGCGAAATCATAAGCTCCCACCTACACTGCGGTTCTGATTAAGTGGTAAAGTTTCCCAGCTGGGGTGTTTTGCCAACAGCGCTAGAAAGCCCTATATTAGGTAACGATGCGACCTCGTCCGCGTGATGTGGGTCTTCACCGCAAGAAACAGGAAACTACGACAAATAAGGCTGTCGTGATGATGAAAAAAAGTTGAAAGGATTGTATTCACTTCATTGGTACGTGGTGACGACTGTTATCCGACTCTCGAGCAGTTCTGTTTAATGCCGGGTTCAGTACGGCCTTCAATAAGAGCTTGCGTTCTGTGGTCGTCGCTATCTTTTTCGGCAGCCTAGTGCTTTCTTTAGGTCCTGCTGTCGAGCTCCTGACCTTCGTGTTTTCTTTCCTTCGTCCTTCCCTTTGTGTCAGCTCGGGGAATAAAAGATTGACGCTTTTTCAGAGAAGAGCGCAATTATGTCGACATGGAGACGCCCGCTTGAACGCTTCTCACGCTTGACAGGTCAATCATGCGTAGGCTAACACAGCCTCAATTACCCCTTGCGGGCTTGTGGTTGCTGACGTCCTCCCGGGGAGCCTGCGGAAGCATTAGTTCATTCGTCAGGCTCTGTCGTCTTCGGCCTAACGCCCTTCGGTTTGTCTTGTCTTCGTCCATCTCTTTCTTTTAATTCGTGGAATAAAAGAGGTGACGCTGTTTTTGAGAAGAAGGCAATTTTATTGACACGGGACGCCTACTTGAACGCTTCTCACATTTAAGAGGTTGATGTCCAGGCTTACCACAACAGCCTTTCCTGGGACGAGGCAAACCATGTTGCCATGGGAACGTACGCCTGAATGGCTCACAAATACGACGGCTCATTTATAAGAGCCCGCCTACCGCCACAAGGGGTCTCAAAGGGGCTGCAGTATCCAAGCACCTCGAACAGACCGGTAGACCTCGTGCCTCTGCTTTGTTTCACCGACCGTTCCAGCGCCTGCCTGGTGACAGCTTCTGGAAATAAGCCACTCCAAGGCCACGGCGCAACAAACCGTGAGAATCCAGCCAACTACGAGAAGTGCCAAGTTCACACGTTCTTCACATAAACACTATCAGAATCGTACCTACAGCTCTTGTTCCATATTTCTGAAAACTACCACCGGAGAAAACCAGAATTCAGTAAGCATTGCAAGTAGCCTGATGCCTAATATTTTTGTGTTTCCTTTGTTGAGTAAGCCACCGTTGTCGAGAGATTGATTGAAACCCGGCAATAACAGCGTTACTTATAAAATCACAACGAAAAAACAAAACGCCTTTGAAGAAAAGCAAAGAACGAAAAGGAGCCTTTTTACAACAAACACGAAACTTATGGATGCGCCAATTTCGACAAGTATTACCTCTTAATGCGCGCTCAATTGGATCGCTGTCTGAAGGCCTTCGGGCCACGCCGAATTCAAGGGCCCCAGGCATACGATGCAGCTCCCTCTGTCGTCATATGCGTCATTGTTTGCTCGCGGCTTCTTGTCTCGTCCCTGAAGAGGAGGCCGTAAACATGGGAGAATTGCCAGCCTCCTTTTCCCCTCACTCTCGTGGCGCATTCTACTGCAGTGACAGTCTGACTGGTCCTGTACGGTCTCGCATACCGCAGCCCGGTTGAACCTTTAAGCCGCACCCCTACTCGAAGAGACGCGTTCTGATTTGTTGCTAGGTGACGCGTTCGTTTTTTCACCCACCACAACGATCCCATTGAAGTTCTGCGTGATCGCGTTTTCCCTTCTTTTATGGGCTGGGCTGTGGCGGCGTTCTCTATTCTTCGTTGAGCGGAATGATTGGCTTGCTTGATCTTGTGCTGTCTAACCAATTTTCTTCATGCCAGGCGGTCGCCTCATGCGACTCCAGAGTTCCCTAGCGTAGGGTTTCTGTCCTGCTTAATAGCCCGGGCATTCTACTGTCCTATTCACGATTCCTGAAAGTCGCCCAAGTGTGGAGATACGCGAGAGTTTTTCAGCGCCTCCTTGAACCTTCTGGGGCTGTTTAAATTGGTCTCGTCTCCAGAAGAAACGTCCTTCAGAGGAAACGTCTGCTAGCTCTCGCTGCCGTAGTGTCACTGACCCGGATACCTCCTCGCTGGCGCTTTTTTCACTGATTTCACAAGCTATGCGTTGTGCTTCCTGAGTGTCTCTATCACGAGGAATATTTTTGGCGGTGATTTATCTCCGCCGGGGTTTCTTCAGCCTTAGAACGTGTGAGAGCTCGGACCGTATGGTTGTTAAAACTCAGGCCCCTTTTTTTAACCCCATATCCGAGCGATGTGAAAATAAGTAGTAATAGCGTTTCGACAGATTTGTCGATACTGCTGCTTCAGTCGGCAATAGTCCAAACGGCCTTTCAGTCTTCACTTTGGCTATGGTCAAGCCAACGCTATTCTGCTATTTCAGAAACTTGGGTTAGTGAGTATTCGGCAATGTGTGCGTATGTGCCGCTCTTCAACGAATATATTTCTTGCCAAAATGGTTTACACTGCACGATGCGTAACTGTATTTGCACCACTGTTCGAAGATACTCTTTGACTCTCGCTTGAAGCACAGATTATGTGCCACTCGGTCTGTGCTGGTATTCTATGTACCTTTTTGTTGCCAACTTGGGTCACTGGGTATTTACTACTAGATGTGTGCCGCTCTTCTATAGCTTTAGTTGGCTCGGACTTGGATAACTACGTAAACGCCACTCTGTAATGATGAAAAAGATCCCTTAAATTTCTCCTATGCCGAGTGGAATCAAACCCACGTCACAAGAGATCCTGAAGCACAGCAACCCGATGCATGAGCGGGCTGCGCTGCTCACACATGTACTGCGTATGCGGTGATTTTCAAAGAACGCCTTTCACGCCAATGCTTTATCGAGCTGCGCGATGAATGCATTTGGTGTGTGCCGCTCGTCAATGTGCCACTCGCGAACTTGCGTCACTGAGTACGTGGCACTTAGCGTGAGGCAAGCGATGGAACGATTCTCGGTGTTCGCAGGCACCGCGCTGCGCCACGCTCCTAGTCTCAGAGGCCACGCTCGGAGCAATCAACAGTGCCACTAGATGGCGCCGCGTGTCCGGAACGAAGAAGCGCGAGAGCGGAGCCCGGTTGCAGAGTCACGCGTTGCTCAGCGTATGCACACACGGCACGCGATGAACTTCGGAGGACAGACTCAGGCTTTGCGGTGGCGGCGCTAGATGGCACTGGGTATTATTAGGCAAGCGCGACAGTAGACTCCCGCTGCCCAGTACCATTGCCTGATACATAACCCATTTCGACGATGGCAATGCCTTGCGTTAATATATTGATTCAATGAAAACGCATTCATGTCGACAATCAAGGTTAGGTAGCCTCTGCTGTTTTTTGCGAATAATAATTAGCTTAATATACAGAATTAAATCAATAAACTTTTATTGCTTGCACGATTACGGAATACTCAATGTTAAATTCTGCATCGCTTTAGAAAACAACATTTTCAACAGTTTCCAGCTCGATACATTTTCTACGCTTGTTTTTTCCTGGAATTCGAAGTTTTTGCTGAAAACGTAAAAAAGTCCGGCCCCAATACAATTGGTTCCACTTGTATTGCAGGCACCGCATAGTACCACTGATCTGATACCACGTGGGACACCAGTACTTCCACCAGATCTACTTTCGGGATCGTCGAACATTTTTAGGCTGCACAATTTCCGTGATCAGCCAAATCAGTGGGCTAGAAACACAAGGGATACGGTGAAGTGGGAAGAAAAAAGTAAAACTATCCTTAAAAAAGCACATAGACTGCATATTCAATTGGCTTGTATGTAGCCATTCAGAATACTCACCACTACGCGAATCTGTTCTCTACGGAACAACGCAGTGAAACTCCAAAGAAAGCATCAAATCCAGAAACTCTTAACTGCAACATGCCCGCTGTCGTTGCTTAGTGGTTATGGCGCTGGGCTACTAAGCAGGAGTTCGTGGGATCGAGTCCGTGCCACGGCGGCCGCATTTTGGGATCGAAATGCGAAAACACTCCTGTACTTACCTAAAAGTGCACCTTAAAGAAACCCAGGAGGCCCAAATTTTCGAAGTCCTCCAATACAGCTTGCCTCATAATAAGATCGTGATTCTGGCGCTTAAAACACCATAATTTAATTTCTTATCTGCTAGAGATAAATGCCTTCAAGTGCATAATTGCATAATTAACGAGAAGCTTTCTGTGGCTTCTGTCCCTGCGTTTGGCCCATTTGCTCAATGGTGTTCTGCAAACTAAAGCGGGCTGATCCTGGAAACAGTGTAATACGTGTAGCCTGAGTCGCCTGGGTCTTTATGTGTTTCATAACATTTAACTAACCACTTAATGAAAG
Organism: Dermacentor andersoni; assembly: GCF_023375885.2. NCBI lineage: Eukaryota > Metazoa > Arthropoda > Arachnida > Ixodida > Ixodidae > Dermacentor > Dermacentor andersoni. The sequence goes on from NC_092820.1 coordinate 126,819,742, forward strand.
CTTGACGTAAGACAGACATCAGCAGGGGGCATAAAATCTGCATATATGCATCCCTGTCGTTTGTAGAGTGGTACAAATCTTTTTATTTTTTTATTTATCAATACTGTAGGTCTTCTGCAGACCCATAGAGGGAGGGGGCTTACATTATCATAGGCATGTAATAAGATTCAACAAGTTTCCAAAAAGACAACCGGAAAACTTGAGGTAGATCAGAATACTTTTCAACAAGTGCATCAATAATATATCACCTACATGGTTACGCTACGCGTACATGAGAACTAAAAATCTAGCATCAAATATCGTATGCTATACATGAAAAAATGTACAGACGAAAACAATACCACATACGAGATACGTTCTGCCGTTTTACAACAGGAAAAGTAGTTATACAGGGTCCATTAGCTGCTCCACTAGAGAACAAAACTTATCTAAATTTGGACTATTTACAGCTTCGCTTGGTAGCGCATTGCAAGCGTTCGCAGCGCGAGGGAAGTAGGAAATCTTAAACGTATTGCAATGCGTAATAAATGACCGGAAGCACTTATCGTGGTTTGTCCTACTAGACCAACGGCCAGGCAGATTAATGTAGTCGTCGTTTCTGATTTTGATGTGTCCGTTAAAGAGGAAATGAAAAAACTTCATAGATATTCAAACTTTTTTAACAACAAATCAAATTGTCACTTCTCGATTCAGTACTTCTATAGAATAGTCCCTATTCGTCGATATTAATTTCTTTAATAGTTCTTGAAGTCTCCAACCGTGCAGTAGTGTTCTGCGCGTTGGTCATGCTAGACACATAGGATTAGTAGAAGACGCATAGTGTAACGTGCTACATGTGCGCAGGCTGCCAGAGTTTTGCACCTAACAGCGATCATTCGAACTCGCCCAAGAACCCTGATGTTTCGAATAAACGCCTTGTTCGTTCCTTATTTGACATTTGTACTATATAAACTACTGCTACCGTATTGAAGTGGTCAGTAGCCTGACATGCGACTCCTGCAGGTTCGAAGAAACTATCCAGAAAGAGAATGCTTATTACGTTCATTTAAAGGTTACAAGGCAGGACAAAAACGCATCGACAGGGGTCTCATAGTCAACGACTGAAAGAGACACGAGCACATGTGTGTCACTGCTTGCTACGGCATCCAGCACCTCCGCTCTCTGAACAACTTTAAACCGCCTGGATTCTGGTTGACCTCACTGGCTTGTTTTCCCTCTCTTAATGAACAACACTTACTAACCTGCAGTATATTAATAGAAAGTGGTACTAGGATGTGAACACAGTTGATGCGAACGGCTATTCGTTTAGCAGAAAACTATTCGAAAAGCACTCGGTATTCGATTCGAGTCTGTTCTCGCACTGTTCGATTCGTATTCGATTCAGTCTCAAGGAACTGCTCGCACACTCCCTATCTGCTCCCAATGCACAAACCCTTAAGCAAAACACATTGAGACAGGTCTCGTTTGAGCGACCATTGAGTGCGAGCGATGAGCTAGCCACAGCCGAAGTATTCGTTGATAGGCACTTTGTGACATCTGTGTTAATGAATGAGACGAAAGCGGCGCCTTTACTCACCTCTTCTCTAAAGTTAGAGTGATTGCAAATGTGCGAAAGCTGAAACCATCAAATCCTTTCACGTGGCTTTCGGGGATGGTCTCTCTCCTCCCCATCTGTAATGGGAGGCGAAGTTGTAAGTGCTCAAACGTAAATCAGAGAGGTTCCGAATTCAACATATCGATAACTTGTTTATTGGTCATTCCTAGTTGCTATAGGCACGGACTGCTGCTTTAGGATCTAGTAGTATTAGGGAAGTCGTGTGAAATTTTGCAGCTCAACAGTGACGTTTGGCAGGCGATCTTTGGGTCGATAGTAACAACAATCAAATAACGCTAGTGCTATCAAATAAGAACGCCGAATGGCAACGCTAATACAGCTGAGCAAACTGTATTTGAAAGAAAGTACAGTCTTGGTAAAAAAAAATGGAGGACGCTTAAGCTTCGTCTTCAAGAGTGCCACGCGATAGCGTTATCGCACCCCGTTCGCACCGCCCACTCATTCGATCGGCATGCTCTTGAGTCACACAACGACACGCGGTGAGCGCCGAACAACGCAGCGTTCGGCGCGGCAACGACACGTGCGCGTCAGCAAGCTGGACGAACTAAAGAACTCGGTGTCTTGGAGAGAGAAACGATTTACGCAAGCCAAACGTCGTGATCGGCACGGATAGCCGGGCCGCGGCGCACCATGAAGGCGGACGCGATCATTGGGCTTACGCCTCGATGGGATCGTCCTCTATCTCGCTTGGGAATACCACGAAGACGCATGACTCCTCGCCAGCAGCAGGTCACACATCGCAGGGGACGCTTTCCCAGCGGACACGCTACGGCGCAGCGATCACGTCAGAGGCGTCCCGCATCGGACGCTGCACCTTGGAATCGCGCTGTGAGCGGAAAGAGGAGCCGCGTCGCCTGAACGCGAGGGTTCGAGTGACGCACGCTGCAAGTTCGAAGGGAAGAGAGCGAGAAAACTTGTTAAACGCAAGGGTATTGGGGCATCCTCGCACCGGTCCCCGCACGGCCGCAATGCGCTCAAACTAGGCAAAGGCGAGATGGATGGATGGATGGATGGATGGATGGATGGATGAATGAATGAATGAATGAATGAATGAATGAATGGATGGATGGATGGATGGATGGATGGATGGATGGATGGATGGATGGATGGATGGATGGATGGATGGATGGATGGATGGATGGATGGATGGATGGATGGATGGATGGATGTTATGAGCGTCCCCTTTGGAACGGGGCGGTGGCTTGTGCCACCAAGCTCTTGCTATTATACTGCCTAATGTCCTACCTAGGTTAAACAATCAAAAAGAAAAAAAAACTCTATGAACTACCACACCCAAATTTTGTGATCCCCTATTGCGAACTGTGCTTTTGTACGTCTCCGTCTTTTGTCGTTTCCCTGCTTTTCTTCAACCAATCCTCCAATCGCATCTTGCCTCTTGTTATTTCCTATTGACTATTGCGCCTCTTGCCTATTGCGGACATGCTTGCTTTACCACTGCTCCCGCTGAACCCGAGGGCTTCAAGTAGGCCAGTGGTGCCTAAATCGACCGCTGGGTAGAAGTCTTCACATTCTAATAAAACATGCTCCATAGTTTCCCTAGCTTTACCGCAGCAAGTACATGCTTCTTCTTCATTCTTATATCTCGCTTTATAGGTGCGTGTTCTAAGGCATCCTGATCTCGCTTCGAAAAGTAATGAGCTCTCCTTATAGTTATCATAAACGGTTTCTTTCCTGATTTCGTTTTTTCCTCTTAAGTAGTTACTCATGGCAGGTTTCTTTTCCATTGCCGCCACCCATGAGATTATTTCAGCCTTTCTTACTTTCCGCTTGACCTTCTTTGTTGCTGTGTGGCTCACCCTACAGGCCGCATACTTGCTGGTAAACTTTCTAGTTCTTTTTCTTCACTGTGACTCAATGTTTTTCCTCTAGAGATACCTGAACACTCACTCAGCCCAATTACTTTGTTCCATATTCGTCAGCCGTTCTTCATACTCAATTTTGCTGCGTACTTCCCTCACTTTAAAACTATTCCAGCCCATATCACCCTGCACAGCTTCATTTGTAGTCTTCCCGTGAGCACCCTATGCGAGGTGACCCAGTAACTGGTTCCCGTCGAGTCCTGATCGTACCCCTGACATAAAGCAAACAACCGCATTTCCAAAAGCAAGTCCTGGAACCATTGCACCTTTCCACATACATCGGAGTACCTCGTACCTATTGTTCCCCCATAGCGCTCTGTGCTTCATTATGGCTGAATTTCTCTTCCCCTTTGCTGTTATTGTGTTTTCCTGTGTTTCCACGTATCTATTGCCTTCGTTTATCTATATACCAAGGTATTTATATTCTGTTACCCGCGGTATTTCCTGGCCCTGTATCTCCAATGTCCGTTCACTGTTTTCATTAAATATCATAAGACCTGATTTTCTAACACTAAATTTCAAACCTAAATTATTGCCTTCCTGTCCTTAGATATTAGCCAGACGTCGCAAATCATTTTGCTTGCTAGCTAGCAACACAATGTCGTCCGCATAAAATAAACTTGGGAGATGCTGCTTTACTACTGTACCCGCCAGTTTGTATGAGAGATTGAACCCGATAATACTTCATTCTAGCGCCGTCTCCATCCTCACCATGTACATCATAAACAGCAGAGGGGATAAAGGGCACCCTGGCTCAGTCCCTTGTTGACAAGAACTTTCTCCTCGCCCCTTATCCCTTCCCATTCAATGCAAACGGTTTTTTCTAGATAAATATATCTCAAAAGCTGTAGACGATCGTCACCTAAGCCTTTCCCTTCCAGAATATCCCACAAGATGTTGTGGTCTACGTTGTCATAGGCTCCTGTAATGTCTAAGAAGGCCACATACAATGGTCTATTTTCTGCCTTTAATATTGCAATACACTGAGTAAGAACAAACAAGTTATCTTCCAAACGCCTGCTTATTCTGAAGCCTTTCTGAAGCTCTCCCAAAATGCCATTTTTCTCGGCCCATGCTTGAAGCTTTAATTTCATTGCCTGCATTGCTAGCCTCTATATTACCAACGTAATAGTCAACAGACTATACGAGTGAATTCTGTCTTTCTCCCCCTCACCTTTCAAAATTAAATTCATTCTACTATGTCGCCAACTGTCTGGTATTCGTCTATCTTTTAAAGTTTTTTCCACTGCTTTCACCAGAGCTTCCTTACTTTTTGGTCCTAGTTCATTGATCAGCCTAACGGGAACCTCCTCTAGCCCTGTGGCTGTGCGCGTAGGAATTTTCCGCTTTCTTCCAGTTGAAATTTGTCAGCACCAGCTCCTTTTCCACTTGGGTCTCTTTCATGCTCTTTTTTTTTTTCTTCAAATACAACCTCGTCATATCCTTGGAAAGATTCCGCTGTTATTCTTCGGATATAATTTATTGCCGCTTCTCCTTCCAGTCTGTTTTCATATTGTCTAGGATATGTTGTTCCATTGTTGTTGACTTCCTGCCTAATAATTTTATGTGGTTCTAAAATATTCTAGGTGCGACCTTCTTTTTCTAACGTATTTCTGACAACCAACGTTCACTTTCACCTTTTAATTTTGCTTACACCAGTATTTGAACCATAGACTTTTTCTCCCGGTATATTTCCCGTTTACTGGTCACTTCATCTTGTGGCTGTTGCGCCTTCTTTGCCTGCCTGTACTCTCTAGATGCTTTCTGTCGTTCGGCGATCGCTTCTCGTATCTCCCTGTTCCACCAGCCTTTCGGTTTCTTTCTTCCTTTCAAACGAAAATGTTGTTTCTCTTTCCATATTGCTCTCGTTATTACACTTAGAAGCTCACCACATTTCCACTCTTTACTTGGCCATTTGCCATGTTCTTCCTCGAATCTAGTGACTATGTTTGCTATTTGTTCAACGTTCAAATTTGCACTGGCCATCTTGCACTCCTTCCTCTCTTTCCCAACTCCATATCCCACTTTCAAAATGATGCGTTTATGGTGGATCGCTATGCTGCTATTGCCCTTCTTCATCAATGACCATTTCTCTCAACTTATCATGAATTCCTTCTGTCATCAGACAGTAATCAATGGTCGATTGCCGGTTTCCCATTTCCCACGTGATCTGCCCTTCACACATGGGCCCTGTGTTCACGATAACGAGGTTATGTTGCTCACAAAGGTCAGCATTGACTTCGCGTTGTTGTTGGTACAGCCATCTAAATCCTGTATGTGGGCATTCATGTCACCTAATAGGACAGTTTCAGCACCATTCCCAAAACCCTTAATATCAGTGCTTATGCATTCCACTAACTCCTCATTCTTCTCTGTTCAATTTTTTGGGTCCACAAATACGTAACGCCCAGCCAAGTTTTTCCTACTCATTGTACCTGATAACCAAAGATGCTCTTGACACTGTGAACTTACGCTTTTCCATTTGGCTCCCTGATGAATGAGCATTCCGACTCCCCCTCCCTTTCTTTCCAACTTAGTTCTGTTGCATCCTTCCCAAACATAATTTTCAAAACTGGCGGCTCTTCTGCATCTCTAAAGTGCGTTTCTGTAACAGCATAAACTCCTACTTGTTCGATATTTAACTGCTCCTCCTCTCTGCCCTCTTTTCATTTCTTCTGCCGCCCTACATGTTTATGTAGCCTATTGCATGGCGAGCTCTCTTTCTTGCTTTCCCCCTGTTTCCATTATCGATGGTGACGCCGTTCTGAGTTCTTCATTACTACCCACTCTGGCCTCCTGAGCGCCCGCGGGCCCCCTAAAAAAGCTACAGCGCGACCACCAAGTCGCCAGCTCACTCCTCGTGCCAGTCTGTAATTGAAGTGGATCCCGTCTTGTTTAAAACCACCACACCTTCTCACTTCCCTGTTTACTTCGACCAACCTCGAAGCCTTGCTCTCGGCTCAATTTCCATATTGCCTCATTAGCAGCCACTATGGCTCTTTGTACGTGACTGTCACGCACAGGCACTTCCAGTACCGTGCACACCACGATCTGCACCGGAGGGGATAGCTCGCGCAAGTCGTCCACCCCCTTTGCCAAGCGCTGGCCTAGTCCTGCCCCTTTCCTGTTTACGACGTCATTTAGCCCACCTGCTGCCATGACAAGGTTGCGCGTGTCGGCATTTTCCGCGAGCTTTTCTTTTTCTTGCTCTATGACAGAACCCAGTGTCCGCCCTGCAAATGTCCCTACCGCCACTCTTTTATCGCCTTTCACCCTGTCCACAATTGCTTTTGAGCGCCCAGCCAGGTTTGAATCGCTGGCGATAATCACCTTTTCATTCTCTCCCACCTCTCCCTGCTTCCCTTATCCTTTCTCGCGTGATTCGGACTAGACAAAGGGCATTACCCCCTGGGCTCCTGCTTTTTCCACGTGGTGGCTTCAAGGTAAGTGCCGGTCTTTCCAGCTAACTCTTCATCACGCTGCACGCATTCCACGTACTTCGCTGACACTCCCTCTTCTGTCGCGTCGGGAGTCTGCTTTCCATTGTCACGCACATTCTCGTTCACAATGACGGCCCTGCTCAGCTTTTTCTCGGCTGCTTCAAGTCTCTTTTCAACTACCTTTCGTGCATCACGCACACTGTCTAGCACCTTTTTGAGCTCTTGCACCTGTTTGACAAGCTCTTCCTGGAAAGCCTCCATTTTCTGCAGCCTTGTATCGACAACACAGTGTGTGCTGGTTGATTTGATGCCCTCTCCATTCTCATCTGTCTTCTCATCTGCCTTGAGGGAGCCCCGCGCACTGCTTGCTTTCCCTGCTTTCACGCCGTGTATTGCACAGCTTTTTCCAAATACTCCAATACTATAATAATGCTAATACTGATCATCATCATCGTCATCATCATCATCAGCTTGGTTACGCCCACTGCAGGGCAAAGGCCTCTCCCATACTTCTCCGACTATCCCGGTCGTGTACGAATTGTGGCCATGTTGTCCCTGCAAACTTAATCTCATCCGCCCACCTCACTTTCTGCCGCGCTCTGCTACGCTTCCCTTCCCTTAGAATCCATTCCGTTACTCTTAATGACCATCGGTTACCTTCCCTCCTCATTACGTGTCCTGCCCATGCCCATTTCTTTTTCTTGATTTCAACTAAGATATCATTAACACGCGTTTGTTCCCTCAACCAATCTGCTCTTTTCTTATCCCTTAACGTTACAGCTACCATTCTTCTTTCCATACGTCGTTGCGTCGTCCTCAATTTAAGTAGAACCCTTTTCGTAAGCATCCAGGTTTCTGCCCCGCACGTGAGTACTGGTAAGACACAGCTGTTATAAACCTTTCTCTTGAGGGATAATGGCAACCTGCTGTTCATGATCTGAGAGTGCCTGCCAAACGCACCCCAGCCCATTCTTATTCTTCTGATTATTTCAGCCTCATGATCTGGATCCGCAGTCACTACCTGTCCAAAGTAGATGTATTCCCTTACCACTTCCAGAGCCTCACTTCCTATCGTAAACTTCTGTTCTTTTCCGAAACTGTTAAACATTACTTTAGTTTTCTGCAGATTAATTTTTAGACCCACCCTTCGGCTTTGCCTCTCCATGTCACTGAGCATGCATTGCAGTTGGTCCATACGGATACAAATACTATAATGCTATGTCATTGCAAAGTACGTGCCTTTTAGCGAAAACCGATAGGCACAGGATCCAAATCCTCAAAATGCCGCAGAGCAACTCTCACCACTGTTTTAAAAGCAATCAATGCTGCGGAGACCGAGGGTATGACACGCTCTCGCACGCGCTCAACCACGCGGCCACGATCTCATTTTTCTACTAAAACACACACAGTAAAACCAGTAATAGCCATTAGTCTTGCCAGTTCCAAGTTACCATTCAAAGACTACAAACACTTAAGGTCCCACCCGGCTGAACGTTTACAAGCACGTGGCGCGAAAGCACGCTCTAACCATCCTGCAAAACCAAATATACACGAAACACACCCGCTCATCCGAAATACGGGAGGCAAAAAAAAAATAGAAACAAAACCGCCCAAATACTATTTAAAGGCCAAAAGTTAGCAAATAAAAAAAAACAGAAGCAAGCTAAAAGCATGCACAAAACTTATGATTTCGTCACCGCCACAGAGCCCCGAAAAGCACGTCCATTCGCCACAAAATCTGTCTATGTCTCCTGTGAGAAATCCTGTGAGAAGCGGCCGAGTGGCGCGCCACATTCCAGGGTAGCGCCGTACATTGCGAGGAGGGAGTCTTCTGTGTTTGCCGCAAGATGTCTGTGCGTGTGCGTCAAGCGCAGAAGAAATGAAGCGGAAACGTACTTCGCTACTCGTTGAACTGCGACTTCTGTAAATTGCATGCTCATAATTACCGATATACACCGCAGTATAAATTTGTACGGCACGTTTTTAAGGCAATGCCGCATTCATAGAGGCGCTTTTCTCCCGCTTTGAGGCATCGAACTCATGTCTGAGTGGTAGCGTCTCCGTCTCACACTCTGGAGACCCTGGTTCGATTCCCAACCAGCCCATCTTGCATGTTGTTTTTATTTATGAATTGCCTTCCGCCATTTTTCGCTCACGGTCAATGCCGACGACGACACCGGCTTTTCTGCGACATGAGCTCCTTGACGCTATCGCGTGAAAACTTGAACCCGCTGTGAAAGGCCGGGGAGCGGCTGCGCTAGGCTACTGCGGCGCTGCCACCACCGAGGCGCGTCACTGCTCGCTTGCGCAGATGATAAAGAGGGCAAGGGAAGCATATCCCTTACTCTCAAGCATGCTTTGATAACAGGGCTCGTGAAAACTACTGCGGCGTTGGTTGTCTTGCGGCCGCCCTGGTATGGCGCTCCGTGCGAGTCAATGCGCTGGCCTGGGCGGAACTGCTCGGCTTCCATGCAGCGCATTATAGTATAAAAATTTTCCTAATCATCGAAATTACCTATTACAAGTTTATCCTACACATTGAACGGCGAGAGCCTTCGCATTATGCTTTAGAGAAACATTTTGAATCTGTTTTTGGGTGCCATCAAAACAAAAGATCAAAAATAAACTAACATTTCACTGCTGTCTAGCGTTGTTTCAGGTTTTATTGTAACATGCGGGCAATTCAATCATTGTTGATTTAGAAAAGACCAGAAGCAGTAATTTCGACTACAAAGGCTCTGTTCGAAAAGGGCCTGTAATCACCGTTACAATATTTCAAATACGTTGACAACACTTCTCCATTAAGGAACGACCAAACAAGTGTGTTTGGCGTTGAAGTTCTTTAAATAAACACACAGTGAGATTACGAACACTTTTCGGGAGTAGAAGACGTTTTCCCTGCCTGAGTAGCCGATAGAGTTACACCCATTCCCTCGGCATTGCGGAAAGTGCCCACTATCTCGCCTTTTTTGGTATCTTCGTGCACACTGCCTCATTGTCGTTAGGGCCCACTTTCATGCACACATGAGGCCAGTGTAAGTTCAGCCCGTTTGCACTGGGCATCACGCGTTTGAATCGCATAAGGTAAACCAGGACCACGAGATTATAGGATTACCGTATATTGAATGCATCACACCGGCATTGCTGTCACTGTCACGAGTTTACTGGAAGAAGTATATTGGATATAGTTTACTGAGGTATCGTTCGTCTCTACAAGAAAGGGCTTTAGAGGCAGTTTAAAAAAAAATGGGTTATAGGTAGCGTCCTTTCAACCAGTGACCTTGGGTAGTTATTAGTCAAGCAAATGGGCAAACTGCAATTGTTCGGGGTAACCACAGGCCAAGCCCAATGCCTTGAATGCATGCTCCCCCCTATGATTTCGTCGAGAGGTGCAGCTGCCACCCTGAAGTGTATGCTTTCTTGATTAATTTGCTACTTGTGACATTCATGATTACATATACGACATGGCACTGTGGCATGTTATTTAATATATCATTAACCTGCTGAAGTCAAAACTTACCTACGATCCTTGAAATGTGCCCGTGTTCGAGCATGCGCAGGACTATTCGCACAGCTGTTCCTTTAATTTGGTCCCGGTAAACAATACCTGATGCTTATGATACTCGGAATTGTGAAATTTGAGCGTATCGCGTTTGACAGCGATCGCCAAAGACCCCCGCCCGCTCATCCAGCATACGCTGCAAAAGCCATGCAAGCCGGTCGGGTGGCTTCCACTTCGCCACCGTCGCATTCGCCGCACTACTTTTTCATGAGCGCTGTTATCAAACGACGCTTGAGAGTAATAACATCAGGTAAGACATGCTACCCTCGCCCTCTTTTTCCTCAACGCAAGCGAGCAGCGGCACGCGCCGACGGTGACAGCGCCAGCGGGTGAATCTCGGCATGGCTGCCATTGGCTGTTTTCGAGCAGACGCTCTTTCGACGCTAGCGCCAAGATGTCCTTCAGTTACGGTCCTAACCGTAGGGCGACGCAGAAGCAAAATGGCGGCGCACACGATTGTTTAAGTTCTAACGAAAACAGGAATAGCAGCGCGACGCCTCCTCTCCCAAACGTTTTTCTTTCCTTCTTGTTTTATTATGCCTACTCACTCCACTCCCTTTCCCCCATGCCGCGCGCGCCGTTTACTTTTTTCGTTTTTACCGGTATGCATGCGGCTTTTTTCTTTTTTTTTCTATCGCGCGTGGTGCGCCGTGGGCTATGGGTTGGCACGCATGCAGTTTTGCCCATACTTATATTATACCAGCATGTGCCGGGACATGAAAAAAAAAAATTGCACTTCCAACACAACAGATCTTTGGTCTCGTTTTATTGGCTTCGTTTCCGAAAACGGATTTTTCTTATAACGTGGTGTGATACACGCTAAAAAATGAGCAAAAGTGAAAGGTGCATGACACATACAAGAGTACTGAACACAGAAGTTCACAGACGGTGAAATAACAAAAAAGCGCTAGAAAACCCGAAGGCCATTTCATGTACACAAACATACAAAAAACTAGATTTTTATACGCCCTCAAGACCGAAATGTAGACGAGCTTCTGATATATGCACTAAGATATTGCACAAAACTGGACGACGTGTGTGACATAGTCATTGACAAGTACAGAAAGGGAAAACTCACTGGTAATGGCAAGAACAATGACACGCAAAGTACCTAAAAAATAGAATAAGATGCTAACATTGTTTAATTGACAGCCATACCAAAAAAGAGCTTACGTATAAACCTGCACGAAAGTATATGAAATGCGTGACATGTTCATTACTACTTAACTTATTGAAGAAGACATGGCAGAACAAAAATTAGATTGTACTGAAAACTGAAATACACATTATCACTTTATTTTGCACTTGGCCACATCTTGAGTAACGGTGGCAAGGGGAACAGAAGGTAGCCCGCTTTTGCAGCAGCACATAAAGAACAGTCGCGGAAAGGCCTATTCCTCAATCAAAGACCAGGTAAAATAAACCAAAAACACGACTTCCCTTTCGCCCTGAATGCAGTGCTTAGTAATAAAATTACGTCACTTAAGGTCGTACCTACTGGGCACTCCTTTGTATAATAAACACGAACTGCAAAAATCTGCATGTAGGACGTACACTTGCAATGCTCATGCTTTCCAGAAGAAAAAAAACTTTTCATGCCTACACATGAAGGTTCTTCGCGCGGTCTTCCCGTCGGTGATTACCGAGAAAATACACTAACACGAACAGTAATTTTTCAGCTGTTAGTATGCTCTTAGAACGTGACACACAGAAAAAGCCCTGAGGGCGGTATGGAAAGCTGGGGAAGTTACTGAAGTTACAGAATGAGGCTTGGCACAGAAATGCACAAGTCATAGACCAAGTCACAATGAGGAGGAACATCTATCTGTCAGGTTTTTCTACCGGCAAGAGGGAAGTGTAGCACAATCAAGGCGCAACGACGTCCGGAGGCTCACGGAGCACATACATGGACAGGGATGTGTTCGTGTACATACATGCGCCTTCTGATGTACTAGGGTCTGCGCGCTCACGTGCTGTCTTTAGAAACCCGGAAAAACCTTGCAGGGCTTGTTTTTGCGGTATTTGTGCAGCACTGTAGAAAGCACGAGCGGTACGCGTCGTGAAACAGGTGAAACATCGCGGAGCACAAGCACACAGCTACCAAAGGACCAGGAAACTGACGAAACTACCCGCGCCAGTCAACGCGTAGCAGTGCACGCTCCTCGATAACAGCAGATAACGAAACATGAAACGTCATGCAGCGGGCTAAGCTGGCGCTGCGCCGGCGGGGCCTCACGGCACGGGGGCAAAGAGTGTCGAAGGTGATGGAGTAGCCAGGGAGTAGCGAGGAGTTGAAGGGGGAGAAGGGCTCGGCCATCTAGATCGGCGCGCGCGCGCGCGATGATCTACGAGGCCATGCAAGGGAAACGGATTTTCGGGTTCGCCCTGCACACAGATGGCGCGAATTACCTCTGCCACCGAAACAGGGGAGTTTTCCCCCTCTGGCAGCGCTGCGACAGCGGAGCGCAGCTGCTCCGCGGCCGTTCACATCGATTTCAAGTTTTTTGACCAATTCTCTATTGAAGTCCAAAAGCAAACCGATGAAAATGTTGACGGAAGGCGTGGTTGTATTTCAGTACGGAAAATTTGTGGCAAATAATCCGGAAAATGGGCGTACAGAGACCCTTTGTATTTGCCCTTGGTCATTTCCAATTGACAAAGAACAATGCAGGATATTGTGAAGAAATTTGTTCAATATTTGACAGAATAGACGTGTTTTCAAGACACGCGGCTCGAAAATGAAAGCTTCCATTGAGTCTACATTGTTCCCTGTCTAAATTTTGGGGGGTATAGTGATGATCCAATGGGACTGTGTTCAGTCTTGGACCGTGCACAGCTCTCTGAACGCGCACAACTTTATATTCGTACTGTATTCTTCACAGTGTCCTTTCACTTTTTTGCTTATTACGTGAGCATTAGGAGTGCCGAAGTGGAAAAAAAGCCATAGCCCTGCGCGGTACGCGAAACAATAACAGCGTACGCTGGAGAAACGGTTACACACGAGATTCATTTTCGGCACCACGCACTACAGGGCCTTTGCGGCAAAGACTCTCAGAGTCTTTTTCGCGAGAACGATCTCACCGGTCCGTCCGGCGCCGACGGCGAGTTGCGATTTGTGTTCCGCCTTGTCGTGCTCTCTGCACAGCGGTCTGCACAGTCTAATGTTGCCTGGTTGCAGCCGGGTGCGTAGCTCTATGATTAGCTTTTTCAGCAGTGGTTCGTACCATGCGAGGAGGCGGCATAACGTGTGCATAAGTGTAAACACAGGTATCCAGACCACATGACGCACATGTCACATCCCTCGACCCGTGGCACGCTATGTTGTTGTTGATTATGATGATGATAATAATGGGTCATTGGCATCTCCTTCTAAAAGGGGTCGTGACTAACTGCCACCTAGCCTACTTGAGTTAACTAGGCCTAGCTACATGCACCGTGCAACTGCTATATGCAACTGCTACATGTTGCGAAACCTGGTGGAATATAACGGAACTGCAATACAAAGCTTGCACGTATCGACGCTCCGCGGCGCGCATGTCACATCGCGTGTCGAATGACACCAGAACACGATAATGATGATGATGATGATTTAATGGCATCCCCTTCGAAACGGGACGGTGGCAAACAGTCACCTATAGTCTACTTGAACTAATCAGATATGTCATGCATGTTCTTTATTACTACAATATTTATACATTTCCATGATGTTCTTTTGCTTCTCAAGGCTTCGCTATCTACCTTCTACCGCCACCCATGCAACTGCTACATGGCATGCCACCTGGCATAATAATATCCCACTGCAATGCAAAAGGCGCACCTGTATAGACACTATCCGGCCCGTATCTCATATCGCAAAAGATGTGGCACAATACGATGTTGATGACGAGGATGATGATTTATTGGCATCCGCTTTGAAACGCAGCGCTGACACGGTCACTTCGCAAGCTTTATTGATTGAAGTACACAATCTATATTTTTTCTAGCATTCTTGCATACATCTTAAACTTAATCTTCTTCCTCAAACCTTCTTTAACTGCCTTGTATTGCTACCTGTGCATCTGCTACATGGCGTTCGACCTGGTCTAATAAAATGCAACTGCAATGCAAAATGTGCACGTATCGAGGCTACGCGGCGCGCAAGGACGTTTTTATAAAGCGCTTTTCCGCTGCATCCTAGCAAGCGCTGGTGTGGAGCAGTTGCAGAGTAGCTAGCTGACTCCGACGAAGCGGCCCCTGACTCGTTGCCCGCGATTATTGAATATTTTTTGTCTCGTTCGGGGCGATAGCTGCTATGGACACCGGTGGCGGACACATTCGCCAGCTGAAGCGGCTGTTGAAATAAGGCCACAACAGTTTACGTTGTAAAAAGTGTATGTCTCTGAAGTGTGCGAAGCCGGTGACGTGGTAGATGCAGAGTGGGCACGGGCGAGTTCATATATTGTGCATATGATGGTGGTATACTCGGTCTATTGTCAGCTGTACTTGACTCCTCGAAGAGGCAGGACGTGTGTCGAGTGAGCTCTTTTGCAATATGGCGAACAAGCTCTAAGTAATTCTCACGTGCTTCTACATGGAGTGAGTTCAAGGTGTTAAACATCTTACAGTGTATTCATCGCTCATTAAGTAGCGGGTTTGGTAGTCTACGGTACCGACGTACAGGCCATGCGATACTACAGCGAATGACGTACTCTTAGAAAACATTTTACGTGAGCTTCTAATACGTAATCAACACTGCGAAGCCAACACAAGTGAACTAAGGGTGCTCTCAATTTTACAATTTGGCCGGGCATTTCTGGTTGACCTTGAAACGAACACCAATTCTGGTTGCTCTCTGTCGCAGAAACTACAGACCATACTAAATGAGCTGTATGGGTATCTACCTTCGGCAGCCGATCGAGGGACATCTGATAGATTGCAAGTTAGCCAAAATAACTGAGAAATACTAAGGTACCTGAACAAAACACCATAAAATTGGCTGTGGGTGCATAAGGCAGCCCGAAAGTTCGAATAATAACCATATAGAAAAAACCATTCTTAATTTCTAAAGGGGCCAGCCTTTCTATTGGCCAGCAGCAGCTTCGTATTTGAATCTGCCAGAATACCAAATAAACCGTCCAGAAAAGTGTGAGATGAAGGCTTCGGTAGGAAATGGAGCGCTTGAGAAAAAGGTGGCTTCGGGCTGCACTTGCGAGCTCCAGATGCCGCGCACGACTGCAACAGTTGAATGAGGTGTTCACAGCAGCTTATGCTATCCGTGGACAGCTTTTCTCGCCAAGCCTGTGGCGTAGGCCAGGACCCTTTTAAAGACGTATACATGCAACGTGTCACTGGGACCATAAACTTCATGTTTGAAAATGCAGAGTAAAACATGTCTAGGACTAGGGCACCGACCGCTACAGGCAAACAAGGGGCTTACTTGGAAGCGACAGCATCCGCCGCCCTCCTTGAAAGTGGCAACGAGCACGAAGACTAATCTCTGACCATGACAAGATGACCGTCACGGATGGCGAGGAAATCAGTCGACGACTTTCCTGGAGGAACCGTGAACAGCTTTGCGGAAGGAGCGCGAACGAAGTCTGTTTCCAATGTCCTTCCTCCAAAGGTTAAATATAAGAGGCGGAGACCTGCGAACTTCACGACCCCTCTGATTGGCAGCAACAAAATTGTCTAAATATCTTGTGTACTGTACTTTGGAAGACGAACATTTTAACAGCGGACCTTTGATGCATTGAGAGGAGCTGACGTCTCCTGACGTCTGCAGACACGCTTGGCCGGACTAGAATGGGACTACTTGTGTGAATATGCAAATAATCTCAAATAAACCCCGCTTTCCTTCAATCCTACAGCCGGACATACTCATCCTTATGGCGTGGAGAATCCCGGCGGTAACGCTGCCCCGAGTGGCAACAATATGCATATATATTTCTTGCGCAGTAGAGACAGCACCAGCCGAACCACCCTATATATATATATATATATATATATATATATATATATATATATATATATACACAGTTACGGAAGGATGAAAGAAGAAAGGGGAAGACGACGATCGGAGATGCTGGCTTCTGTGTGCTGTTGGTGGTCAGCATTCTCAACTCCTCTGACCACCAACAACACGCCGCAGCCAGTGTCTTCGATCTTCCACCTCCACTTTCATCCTTCCATGAGCATACATATATATATATTTGTGTGTGTGTGTGTAGCGGGGGAAAGGGGAGCGGGGTTCGCCTTCTACTGTATGTAGTAGGCGAGAAATGGAATACGTGGTCACAATAGTACTTCTTACGGAGCATGACTGTGAACGAGCGTGGTCGCAAAAATAGCCATCTCGTCTAATGATTTAGAAGGCTAATTAACTGACACTGGCCCATTAACATCTTGAATATTAAGGTCATGTAGCATGGGGCAAATGGACGATGGCAGCTAATCTTGACCACAAAACAATTCAGCTTTAAAATACATCAAGAGTCCTCTTTTTATCAAGCGCGTTTGCCTGCACTTCACTTTCCAAAGAAGTCACCATTTAACAGATTTGAGCATTTCAGCACGAGTGCAAAAAGCGGAATGGTTGCTAGCCCTATATAAGGAAATTGGAGAGAGAGGGAGAGCAAGATATACAAATTACACAAAGGCAGGGACGTTAACCCGAGGTAAAGCCTGCAGTTTGCTACCCTGCACTATGGGAAGGGAAAGGGCAACTAAAGACAGAATGAAGAGCGGGTACAAAAAGAAACGCGGGCAAACAAAAAGGATAGGATCATTATACGAGGAAACTTGGCAACATCTTGAGGGGTGCGATGTTACGATGATATTCTTGTTTAACGGACAACAAAATGCCACGTACCGCATGGTTACTTTGTCTTTCTTGTTTTTTTTTCTTTTTTGAAGTAAGCAGTTGCGGCTAAAGTTTGGCTTTTTTTAATGATAACGACAAGAGGAAATGCTCACTTTTAGAATGTGAATCGCCTTCGACAGCAGTTGCTCTGCACCTCATGCAAAGGCACACGCTCACGAAGAAAATGTTTGTTTTACTGGTTGCAGCTTACTTACTGTCATCTAGATACTACTGATTGCTCGTTTAGTCATTGTTTCCTGTTGAGTATATAGTGTACTCACCTTGAAAAGGATGTGTACGCCATTAAATGAAATTGTTTTCTCCCGAAGTTCCAGTGTATTGGATGGAATGGGGTAGTATGGACGAAGGCTCATCGTTTCGCTTTGCAAGATTAGATTGAGGAATACGCCTCAAGGGGTATGTTTCACGAGCAAGATGCTTCCTTTAGTTGAGCGGGAGCAATGAGCAGGAGATACAGACAGCGACTGCAGTGCAACTGACGTCGAATTTTCTGGATGCGCTCCTTCGCCTGTAATCTGTTGTGCAAAGAAAGGTTGTGCCGTAAGGCTATATACATGTCATCAGTCTGTGATGCTCAGCCTAGTCCGGGTATTCTGCATTCGAAAGAGGCAATATTTCGCGTCATGAGGCCAAAGTAAAGACGCATCTCACCAGAGCCTCTTCAATGACTACAGGTTCATGGCGCGGTCGGTCAATATCAACCGACAGCGACGTTCATATTTCGTCTCAGTACGGGCTTCATGAGCGATGTGAAAACAGTACAATGAAGAATAGAAGCCACACCCTGCTTCAACCACTGTGAAGCAGAATGTTTATGCCCCGTTCATGTGCCTGACCTGATTGACAGCGATGCAGCAAACGACACAATCAAGTACTGAATATCAAAGGCTGCTTGTCTTGAAGAAAGGATTAATAACTCTGACGTGCGTGAAATACGAAGTGGCTGCGGCCAGTAAGACAAACAGGAGCGGGTAATTTTGAATTCTGAATAGATCCTATAAAGGCACTTCCCTCTTAATGCGACTAATTGATGCACACATAATTCTTAAACGCTGCATCTTCGTAATAGATCTTGCCCAACATTCACCGTTGGACCCGATTTACTTGCCCTTACACGGGGAGTGTTAACTGGGCTAACATGGTTGCGTAAAAAAATAAATTTATTTCAGTTCAATAGTAGCGACAATTTCGGATTTGTCGCCTTTTCTCAAAGTGTGACACGAACAGTGTCGCATCATTGATATGTTTAGAAGATAGGATAGGATATGATGTAGTTAATTATCATCATCATCGTCGTCATCATATTTTGTTCCCCGGGAAGGAAGGTGCATCTCCCATCGATTTCCAATCCCTCCTGTCTTGCGCCTGCTGACCACACCTTATGCCTACAAATCTCGAAATTTCCTAGTAGTACCTAGTTCCCTACAATCAAGGACACCGCTTTCCTGTTCTTTGCACCCATCACATATCAACGTTCACGTCAGCTAGCGATTAGTAATCTGTAGTGTATGTTACAAATTTATTCATCAGTACATCGTGGAGCATCGTAAAGGCTCACTAATTTTTCAAGGGGTAAGCTATTGGCCCGTGATAATTTACAAGATCTAACGCAAACATCTACTTGTCCAAAAATAATCACTTTAATCAGTTTAAGTGAAAGGAAAGAAAACACAGTGGTACAATGCATAGTCTCATCGTTGTGCGGTTGCTACGTCGCTCCTTCGCTGCTTTTCCAACGACTTGTGTCTTGCTTATTCTTCAAGAAAGCGTACAATTGCTCAGTCTGCACTTTGTGTCAAGTTTTCTGAAAGGCACGCTCCCATGATTGTAGATATACTATTAATGACCTGCCTCCTAAGCATGTAAGGCGTCTTACGGTGAATTTCATAACTGCTGCATTGTTAGTCACAGGAGTGTATTCATCACTACTGGGATACCTAACTCTCCGGTCGCTTTATTGGCTATCAGCCCTGCGGCGCGGACCACGGGAACTTCTAGCGAAGAAGCCGATAACGCTGCTCGGTCGGCTCTTCGAGGCGCCAAAGAGGAGTCGATACCTTTATAAAGGACAAACGCCGCTAGAAGAGTTGAAATGCGCGCACGGTACTTCAGGTTACACATCTGGAACACCCGAAGTTTACTGCAACGCAACCGGCTGCACCACCTAGACTCTTCTTCAGCTGGGATGCGAAGGCGCCATGCTACCCTGCTTTCTCGAATATGGCTAGAAGTAGCGTTTACAAAGTCTTTTGCTTTCCAAATTGGTTGCGCCGATGTTATCTCGTCTGAAGACTGTGGTAGCGAGGAGTCGCCTTAGCGCATCCTCTGTGATTGTCCTCGCTACAATTTACGCAGACAATCGCTCGCAATCGCGATAGCGCGCTTTGTTAAAAGGCCCTTAACAGAGGAGAGCATCGCACACGTAATGCGAAGACGTCGCATCGTTCCCCACCTAAGGCAAGTTGTTTTTTCGTGCATTTTCATTGCCATTAATTTATTATTTCTTTAATTCAGTTTGCTAGTGCAAGCAATTTCCCCGAATTTGTCCTTTGTGTCTTTGTTGGCTTCTCAGGATATGATAAATAAAAATCTGTCCCCTTGGCTATCCCCCTTTATTCGCGATCTTAACAGAGCAGGTAATTTTAGAATGCCGAGTCTAAGGGACCAAATTGAATTTAAACTGAGTTGAATATATTTGTATAGAAGTTCGCTCCTCCCAAAACAGACCGCCATTCCTGAAGGCAAGCCAACTGAGCAACTGTCAGTGGTACAGGACAGATAGTTTTTGCTATGTGGGCGATATCAACACTGGACTTTCTCACCTTCGGTCGATTCTTCCTCCCCTTTCTCCTTCCTCTACTGCAGGGTAGCCAACTGGGCTCGGTCGCACTTGACCTTCCTGCCTTTTATTTGGTCCTCTCCCTCTCTATTTCACGGAACGCGTTCTCCGCATATTTCAGATTACAGGGGCACATAGACCAGATTTTTTATAACCTCATAACGCGAGTGTCAGCCGGCCGCTGCTCTCGACAGCAGCTGCTGCCTTCTGGCGAGGACTGCAATGACTGCTGCAGACGGATGAACATGGCTGCACTTCGGGCCCGTCTTCGCATGCTGTGTATTTAGACGTGTCCTTGCCGCATCTGCTGAGCTGTTTGCTTTCGACGTGTTCTAACCGCATCTTTTGAGCGATATGTACGAATGTTGTTCGTTATTCACCACAAACCAGCGAAAGAGAAAGCTGCTCATGCAAGAGCCCTGCGATCGACCTTCATGGTGACACAAGAAGCCTGTGTCTCTGTGGAGTTTATATTCACCGCAAAAGTTTCCTGCAGCGCCTCAGAAATTGCACCATAGGATAATTGTTTTAAATAGAAAAGTCTTCGCGCGCGAGCAGCTTGCTTGGGTGTGCATTCGTTTTAGTGTAAACTACGCGATAGCGTGCGTCCTGCCTCTCCGTGGGACGGGCTTGTGATAACCACACAACAGAGGGATTGCGACCTATCGGAGTCTTTATCTTGCGCCTTCTCCGTTCACTTCCTGGCTTCTAAGCCACCGGAGGCCGACCTGTGCCAAAAACTGCGCGAAAGAAAGGTAAGCAGGAAGAGTTCGGGTGCACCTGTAGACTTCGTAACCTGCGCAGTGATTGTTCCGTAACGGCAAATAAACAATACTGCAAGGAAGTTCACGGATGTGGTGTCATGTGCGATTAATGCGCATGAATTAGCCGCATTCTAGTACACTCTTCGGAAAAAGGAAGTGTACTTTTTACTACGTCAGGGTAGTAACTGCTTGTTACATATTTTACTACCCTGTTAGTAACTGCAGTAAGTTATGGTAAAGGTATTAACTGTTACTTCTCTTGCCCTTACTAAACGCAGTTAGTAATAATTACTACCCGTGCCCTTATTAAACGCAGTTAATAACAGGGTAAGAACGTATGTGACAAGCAGTTACTACCCTAAGAGTAGCAAGTACCCCTGCCCTAATTTTTTTTTTTTTTTGGGGGGGGGGTTGCTAGACCAATATTCTTTCGCTTGGTGCCCGGGGTCTTTTTCTGCTACGTTCGACCTTGCATCTGGTGTCCTAATGAAACCCTCACCGCCATCTAGAATTCAATAGATGAAGTTATGTGAATCCCGTACTCTTACCGCCTCCTGCTTGTGAGCGCACAAACCTGTATACGACGTGATATTTTGTCAGTCAGCATGGGAGTGATGGTATTACACATATACTTGCCTACACTTCGTCCTTCTGGTTTCAAGCCGCTTTGTGAACTCATCGTTTTTAAACAAAGTACTGTTTTTATAAACATCACCGCCCCTTCCAGTCCGTGAAGATGGTCGTCACGCGAAGCTGTGTTAGCTACACATAGTGTTCCACCTTGCAACTGAAACTTCAAGGCAGTCTACATTATAAATGTTTTGTTTCACCATTCCATCGCGTCATCTTCAATTTTGCGTACTTCGCGTGGTGAACATGCTTTACATTGCTTGGATGGGTTTGACGATTGACGTGTTATTGTTTCTTAATGAGGTTACAGACACATTCGGCTGCGACAGAGGGAACGACATCAGTCCCGGTATGCCCGCAGTCCGCCGTTGCCGCTTGCGTTCGATGTCTCGAGTTTGCTGTAGTGCAGGGTTAGCAGCATCCGCCCATCATTGCCGCTGGCTATTCTTCAAAATCGAATTGTTTCAAAATTAAATATGTCCGTCGCGTAATACCAGGAATGGCTCATACCTCCGTGAACGCGGGTTCCCTATTACGATGATATACATAACCAAAGCTGAGGCAAAGCATTGCTAGCCTTGTTTAATCTTTATTGCAAGTCCAGGTTAGTCTGGTTTTCTAGCGATGTTGCGGCGTTTAGCCAGACGTTCGGCGCGCTGTTCGTCTGTTTCCTGGGCGATTCGTTTCCGCTTAATCTTGCTCCGATGTCGATTCCGGGCCTCCTCCTGCTTATCAGGATTGTCGCCGTCCATACTGCCGACTCAAGTGTGGTTGCGGCTCACGCGAGCTCTCCTTTTCAATTCTCCAACATGTTATCAGGCATGCGACGCAGCTGGCAAAGCGAGCGGAGGTGAGCGCAACGACGAGGAACGCGATGTGACGTCATACCAAACGGCGGCGGTGGCTTTTTCGACTGTCGATTCGACAATTTTTTCCATCGTGGCGTGACTATTCTTTATAAAGGCCCCTTGAGATATAAGGAACCTTGCATTTGCTATGGCTTCCAAGTCGGCCTTGGTCAGTGTTTCTCCCGACAGTCTGTGTTTTGTAGCTCGTGGAATTTTGGATGCAGCTTGTCTGTGAGTCCTTGTTGATCCTTGCATTTTGAAGCATTTGGTTGGTGAGCTCTTGCTGTCTCAGTTGACTACGGTGTAGCTTGTCTATGAGGTTTCGTGGTTTCGCAATTGGTTGTGCTGATTCTGCAGTTTGATCTGCTGGTTCTGCTGTTTGTTTTCGAGAACCCATATGGCTGCGGTTTCGGCCGAGGAGTCAAAGCTGCTCGTACCAGCCAAGTCACTCGAGCCGTTTACCGCTTCGGCGCAGCTCACGTGTTGGACCCAGCGGGCGCGAGATCGAGAACGGGAGCGGGAAGCAATTCGCAGTATTGACCTCGAACTGCTGCGCCCGGGCTAGCTGTCCAAACTGACACTGCTTGAGCTGGTGGCCGAAGTGCCCAGCTCCAGGAACTCTTGACTGGTCGAGTTGCAGAGGTTGTCTCTTTCTTGAAGCTTGTTGAAGCGATGTGGCCGTATATTGTAGGATGGAGGATTTGGCTTCAGTCTCTTTTTTCACTCTGTACTTGCAGTTTCGTGCGTTTCTCTTCAGAGCTTGCAGGTCGGTTTGCAATCGTGGTATTGTGGTTGTCCTGTCTTGCTCCATTTGCAGCAGAAATCTGGCACCTGTTTAGGACAGACGTCTTGGTGGAATACCGTGTCTCCAAATCCGCGGCCTTATTGGACGGACTTGCGATATGGTTTGCAGCGGAAGTCTGCGCTCTGGAAGATCATGTAAAAACCAAAGCTCTTTCCTTAAATAAAGATGGTTGAACGCAAAGCTTTCCCAGAATGCAAACAGTCCAAAGCCAACAACCATGCAATGAAACCAAGAAATGTTGACTGACCCGATGCTATGTACATATGATTTAAGCCTTGTTTAGGATTGTATTTTTTGAACGTTTAAGTTGAAGGAAGACACTTTTCGTCAAGTTGCATAGCCTTTACATCAGATAATGCAGCCTTTGAGTACGCTCACACACACACTTTCAGGACGAGCATACAATTGCACTGTGTACATATATATATATTATGATAGATGGTGTCCTGCCTAGCAAATGCAACCTGGACTTGCGTTAACTTTGTGCGCATGCGCTACTCCTGCTGAGGTCGTCGATGTGCGCTGTTATCAGGGAGTGACCTGCCGGCCAGTCGACGCTGGCGCGTTACTGCGAATGTAAACCGTAGGGCTCTGTGCAGATGTGTAAATTGCCTTTTCTGCAGCGCGTTTTCGGTACTCACGAACGAATCAGTGAGACATAGAAAGCTACAGTTTCGTAGGAAACGTGCGGTCTTTTGAATATTACGACTGCCGTGGTCGACGGAACCATTCGGACGTGAACAACGGTGTATCGTGCCAGTGCCAGCATTCCTGCCATGAGTTCTGCGGTGCTCATTCTGGTATGAGGACATTGCTGACGCCTCTGAAGACATCCTCCAGGGTGCGTATGTTGCCTTTGACGTTGCGGTAAGTACTTCGCAGCTCTATTCTGTTGATGCTGACCACCATCTTGGCGTCTTCCTTGTCGGCCGTGCGTGCGATTATTAAATTTGCAATTCTCTGTACTTGTGCGCGTACTTCGTCATTCACTTTTTGCTGCGATAGTACACTCGGCTCTGCCGATGGCATGCGACGGTATTCCATTTGGCGAGGTCGAGACCTGCTTGCGGGCGGTAGGCGATCTTCAAGTCGTCGAGCGGCAGGGGCGGCATGCTGGGTCTGCGTTGTTGCTCCGACGCTGCTGGATTGGAAGCTAGCTTTATTTGATTTTATTGTTGGCATCTTTGTATTCTTCGTTTCCTTCATGCCCTATTTTGTTTTGATTCAGGCACTTTCCGTTTCGATTGTTAGGCCGCTTTCTATGTCATTGTTCCAGGTAAAATTCCAGGTGATTTTTTCTGTCCGGTCCATCTGCATTTCATTTGCTTCATTTTCTTTCTAGTTTTTTGACATTTCGGTTGCAGCAACTACCTCTAGGCTCGCCGTAGGGGTTTTTCGCCGCAGCATGGGCTAGCGTTCGTGTGCTTCTCCTCACGCGGCGTGCGCCGCTACGCTGTTTCTTGCGATGCGATTCCAGGAGCTGGTTTCGGCGTTAGGCTTAACCGTGGGCTTAACCAAGCGGACGTGCTCTCGTCGGGAATAAGGTTTGATATCCTGAAATAAGTTGCGCTCACCCGAAAGTGGCTAGTGTCTGTCGATTTATCTCGTCTTGCCGGTTGTATTGGTGCAAAACTTGGGGTCGTCACTGGCCGTGTACCGGGTTGAGAAGCGCGAAAAGCGACAGCCCACGCGAGACACGTCAGCTCTCCAGGTCACCCACACCGATTTAGAAAATATGTATATTAAAAAAATAAAAATAAAAAATCAGAACCTACGATTCGGTCCGCTCAAAGGCAATAAAAAGAAGAATTGCCATCGAGTGCCGTAGAACTGCGTTGTCATAGTCGTGAGAACAGATAGTGACACAAAGCCTGCAACGACAAGAGGAATTCCTCAAAAGGTGCGGTTTCCTCGGGGAACGCCTCGGCTCGTTGGAGAAGGGCCTCCAGAGGAAGACAAACAAAGAAAGGCACGCACGTCAAAGAGAGACTTGTCACCCAAGTGGGGGGAGAGTAGCATTGCCATACTTTCCCCACGTCTCCCCCGCAAAAAAAAAAAAAAAACACAAGTGACCGCCAACTGTGCAATGCCCGTTGTTCGCTCATCACCTGAAAAAGGAGGAACGCGTTTTTCCGCTTGTCATTGGGCGCAAGTTAAGGAGAGCCTGCACAAAGAAGCACGAAGCGCGTACTTCGCATGGATGAAAAGGCGCTGTACACAAGGTACCGCTTCACCGCGGGAGGTCACACATCGGTCAAACTGGGCAGTGGATTGTGGTAGCACCACGCAGCACTTGAGGCGCCGGTAGGGGTGGGACACTTGATAAAGCACTGTCTCCGGTGACTGAGCCTTCTGGCTTTCATCGCTGCGCATATACTACGCAAAGGCAAGCGGAGGGGATCATAGAATTTGTTGAATTCCTAGCTATCAGCATCCACCAAGAAATATGATGCAAGTTTTTGAGACAGCGCTCCGTCAGTAGCGCTTTCACAAAAAAACAGTTACACTGCTTGAATGTATGCTTTACACAGTGAAGCCGGAATGCTTTCTTTTTTGCTCTAGTTTCTTTTTTTTTTAAATTCTTTCCACGACAACAATATCTCCTTGAAAAGATAGTCACGGTAGCCGTTCTCAGACTCGTTCGTACAATGTTACCTGCTGCGTGAAGGAAATGTAAAACAAACTGGTGTGATGTCCATAGCACGTCCCGTCTATTTCTGCATGGCACGTTTTCTTTCTTTTACCTTGTCTTCAACTTTGAGGGGCTAATATGCATGGAAGCTGCAGCAAGCAACTAGCAGGCATTACTTCTAGACACCCTTACAAAGCTATGACTACTCTGCGCATATGCAAAGTGACTCGAGGGCACCTATTTTTAGAGCTTCAATATCACTGAACAACAAAGAATAATATTAGGCCAGAAGCTTTTCTGACTGAAAAGTATACAATTAAGGCTGTAGTCAACTGGCTCTATATGGTGATGAGAATGTTTCACGTGATAACTGTGACATGCTGATTGAAAGAAATGCCAGATGTACAGTGCGGAATACGTATTAGACGGTTTAGCCTATAACAGAGCTGATATTTAGGCGATTATTTGTGAGAGCGTATGGCGGACATTGCTAGACGGATACCTTATCGTCGTCATTGGGGAGTTTTATTTTTGTCCGTAAACATCCAAACGATTGCGTCATACTAGGGTACCGAAGTTGCTGACAAGAGCAGCTAATCTGGTAGCGTGATGTTGTGGTGTTTTGTACAACTGCATGGTGTTTGCATTCTTTTTCTTCTGTCACGTGCGTGTTATCGCGAAAACATCGTGAAAGAATTGCATAGGAGTGTTTTGTCGCTGCGAACGCTTTCCGCAAGCAATGAGTTCGAACATTTAGGTCACTGCAGCGTTAACTTAGTGTGCTCTCCGGCTGGACACTGCCTCATCAAATGTCGTTACCAGTGTTGCTACTCCGTATGTCTCTTTGGAAACCCGTCATTCCGCAAACGGCATTGCATTTACGTACACCCAGTACTTCAGCCGCAATTCTCATAGAGAATGCACGGCAGGTGCGACATCAGCTTCCAAGAGTCTAATGATTGTCAGTAGTCTAGCCAGACCGACCTCACGACCTACGTATAAACATTCGGCCACAAAATTAAGTTCATGGTTAATTTTGGCGCAAGTAACATTATCGCAGTAACCACAGTAGTGTGTGTTTACCTTGTTTTTGAGTGGTTGACACAGTTGGTAGACTTGACTTTTGCGCCAAATTGGTTAAGTCGCCGACATGATGGTGGAAAAATTCTCGCTTTCCTACTATGTTTTATCAGCAAACGCTGGATAATGGAGAAAGCTCTTGATGGCCTCTGCCAAATGTACAGTGAGTTTCCTGCACTCTTTCGCGGCGCTACTCTTTCAGGTAGCTGCTTGTTTCGCCAACACATCACCTGCCACAGAAATACAGAATCCGCTATATCGCTCCTGTTTTGCATCTAATAAGCTGGCAACATGCAATGTAGTTTGCGACCGATCTCTGCACCATCTGTCGTGTCCAAGCAGAACTTTGTGGTGGCTGGCTGCAATGCAAATAAATGCGAGCACATCGTTTTTCATGACGGGATATTAGGGTCAAGGCAATAAATCTACGAAAATATGTGCAAGTGGGCTGTGATCGTTGAGCATGTATCCGAATGTACGGTGCAAATCATGTAACAAGCGCAAGTTTTAAGACAAGATTAACACCAGACAACTTGACATTCCTACATACTTACACTAAATCTTAAACAGTTGATGCTTTGTAATGTGAATATACGTTGTTTCAAATGAAACATACAGAAAATTAGGTTATGTGAGCTTAGGCCAACCTACTCTGCCAGTATGCCTTGATCAGCAAGCGCGTGAGAATATTGAGATCTCTGTTTGGGCTCTGCCAATAGATGTTAATGACCTGCACGTTTACACTGGGTTCCCTATGCCATTCATCAACGCAGCAACTATTTAACCACAACGGCACCTGCCACAGGAAACAGTATAAGACAATCACATCTCCATTCCACTCCATCGTATATAGTATACATATAGGCCAGTGCCACATACAGGAAAGGAATCATGAATGATCACAAGGAAAACAAATTTTTCAAGTCTTTCACGCAAGTTTATTATGTTGGTGTAAGGGTAGGAAATGCGTATTGACGTACAATAAAGTGTTTATTTAAAGTATCCGAGCTGCTAGTAAGTCCCTTGTATAAACATTGAAGCACTGAAATCAGAAGGGTAATTCCTGAAAAGAATAGATGAACAGGTCCTAATAAAGAAGGCATGTTAACTTGCTTTTATTGGCTGTGTCACTGGCATAACAAAAGAACGAGCGCCAGACACGGGGTGCCTTATGCATCGGACGGTGCATGATTGGCTCTTTAATAAATTGCTGCTGTCTAACGCATATACTTTCTAAAATTGTGATGCTTGTTCATTGCCCTATGTTGCGATGTTAGCGTTATACCTGATTTCTTTTTTTTTTTTCGTAGCTTAGTAATTCGAAGCTATATTCGTAAAAAATATTAACTTATCTATACATCACTTGAAACAATGGGCAGAAGACATCTTTCTTTTCCAGTACTATGCATAATTTCGCTTATTGTTCGCGTTGGTAGCCCTTCACATCTATTTGATTATGGAAATTCAGAATGCTCCTATCAAAAGACTCAGGTGGATGCGAGCATCAGTTATGCCAATAGCCCCACATTTCACGAATACACCGAGGCTAGCGCTAGTAAATATAATTTTTACGGCATGTCGGGGATGCTACCCAATTTGTTGCTTTGCCTACACGACTTCACCATGGATGCATAGGCAAAACACGCTTATATCTATTGAAAGTATCCAACTGATGTGGTTTCAAGCCATAACGCGTTGTGTTGTGCATGGAAGCACTACTCTTGCATAAACAACAGTCGAGAACTTCGCAGAGGAAAGGAAGCGTTTGGCTTCGCACTTATCGCTACGTCCAAAAATAATCTTGGTTCATGCAAGGGACTTGTTTCTCATACCCAGTGGAATGAGCACGCAAGTAAAAAACTATGATTGGTTAACTTAGCTATTTTTAAAGCACACCGTTTTAACACTGAATAATAATAATTGTAATTGCCAGAAATTAGGCGCTTAAAGCTAGAGACCTGGGAGTTCATGAGTTCTTGTTCTTCTGGTTTCTTTTCAATGTCCGAAATAAAAAAGGGTACCCATTTCTCTACCAATAGAGCTGTCGTGTTCACACATGGTCAACACTGGGTCTGAAGCGCGTTTGCAAGACTCAGCGTTTTGTAGGCCGACAATATTTGTACGTAAATCCACGGGGGAGGGGGCGGGGTAGAAATGTTCGCGCTGTAATTTAGAATTTACCCAAGACAGGAGTGCGCGAAGCAATCCTAGCGATAGTAAGGTTTATCCTAGGCTTTGAACTCCCCAGACACTGCTCTAACAATACGCGGATGCGACATACGCAGATGCACCGAAGCCTCTTTTTTCTTTATGTGTGGGGTTTTCACATGCCAAATGCTCCATATGATTATGCGGCGCACCGTCCTGAGAGCTCTGAATTCATTTTGACCACCTGGGGTTCTTTAACGCGCTTCCAATGCAAGGTACACGGGCGTCTGTCTTTCTCGCGTTTTATCTTTTTCTTTTGTTTCCCATTTGGCCCACATTGAAATGCTGCGCCGTTGCCGCAGTGCGATACCGTGTTCTGGGGCTTAGCAGAGAAACGGCAAAGCCACTACGCCGCCGCGGTGAGTACGCGCCAAAAAGTTTCTCGCACCTTGAAAAGTTTAGTAGGCGGGAGAGAAGGCCTATGACGTCATCGCTACTGCGCCACTGCCTGGTCCGCGGAAGACACCTCTGCCGGGTACAACGAGAATGTAATTAGTACAAGTTGAGATTGTCATGCCAATATTGTTTTTCAATTTCTATTTTTTTTTTTTTGTCTAAACAGATTTACCAGCAAGGGCGTAGGCTGTGGATGAAATGCCTGAATTGAAATACCTCATTCGAAACGAAAAACCCTGATTTGGGCCACTTTGCCAATACCTTATTTCAGCGTCTACCTAGCATATAGGTTATGCCATTATATAGAGCGCGTATGTATATATATATATATACGTGACATACGCGGCATATATGTGCGCCGTGACGATGCATAGGTGTGGCGACACGAGAGCAGGAAAGTTCTAGCATACGGCGGTCAAACATCCAATTTACCCGTATAGTTGAAACGTGTAACACTGTTCCAATCAGAGACGTATCAAGTGTTAAGCGGTGGGATTTATGCATTAATATACTCTCAAAAGCAAGATGTGTCTCATATGTGGGGACAAGAGAAGGAAAAACCTAGGTGATAAAAATTTGGTATGCTGTGTTGTTCCAGCGCGTATCGTTCCTGGCCGCTTGTCGTGATCTCTTCAAGAATATCGCTAACTATCACCGGTACTTATTTCTTTCGATCCTAAATCTAGACCTGCTCAAATTGTGCACACACCACCTGGTAACTAAATATAATTGACAACTCGAAGCGCCGCAACACTAATTAGCGAATAGTGAGCACTAGGTAGCTCGTTCTCTCATTTAGTTTAGCCTCTCTATTGAACGCAAGAGCATTCAAATGGGGCCGTAAACTTACGTGCACGATCCGTTTCATTATAAAGTTGCTTGAAAATTCGGGCATGCCGCCGCTAGTATCGTCAATCGAAATCGCCGTGCCGTAGTCGGCGACGAAGATGATCCTGGTAATGGTCACCTGTATTGTGATTGTGACCTGCGATCCCGGAGGCTTCCCGAGGTTTTCCTTGTTTTTGCTCTTGGCTACCCGTATGCTGGAAAGAAGGAAGCGTATTATCAGAAAGATTCCACGATCACTTTCTCCATACGTTATCTTTACAAATAGGTAACTAATAAAGGATATTCGTAATTTGCCTCTTAATCTGGCAATGCTTTCCGCGTCCGCCATGTTCGCCGAGTCTCAGACGGGAAGCGTTCGTACGTGATGCGGCCTAGTGCGGCTCGATGATCGTCGCCATGTGGCTTTTCGAGGCTCTAAAATGCGAGAGTCGCATTCATTTTCCAGTGAATCGCGAAAGGCTAACTTAACCAGGTCCCCTAGAATCGACCAGGAACGCACCTGCTGGGATTTAGGTTCTTGAGTATGCGTCAGGACGGCATTCTCAACAGGCGTACCGCTTCGAAACGGAAACTTTTGTTTAGCCTCTTTTTCATTTCCTGCTGACGCACGTCTTCACATTTGAGCTAATAGCCTTGTACCCACTTTATATTTTTGACTCGGGCCTCTAAGGCATCCTTCTTTTGCATTACAAATCCCCGGGTTCGTTGCGTCCGCGAGAAAACAGGTCACGTGTCAAAAGTGAAAGCTCCAGTAGCAGTGCCGCTGGTGAAAGCTGATACAAGCTCCATGGACGCAACTACTGAGCACTGTGCTTGCCCAGTTCGACTTGCATTCGCGTTCCGAGCATGTGAGCTGGAATTGTGCGAGTCGGGTCTCGCATATGCGAAACAAGTGGAAACGAAGCAGAAAGGCGATGGGCATTGAAGTGCAGGTCCGCAGTTGACTTACGGCCGATGTATGCAGTCCGTATGCAGTCCAACACATCTTTGCTCTTCAGTAAATTTCCTTCTCATAATCCCTGTGAGTAATTTACCTAAATAAACGTACTCCATCACAGACTCTAGAGGTTCACTGGCAATCCTGAACTCTTGTTCCCTTGCCAGGCTATTGACCAATAACTTTGTCTTCAGCATGTTAATCTTCAACCCCACTCTAACACTTTCTCTGTTAAGGTCCTGAAACCAGTGTTGGTGAACAAGGCATGTCATCTGCAAACCGAAGGTTGCTGAGGCATTTGCCATTGATCCTTACTTCTAAGCCTTCCCAGTTTAATAGCTTGAATACTTCTTCCAAGCCTGAAATGAATGTCATTGAAGAGATTGTGTCTCCTTGTCTGACCCCTTTCTCGATAGGTAAATTTCTACTTTTCTTGTGGAGAATCAAGTTAGCTGTGGAGTTTTTGTGGATATTTCCCAAGATATTCACGTATTGCTCCTGTATTCCTTGATTACGTAATGCCTCTATGATTGCTTGTATCTTTACTGAAGCAAATGCCTTTTTATAATCATTGAAAGCCACATAAAGAGGTGGTTTATACTCTGCAGATTTCTCGATTGCTTGATTGATGACGTGGAGGTGATCCTTTCTAGAATACATTTTCCTTAAGCCAGCGTCTCCTTTGTGTGGACTAAAGTCAAGTGTTGCCATTATTTTATTGGAAATTATCTTGGTGAATATATTATACAATACTAAAAGAAAGATAATGAGCCTGATTTTCACATTCTTTAACGTCTCCCTTTTTGAGGATTAGTATACTCTTGGCATTCTTCCAGTTCTCTGGCATACATGAAGTCTCGAGGCATTGCGTATAAAGTGCCGCAAGGTTTTTAAGAATGATGATTACTCCATCTTTCCTTAAATCGACTCTTATTCCATCTGCTACTGCCGCTTTTCCCAGATTCCTGTGTTGCAAGGCCATCTAACATCATCGCTAGTTATTGAGGGAGCTTTAGTATGTTATTCAGGACTACGAATGAGGATAGCGTGGCTGCTCTGGGTATTGTACAGGTCTGCACAGAATTTTTCTGCTGCTTTTAAAATATCTTCGAAATTAGTAGTACCGATAGCACCGAGCGCAGAGTTTTCAAGGAAATGCCAGCAAGTACGATGGCAAATACTTATTTGTGAGAGAAGTACATCCCAAGGGAGCAAACCTCTTTATATTGCAAGAACGTTGGCCATTGGACTAACCAGTCCTCTAAAGGGTGGAAAATGTTTGGTGTGGATGGCCAAGTGATCGGATTTACATAGTTATATTTGAGCTCGTAAGCCATTCAGGTAACCACTCTGCACTTTCCAATGGAAAATAGAATCAAATAATCTTAATTGAAGCATCAAATTTCTATCTTACGGGTCATTTCCGATGTAAACGCCGATGCAGAGAGTGAAGGTACCGGGGCTGAGCTGTACCTGTTGTTTCGCCAAATACTCAATACGGTGCTGAAAGGGTGTGAATACATCGGTCAGTGCTACGGCAAAATTTCGTACACATTTAACATAATTCTCACGGAAGTACACACGTGAAATTTACATGACATTGTTTGCATATGAATTATGTAAGCTTACAGAATGAGTATAAAGGTGAATGATTTTACCGTCGCCCTTCTGACGTACCAACTCAAACCAAATTTTTATCTTCGCTAAGGTGTAAAACCTGATTAGGCAATATAACGACAGTGTTTCATAAGGGATTGCTTCTGTTGTCGCATAATTGCCTTCGCATTGAAATTTGTGCATGCGAATTTCGTTAATTAAACATAAGAAATGCGAATCATGATGTGGTCGCTCTGACTTACCTCTATTTAAGGATTGGGGAAGTGTAGCAACTAATGCCACCATTTACCACTCATGTAATGCAGGGAATTGCCTCTTTGGATATGAAGCAAACTGCATACCACGATGAACTGCTGATTCGTATGCGTGCATATACCCGCAAGCAATAAAAATACGCTAGGGCGGAGCAACTGCCGGCATGCCTCTGGAAGGATAGACCCGTCTGTAGTTTGCACCATTGTTTTCCTACTCCCCCGCTTCCACCTACCATTACTCCCACTACGACTTTCCTGGCCTACATCATCCAGTAACAAACCAACTGCTCCACCGCGTGTCGTCCCAGAAGTGTCTTCGTAATAACATCAACAAAGATTTTTTGGGCTTTAATATTGCCTTTGCCGCTGTACATCATTGCTATGCGGAGAAGCATATACAGCATATCGCGTTGAAAGGAAGTGGTCATTTTCGCAAGTACTAAGCGTACAGAACGTGTCCTAGTTTTGCGTGCTTTGGCGTGGCATCCGTCAGGCTGAAGGAAGAGCAGGGTTTCTCTCTCTGGTGCCTTCCAGTCGGCGCGTTGCTCCATCCAGCTGCGCAGCTAAGAAGTTCACGCGAGGCGACTGCGACGCATGGTGCGCGAGAGCTTTGACAATTCTCGCCTCGCTGCCCGTGCGCATTTGTTGTCCAGTGCACAAAGGGTCGGGCCAGGCAGATTGTGGAGCTCCTGTGACGCGGGTTCAATTCTGCGCAGCACCGCAGAAATTTTAACGACTTCTTAAGAATGTTGCACGGGCCCATTATGGGATTTTGGCTAAAATGAGAGCACACATACCCAGTGGTAACATACTTAGTAGCACATATCCGGGGATCTATATGAGAAATATAATGCCGGACTGCGAACGCTAAAACGCTCATGTATAACGCATGTAGAAGGCAGGCTTCTCTCTCACGCTTTTCAGTGGAGATGCTGTTCAATCTAAAGCTGAAAACGCGAGGTCCGCTAGTGGGGCGTACGTGAGCATGTATTAACGCGGCAGCGTTATGGAGCTTTCGTCGCAAAAAAGCCGGTGTTGTCGGCGTCGGCGGTGTTGGTCGTTAGTGAAAAATCCCGGAAGGCAATTAATAATAAAAAAAAACAACTTGCAAGATGGGCTGGGTGGGACTCGATCCAGGGTCTCCTGAGTGTGAAACGGAGACGCTACCACTCGGCCACGAGCTTTTTTTTTATCGCCTCGCTTTTCACAGAGTTTACGAGATCAGAAGAACAGATTAACAAGATAATAGTACCGAGAACCGTCAGCTGTTTGCTGACTACAAGCCATCAGTATTTCGGCATCTGCAACAACATTTCTAATCTTGTACCATAGTGGGTTGCAAGATTAGAAACACTCAGCCACGAGTGCGATGGTTCAAAGAGGGACAAAAGCGCCTCTAGTGAATACGGTGTTGCCTTTGAAATGCGCCGTAGAAAGTTATACTGCGGTGTATATCGGTAATTATGAGCATGTAAATTACAGAAGTCCCACTTACACGAGTAGTGAAGTACGTTTCCGCTACATTTCTTCTGCGCTCAGCGCACACGCAGAGCCATCTTGCGGCAAACACAGGAGACCCCCTCCTCGCAATGTACAGCGCTGCCCCGACACGTGGCGCGCCACTAGCCCCATGATCGCGTCCGCCTTCATGGCCCGTCGCGGCCCGGCTGTCTGTGCCGACCGCGACGTTTGGCTCGCGTAGATCGTTTGAGTGGGTGGTGCGAACGGGGTGCGATAACGCTATCGCGTTCCACTCTTTAAGCGAATCTTCAGTGCCCTCCAATTTTTGTTCAAAGAAAAAATATATTTTTACGCTAAAGCATTGAATGGCTCTTGAGCGAAAATCGTGAGTAAGAGCGAAACGACATCTGACTTCCGATTGGCTGCGGCGCCGAGGTGCGCTCGTGGCGCCGGCTCATGCTTGCTGGGTCGGGCCTCGACCGAGCAGCGCAAGCGTAGTACAGCACCTGCTGCCGAGCTATTGGGTGAATGGAGAGGGCCGCGAGAGCATGTCACCCTCACTCTCGCTCTCGGAAGCTTACGTAATCCTTGCCTTCCTTGTCCGCGCAAGCTCTCGCCTGCGTTCCAGCTGCGCCTCGGTAAGGCCAAATGAAAGCATGCCGAGCGTATCAACGCATTCGCTTGGCCGCAAGGAGTTCGCAGCACGAAGGAACGCTTAGCAGCTTTCAATTAGACATGAATGCATTTTTGTTCCTAATTCATAGGCGAGAGAGACAAAAGGGGAGTAAAGACAGGGAGGTTAGCCAGTGAAGGTACCGGCTAGCTGCAGTCGCCAATGAGTGCGGACGTGTCCGCATCGACCTCAGACATCTTCGCCTATGCATAGTGTCACAAACCTGGATAAGTGATCCAAACCATGCACATCGGATTCAGCTCTGTGTTGCGTTGGCGAATGTCAGTCTCGCCTACTAGGACTGCCTTTTCAGAATTTTACGAGACCTTTCGCCCCGACCACGTGTGAGCGAGCCTTAAGCCTTGTGGCAGGCTCAGGGCACAAACCCTCTAGCCAGTGGCTGCGGAGGGAGCGTTCGTGTGTGCCGTGCGCACAGGGCGCCCGCTGAGCTTCGCGGGCTACAAGTGATACACCGTAGATGGGCAAATGATCGCGCCGGCGGCTGTTCAAGGTACCAACGAGAATAAAATTTTGAGCAACAAGCATCAAGAATTCTAACCTCGCCGCCGCGGAGGGAGGAGCCCTCGAAGTGGCAAGTACTGCACGTCACCACTCGGAAGAAGAGAACCGATAGACAGAAGAGGCCACCCGTCCCACACCTGTCACGGACCGACAGCATGATTGTCGTGAGACGGAACTATTAAATTTACGCACCATGCCGCCTGGCACAATGCCGGCCACATTGTGTGCGGAACTAAATCTTTCGAGGCCCAGGACCAGGAACAAAGACCAGCTCCGGAATATTCCCATACAACATTGACCTTTCTATATGTCCTACAATTCTGCCACCAACCTGGACTACTGGGCAGGCCATGTTCAAATGGTTAGAACATTGCGCTGCTGTGCTGAATGAAGAAAGTTCGGATGCAACAGCCGAATCTAATTGGGTAGAGTTGGTTTGTGGTATGCGTACTTATGCGCCGCTCTCCAACAGACAGCGTTGCCAGATTGGAAAGTCGGCACGACACCAGAAACTCGCTAAAATTTCCCCAGATTTCACCAGAAAATAAAATTGCTTTTAAATGCACAAAAATGACCAAGAATTAACATTCGTCAAGCACTCATCTTATTATTTATATAAAATCACGATGACAAGCCTTTAATTATCCCTTGGAGCATCGTAGACGCCTGAACGAAACCTGCGTAGCATATCGTCTGTGATAGTGAACTTCACGCAACACCCCTCTCTGGAGGCCAACGTTTTGCGAATTCGTGCAATGGAATCCAAAGTTTTCAGCGACATCTTGTTCCTGTACTTCGTCTTAACACACGTGACCTGACTGAAGACTCGCTCCACCACTGCATTCGACACTGGGCAAGAAAGACATGCCAGTGCATACAATGCAAAATCCTGGTAGGGTTTTTTTCCCCATGGCATTTTTAAACTTGAAAATTCTAGCCCAGAATGTTGCAGAATCCTCAGGAAGTTTCCCGTCGAAGACTGCCTGCGCAACAGGTTTTTGTGACAGCGAAACGAGCGGAGCGTCAGCACGTGTGACGGCTTGCCACTTGACGCATTGCCGGTGGCCCGGCGTTGCTCTTCCCGTGCTTCCCACGGTAAATTCATTCCTCCACTAGAACAGCCGGTGCCGCCTATTGAAACGACTTATAACTATACGTGCGTTGAAACCTAGCGCTAGCCCCATCACACGCTAGCACAAACCTTAGCTACAGTAAGCTTTATATAGTTCACTGTACCCTAGCAGTAGCACAGCAACACAGGGATTTCATGAGGAATAAACAAATACAAATATAGGCCTTAGAATCGCGGTGGCCGCAGGCGCTACCTAATGTTAAATGTTTGGATGAGCAGCGCAGGTAGACGGTAATTTCGGTAGAGTGGTTTTCCCCAGATATCCCCAGATTTTGTCTGGTGTAGTAGTTTGTTGGCCTGGCCACCAGGAGCTCTACATTTTCACCAGATTTCCGAAATCTGGTGGCCAATTTCACCAGATGGCAACGCTGCCAACAGACCTCTTTAACTTCGATATAAGTCACTAAGAATGCGGAACCCGATATGTGACATTAAGTATTTACGCGCTCTTCAATAATTCTCTTTCACGCCAGCTTGGATAACTCGATGTGTGCCTTTGGGTATGCGTAGCATTTCAGTGAACATCGTTGACGACTACCTGGGTCCCTGGGGTGTGATTCGAGGAGTATGCGTGAGCTCTTCAATGAGACTTCTTTATATGTCAGCTTGGGACACTGCGTGTGGGCCACTGGCTGTTTGCAGCTCTTCAACGAACCTCTTTGTGGGCGACTTGGGTAACTGTGCGCCACTTCGCATGGCAAAACGCTGTCCAGTGGCAAGAACGTCGTATGAAATTTCTCCACTGCTTTAACGTAATCGAACCCGCATCACATCAATTCAAATAAACTTTTCTGAATAGTCATTGGCACAGACTACAGGCACGCACTTCGTGTCAGTACGGGTATGTACTGACAGTACGCACGGGCAAGTCAGGATAATGTGGTTCCATACACACCTCATACACAACGCACCTCTACGATAGCAGCACGGTCTGTCACTTCATTGCTTCAGTGCGAATTGTATTAATCTCAACAATATTCCTTGCGAAATGAGCTCTGCCTGAATTTTCGGTTCGTGAAACAATTTTATTGCGCACTATAATGGCAAGATTGTGAGCCATGGCAAAAGCCAGAACACTTGAGGGCGCGAATTTTTATACTGCGAATCAATAACGCAGCTGCAATAATAAGTATATTTTAACCTGTGACAAATGTATCGGTAGGTTACCCTCAGTATTCTTGCTGTCATTGATGTTCTCAGCCTTGAAGTAGATCAGTATATCAAGAGAGATTTTGATCATAACAAGACGTTGTCTCGTTACATAAAAAAGTAGCCTACAACACTTCCATCACGTCATTACAAAATATAATTTCGTTACAGTCCTGGCAACCTTTGCTACATTACACAGATATTCTAAATACAACTAGCTAGCACAGCTTCATCTGTATGTCCATTACAAGCCTTTTGATGCTGTTCGCATTCACTAAGAATTGCTTTTCTAGTTTTTCGTCCGTCATATTCTCTCTTGCCAAGACTCCACCAGTGGCACTGTTAATTTCCCTAGTGTACACGAGGTATTGTTGTGTTGTAACATAATGGAAGCTTGTGCACAACGTTGTGGTTACTGAGTGCCAAGATGCAGAAAATTAGGTCCTCTAAGAAGCATAGCTCTGTATTTTTGCCGCCTTTCGGTGAATGCGCTCCCAATGTACGGGCACTGACAAGCTCAAATAATTGTCTGTAGCTGACTTCCTCGTATCGAGGTCCCAAGTGGCTGTCACTATAGAGCCGCTGCTCGACAGTTCAGGCGGCCTGCCAACTTATGGTGGTGGTTTATGATGAACGAATTTCTGAGCGCACGGCTTTTAATCGTGTCGGAACATGGCCATCCGTGAACCTGGGGGGTGGCACTGACGCACTCCTTCGTCAATGGTCCCCGCCAAATTCAAGTACGCAAAGCTGCGTATCCTATAACAACCACAATTTGTTGGTATAATAGAGCGTTACGAGCATTTTATTACTCACAAAAATGTAATTGAATTAGCGGGATAATTGCTCAGTAAAGACAGTAAGTGATCAGTCACAACAATAACAGAAACGTAATTGTTCATGTACTTGAGCTTGTGTAATTCGTTACATGCAAGCCTGATAGAAAGCTATTCGCTACAGTAATAACGTTTGACATGTGCCGCATTAGCACATCACAGCTGAACCCCATGGAGCCGTATGTCTGGCACGTATAAGCTCGTGCGCACAAGTCTGTAAGCACACGGAGACAGAAGTGCTGACGAAGAGTGGCCAACAGTGCACGTAACCTTTCTATAATACTTAGCCGAACTGATTTTTTCTAACTTGCTTCATGGTGGGGATCTGTACCGCTTTCATCGCAAAAGTGAGCTGATGTCAGTATGTACTTGTCGTCAGGAAAATAAACCCACGCCGTCATATCTGCGCCTGAAAGAAACATTATTTCAAGTTAGGAGGTTGTTAGCAGACCTTCTTATGGAGGTGAGAAAACCGTCATGCTTATTCACCACATGAAGGGACGCTAAAGATAGTCACTGTACTTCATCTATTCTGGCCATATCCTTAGAAAGCTATCCCAGTACGTGTGCTACTATTGGCCGGACAACGCATTTCAAGAGTAGTAACGTGTAACCGAAAATCCAGGAAGATTGCCTATGAGTGTGGATGAAAATGCGCTTTAATCGATTTCAATGTATGTTCATTCAGATCAATAGCATTCGAGATAGTTCATGTGTGAACATGCGTTTGTGAAGCAGCACGCGTGCTGTGGGGCGCTCACTTCGAAACACACTTCAGTTGTGAAAGTCATGGCCAGTCAAACAAAAACAAATTTAGCACATCCGATCGAAATTTATGTCTGTCTTGGCCGTTGCTACATAAAAACAACCATACAAGCTCTTCAGAAGCTCTACAATTTGGGCTTGTACATTTAAGGGTTTCTTGAACTATAGACACATCAAGGCTTATCTCACTTTGCAGTTTAAACCGGATCACTGTCTCGCACACTGCGCAAGTCTGGTTATTGCCATCGAGGTTAGTTGCGATACCACAATGGTTCACAACATCAAGGCGACTTCAAGGCAAAACTACCTTTGCGAATCCTGCCGTATATTTTTTTTTATTCTGGCTTCTGGCTGGGTGGGTGCTGATGTTGATTTGCGGCCCAAAAGCTAGCAAGCCGAGCAGCACTGCAGCCTTTACAGCCCATGTAGTCTCCGTGGCTGCTGGCGTCATTCACTAGAGAGTTACCTAGTGGAAGCATAGTTCGCCCTCAGTTACTCATTGAAAGCATACTCAGACCCATATTACTCACGTCGTGCCTGGGTAAGGCGGCGGAACACGCCGTTCAGAACAGAATCTCCGATTCCTCAAAAACAAGGTACTGTTGCCACGCACCCTCATCGGATTTAGGCCCGGTCTATCAACTCAAGACACCATGATTTTTATCAAGCACGAAATCATTGATGACCCCATTAGAAACGCCAATGCCATTCTCCGGTTGGACCTCGAGAACGCGTTCAATAACCTGTCTCGCCAATACATTGTGGACACCATTTCCGAACTCAACCTCGGAGCTTGATTCCATGCGTACGTCAAGTCATTCTTGGATAACAGGACGGCTACGCTCCAATTGGGCGACCTCTCCACAGAGGCACTCTCGCTGGGGAGTAGGGGCAACCCCCAAGGCTCGGTCATCTCCCCTATGCTTTTCAACCTTGCCATGGCTTGACTTGCTGAGAAACTCGGACAGATCCACGGGCTCGAGCACACCATATACGCAGATGACATCACCATGTGGGTCTCCAGTGGAACCCCGGGCATGGTGCAGGATATCTTGCAAAAAGCAGTGAACACCGTTGAAGAATTTCTAATTCCCACAGGACTCAGATGCTCGCCTACCAAGTCGGAGCTGCTCGTACGCAGACCCAACCGCAGGCCATACTCTTTAGACCAATTATAGTCAGGGAATTACCGTACGAACCAATTGGGGACACGCCATACCGTGCGTCGACAAATTCAGAGTCCTGGGTATGATCGTAGAGACTAAAGACGTCAAAGCGTCTACGGTTCAGAAGCTCATCAACAAGAGCAACAACGCTATCAAGCTCATCAGAAGAATTGCCAGTAGACAGAGGGGCCTCAAGGAACATAATCTCATCAAACTCATACACGCGTTCGTCACCTGTCACTTCACAAATGTTGCGGCAATGCTCAATTGGTCACGATCCGAAAGAGACAGACTTAGTGCCCAAATCATAGAGGTCACTATGCAAGCCCTCGTCATTCCGATCAGCACCACCAACGAGAAGCTGGGGCATCTGGGCATGCAAACCACCCTGGATGAAATTGCCGAAGACCAGCAGCGCGCCCAGCTTGCTGGGCTTTCGACGACCCCTCCGGGACGCACGATCCTAGGAAAGCTAGGCTTTGTTCAAGCAAACACAGAAAAATACTTTGCGGACCTCCCAGGGCTATCTGCGCCAAGATCACGGTCCGACCTATACCCAGAAACGTACACCCCGAAAACAACAGGGGCCGACGACAAGCGCGAGGACAATTCCTCCTTAGCCAAGCCTTGACGAACCGCGAACGCTCAGCTTTCGTGGACGCGGCGGCATACGCGGGAAACAAAGCTTTCGCAGTGGTGGTTGTGGACGGCCGCGGATCCAGAAGACATGCAGTCACGGTATTTGCAAGGAAGCCTTAACAGGCCGAACAGGTTGCGATCTCTGTTGCGCCCACCGACGACAATCTTTCCCATATCTACAGCGACTCCATAGCCGCTATCAGAGCTTTCCAGAAGGGCATGGTCTGCACACAGGCTCTCAGAATAGTCACAAAGAAAGAGATTAAGAACCACGTCATATACTGGTTTCCCGCACACTTAGGGCCCAAGATCGGCGACGTCCCCAACCTTAGCGAGGCGGCACACGAGGCTTCGCGCGCGCTTACAGACCGCACGGCTTCACCCTACCACTTGGAGAACAAGGACGCCCCCACTACATACAATGTAATCACTAAACACTGCTACCTACAGCATAGAGAGTATAGCACGCCTCACCGCATGCTCACTCAGAATGGTAGACACATACCCCACGCAAAACAGACTACACCATTAAATGCCTGAGCTCTACGACAAGTCTTATTGCACCAATTGCAATACATCCCTTAACGTCTATCATTCACTCTGGCCGTGCTCGCAAGCTCACATCAACTCCGAACCGTACAACCGCAAGTTTGAAAAAGCGATCCGGAGCGAAGAATTCGCTCCCCAATTCTGGGCAGTCCCGCAGATCCACGACGCCACCAGGAAACTCAACCACCCGGTTCCGTCGTGGGAGACGCCCACTCCATGAGAACCCAAAGCTCTCGTGGCCTGTGGAACCTTGAATAAAATTGATTTCCTTCCTTTGTACTCAGTGACGAAACAAACGATACACAAATATCACCACCGCAACAAGCATACGTTATCAAGAGCACAATTTATTCCATAAAGAAAACCTTTGAAGCGTTTTTATGGGTATTTTCCCTAATTATTAAATCACATTCGCTAGTATACTTCTATGTAACTTCTAAGTACGTTTTTTTCTATAAGATTGCCACGCGCTGATAAGGATGATGATGATGATGATGATTTCTGTACTATGGCAGGTACCCACAACGGGGCATTGGCAGTGCAATGGCTGGTAGGTTCAAAATAAGCAAAAAATATTAAAACCTACCTGGCAGTGTAAGGGCTCTCATGTTGAGTAGTACGAGTGCGCTAGAAGAAAGGCGCGCACGCCAGGTTACTTTCTTCTTTCTATTTCTTACGTTAGAGACGCCGAAATGAAATGTGTGAATTTATAGCATTTTTGTTAACCGCTTCACCAAAGCCTTTGCCTCAGATTCTAAAGTCGTCGTTGGATCTGCAGCCACCCCTTCCCTTCCCCAATTCTTATTAAGCAATCAGAAGAGCAAACTAAATGCTGCAGCCCATATTACCAAACGTAAGCGTATATGTTTACCGTGTTTATACTCACCAAAAATAGCTTTCTTTTTACTCTGGAAATATATCTTATGGGAACACTTTCTCAACAAAAAAATCCCACAAAAACAGTTTTATAACTTTCTTCTCTTTAATTAACGTGAATACCTCTCTTTCGCTCTCTCGGCCGTTTACGTGGTCATCGGCGGAGAGACATCCGCCACCGAGGTAAGGGCGCCGATGAAATGGCGTGCGCCCTACCTGAAGCTATAGTTTACAACTCATTTCGCCGCTCTTCGCCGCCTATTATAGCTCTTTGCAAAGCGTCTGCTGTGGTGCGAGAGTGTAGGTGCCCCTCAAGGCATACAGAAACGTTTTGCGATAGACTACTAGCAAGATTGTCAACCGCGGCGCTATTCTCGACACCACGAGCTACCTTGTGAGCTTACCAAAACGAGACCTTACGTGAACACAAGAGATTTCTTACCTGGCAAGAATGTTTGAATGGGTATTCATTTTTGCTGTTGTACAATACGCGATAGTATGCGTCCTGACTTGCTACGCTGCGGGCGTGACATTACAGTGCTGTTTGCGACCTTTCTGTGTCTGTAGTTGGGGTATGATTGGCTCAGTCTCCGGATGAAAGGCGAACGAAGGTAAACCAGTACCCAAACTTGCATTTTGGACATGAAAGAAACGTTATTAGACGGTGATCACGCGTGACCGTCGATTTCGTCACTTACGCAGCAAATGTTCAGTTGCGGCAAGTGCAA
This sequence comes from Dermacentor andersoni, assembly GCF_023375885.2. Lineage (NCBI taxonomy): Eukaryota > Metazoa > Arthropoda > Arachnida > Ixodida > Ixodidae > Dermacentor > Dermacentor andersoni. Next base: position 126,863,453 of record NC_092820.1, read on the forward strand.
CGAGGCTGCACCGAACTTGACGGCTGTTATGACTTGGGTTACCAGGCGCTCTGACGCTTCCTTCTGCACAAACTGCCAAATCCAGTGGCCTGAAGAAGCTCCAAATTGTTCCCTCACTTGCTCCACACTCAGTGACACATATTTCTTCAACACCTATACTTCGTCCTTCTTGGTTCAAGCCGCTTGGCGAACCGCCCCTTCCAGTGCGTGAACATGGTCGAACCGCCAAGCTGTGTTAGTTACACCTACTGCTACGCCATGCAACTGAAACTTCGCAGGTAGTCTGTATTGTAAATGTTTTAACGCCGCAGCGTTAAGGAGCTGGTGTCGCAGACAATCCGGTGTCGTCGGCGTCGGCGGCGTTGGCCATGAGCGAGAAATGGCGGAAGGCAATTCATAAATAAAAACAACTTGCAAGATGGGCTGGGTGGGAATCGAACCACGGTCTCCGGAGTGCGAGACGGAGACGCGACCACTCAGCCATGAGTCCGATGCTTCAAAGCGGAACAAAAGCGCCTCTAGTGAAGGCGGTGTTGCCTTAGAAACGTGCCGTAGAAAGTTATACTGTGGTGTATATCGGTAATTATGAGCATATAAATTACAGAAGTCGCAGTTAAACGCGTAGCGAAGTACGTTTCTGCTACATTTCTTCTGCGATTGGCTCGCACTCGGAGCGATCTTGCGGCAAACACAGAAGACCCCCTCCTCGTAATGTACGGCGCTGCCCCTCAGGTGGCTCGCCCCTCGCCCGCGCGACGCGGCTCCTCTTTCGGCTCACACCGCGATTTCTAGGTGCAGCGTCCGATGCGGGACGCCTCTGAAGTTATCGCTGCGCCGTGGCGCGTCTGGTCGGAAACCGTCCCCTGCGATGTGTGCCAGGCTGCTGGCGAAGAGTCATACGTCTGCGTGGTGCTCCCAAGCGAGATAGAGGACGATTCCATCGAGGCGTCAGCCCCATGATCGCGTCCGCCTTCATGGCGCGTCACGGCCCGGCTGTCCGTGCCGATCACGACGTTTGGCTCGCCGCGTAGATAGTTTCTCCCCCGAGACACCGAGTTCTTTGGTTCGTTCCGCTGTGTGACTCAAGAGAGCATGCCGAGCGAATGAGTGGGCGGTGCGAACGGGCTGTGATAACGCTATCGCGTTCCACTCTTGAAGGCGAAGCTTAAGCGTCCTCCACTTTTTGAAGACACAGCGGGCTGCGCGCGGGCTCGCCACCGTCCGGTCTAGCATGCCCACACCCTCCTAACACGCTCGACGAAATACGGCGCTCTTCCTCCAAGCTTTCCTTCCTTTCGTGCGCAGGATATAGCCGCGATTGTCTTAAAAATGGCGCAAAGATATGAGCTCTGCCATTCTCTAAATACTACTGCCACTAAGGTTAAATTTAGCGATCATAGGGGAGCGCTATATCTAAGTTGTGTGCCTTTTAATTGTGTGTTGGTCAAATAAAGCGTTTGTTCCGCGATCGCAATGACGAATGTTCCCATGAAATAAAGCTATGAGTGGGTTGAAATACCACCTTCGTAAAAAATTACTTACCTCATCTTGATAGCGTTATTTTTTGGGGCCACTGTTTCAAATCGTCTAGTCGTATAGGACACGCATATTCAAGCAAGCGACTTAAGTAACGGGCTTCTGAAACTCTTATTGCAACTGCTCGAAAGAAATACCTCCTCTGGAAAACGTGCTATGATGTTGCAAATATTTGTTTCCTAACATGCGCGCATCAGCCCCTTTTATTATTCATCTGGAAATTTATTTACTACAACAAGGTGGTTGTATTCAGATCGAGCTCTCGCACTCAATTTTTTCTTCAGAAAAAATTCTAGCCAATTCTGATACGGGAAGCGTCAGTCCCGAAAGCGGCCAATGTAAAAAAGGCAGGGTCAAAACGGCAAGCTAGGTTTGCGAGTATGGCCGCAGGCCTTTTTTCCCTATTGGACCATGAAAGGTGCTCATGAACTTATTTTATTCTATTAGCGCGAGAGCCTGGTTGGGTTAATACATACTGGGAGATGGCAATAAAAAGAAAGGGCGTGGTAACTTGTTGCACATAACTAATTAATGGCAAAGTACAAAAGCAAAGAACGCGATTATAGGGAAATGTATCTGTTAAATGTGCACTACTCTTTACAGCAACATTTCGGCCACGATTACACAAGGCTTCGTAAAAAAAAAAGCGTTAATTGCTCTCACAATCAGAAGAGCTAGGGTCGCTCAGCAGAGTGGGAAACCACTAACTAGTGACATATTAAAGGTCAATCTACTTTACAAAGAAAAAAAGTTATTTATACTAGATGAGCGGAATGAAGGCTCTGGCCTTTTGAAATTAGATGATAGAGGGATAAATAGCATGTCGCGATTGCCTTGCTGCTGTACAAAACCAATGAGTTACTCTAATATACACAATATTCACGCAAGTTCTCTCTGCATGCTACTAACAAATGTGTTGGGACAAAAAACACAGTCGAGCTCGAACAGTTTTAGGAGGCACAGATGATTACACCGTAGTTGCACTGTTGCTCCATTAAAAAGATTTCGTTGATGTCTAAAAGCCCCTACATCGCGCTGCTGCAGCTCTTCCCAACTAACTGTCAAAACTGCTGTAACTCTATGCTCTTTGGGGTCATGGGCAAGGTGACAAACTCACCCAAATTTGGCGAGCACTATCGTTTCTGCATTTCAGCGCCAGTGAGAAATATTCGTCCTTTTTTACGTGGACTTTCTTGTGAAAGCTATAGGAAGGACTGTACGCGCTGTATGACTTGTTAAAATAGCGAGGATCTCCATGTAGCAGTTCCGTGCGGGCATATGCGCCTTTATGCGTAGTTCCTATTATAAACCTGCAAAATGCAAACGTAAAGACAGATTATGAGTGTCATGAAACAGGACATCAAGGTTTGTTGCGCAAAAAATAATTGGAAAGAAGCAGAGATGGGCAGTCCATCTCTTTCTTTTTCTTGGCCGCTTATGTGTATTCTGATATCTTGTTGATGCGCTTCGCATTGCGCGTGCAGCCCACCGTAAATTGTGCTACAGCGGTGGCCCTTCCACCATCTACACTCTAAGATGTCCACGTGTGTTTAAACTTGGGAGCGTTACCCAACGCCACTCAGGCCATCGCGGCGAATGTGGACTACGCTTCAGACCAATCACCCCACGTAGTTAGTGAACATTCATGAGCAGGCACCTCACCAATAAATCATTGTTTGCTGCCTGAAGGATCAAACCTCCTGGAACCGAGACCCTAACGAACGAGAAGAATTGAGGAGGGGGACTGAGTGGTCCGATTACCGTTATTGAAAACCACATGAAGCCAGCAGATAATGAGGCAAGCTGGCATTGTCGCAGCGACGTCGCACTGATATCGTCGATGCTTGCTTCGTTGTTCTCCTACATCTACCTTATTTTCGGCGCGTCCTCTATTGTCGGTATGTGTTGCGTTTAATGCTTATCTTCCCTGTTGTTACGTATGCCTTCTTTGTAGAGTTGACGTTGATCTCACGAGTCAGACAACGAAGAATGGCACTACAAAAATTGCCACCTTGTCCATAAAGGTCCTAGTTTCGCCCGAAAGGCCAAGTACCATTTGCGATAGCGTATTATTAGATAGCTATACGAAGTAAGTCTAGTAGTTTTATCGGGCTCATAAACTTGTAAACCTTCGCTTACTATGTTAACACTGATATAATGTTTAAGCGGCCACTGAGCGAGGACGCAGAAACAGACACACACAGGCAGCGCTGTCTCTCTGTCTGTTTCTTTGTACGTCCTGGAGCAGTCGCGTTTGAACATTCCATCATGGATTGAAACCAACTAGACTATCATCGTGTTTTAACTAAATTAACAAGCACAGTGTCACGCGCGCATAGGTAAGCATGAACACATCTCGCTCGATGAGCGCGGAAACTCACTGTCAATCTGCTGGAGTGATGAATCCTGGCAGCAGCAGCGATCGAATTTACCTTCGTGCATCTCTTGCTTCAACGCGAACGAAACGTAGAAACCACTGCGCGTAAGAAGCTACCGCCACTACGCGCACTCTGCAAGCATCGCAGATCACTACTTTCAAGATGAGGCCAGCGCGGGCGCGCACATTGGCCACGTCGCATGTCGCTTTGCAGATAGGCCACACGCATGGACGCGCCGTTAGCAGCCACAGCCGCAGAAAGATTCCCCCTTCCCCCCTCTCACCCCCGTGCCTCGCTCGCGCCAGGAGAGGACGCGCTTCCGGCCTGCCTTCCTCGCTCGTACACGCTAGAATAAGCGACGTTTCCTTCGCGCTATTTCAATCGCACATACAGCATATGGCACGCAACGACAATATTAGATTTTAGATTTTCTACGAAGGCTCACTGCGACGCCGACAACGACGGGGGAAATGCGCCTGGTGTGTCCATCTAATCGTTATCGCAATAAAAAATTTCTATGCTGTCCAAAAATAGGTCGCAGCTTCGCCCGAAAGGCGGAGCATCGATTGCTAGACCAAACTAGGGGAGACCTATATGAACTAAGTATAGCAGAATTATTCGCCCTATATACTTGTAAACATACACATGCTAAATATATAACAATCACGGTGTCACGTGGGAACTACATTTCAGTTGATGACCGCGGAGACTCGCTGTCAAAACGCTGGAGTAAGGAAACGCGGCAGCAGCAGCGAGTGAATTGATCTTCGTGTTGCATCTCGCATCAACTAAAACTAAGCCGCGAAAACACGCGCGGCGCACTCTGTCCCCTTCGAAGATAGCTTTCAAAATACAGCGGTCCATGCGTGCACGCGCGGCCATCTGGAATAGAAGCGCCCCCCACCCTACCCTCCCTGGGGGACTTGCGCGCGACGGAAGACGGCGCGTTTCCTCCCGGCCTTCGTTCTGTGAGTACGCGAGATGCAGCGACGATCGCCAGATCATCCTCGTACGTGAAGGGAAACTTGGGCGGCTTCGTGAAAATTCATGTTTCGAAAAGTAACAGCGCTACACATACAAGGACACAGGCCAACATTATACTGGCACTGACTGACGACTGAAATTTATTTCCACTATCACTGTTTATTTATACTGGCAGGGGTTTCCACTGTCATGCAGGAAGGTTTATGTGGGCCACACAGGTCGCTGTGTGAACATTAGTTTAAAGGAGAACTTGTCATCCTTAAACGGTACGGGGAGTTTGTACTTGCCTTTGCAATGTGGAGAGTGTGGATGCCGACCGATAGCGGATGAAACTGTTGGTTTCTTCCGGCATAAGAATAAAACCAGGAGAAAGCTTATGGAGGCGTTCCATATTGATAGGGAATGGAAAAGGTGTCTTAGTGAGCTGTCTGTCGCACTAGGAATAAAGGGTAGAGATATTTGCAAGAAACCCTATGACGGTAGATTGTGGTAAGGTTCAATAGGGATGTCTTTTTTGCCTTTGTTTGTTCTTTTCTTTAATGGGGACTGTTGTATCCCACTTAATTACTGCTGGTGAATTCCACGTCTGGTTCGACATGTCAGCAGGATGGCTCCTGCTGAGCAGGTGCAGTCGAATTAGCTGTTGCACTGTCGGTCCATGTTTATAAATATGACTTTCATATAAATAAAGTTCAGTTGTGAGTCAGCCGCAATGCCGATTTCTTCTTTGCCTGTGTCCTTGCTTGTGTAGCGTTGTAAGTTTTCGAAACATGAATCACTCTCGTACGCTTCCGCTAGCTCATTCAGCATACGGGGCACGGCGACGATGTTATCGCCCATGTATTTGATACGGACTCTGGTGAAGTGTCCATTTAGTTGCTATCGTTATAATAATAAAATATTTGACCTCCTCAGTATTCCTCATATTGGCCTCCGAAGCGCCAGCACCAACGCCACTGCTGTCAGAGGCTGTATGGAGAGCAAAGCTTTGTACTACAAGTCTCCAACTCTTATTATGCAAATAAAAAGGTGATTACCATGCTTGACTCCCAAATGTCCACGGCTCCAATCCTATAGCACCGAATCCTAGTGGAGCCAGGTGGAAAATGGTTTCGTTCTTCTGCACGCTGTGCCGATGGCGCAACCCTTTATGAACGATCGTTGTCAGAGTAAAGGGGGCGCAATCTCCACCACTGGAAAAGCTGGCGCCTCTGTAGGCATGACCTGGTATGAGGGATCACGTGGACACAGTGGCCACGTCGGCTGCTTCAGAAGAACACAAGCGAGCTGAAAGCGAAATCATAAAGTCCCACCTGCCCTGCGGTTCTGATTAAGTGGGAAGGTTTCCCGGCTGGGATGTTTTGCCGACAGCACTTGAAAGCACTATATTAGGTGAGGTGGGTGAGGTGGGTCTTCTCCGCAAGAAAAATGAAACTCCGACAAAGCCGGTTATCGTGATGATGAAAAAAAGTAGAAAGGATCCGATTCTCTTCATTGGCTGATGGTGGCGACTGTTATCCGCATCTCGAGCAGTTCTGATTAGCGGCGGGTCCAGTGGTCGTCGCTGTTTTCTTCGGGAGCCAAGTGATTTCGTCAGATCCTGCCGTCGAGCTCCTGACCTTCAGGTTTTCTTTCCTTTGTCCTTCCCTTTATGTCTGGTCGTGGAATAAAAGGATTGACCCTGTTTCGGAGAAGAGGGGTTTTATTTCGACATGGGGATGCCCGCTTGAACGCTTCTCACTCTTGACACGGCCTCAATTAGCCCTTGCGGTCTTGCGGTTTCTTACATCTTCTCGGGGAGCCTGTGGAAGCATTAGTGCATTCGTCAGGCTCTGTCGTCTACATATGGCCTCACACCCTTCGGTGTGTCTTCGTCCATCTCTATGTTTTAGCTCGTGGAATAACAGGGGTGATGCTGTTTCGGAGATGAGGACAATTGTATTGACACGGGACGCCCAGTTGAACGCTTCTCACAATTGACAGGTTGATGGTCAGGCTTACCGTGACAGCCTTTTCATGGACGAGGCAAACAATCTACTTATGGCAACGTACGCCTGAATGTCTCTCACGACAGCTCATTCATAACAGCCCACCTACCGACACAGGAGGTCTCAAATGGGCTGCAGTATCCAAGAACCTCGAAAAGACCGGTATACCTCGTGCCTCTGCTTTGTTTCGCCGACCGTTCCAAGGCCTGCCTGGTGACAGCTTCCGGAAGTAAACCACGCCAAGCCCAAGACACAACAAACCGTGAGAATCCAGCAAACCACGAGAAGTGCCAAGTTCGCACGTTCTTCACATAAAACCTTATCAGAATCGTACCTACAGCCCTTGTTCGAGATTTCTGAAAACTACCAACGGAGAAAACCAGAATTCAGTGAGCATTGCAAGCAGCCTGATGCCTAACATTTTTGTGTTTCCTTTTTGAGTAAGCCACGGTTGTCGAGAGATTGATTGAAACCCGGTAATAACGGCGTTACATATAAATTCACAACAGAAAAACAAAACGCCTTTCAAGAAAAGGAAAGAACTAAAAAGAACTTTTTTATAACAAACACTAACTTGTGGATGCGCCTATTTCGACAAGTATTGCCTCTTAATGCGCCCTCGATTAGATCGCTGTTAGAAGGCCTTCGAGTCTCGCCGAATGCAAGGGCCCCAAGCATACGTTGCAACTCCCTCTGTCGTCATATGCCACATTGTTTGCTCGCGGCTTGTTTTTTCGTCCCTGAAGAGGAGGTCGTAAACACGAGAGAATTGCCAGCCTCCTTTTCCCCTCACTCTCGTGGCGCATTCTACTGCAGTCACAGTCTGACTGGTCCTGTTCGGACTCGCATACCTCCGCCCGGTTGAACCTTTCAGCCGCACCCCTATACGAGGAGACGCGTTCTGATTTGTTGCTAGGTGACGCCTTCGTTTTTTCACCCATCACAACGATCCCTTCGAAGTTCTGCGTGATGGCCCTTTCCCTTATTTTATGGGCTGGGCTGCGGCGGCGTTTTCTATTCTTCGCTGAGCGGAATAATTGGCTTGCTTGATCTTGTGCTGTTTAACCAATTTTTGTCATGCTAGGCGGTCGCCTCATGCACCTCCGGAGTTCCCTAGAGTACGGTTCCTGTCCTGCTGGACAGCCCTGGTATTCTACTGTCCTTTTCACGGTTCCTGAAAGTCGCTCAAGTGCGGTGGTACGAGAGAGTTTTTCAGCGCCTCCTTGAACCTTTTGGGGCTGTTTAAAATGGTCTCGTCTCCGCAAGAAACGTCCTTCAGTAGAAACGTCTGCTAGCCCTTCCTGCCATTGTCTCACTGACCCGGATTCCTCCTCGCTAGCGCTTTTTTCACGGATTTCGCTAGCAATGTGCTGTGCTTCCTGAGTGTGTTTTTCACGAGGATAGTTTTTGGCTTCGTTGCCGTGACTTATCTCCGCCCCGGTTTCTTGACTCTTGTGACGCGTAACAGCTTGGACCGTATGGTTTTTAAAACTCAGGCCCTTTTTCTTTAACACCATTTCCGAGTGATTTGAAAATAAGTAGGGATAGTGCTTCGGCAGATTTGGCGATACTGCTGCTTCAGTCGGCAGTAGTCCAGACGGCCCTTCAATCTTTATTTTGGCTATGGGCAAGCAAACGCTATTCTTCTATTTCAGAAACTTGAGTTGGTGAGTATGCGGCGATGTGTGCGTAAGTGCAATTTTTCAACGAATATATTTCTTGCCAACATGGGTTACATTGCACGATGTGTAACTGGACTTGCACCAGTGTTCGAAGATACTCTGACTCTGGCTTGGAGCACTGGTCATGTGCCATTCGCTCTGTGCTGACCTTCTATGAGCCTTTTTGAAGCCAACTTGGGTCACTGGGTATGTAATACTAGATGTGCGCCGCTCTTCAATAGACTTAGTTGATTGGGACTTGGATAACTGCGTATACGCCACCCTGAAAAGATGAAAAACATCCCTTAAATTTCTCCTATGCCGAGTGGAATCAAACCCACTGCACAAGAGATCCTGAACCACTGCAACCCGATGCATGAGTGGGCTGCGCTACACACATATGTACTGCGAATTTGGTATTTTCAAAGAAAGCTTTCACGCTATTGCTTTATCGAGCTGCACCATGAACGCACTTGGTGTGTACCGCTCGTCAATGTGCCATTCGCGAACTTGCGTCTCTGAGTACGTGGCACTTAGCGTGCGGCAAGCGATGGGACGATTCTTGGTGTTCGCAAGCACCGCGGTGCGCCACGCTCCTAGTCTCAGAGGCCACGCTCACAGCTATCGCCAGTGCCACTACATCGCGCCGCGTGTCCGGAAAGAAGAAGCGCGAGAGAGGAGCCCGGTTGCAGTCACGCGTTGCTCAGCGTTTGCACACACGGCACGCGATAAATTTTGGACGGCAGACTCAGGCTTTGTGGTGGCAGCGCTAGATGGCACTGGGTATTATTAGGCAAGCGCGACAGCACAGTCCCGCTGCCCAGTACCATTGCCTCATGCATAACCGATTTCGACGATGGCAATGCGTTGAGTTGCTATATTGATTCAATGAGAACCCGTTACTGTCGACAAAGTGAGGCAGCCTCTGCTGTTTTTTTTTTGTGATTAGGAATTAGTTAAACATACAGAAATAAATCAATAAACCTTTATTTCACGATTACGGAATACGGAATGTTCGCTTTAGAATGGTGGCTTTATAAAACAACATATTCAACAGTTTCCAGCTCGCTACATTTTCTACACCTATTTTTTTCCTGGAATTCAGTTTTTGCTGAAAACGTAGAAAAGTCCGGCACCAGTACACTTGTACCCACTCGTACTACAGACACCGCATAGTACCACTGGGACTGATACCACGTGGGACATCGGTACTACAGCCAGATGTATTTTCGGGATCGGTGGACATTACTAGGTTGCATAATCTCCGTGATAAGCCCAAGAAGTAGGCTAGAAACATACGAGATACGGAAAAGTGGGAAGAAGAAACTAAAACTGTCTTTAAAATGGCACGTACACTCCATATTCAATTGGCTTGTATGTAACCATTCACAATACTCGCCCCTACCAGTATCTGTTCTAACAACGCCATGAAACTCAAAAGAAAACATCAAATTCCGAAATTCTTAACTGCAAGAAGCCCGTGGTGGTTGTTTACTGGTTATGGCGTTGGGCTACTAAGCACGAGGTCGCGGGGTCAAGTCCGTGTCACGGCTGCCGCATTTTGATCGGGGCGAAATGCGAAAACATCCCTGTACTTACATAAAGGTGCACGTTAAGGAAACCCAGGGGGCCCTAATTTTCTCAGTCTTCCAATACGGCGTGCGTCATAATAAGTTCGTGATTTTGGCTCTTATAACCCCATAATTTATTTTCTTAACTAATTTTCTTAGCGCATAATTTCATATTAAAGAGGAGCTTCCTGTGGCTTGTGCCCCTGCGTTTGGCCCGTTTGCTCAGTGGTGTTCTGCAAACTAAAGCTAGCTGATCCTGCGAACAGTGTAATACGTGTAGCCTGGGTCGCATGGGTCTTTATGTGTTTCATAAGATTTGACTAACCACTTAATGAAAGCTTCCCTTCAGATAGGCATCATCAGGGGGCATTAAATCTGCATTATGCAGATCGTTGTGTCGTTTGTAGGGTGGTGCAAATTTTTAATTTTATCTATCTATCAATACTATAGGTCTTCTGCAGACCCATATAGGAAGCGGGCTTACATCATCATAGGCATGTAATTAGATTCAACAAGTTCCCAAAAAGACAACAGGAAAACATGAGGTAGATCAGAACACTTTTCAACAACAAGTGCATCAATATTATATTACCTACATGGTTATGCTACGCGTACACGAGAACAGAAAATCTAGCTTCAAATATCGTATGCTATGCATGAAAAAATGCACAGACGAAAAGAATCCCACACTACAAGATACTTTCTGCCGTTTTACAACAGGCAAAGTAGTTACACAGGGTCCATTACCTGCTCCATAGAGAACAAAACTTATCTAAATTTGGACTATTTACAGCTTCGCTTGGTAGCGCATTCCAAGCGTTCACAGCGCGAGGGAAGTAGGAAATCTTAAACGTATTGCAATGCGTAATAAATGGCCGGAAGCACTTATCGTGGTTTGTCCTACTAGACCGACGGCCAGGCAGAGTAATGTTGTCTTCTTTTCTGATTTTCATGTGTTCGTTAAAGAGGAAATAAAAAAAACTTCATAGATATTCAAACTTTTTTAATAACAAATCAAATTGTCACTTCTAGATTCAGTACTTCTACAGAATAGTCGCTATTCATCTATAATAAATTCTTTAATAGTTCTTGAAGTCTCCAACTGTGCAGTAGTGTTCTGTCCGTTGGTTATGCTAGACACATAGGATTAGTAGAAGACACATAGTGTAACATGGTACATGCGCGCAGGCTACCAGAGTTTTGCGGCCTAACAGCGATCATTCGAACTGGCCCAAGAACCCTGATGCTGCGAATAAACGTGTTGTTTGTTCCTTATTAAGCATTTGTGCTTTATAAACTACTGCTACCGTATTGAAGTGGCCAGTAGCCTGACATGCGACTCCCGCAGGTTTGAAGAAACTATCCAGAAAGAGAATATTTTTTACGTTCACTTAAGGGTTACAAGGCAGGACAAAAACGCATGGGCAGGGGTCTCATAGTCAACGAATGCAAAGAGACACGAGCACATGTGTATCAGTGCTTGCTACGGCATCCAGCACCTCCGCTCTCTGAACAACTTTAAACCCTGGATTCTGGTCGACCTCCCTGGCTTGTTTTCCCTCTCTTGATGAACAACACTTATTAACCTGCAGAATATTAATAGAAAGTAGTTAATGTGAGCGTACTAGGATGTGAACACACTTGATGAGAACGGCTATTCGTTTAGCAGAAAACTATTCGAAAAGCACTCGGTATTCTATTCGTTTCTGTTTTCGCACTATTCGATTCGTATTCGATTCGGTCTCAAGAAACTGCTCGCACACTCCCTATCTGCTCCCAATGCACAAACCCTTAAGCAAAACACACTGAGACAGGTCACATCTGAGCGGCCACTAAGTGCTAGCGATCAGCTAGCCAAAGCCGGAGTATTCGTTGATAGGCAATTTGAGACATCTGTGTCAATGAATGAGACGAAAGCAGCGCCTTTACTCACCTCTTCTCTATAGTTCGAGTGATTGCAAATGTGCGAAAGCAGAAACCATCAAACCCTTTCACGTTGCTTTCGGGGATGGTCTGTCTCCTCCCCATCTGTAATGGGAGGCGAAATTGTAAGTGCTCGAACGTAAATCAGAGAGATTCCGAATTCAACATATTGATAACTTGTTTATTGGTCATTCCTAGTTTCTATAGGCACGGACTGCTGCTTTAGGATCTAGTAGTATTAGGGAAGTCGTGTGAAATTTTACAACTCGACAATGATGTTTGTCAGGCAAGCTTTGGATCGATAGTAACAACAATCAAATAACGCTGGTGCTATGAAATAGGAACGCCGAATGACCACGCTAATATAGCTGTGTAAGCCTGCACTTGAAAGAAAGTATGTACATGTTTTCTCCATTGAAATCCGAAAGCAAACCGATGAAAATGTTGACGGAAAGCGTGGCTGTAGTTCAGTACGGAATATTTGTGGCAGATTATTTGGAAAATGGGGTTACGGAGACCCTTTGTATATTGCCCTTGGCCATTTCCACTTTACAAAACAAACAAAAAACAAAGCCAATGCAGGATATTGTGAAGAAATTTGTTCAATATTCGAAGGAATTGACGTGTTTGCAAGACACGCGGCTCCGAAATAAAAGCTTTCACTGAGTCTACATTTTTCCCTGTCTTTCAATTTTGGGGGTATAGTGATGACCCGATGGGAGTGTGGTCAGTCTTGGACCGTGCACTGCTCTCTGAACGCGCACAACTTTATATTCGTACTGTATTCTTCACAGTGTCCTTCCACTTTTTTGCTTATTGCGTGAGCATTAAGAGTGTCGAAGTGGAAAAAAAGTCATAGGCCTGCGCGGTACACCAAACACAGTTACAGCGCATGCTGGAGGAGCGGCTTCACAGGAGCTCCATTTTCGGCACCACGCACTACAGGGTCTTCGCGGCGAAGACTCTTGGCGTCGTTTTCACGAGAACAATCTAACCTGTCCGCCCGGCATCGACGGCGAGTTGCGGCTTGGGCTGCGGCTTGTCGTGCTCTCTGCACAGTGGTTTGCCGAGCCCGATGTTGCCTTGTTGCAGCCGGAAGTGTAGCTCTACGAATCACTTATCAGGCAGCGGTTCGTACCATTCGAGGAGGCGGCATAACGTGTTCGGAAGAGTAAACACAGGTATTCAGACCACGTGACGCACATGCCACATTCCATGACCCGTGGCACAGTATGTTCTTGTTGATTATAACGATGATAATTAAGGGTCATTAGCATCTCCTTCTAAAAGGGGTCGTTACTAATTGCCGCCTAGCCTACTTGAGTTAACTAGGTATAGCTACATGCAGCATGCAAGTGCAATATGCAACTGCTACATGGTGCGAAACATGGTGGGTTATAACGGAGATGCAATGCAAAGTACAATAGAGTAATGCACTACACAACACGCACTACACGCACTACATAATGCACACTAATGCACTTATGTGCATTAGTGTAGTGCACTAATGCACAACATGCGAATGTCACATCGCGTGTTGAATGGAACGATACGACGTTAACGATGATGTTGATGATTTAATGGCATTCCTTTCGAAACGAGGCGGTGGCAAACATTTACCTATAGCCTACTTTAATTAATCAGGTATGTCATAGATGTTTTCCTTACATAAATATTTATACATGTCCATGGCGTTATTTTGCTTCCTCAAGACTTGCCCATCTACCTTGTACCGCCACCCATGCAACTGCTACATGGCGCGCTACCTGGCTTAATAATATCCAACTGCAATGTAAAAGGCGCACGTGTATATAAACTATCCGGCACGATACGATGTTGATGACGATGATGATTTATTGGCATCCCATTTGAAACTCAGCGCTGACACTGTCACCTAGCCAGCTTTGTTTAATAAGGTACACAATATATGTATTTTTTTCTGGATTTCTTGTATAAAACTCCTTAAACTAATTTTATTCCTCAAATCTTCTTTCAATGCCTTGTATGGCTACCTTTGTATCTGCTTTGTACCTTTGGATAGCTGCAGAACTCGCAGCTATCCGTGCTGCTCTGGAGTTTATTGTTCACAAATCATCACATTCATGGTCCATCTTATGTGACTGATGTCTGATGTCCCCTTTCAACCATGGACCAAATGAGCAACTAGTCGCAGACATCCGACTACTCCACCATCACGCAATCAACAAGGGACACAACATCATCTACCAGTGGATACCGGGTCACTGTGGAATTTCAGGAAATGACAGTGCGGATGACGCTGCCCGGTCGGCTCATGATGGTGCCCAGATTACACCCATACCGCTGTCAAGAACAGATGCAGCCACAAGTCTTCGCTCCCTCGCCCGCGAGCTTACACAGAATCTGTGGAACACCAGTGAATTCACGAACGCACGTCTCCACAAATTGGATCCACGTCTGCAACTCCGCCTACCACCAGGGTTGCCACGAGCGGAAGCAACACTTTTGTGCCGCCTGTGGCTCGGCGTGGCATTCACAAACTCCTATTCCTTCCGCATTGGAATGGCCGACAGCCCTACTTGTGACACCTGCGGCTGCGAGGAGACGATTGAACACCTCCTTTGTGACTGTCCCCGTTACGCAGTGCGAAGAAAAGTGCTCGTGACCCCTCTCGCAAAACTGGACAATCGCCCCTTTACTGAGGAAAAAGCTCTAGGACACTGGTCCAGACGGGCTTCGGCACTCAAGGCCTTAAGGGCTTTGTTGAAGTTTTTAAGGGCATGTGAATTGTGCGACCGCCTCTGAACGTTGTAGCGCGTAGTTTCGCGTTACTGCGTCAATTTTATTTTTTTTTTTTTTATTTTTTTTCCTCTTCTTCTTCTTTCTCCTTTTATTCCCTTTACCCCTTTCCCCAGCACAGGGTAGCCAGCCGGTACCTACACTGGCTAACCTCCCTGTCTTTCCTCTCCTTTGTCTCCTCCTCCTCTTGTATCTGCTACCTGGCGTTCTAACTGGTCTAATAAAAAGCACCAGCAATGCTAAATATGCACGTATCGAGGCTACGCGGCGCGCATGTCACATCGCGCGTCTCCACGCGCGCTAGGACGTTTTTATAAAGCGCTTTTCCGCTGCATGCTAGCAAGCACTGGTGTGGATCAGTTGTAGAGTAGCTGACTCTGACGAAGCGTCCCCGGACTCGTTCCCCGCGAGTATTGGATATTTTTTTTTTTGTCCCGTTCAAGGCGATAGCTGCTACGGACACCGGTGGTGGACAACTTCGCCAGCGGAAGCCGCTATTGGAATGAGGCAACAACAGCTTATGCTGTAAAAACTGTATGTCTGTGAAGTGTGTGAAGCCGGTCACGTGGTAGAGGCAAAGTGGCCAGGGGCGAGTTCACATATTGTCCAAATGACGGTGGTCCACTCTGGTCTACTGTCAGCTGTACTTCACTCCTCGAAGAGACAGGACGTGCGTCGAGTAAGCTACTTTGCAATCTGGCGAACAAGTTGTGAGTGATGGATCCAGGTCACCAAAAAAAAAAAAAAATTGGCTGGGGCTTAGCTAAGGTTAAGCCTGGATATCTCGATGCTTGAGCCTATAGTTATGCATATGGCTTAGCTTATGGTTATGCTTTGATTTAGCCTATGGATATGCTTACGGTTTAAGTTCTGGATATGCTTATGGCTTAAGTTACGAATATGTTTACGGTTAAGGTTATGGTTAAGCTTTATGATTTAGCCTATGGTTATGCTTACGGTTTAACTTATGAATATGCTTTGGTTAGCTTATGGTTATGCTATACGTTAGCCTTGTGTAGCTAGGCAAATTGCTTATTAATGATATGTACCATAAGTTATGCAGGATTATTAAACTTCTTTATTCATCATTGTTGGGCGCATTGTCTTGCGATTTCTGTAGAGCCATAAACACAGCGCTTCTGTATCGGTAGTATCTTCTCCCTCCACGTTGAATGCGCACGCCTATTCTCTGGCAACCGATTATATAGCCAGCCTCCGCGATAAACACGCGCTTGCGGCGAACGTCAAACGATGACTCATAGCGCGCGGCAGTGGCCACCAGCGCCGACTCCGAAGCCAATTCCGACTCCGAACATCCTTACGGAGCCAATGCCGACATACGCCGGCTCGCGCTAAGCGCGGTGTTGACTGGCGTAGTGAGGCTTTTCGCTTCAAAAAGGGTCGACGTTATGCTCACGTGTTTCGGAATGGGGTGAGTTCAAGGTGGTAAACATTTTATAGTGTATTCATCGCTCATTATCTAAAGGGTTCAATAGCGCACGGCACCGAAATAGAGGCCAGGCGACACTACAGCGAACGACGTACTCTTGGAAAAGATTTTACGTGAGTTTCTACCACGTAATCAGCACCGCGAAGCCTACAGAAGTGCACTAAGGCTGCTCTCAAAATTACAATTTTGTCAGGCATTTCTGGTTGACCTAGAAACGGACGCCTATTATGTTTGCTTTCAGTCGCAGAAGAGACGAACCGTAATTGATCAACTATATGGGTATCTATCTTCGGTAGCTGATCGAGCGATAGCTGACAGATGGCAAGTAAGCCAAAATAACTGAGGAACAGCAAGGTACCTGCAAAAAACACCATAAAAGCGGCTGTCTGTGCATATGACCAGCCGAAAGTACGCATATTATTTATATAGAAAAGACTAGTCTTAATTCCAAAAGTGGCCTAACCACTTTATCTAAGTCGAGGTATGCGTTTAGGTTAAAATAGAGTACTTCAGAAATTCTTTGGCGCAAAAAGTAATTCACTGCCTTGAGCAGAAGTTATGGGCAATCGAACACCCGGATCGCTTGTTTCCGCTCCGTCTTAAACGGCTTGCTCTGCAAAAGCTACGGTGGAGGAGGCGCGGCCACAACGATCCGAAAACTGAACGCTACCATCGCACGCCAGTTGAAGTTTGATTTTGGACGTTCGCGTAGACGCCACTATTTCCAATTTTAGCGCTTACGACGCGCCAAACGCGGCTGTCCTCAACGAGCCGCCGTACGTTCAGCCAGCGGACTCGTCGCGGCACCTCGCGGTGGCTGCCGTAACTATGCTACGTAATAGACAGCAGCTGCATACAACTGCCGCGCGTACGCACAGCGCTTGCTTCGTGCTTGACGGGGCTTGAGTGCTCGCTCGCGCTTGTATGCTCCTGTTTTACTGGTTGTACGTGGTGCGGACAGGACCGTCTCAGCATCAGGTTGGCCGACGCATAGTAACCACTTCCCTTTTGCGCATTGTGAAGTGCTGTCCACAGCGCAGTATGAACCGAAGTATGCCAAGGCGCCGAACTTGGAGCGGCCAGGAGAGGGTGCGGGCTGTAAAGCGTGCGTGTGGTCTGATGTTACGTTTTGCTTGGTTCGAGGCTAGTTGAATGTAGAAAACTACTTGAAATTGGCGAAACCCGACGGCTACAACACCGATAAGCACGTTGGGCAAAGTTCCATTCCTGCGCGGGCGGCCGCGGCCGAGCGGGAGCAGACGACAGTCAGAATCGTCAGGACTTACAAAATTATTGTCGATATTTGAAAGCAGATTTATTACTTACTTCCGTCAACCTGTTTAATAAAGTGCTTCAATAAATACATACAGTACCAGTGCGGAGAAGCGCACCGATCCAAACAACCTTCTTTATTGATGTCAGCTATTGGCCAGCAGCAGCTGCGTGGCCAATTCGCAGCAGCGAAATAAACCGTCCAGAAAAGAGTGAGACAGAGGCTTCTGTTGGAAACGGAGCGCTTGAGGAAAAGGTAGCTTCGAGCTGGGCTTGCGAGCTCCAGATGCCGTGCACGACCGAAGAAGTTGAGTAAGATGTTGACAACAGCTTGTGCTACGTGTGGACAGTTTCTCTCGCCAAGCCTGTGGCGTAGGTCAGGACCCTTTTAAGGACGTAAACATGCAACGCGTCACTGAGACCCTAAACTTCATGTTTGAAAATGCAGAGCAAAGATAAGACTAGGACTAGGACACCTACCGTAACAGACAAACAAGCGGATTACTTGGAAGTGACAGCATCCGCCGCCCTCCGTGAAAGTGGTAGCGAGCGCGAAGAGTAATCTGCTGACCATGACCAGGTGACCATCACGGAGAGCGAGGAACCCAGTCGACGACTTTCCTTGAGGAAGCGTGAACAGTTTTGCGAAAGGAGCGCGAACGAAATCTGTTTCCAGATTGCCTCGTCCTTGCTCCAAATGTTGTATATCAGATGCGGAGACCTGCGAACTTCACGACCGCTCTTCACGACCGCTCTTCATGACCGCTGCAACAAGGTCGTCGAAATCTCTTGCGTAGGGTACTTTGGAAGAAGAAAAATTTAAAAGCGGACCACTGATGCACTGAGAGGTGCTGATGTCTCCTGACGTCTGCAGACATGTGTGGCCTGCCTAGAACGTGACCACTTGTGTGAATATGCAAATAACGTAAAATCAAACCCGTTTTCCTTCACGCATACTGCCGGACGTACTCATCCCTATGGCGTGGAGGATCCCAGCGGTAACGCTTCCCCGAGTGGCAACAATATATGTATATATTTCTTGTGTAGTACAACACAGCAACAGCCGAACCACCCACCCCTTTCCCCCACTATATATATATATATATATTTATATGTAATGTGTGTGTGTGTGCGTATGTCTGTCTGTCGGGGGAAAGGGGAGCGGGGTTCGGCTTCTACTGTATGTACTAGGCAAGAAATGGAATACGTGGGCACAATAATACTTCTTACGGAGCATGAATTAACTGCCTAATTAACTGACACAGGCCTATTAACATATTTAATATTACGGTCATGTAGCCGGGGGCAAATGGACGTTGGCAGCTAATCTTGAGCTCATAACAATTCAGCTTTTAAAATGAATCAAGAGCCCTCTTTTTATCAAGAACGTTTGCTTGCACTTCACTTTTCGAAGAAGTGACCATTTAGCAGATTTGAGCATGCCAGAACGAGTGAAAAAAGCGGAATGGATCCTAGCCCTATATAAGGAAATGGGAGAGAGTGCAAAATATACAAATGAGAGAAAGCCAGGGACGTTAACCAGAGTTAAAGCCTCCAGTTTGCTACCCTGTACTATGGCAAGGGAAAGGGGAAGTAAAGACAGAAAGAAGAGCAGGGACAAAACGAAAGGCATGAAAAAGAAGATGGGATTATTATATGAGGAAAAATGGGTAACACCTGGAGGGGTGTGACGTTACGCAGATATTCTTGTTTAACGTGCAACAAAATGCAACGTGCCGCATGGTTACTTTGTCTTTCTTGTGTTTTTTCTTTCTTGAAGTAGGTAGTTGCGGCTGGAGTTTGCCTGTTTTGAATGATAACGACAAGAGAAAATTCTCGCTTTTAGAATGTGAATCCCATTAGAGAGAAGTTGCTCTGCACCTGATGTAAAGGCACACGTTCACGAATAGATGTTTATTTTAGTGATTGCAGCTTACTTACCGTCTTCTAGATACTACTGATTGCTGGTTTAGTTATTATTTCCTGTTGAGTACATAGTGTACTCACCGTGTAAAGGATGTGTAGGCCATTAAATGAAATTGTTCTCTTCTGAAATTCCAGCATTTTGGCTGGAATGGGGAAATATGGAAGAAGTGGTGCCATTTCGCTTTGCGAGATTAGCTTTAGGAAGACGGCTCAAGAGGTATGTTTAGCGAGCAAGATGCTTGCTTTAGTTGAGCGGGAGCAATGAGCACGCGATACAGATAGCGACTGCAGTGCAACTGACGTCGAATTTTTCGGATGCGCTCCTTCGCCTGTAATCTGTTGTTTAAAGAAAGGTTCTGCCGTAAGGCTATATACATGTCATGAGTCTGTGATGCTCAGCCTAGCCCGGGTATTCTGCATTCGAAAGAGGCAATATTTAACGTCACGAGGCCAAAGTCATGACGCATCTCACCAGAGCCTTTTCAATGACTCATGACTCAGGTTCATGGCACCGTCGATTTCAACCGACAACGACTTTCATATTTCGTCTCAGAACGGGCTTCATGAGCAATGTGAAACCAGTACAATCAAGAATAGAAGCCACACCGTGCTTCAACCACTGTCAAGCAGAATGTTTATGCCCCATTCATGTGCCTGACCTTACTGACAGCGAAGCAGCCCAACGATACAATCAAGTACTGAATATCAAAGGCCGCTTGTCTTGAAGAACGGATTAATAATTGTGACGTGCGTGAAATACGAAGTGGCTGCGGCGAGTGAGACAGACAGGTGCGGGTAAATGTGAATTCCGAAAACACGCAATAAAGACAATTCCCTCTTAATGGGACTAATTGAAGCACACATAATTCTTAAACGCTGTATCTTCGTAATAGACCTTGCCCAACATTCACCGCTGGACCCAATTGGCTTGCCCATACACGTGGAGTGTTAACTGGGGGAACATGGTTCCGTAATAAAATAAATTTATTTCAATTCAATCGTAGCGACAAATTCGGAATTGTTGCGCTTTGTCGTAGTGTAACACAAACAGTGTCGCATCATCGATATGTTTAGAATATAGGATGGCATATGACGTAGTTAATTAGCATCATCATCGTCGTCATCATATTTTGTCCCGGGTAAGAAGGGGCATTTGCCGTCGATCTCCAATCCCTCCACTCCTGCCTCAGGTGACACCACCTTATGCCTACAAGTCTTGAAATTCCCTCGTAATACCTAGTTCCCTACATTCAACGACACCACTTTCCTTCTCTTCGCACCCATCACATACTAAGGTTTACGTCAGCTAGCGATTAGTAAAGTGTAGTGTATGTTAGAAATTTATTCATCAGTACATCGTGGAGCATCGTAATGGCTCACTAATTTTTCAACGGGTAAGCTATTGGCCCGTGATAATTTACAAGATCTAACGCAAACATCTACTTGTCCAAAAATAATCACTTTAATCAGTTTAAGTGAAAGAAAAAAAAACAAACTGGTACAATGCATAGTCTCATCGTTGTGCGGTTGCTACGTCGCTCCTTCGCTGCTTTTCCAACGACTTATGTCTTGCTTATTCTTCAAGAAAGCGTACAATTGCGCAGTCTGCACTTTGTTGCAAGTTTTCTGAAAGGCACGCTCCAATGATTTTAATTATAGTATTAATGACCTGCCTTCTAAGCATGTAAGGCCTCTTACGGTGAATTTCATAACTGCTGCACTATTAGTCAGAGGAGTGCATTCATCACTACTGCGATACCTAACTCTCCGTTCGCTTTATTGGCTATCGGCCCTGCGGCGTGGTCCGCGGGAACTACTAGCGAAGAAGCCGATAACGCTGCTCGGTCGGCTCTTCAAGGCGTCAAAGAGGAGTCGATACCTTTATAAAGGACAGACACCGCCAGAAAAGTTGAAATGGCCGCACGATATTTCACGTTCCCCATCTGGAACACGCCAAGTTTACTACAAGGCAACCGGCTTCACCACCTAGACTCTTCTCTCCGCCTCGCATCCTGGCTGCAGTCGGCTGGTGCCATGCTACCCTGCTTTGTCGAATATGGCTAGAAGTGGCGTTTACGCCACTTGGGTTGTTGAAGTATAGGAGAGGCCTTTGCCCTTTAGTGGGCGTAACCAAGCTGATGATGATGATGATGATGATGATGATGATGATGATGATGGCGTTTACGAAGTCTTTTGCTTTCGAAATTAGTTGCGCCGATGGCATCTCGTCTGAAGACTGTGGTAGCGAGGAGTCGCTTTAGCGCATCCTCTGTGACTGTCCTGGCCACAATTTTCGCAGACGATCGCTCGCAATCGCGATAGGGCGCTTTGATCAAAGACCCTTAACAGAGCAGAGCATCGCACGCGTAATGCGATAGCGTGGGACCGTTGCCCACCTGCGGCAAGTTGTTTTTTCATGCACTTTCATTGCCATTAATTTATGATTTCTTTAATTGAGTTAGCAAGTACAAGTAATTTCCGCAATTTTTTCCTTGGTATCTTTGTTGGTTTCTCATGATATGATGAATAAAAACCTGGCCCCTTGGCTATCCCCTTTATTCTCGTTCTTAACAGAGCAAGTCATTTTAGAATGCCGAGTCTAAGGAACCAAATTCAATTTAAGCTGAGTTGAATATATTTGTATTCAAGTTCGCTCCTCCAAAAACAGACCGCCATTCCTGAAGGCAAGCCAGCTGAGCAACTGCCAGTGGTACAGGACAGATAGTTTATGCTATGTGGGCGATATCAACACTGGACTTTCTCACCTTCTCTCGATTCTTCCTCCCCTTTCTCCTTCCTCTACTGCAGGGTAGCCAACTGGGCTCGGTCGCACTTGACCTTCCTGCCTTTCATTTGGTCTTCTCCCTCTCTATTTCACGGAACACCTTCTCCGCGTATTTCCGATTACAGGGGCACATAGACCGGATTTTTATAACCTCATAACGCGATTGTCAGTCGCCCGCTACTCTCGACACCAGCTGCTGCCTTCTGGCGAGGACTGCGATGACTGCTGCAGACGGGTGAACATGGCTGCGCTTCGGGCCCGTCTTCGCATGCTGTGTATTTAGACGTGTCCTTGTCGCATCTGCTGAGCTGTTTGCTGTGCGATCGACCTTCATGGAGACACAAGAAGCCTGTGTCTCTGTGGAGTTTATTCACCGCAAAAGCTTGTTGCAGCGCCTCAGAAATGCCACCCTAGGATAATGGTATTAAATAGAAAAGACATCGCGCGCGATCAGCTTGCTTGGGTGTGTATTCGTCTTATTGTAAACTACGCGATAGCATGCGTCTTGCCTCCCCGTGGGACGGGCCTGTTATAAGCGCTCAACAGTGCGATTGCGACCGTTCGGAGTCTTCATCTTAGGCCTTCTCCTTTCACTTCCTGGATTCTAAGCCCACGGAGGACAACTCGTGCCGAAAACTGCCCGAAAGAAAGGAAAGAAGGAAGCGTTCAGGTGCGCCTGTAGACTTCGTAACCTGCGCAGTGATTGTTCCGTAACGGCAAATGAACAATACTGCAAAGAAGTTGACGGATGTCGTGTCATGTGTCATTAATGCGCATGAATTAGCCGCATTCGAGTACACTTTTCGGAAAAAGGAAGAGTACTTGTTACTACCGTTCGTGTAGTAACTGCTTCGTGTAGTAACTGCCTGTTAGTAACTGCAGTTAGTTATGGCAAAGGTATTAACTGTTACTGCTCTTGCCCTTGCTAAAAGCAGTTGGTAACTATTGCTACCCTTGCCCTTATTAGGCGCAGTTAATAACAGGGTAGTAACGTATGTGACAAGCAGAGACTACCCTAAGGGTATCAAGCACTTCTGCCCTTATTTTTTAAGTTACTAAGCCAATTTTCTTTCGCTAGGTGCCCCGAGTCTTTTTCTGCTCCGTTCCACATTCCATCTCGTGTCCTGTAGAAACCCGCACCGCCATCTAGGATTCAATAGACGAAGCAATGTGAATACTGATACATCCCGTACTCTTACCGCCTCCTGCTTGTGAGCGCACGAACCTACAACGTGATATTTTTTCCGCCAGCATGGGAGTGATGCTTTTACAAATATTTTTGCCTAAACTTCCTCCTTCTGACTTCAAGCCGCTTTGTAAACTCTATCGTTTTTAAACAAAGTACTGTTTTTATAATGGTCGAACTGCGAAGCTATGTTAGTTACACCTAGTGTTACACCATGCAACTGAAACTTCGCAGGCAGTCTATATCGCAAATGTTTTGTCTCACCATTCTTTCACGTCATTTTCTAGTTTCCGTGCCTCGCGTGGTGAACAGGCTTTGATTGCGTGGATGGGTTTGACGATTAACTTCATTGTGTTTCTAATTTTTTTTTAATGCGAGGGTAAATGGCTCAAGGCATATAGGGGTATGGGATGTGGGTGAATAAGGATGATTAAATGAATGAAAAAAAGATTATTTTATCTAATGAAGTCCAAGACGGATCGATAATGTGGTCCCTGAGTCCAAGCAGTGTAATGGCTCGGATTATGCGGCGAAAGTCCCGCTGCTGCGAGGTGCCGGGGCCTCGTCGGTTTCAGTGCATGGCAAACCCAAAACAGGTGGTGGATGTCAGCTTCAGCATTTCGCGACCTGCAGAGTGGACACCCAGGGCGAGTGCGGCCACTTCCAAGTCACGGCAGGAGTGAGGGCAACCCCGACCCGCATCTTCCGAAGCGCAACCTCCTCTGCACGGGTAAGACCGCGGGGGAGGTTTACCGCACAGGGACGTATGGGAGCACGAGTGCGACGCCGGAGGTGCTCTCCTTTCTTGTGAAAAGGAGGGTGGCATCATCTTTGTGAAAAAGCTGAGGCAGCGACGATGGAGAGGTCACTAGACGGGTCGCAGAATCCGCACGGCTTTGGAAGCTTAGAAGGTCGCGTGGGATCCACTCGATAGATATTGGCTGCGAGATGCATGCCGCCAGAAGATGGATCTGTTGTCATATTTCAGGGCTGTTACTGACTCGTCGCAGAAGCCGCGTCGCCTGGAGGGCATCAGTGCGAATGACGTTGGGGGCCGTGGGGACCATGGGAAAGGAGGCCACAGAACACAACGCTTCTCGAAAAGCAAGGAGCTCAGCAGAAAAGGAGGAAGGGATTCTTGGATTTCAAACCGGGTTGTCTTATTAAGGGCAGGTGCGCAAGAGCAATAAATTGCAGTGGCTGTTTCACAGTCCTGAATGCTTGCATCAACGTAAAGCACGATGGAGCCAACGGGCAGGCGGGCGTCTTGACCTATAATGCGACGACGAAGCGACGCTGCCTCGTGAGTTGATGTCGGGCGACGTATATCAGTTAGCTTGTTATCGCTCAGCTGTAGAAAACTCCAGGGAAGAAGAACTGGCGATGGTGGTGGTATAAGGGAGTACGAGAAAGCGTAAGCTCTGAGAGCACACGTTGCGTGTGATAGGCTGGCCTTACGCCTGCGAGCATAACGCCGCTGCTGCACCAGCTCATCCAGTGTGTTTAGCTGTGCATTTTCTTGGAGAGGCACGATCGGAGTGATGTGGGCAAGGCAAGTGATGACCCTCATTGCCTCACGGTGAACAGTCTTAAGGCGATCCCATTGTGCCCTCGTCAAATGCTGGAATTGGGCTTGATAAACAGGGCGTGGTTGCACTACCGCCATCACAAACTGTCGCGCAACATATGATCGGGCGCCGCCCGTTTTAGGAGCGATGCGCCTAACCAGACCCAACGTCTGAATCGCCTGCATTTTAGCGCTGGAGAGCCATGCAGTTCCGGTTGCCGACTCGTGGACCGTCGGAACCAGAATTTTTAAAGTTGAACATTGTTGAAGTGGGGATCCGGATAGATGAAGACGAATGGGTGTTGCAGAGAGTTTACACCGGCCTCAGAGATTGGCCACTGACATGTAAGCAGATTTTCTGACGGAAAGCCTAAGGCCGACCGAAGAAGCGTAAGTCAACGTCATATCTAAAGCTGATTGAAGGGCAGCGGTTTGAGTCTGCCGGTCATGATGAGTGCTCCAGACCATGATGTCATCAGCGCACAACAAGAACTTTTTGTCGGCTACATCGTGTAAGCGCCATGCAAGCGGAATGAAAGCAATATTAAATAGTGTGGGTGACGATACCGTTCTCTGGGGTATGCCGCGAAGGGGGACAAATGAGCCGATGGCGTCACCACTGAGGCGAATCGCAAAATGTCGGTCTTCAAGGAAAGATGCGACAAAATTGTGTACTCTAGGGGGAAATATGCAGCATGCCAATTGAAGCCAAGATGGCAGCATGACTGAGGTTACCATGCGCCTTTTCGACGTCGATAGCGAGCACAGTACGGACACTGTGGCTACGAGTTGACGATAAAACTGAGGATGCCAAAACAGCCAGCCCATCTTCAGTACCTATGGATGGACGGAAGCCAATTTGAGCAGAGTGGTAGAAACCATGGTGCTCTAGCCACCACAACAGTCGTGTGGCTAGCATTTTCTCAGCAAGCTTGCACAGCGTTGATGTTAGGGAAATGGGTCGGAAGCTGCCAAGGTTGATCAGTGGCTTGCCTGGTTTCGGAATCGGGATCACAATAGCCGATTTCCAGCCTGGATGGACAACGCCATCTAGCCATACCTTGTTAACGGTGTCGAGGAGTTGAGGTAGTACAGCGCAACTCAGGTTCTTGCAAGCCTCATAAGTAATAGAGTCTGAACCGGGCGCTGTCTTGAGACTGGTACCATCTATCGCTGCAAGCAACTCAGGCATGATGAAAGAGCTTGCAATCCCCTCGCAGTCTGCTGAAGATGGTAACTTGTCGATATGTGCCGGAATGCCTGCCAAGGAAGCACCATTGGCTGTTTGTGGCAACACGTCGTACTGAGGGAAAAACTTCCGGGCTGCTTCTCTGGCGAAATCATCCGGCGACACGCCAGCAGCGAAGCAGGCTGTGGCCGCCTCGTCTGGACGGCGGCAACCGTGTTCCATGGCACGGAACGTTCGCCAGAGAGAAGAATTCGATGTCTTGGATAAAAACCGCTAACACCACGTATGCCACTGCCATCGCGAGAGGTCGCGTTCATATCTTCGGGCCATAGCAGTAAAAGAACTCAGTCTTGTACGTGGTTGTGCAGAAGTGGGGTCACGGGATGCTGCCAGCTCAGCTTGTCTGCGAGCAGCCCACAAGTTGAGCAGGCCGCTATCGAGGGCCGGTCGATCGACGTCTACCCAGCTGATGGTTGTAGCTTCATTGAACGCGCTTTGTATGCGGTCAACAAGTAGTGGTGACGAGTCCACAGACGTATCTTGGAGAACGGAGCGAAAGGTGTCCCAGTTGACCGCAGTACACTTGCGGCGCAATCGTCGACCCTGCGGCGGATGAAGGCCTATGATGATAGGGTGATGGTCACTGCCCCAGCAGTCGCGCTCCAGGTGCCAAGTGGGAGTGCCGGCACCCGAACACTACGTAAGATCCGGCGCGTATGTTGTACGTCGAGCTTGAAGCCCAGCCCGCGATGCTGTATCGGAATGATTGAGTAGTACAAGCAACGCATCCGCGAAGACGTCCCGCACGCGCCTACCTCGGGGGCTAGAAGTAGGGTACCCCCAATCTGGGTGAGGAACATTGAAATCACCACCAACTAAAATAGGACACGCTGGGTATTGTCGACGGACATTCAATAGCCAGCCCAGATTAATCCTTGAAGAAGAGCCACCGGCTGGTCTTACGTAGTATGACACTACCACAACAGTTGCCTTGGGTAACTTCACAGCTACTGCCACTACCTCCTGATATGAGTTGTACCAGTTTTCAAGAGAAAGGCAGACCTGAGGATAGTGCATATCAACATACACTGCCACCTTTCCTGGAGGGGCAGCTGTGTGCACGCGACGGTCACTCATCGAAGGAGACACGTATCCAATGAAGCCCGGAATGGCAGGCAAGGCGTTGGTCTCCTGTAGTAACAGGGCCCACACCTGCAGCTTGTTCATACGTAGACGCGATTTAAGCTCCCCCACTTTGGTGGAGAGACCTCTATAGTTCCACTGCAGCACACCACAAACACAGGCGTTGTAAAATCATGGATGTCAGGTTGGATATCTGGCTGACCATGAACCGCAAAAGGAATGTTGAAGAGTTATCCTGCAACGGAGCAGAAGACTTTGTAGACTCTGCGAACAACGTGTGCCTGCAACGTAGGCACACGTTGAATAGACTTGGTCTAGGATTCTGATGTGTTGTACTTCTGCGTATTTTCCAGCGCATTCCATCGAAGGAGTGCTCACCACAAAGGAGCTGTTAAAATGGCTGATCCTTACTTGGTCGTGTTTGATTTTCCCAAAGTTCACTTCGTTGTCCAGGCACAGGGCGTACAGTAGTGTAGTGTCCATGTGGTCTGGGAGCCGAAGTCCGCCTCTCGGCCGGTGTACGATCTTGTAGTAGCTCTCTGGCAGACGAGAGAGCGGCTCCTTTTTATATGGGCGGCGTCTTATCGAAGGGGTCACCCCATTGGCCTGGACGGCCTTGCCGGTGGCATACGTCGGTGTCATACCTGTATCCTGTGGGGCCTTGGTGTCCCCATGCTTCGGGCGAGCTCGATCATGCGCTTTGATCTCAGCCTGTATCCACAATCTTCGGTCTTCATGTTCTTCCTGGCAGATGGCGGCAACGTCTGTGACGGCTTTGAGGGGCCGGGGGCGACGCCGATGGCACCCCTAATTGTGCTAGGCCTAAAGTAGGCCCAGCTCGACTAGTGTTGCCGGCAAACGAATGTTTCCCTAAAGGGGTAAAAAGGGGTCATGCGGGCCTATAAAAACAGCGGCAGGATTCCAGACACTCTCTGTGACCTTTCAGAAGCATCAAAAATAACGTACAGCGCGAAGGACAAGGACAGCGATAGACGACATACACAGCGCTGACTTCCAACAATATTTTATTGCGTTGCCACATCGTGTGTATATATACCAGAAGAGGCATGCCCAGAAAATGTACGACAGTCACATGGGGTGTTCTAACAGCAAGTCATTGAACTACGAACAGGGTCACCTAAAGAAATAAAAAATTAAGCATTACGATTTCTATCTGTTTAGATACGCGACTTCACCAGGGGTCAGCGCGATTGAGGGCGTACTAACGCAAATACTACGAAGTTTTCTGATGAAATCAGCTTCCACAATTTCCCGGGTGAGCTGTGAGCTGTGTCTCGCTAAAGCTTCAGTATCTTCAAAGAATGGCACGCAGCCGCAGTCCCGGCAATGGGTGCCCAAGTGGCCTTGTGCAGAGCTGCGGACGTTGTTACAATGCTCTCTTAGTCGATCGTTTAAGCACCTGCCTGTCTGTCCTACATATTTACTGCCGCAAGACAGGGGAATTAGGTAGACTACATTCGTTGTACACGTCACAAACCGTTTTCTGTACCCGACAGAACGACAACTCTGATGCGATTTAGGCGCATATACACGCTTACAGAGCCTTGCCAATTTTTTCCGGGGCTGAGAACACGACTGTGATTCCTGCACGCTGCCCAATTATCTTTAGCCAATGGGATACATCGTGCACATATGGCAGCACTGCTAACCTGCGTCTTTCAGCCCGCTGGTTCCCTGATTGAGCGAGATCATCACGTTTTGTGCGCCTCAGAAGCTGTTCCGCTATGGCTGAAATTAAGGCCAAATGGTGACCAGCCCAAGAAAGGCGATCAACCTGAGCAGCAAGACTATGTTGCATCTGGTGTGGGCACGATTTATTGAGGCTGTTAACGACTGTCCTTGTCCTTCGCGCTGTACGTTATTTTCGATCATGAATTACCAACTAGCCAAAGCAACCACCCTATTTCAGAAGCAGGTCCGGACCTTAGTCGCTCGAAAAAAAAAAAAACAAGAAACTCGGGAACCCATGCGGAGCCCATCCGCACGACTCAACGCGCCAAGCGTCCCTGCGGTGCCACAAGGAGGATTTACTTTTCTCTGTCAACGAATCTCTCTCTCTCTTTATCTCTCTCTCACAGACACAAAATTTGGCCTATCTTTAGATTCTTCTTGATAAGGCGTGGTTAGATGTGGTAGTCACCTGGCAGAGTCTGTCAGAGCGTAGAGAAAGGATTCAACAACACCGGACACTCCTATGGAGCCCAGCGACCGAATTGACTGCAGCGCACCAAGCCGCCGACATTAATACCTAAACCACACTTCCGTTTTTGGTTCTGGGCGCACGCGTTTTCAATGCTAGCTGGAACGCATTACGCCGGCTGCGCTAATTGACGCGGCATTTTTTTTTCTTTATACTGATCAACCGCGTGTGGTCTTGGTGCGGAATCGTTTTATCAATAAGTAAAAACGATTGCGAACAACTTTACTAGCCTCCATCGAATATGTGTCACGTGAAATTTCGTAAAGAAGACGCAAGACGCCTTGGGAAACGAGGAAATGTTTATTTTACTCTTTGTAAATGCCCCTTCCGGGCTTTTTATGCATTCAACGAGCGTTGTGAAACCAGATAAGCAGCAGGAGTTCTCGTACGAAACTCCACCGGACGACGTCAGCTGAAAAAGTAAATTACAAGCATGTGTCATTTTCGTATTAACACCTTATAAGAATAATGCGTCTAGATGCGAAACGTGAGAAAGTGGTGAATGGGTGGCATTAGAAATAAAAGCAATTCGCTTTTACGTACGTGGCGTATAATATATCTGACTCAACCCGAACAATACTGCACATATCATGCAAACAATGGATTTCCAAGCATTCCCCCATTCCCAAGTCTTACTCCATGCACATTCAGAGCGCAAACATACGGGCGACATACGGGCTGCTCCGCGATTCTCCGACTGCAGAAAACCTTGTTAATTTCAAGCATGTCAAATCTCAGGGAAGGAGAACGCGCCGACATGCTAGAAGAGAGAGTTGGCAAAATTATATATCAGGAATTAACTCTTACACGGATGAGACAAAGGTCTGGAATAGAGTGCACAGAATAAAAGGTCGGCAACCTTACTCGCTACCCTTAGTAAATACACAGGGAGATAGTATGGAGGACCAGGCGAACTTTCTAGGCGCACACTTTGAACACATATCCAGTTCGTCGCACTATTCGGACACATTTCAAAGACATAAAGCACGAATAGAACGGCAGCCATTAGTACGAAAAACTGCAAAATGTGAGGTGTATAATAGACCATTTGGCATAGCAGAGCTTCAAGCAGCACTAAATGGCTCCAACAAATCTGCCCCAGGCTCTGACCGCATAATATATGAAATGTTAAAGCACTTGCCATCTGAAACACAAAAAACCCTTCTTTTTCTTTACAATGGTATATGGTCTTCCGGCCAGATTCCCTCTGTTTGGAAAGAGGCCATTATAATTCCCATTTTGAAACAGGGTAAGGACCCTTCTTTGGCAAATAGTTATAGACCGATAGCGTTGACAAGCTGCCTATGCAAACTCTTTGAAAAGATGGTGAATAAACGCTTGCTCCACTATCTTGAAACCAACAAAATATTAGACCCATACCAATGCGGTTTCAGGGAAGGTAGGTCGACGACAGACCAGCTTGTCCGCATGGAAATGTACATCCGTGAAGCCTTTATCCACAAACAGCTTGTCGTATCTGTATTCCTTGATATGGAAAAGGCGTATGACACTACGTGGCGCTTTGGGATCCTTCGGGATCTTTCTGGAGTGGGTATACGTGGCAACCTGCTGACCATTATTGAAAGCTACCTGTCTGACAGAACGTTTCGTGTTAGAGTTGGCAATGTGCAGTCACGATCATTCGTACAGGAGACAGGTGTACCGCAGGGTGGAGTGCTGAGCTGTACACTCTTTATTGTGAAAATGAACTCCTTACATACCATCATACCTCGCACACTCTTTTACTCGGTTTATGTGGACGATGTGCAGATAGCTTTTAGATCGTGCAATCTTAGCATCTGCGAGAGACAGCTACAGCTCGGCCTAAACAAACTCTCAAAGTGGTCAGAAGAAAATGGTTTTAAATTTAACCCTCAAAAAAGCACATGTGTTCTCTTCTCAAACAAGAGAGGCATATCACCAGGACCGACTATTGACCTTAATGGAGAACGACTGTCGGTCAGCCTTGAACACAAATTTTTAGGTATTATCTTGGACACAAAACTTAATTTCATTCCACATTTGAAATATCTCAAAGCGAAGTGCCTGAAGACAATGAACCTGCTGAAGCTACTTTCTCGAACAAACTGGGGCAGTGACAGGAGGTGTTTGCTTAGCCTATATAGGAGCCTTGTACGATCACGCCTCGACTATGGAGCTGTGGTGTACCAATCCGCATCGGATAGTGCTCTCAGAATCCTCGACCCAGTCCACAATCTAGGCATACGGCTGGCAACAGGCGCATTTAGGGCAAGTCCTGTGGAAAGTCTGTATGTGGAGGCGAACGAATGGTCGTTACATCTGCGCAGAACGTATTTAAGCTTCTCCTACTTTTTAAAATGTAAATCGAATAACGAACATCCGTGTTACTCAACCGTACTTGACTTGTCTTCTGCAAGACTTCACCACAACCGCCCATCTGTTCGAGCTCCTCTGTCTGTGCGCTTAGAACAACTGGCTCACGAAACTGGTATTAAACATCGAGAAACAGTCCTAATGACTCCCACTAACCTTGCACCACTTTGGGAATGGCAGTCTATCCAATGTGATATGTCTTTCGTCGCAATAACAAAACATGCGCCTGAGGTGCATATACATTCACACTTCCTCGAACTCCAGGCGAAGTACTCCTGCGCAGAGTTTTATACAGACGCTTCAAAGTCTACTCATGGTGTAGCTTATGCAGCGCTCGGACCTTCATTTTCAACGTCCGGTGCATTAAATCCAAACACCAGCATTTTCACAGCGGAGGCATACGCGATCCTCTCTGCTGTGAAACATATAAAACAAACAGGTATAATAAAGGCTGTCATATTCACAGACTCATTAAGCGTTGTTAGTTGCATATCAAGTCTACGAAAACACAAAAACCCCATCCTTAATGAACTGTATAACCTTCTATGTTGAGCATACATGTCTAACCAAATGATTGTTCTTTGT
The DNA here is from genome assembly GCF_023375885.2 of Dermacentor andersoni. Taxonomy (NCBI): domain Eukaryota; kingdom Metazoa; phylum Arthropoda; class Arachnida; order Ixodida; family Ixodidae; genus Dermacentor; species Dermacentor andersoni. The sequence goes on from NC_092820.1 coordinate 126,895,951, forward strand.
TGGGTGCCTGGCCATAGAGGCCTAGAGGGCAACGTAGCTGCTGACCAAAGGGCTACATCCGTACCTTTTTGTGATGCAAACATTAATATACCTGTACCCGACACAGACCTTAAGCCATTTTTACAGCATAAAATACGGAAATATTGGCAACGGCAATGGGACACTCAGGTATCCAACAAACTGCACCTAATCAAACCGAAAATAGGAAACTGGATCTCTGAGAAAACAACGAGACATAAGGAAGTACTGCTCTGTAGGTTAAGAATTGGACACACCTATAGCACTCACTCGTATATGCTAACTGGAACTAACCCTCCGACATGCACTAGGTGTGGAAGTAGACTTACAGTCCTTCATGTTCTCATTCAGTGCCCATTATTAGAAATGGAGAGAAAAAAGTTCTTCCCTTCCTTATACAGTCATAATATACCTCTGCACCCAGTCTTCTTTTTAGGCAATGACCCTCTATTTAATTTTAAATCAGTACTCAAGTTCTTAGAAGAAACTAATACCATAGCAATCATTTGGCCAGGCTATTTGTAGCACAGCCTCTGCTTAGAGGCTGTAGCTGCAATGAAATCACTTACAGAGCACATGCCTCGCAGCCCTTGCAATGAAGGGCTCTGCAGAGGCACTGGTGCTGCTATAAATTAACATGTTTTAGTATCTTATTGCTATCAACGTTCTTTTACAACCATAGGACTCACTTTTCATTGACATTATTTTAATAGATACATATTTTACACCATTTAAAGCGAATATTTTAAGCCAATATACAGCCACTCGATTACCGCCATATTCATCATATTCATTGCCATTCATCACCAAATGTCATGGCGCTCTTTGGCCATTTCTGGCCCTTGCGCCAAGAAACGATATCCATCAATCAATCAATCAAAGTGGTGAATGGGTGGCATTAGAAATAAAAGCAATTCGCTTTTACGTACGTGGCGTATAATATATCTGACTCAACCCGAACAATACTGCACATATCATGCAAACAATGGATTTCCAAGCATTCCCCCATTCCCAAGTCTTACTCCATGCACATTCAGAGCGCAAACATACGGGCGACAACGTGTTTCCAAAAGAACTTTGCTTCAGCCCACGCGGTAGTACGCTACGTATATATATATACACAGAGATGCCCACAACACAGGCTCTGAACTAGACCATGCTGGACGCTCGCAGAATTCCTTCTACTCGTGCTCAAGACAAATGTGCGGGTGAAAATCCCGTTTTCACTCGTTTAGAAGCCAGAATTTTCGAGTTAAAAAATTCCTGGTGTTTGAGCTACTTGGACATTAACTTTTGCGCGTTCTGCCGGCGCACGCAAAATATTTCCGTGCCATGTTATCGCTCTTGGCAATCGCTCGTCGCGTTTTCGACAAGCGTGAGTACCGAAAGAAGGTGTATGTTGTTGTGGGGACATAAAAGGCGTAGCAAAAAATGATCCACTAAGATACAGTGCACGCCAAACTGTAACTGTGGCCGAGCTGCCTTTCGCTGCGTCACGACAGGCGCGGCGTGTGTGCCTCAAAATTATTTCGAAATGCAACGAAATTAATTACAATCATGTTGGGAGTCAGAGGAAGCGTCACGAACTTGTCCAAGTAAGATTCAGTACACATGAAGTTAACATGCGCCACACAGCCGAGCTTCTTTTCGCTAACTACGTCACCGCGCCAGGCCTGGTGACCGTGCGTAAGCACTACCGAAATCAGTTACAATAATGTGGGACTCACAGAAATCGTCGCAAACATCTCCCAAGAGGAGTCATTAACTCAAATTAACTGCGCCAGAACCACGCAGCTTGTTTTCGCCTGCTGCATCAAAACTCTAGGTTCTGTGCCGTAAGCCTAATTGCTCGAAATCCGTCGCAGACTGTCAAACAAAATTTCTCGCCTGGCCGTAGTTCAATAATGCAGTGTTGCCATGTCGAAGTGAAGAAGCAACGCTGTCAAACAAAATTTCTCACCTGCCTGTAGTTCAATACTACAGTGTTGCCATGGCGAAGTGAAGAAGCAACGCAAGAATATGCTGGGAGCCCAAAAAAACTAGGCCAAATACAAAAAAAAGAAAGAAAAACGTCAGACACCTCGCTTCGGCGGGGTGTCTGACACATGACGCATGCATCTGGCCCGGCATTGGCCTGTCGCTATAGGAAACGCAAGAAAAGTAAGTCACAAAGCATCACTTAATTTACACGCACATATTTTTAGTTTTGCCGGGAAAGAATAAAAAAATAAAACAATGTTTGTTAACTTCATTTGAAATTCATTTTTTTTCTGATGCTCGCGGCGGCAAACAGTCTACATTAATACTGGCATGACGTATTTCCTGTTGCCAGTTTTCGCCGAGTGTCCCCTCTAGTTGAAATTCTTTCTCTGTGGTCACAGCGCCAAAGGCAATTGCTCCGGCTCCGAGACTGTCGTTCACAGCACCCGAGTTTCGATAAAACATTCGAACGGATACACTTGGGAGTATGCCCTGAAAGCCTAAGAAGAATGTTTGCCTCGGAGCCAACTCCTTTTTATTCCTTGCGAACGCCTACAAACAACCCATAAATTGCTCTCATTTGAAAACGATTGATCCATTTTAACGAAACGTTACCTAAATTCCGTCGACTGTATACAGAAAATACAAAGTTGATTAAAGGTCCGATCTTTTAATTTTTTTTTTTTACTATAATCGCTGAGCAGGGGCAAACAATAAACTGTAGCCCAATGCTTATAATTCTACTTCTCTGAAACAAAAGCAAATATCGCAGTTCTGTGAACTGCCTGTGTTTGAAGGTGTAAAGCGGACAAACGCTACATACAGGTGTACAGGCCGCGTGAAATTGTTAAACTACTTAGCAAGGTTTCGCAAAGATAATGCTCACAAAGTAGTGGTATATTTCAGCACTTGTCTACAGTACCTCAATAAAATACAATTTAGATCTCGCAATACATGCACCTTACCGAATTGAGGTACATAATTTCTTTATTATTATTGGATTAAAGAGTTCTAAGCTTCATTGTCCGGCGTTTTTCTTTTTCTCTGTTTGCAATTTTCGAGAATTTTATTTCGTCAATTTACGAGCCAAGCGAAAGTATGCTCCCTGCTTACGACAGACATTCACTTTTGCATTTACATCCGACCAACGTAAGAAAAATTCGTGCAATGGTTGCCGAGAAAAACAACTTATCTCTCCCTACGTATTAGAATTGAAGCCATGGAAAGAAATCTTCCTTTTAAACCAGTGTCTATTTTTGCATTCGGCTGTGCGCACGCCATCGCTTATACAAACAGCGCTAAGCGTGGGTTGTCGGCAAACCTGCAGTTTAGACAACCTGCAGTTAGGGTAAGCTTATTTTTCTATTCCTTACGGCAGCCAGCCTCGCCAGCCTATATTGAAAGACGGGGCAAGCGAAATTGATTCGCGTTCCTTGGCCCAATATAGGCTAGCAGTCCGCAGCAACGCTGGGTTGTAACGGGCAAGCGAAGAACTTTTTTCTTTTAATTGTTTGCGTAGCAACAACTGGCGTCAGCACTGTAACCGAAGCAGGTGGTATTGCATCAGTAGCGTGTGCAAAGGGCTTGGGCAAAAGCCTGGCCTGCATTCGGGATGCATTAATCGAGCAGCCAGGGATGTGGAGCGAAACTAAACCAGCATGTCTCGCGAAGGATTATTGCGCTATAGAAATGGCCTCTTCAATTATTTATCAAGCTGACAGCTGTTGTCATTCTACCTATAATTCTCCATCGTGCTTAGCTCTCTCGTGCTGCAGAGCGTAATACGTTTTTATTTCAATATCAAACGGCGTTTGCATTCTAGTCCTCGATATCACCCTGCTTCGAAGTCGCAGAACAAATGTGAACGAAAAATCTACCGCAGAAGTTTCGGCAGCGCATTCATTCAGATAACGATTCGCATCGTGTTTATCGCACAGCTTGCCTTGAAACGAGTGTCAGACAGTCGCCGCTAGATGTTTCTGTCTTGAATTGGTGAAAAGGGGAGGCTCTTGTTACCTACGACAAGTTCGTGGGGTGGAAAAAAGCTCGTAGGCAGAATGTGGTACAAGAATGTTACGCCTGCCGCAGGAGGCTTCAAACGTAAAATGGCGTATAAAGTAGTAAAAGTCAGCTTATTCCTGCATAGTTTTTGTACTTCACGCATGCTTGAATGTTTATGTTTAAGAACGGACCGTGGGTCTATGCATGCCATTTTATCACGTGTTGAGTCGTATGTGGGCAAAAACGCCATTTGGCGTTTTTATTGGACGCCGGAAATTGACGTCTGTTAGGTGTCCTTAGCGGATATGGGTCGCATCTCCTGCACTTGTTTATAGTCCTTACATTTAGGTTTTCTTCTTTATTTAGGGGGTGGGTTGGGGGGGAGGGGGGGCGAACAAGGGATAGCTAGATTTAGTACGCGTTTTTGATAAGTGTGCGCATGTTACGTGAGAAAACTACTATAGCATCAATTTCAGTACTAGTGTTTTGGCATAGCTGGCGTTATTGCAGCCTTACTTCATCTTCATATGTAAATAATTAACAGCAAAAGAAAATTTCTTAGCACAGCGCCGGCTGACACGGGTTTCAAGGGTGTGACACGGCCGGGTTGCCACAGGGGGCGAAAAGGGCGACTTAAACATATGCTCTCATTCACTGCCGTTCCAGGAGTGAAGTGAAGCTCATTGCGAGTGCAAGGGCTTGTTGCAGGAGGCGTCAAGTTTAACACCTGCAAGGACACGTGAAATAGGCGTCAGGCGAAATCGCGGCACCCTCTAGGGATTCATGAAGTAAGCTAAACATACTTAAACTATTAAAATATGCGGTCTTACGCGCGAGAACCGCGATCTCACATGTAGTGGAGGACCCCGAAAGTGGTGACCACCTGAGGTTCCTTGAAGTGCACCTAAATCTAAGTGCAGGGGTGTTTTCGCATTCCGCCTCCATCAAAATGGGGCCACCACGGCTGGGATACGATCCCGCGACCTCGTGCTCAGCAGCCCAAGCAACCATGGTGGGTAAACATATGACGCTGAGTGATAGTTATCCGCCAGTCGTACCTTCTTGTCGCTAACGGCTAGAGGCTTGCATGCTTCGTAATATCAAACCACCTGTAGCACAGGACTCGCTTCATACTGAATCTAAGGGGAAGACACGTTGAAAACGCGTAAGGGCTACACTACTGTACACTGCCCAGTAGCGCAGGTGATACATCGTTATATTAGTGCAACACCTAACCTAATGAGGCAGGAATGCTTCTTTGAACCACTGTAAAGGTATTTAAAAAAGCCACCCAACGTCTTATGACTGGCGCCGATGACAACACCGATGAAAGGGGAAAGAAAATCTAAATCATTCTTAGCATTATCAACACCCAAGTGGTACCGAATACTACTTTGAGACTAAGTTTTGCAAATTGCAAAGAAGGGCACGACTCAAACACGTGGCTTGGGTAAGAAGTACTATGCAAAAGGTGGTTACTGTCTTCATAGTTTGCGAAAGGTGCTGGTCTATCGAAGTTTCAAAAAGAATTCAAGAGTCTGTGCCCCGCGCTGCACCCGTCGCCCGGCTGCCCGTGGTGCGAGCACGAACGGGCCGATATGGCCCATGTGCTTTGGGAATGCCAACGCCACGTGGAACAAGGTCAAAGAGGAAGGGGGAATACAACACCAGGACCCTCTGAAGTGGGGAGCCTCGCTGAGAGACGGCAAGCTGCCCTCCCCAGCGAGGCACCCGAAAACCAGGAGTGGGCCGTCCAGTGGGCCAGGGCCGTTGCCGAGGATCTCGAAAGATTTTCCTCGGGCGATGGACCCCTAGCAGCCTAGCCCCGGGCGCCAACATTAATAACCGTTGGACAACTAAAGTTTATTCCTATCCTATCCACACAATCTCTGTCATCTTCTTTGAGCTTAGCTTGGCATTCTGCTTTATTTATTTATTTATTTATTTATTTATTTATTTATTTATTTATTTATTTATTTATTTATTTATTTATTTATTTTGTAGTGGGTAATATGCATGTGGCGTTGTGCGGACTGCCACCGCTGCGGCGCAAGACCCGAGCTCAGGCTGCTGATTGCGAACGGATAGGACTCATGATCAAGAGCTACTTGCGATCCCTGGCCGTCCGTTCGACGTTGTGACAGACCAGCGTGCGCTCTGCTGGCTTGCGTCACTGAAAGACCCGTCGGGGCGTCTTGGACGTTGGGCTCATAAGGCTCCAAGAATTTGACATTGGCATCATCTATCGATCCGGGCGTCAACATTCTGATGGAGATGCGCTCTCCCGATCGCCCATGCGATCCGACGAAACTCCACCCTCATCCATAGAGTGCCCGGTTGCTACGCTTGCTGTTACTGACATGTTATGAACAGAGAAAAGATCCGTGGATTGTGTCTCGCATTGACATTCTTAACAGTTCTTCCATGGCTACATGCCCTCGAGCCCTTCGTTGCCAAGCCACCCATTTCGTGCTACGGGACGCCATCTTGTACCGCCGAAACCCGACGGTCACAAATGGCTGCTAGTCATCCCTCGCCATCTGCGTTCCGACATACGCACGTATTTCCATGCCGAACCACAACAAGCTCATGCTGGCGTCCCAAAAACTTACGAGCGGCCCGCCTACGGTACTACTGGCGCGGCATGTATTTTTGGGTCCGCAAGTACATTTGGTCATGTGCAGCCTGTCAGCGACGCAAGACATCTCTTCATACGACAGGCCCTCTGCAACATTTACCGTGTCCTGCAGGTCTTTTTAATCGGGTTGGCATTGACTTTATGGGCCTCTTCCATGCACTTCTAACGGAAATCGTTGGATAGTTGTCGCAGTAGAGAAGATATGCCGAAACTGCTGCACTTGCTTCGGCTGCTGCTCGCGACGTCGCCGCATTCACCTTAGGGTACGGTGAACCGCCAGAACTGCTCAGCGACCGAGGCCGTGTCTTCTTGTCCGAAGTTATTAATGAGCTACTCGCCGCATGCCGCACTATTCACCGCACCACTACGGCGTATCACCCACAGACTAACGGCCTAACGGAAGAATTCAACCGCACTCTTGGTGACATGCTCACCAAGTATGTTGCGTCTGATCATTCCAACTGGGACGATGTCCTACCTTTTGTGACGTACGCAGATAATACGGCCGTTAAGGCTACCACAGGCTTCTCACCATTTTTCCTTCTTCATGGGCGTGAACCATCCACTACCCTCTACACCATACTACCGTATCATCCTTCGCCGTGGACTCTAACGTCTGGCTTCAGCTACCCTTCCAAGCTCCAGGCGTTAGCCCAAAGCTTGCTCCGAACTATCAGGGTCCTTACCGGATCGTCACGTGTACATCGCCTGTGAATTATGTGGTCGAACCGGTGATGCCATATTTGGGCAGATGCCGCCGTGGCCGCGAGACGGTTCACATCAGCCGCCTAAAGCCGTACCACGACCCCCTTATGGTGCCATCACCTTAGGTTGCCAGGATGGCTCCTCTTTGCCGCGGGGGCAATTGTAGTGGGTAATATGCATGTGGCGCTGTGCGGACTGCCACCGCTGCAGCGCGACACCCGAGCTTGGGCTGCTGATTCGAAGGGCAAGGAGTCGTGATGAAGAGCTACTTGCAATCCCTCGAACGAGCTGCAATACACCCCATTTCAATTTATTTATTTATTTATTTCAGAAGTACTGCGAGCCTTGTTACCAGGCCTTAGGCAGGAGTGGGCACTTGGAACAGAACGGAAATATCAAACAATACAGCAGACATTGAACAATAAACAGCATAATAAACAGCACAAGAAATATATTTTCATCAACATGATTTTACGGGCAGAGACAGAGGATGGACGCTGTTTTATTCACAAGGGCAGAAAGAAATGACAAAACCGTTCGCCAGTGAACAATTGTGGTGGATAATACGTTCCATTCGGAAACCGTGCGCGGTAAAAAGGAATTCTTTTTTTAATGCGTGGGTCTTGCACGAAAAAAATCTCTAACCTTTTTTGTTGTGGTAAGAGCACGTGCAGCAGTGGCTAGGCGGTAGAAAATATGTTTCATCTATTCCTAATTGACTGTTATAGAGTGAGTAGAAACATTTCATTATGCCACGGTAACGCCTTCTTGCAAGGTTTTCCACTTCTGCAGCTTCTAGAAGTGATGGGGACGTGCGTCAGCTGTACAAATTTAAAATAAGCCTAGCCGATTTTTTTTCTTTTTACTTTCTCAATTTTAGTGATGTTGATTTGTGTGTGTGGATCCCAGACAATCGCAGCGTACACTAGAATGGGTCGGATAAATGTTTTATGTGCTAAACTTTTCTTGCAGGTGGAGCGTTTCCTATTGATCGCCTTAACAAGCCTAGTTCCTTCATTGCCTTATTGTAAATGCATGTTACAAGCTCGTTCCACCGAAGATTTGGTGCAATTATTATTCCCAAGTATTTGTATGCAGACACGACCGATAAAGGCCTGTTCTTACCTAGAAGTTAAGGTTAGGGGATTCTTTTTGCCAGTAATGGTCATCGCAACAGTACTCTTGAGATTAATAGTCATCTGCCATATTGAGCATCATGTTTGTATCGCAGACAGGGAGGTGTCTAAATCTTCCTGATCATTTGAATTGCATATTTCGCTAAACAAAACGCAGTCATCTGCAAAAAACTTTTTTTCTTGATGCTTATGTCACTGATGACGTCATTTGTAAAGACGAAAAAGAAGAGCAGCCTTAACACTGATCCTTGTGGAATGCCTGAGTCTACATTTGCGAGTGTCGAAGCTGCGTCGTTGACCTGAACACATTGTTACCGTAATGAGAGGCGCGTTTCAATCCAGTTTACTAAGGTGTTGTTCTTTAAAGTGGGCTTTAGTTTAAGCAGTAATTTGGAGTGACAGACGCGGTCGAAGGCTTTTACAAAAACTAGAAATATTAACTCAACTTGGCCTTGTCAACCTAGAGCTGTCGCTAAATCGTGAACAGTTTCCGCGAGCTGAGTTCCAGTCAAAAAGCCTCGAGCGATGGGAACAGGGCAATAACAAGTTTTATCTATACACACCTTTCAGCGTAGCGCTCGAGTGTTACGCTTCAACTACCAGTCACGGAGAACAAAGAAACAAGGAAAAGCTCGGTAGAACCAGGGAAAACGAATATCCGCCGTTATGCCGTAGTTGACAGTTAACCATTGCATTACGCGAAGTTTGGAAAAGTTTGGGAAGTTTGGGAAATCATTCCCCATATTACAATAGCACAAAAAATTCACGCACAGAACTCTCCTTCGTGAAAAGTACGTGAACTGCAGCTTCATCCGTGTCACTCTTAAACATACAGCATGTCGGAAAGAAAACAGGAAGCAATCACAACTTTGAAATTAAGACGACACACTCAATAACTTCATCCTGTTCAGCCAAGGTGCCACGGTCTGAGGAGATCGCCGTGACCTTCTCGCCTGCGAAGCACACTAAACTCTCTACCAGGATCTTTCTGGTGCCGAACGCAATTTCTTGGAACCACCCCCGTCGCCGTTCGACATTGCCTGTCACCGGCAGACTACCGAGAGCCGATGAGTTCATCGCCGGGGGACATTTTCCTTCGGCCTGCAATCCGCAATCATCTCCCGCCTGCAGCGACAACATTGTGTTGCATGGCCTGGAGCTGCCAACCCACAAGACAGGCGCGCTTAGTAGCGAGTCTTGGCAAATAGTAAAGTTGTTTCCGTTCCAAGACGTAACGAACTTGCCATACTGGAGCGTCTGACGAAAACGTAATTGGACGCGAACTAAAAGTTTACGTCTCGTGTCTTTTTTTTTTTCCCGGACATCAAGAGCAGCTTAAAGGAACACTGTCACACTTTAACTGCCGAATTTTTGCTGCTAAATGAATGTTCTCACCTCGAAACTATAGAAAATATAACGGCAAGCCTACAAACACGCCAACTAATTTACTTCGTTCGCTTCTTCACGAACTAGTTTCGGTTGCATTCTTCTCTAGTTGTACGTGTAGTGACGTCATGACGAAGAAGGTGGTAACGTGGAACATCTACATAAAAGGTGGACAACACGACGTTTAGGCACTCGCAACGGGTCACTCACATCGTCTGCTGTGCTCCTACTGATCTCACGGCCCGATGCAGAAACATAGCAGGCCACCGACCGAGCCGGACCAAGAGTGTAAACGCCGCGTTGGCCTGCCCCCACGCGACCCCCTCCTACGGCGTGACGTCCATGCACATACACCTACAGGGAAACCAAACGTAACACAGTTCGTGAAAACGCTAACATAGTAAATTACTTGCCGTGTTTTGAGACTTGCCAGTATTGGTTCTGGAGTTTTCAAGTCGGGGGCGGCGAAGCAATAAATGTTGTAAATGTTATGCTAGTACACTTTTAACGTCGTTCCCAGCTTTGTTAGGCAGCGAACGAAGCAAGTAAGCTAGATGAGCGTCCATGTAAATGTGCTACTCTTTACGCACACGGCGGATAAAAAAACGTGATGTTTGAACGTAGAATGAAACACTTCTGCTAAGTATTTCTTAGAAAATTAACATGTAGGCCAGCAAACTGGACACTACTTAAAGTTAACTACCCTTCTCTACATCTCTCGTTCTGTGATCAGATTACGCATAAAGATGCGAAACTAATAACAGACGCTGGTACATTCATAAACGTGTAGAAACTGCTTTCTAATTGCCTCCCCAAGGGTAAAAAAGAAAGCGCCTACCTGCTCCTCAGAAAACAGACAATAAACAATGACAAATATGATGATAGAAAGAGATGATATATTTGATGATGGTATCCAGAGATCAATGTCGATACCTTGATCAATCTTGATCCCTGAAAAAAAAAAGAACTTTCGCAGTATAGTCAGCAATCGACAGTTGCACTTCGTCCTCTGCAAGCGGTTCATACGTAAATGGTTGGTTGTCCTTGAGGCGTAACATGTAGCTCATTCGTCGAGAAGTAATACTTCTTGCTTCATATCCCGAAAATAAAAAAAGATGAAGGACCACGAAAGTTCCACCGAGGTTGCTGTAGTTGCACTTCAAGAGTTGGAGCAGAAAACCAAAAAGGCGATGGCACTATGCCTCAAGGACATAGGTTCAGAATGGTATCGCGGTATAGTTTTGCTGAGTGAAAGGGGTTCTAACGAGAAACACCAAATCAGTTGGAACCGATAAAAATAATCGCCGAGAAGTCTGCCTTCATTATTTCGTGGTCGGATGTTGAGTATTAGTAGGCAAAGTGAAGGCTAAACCTACATTTATATATACATATATTTTAATTTCGCGCTAAAGCCCCAGTGCCAATGTATCAGTGGGACGTCATGGACGTCAAAGTTTTTCTTTCCTTCATAATCGGGCCGTTTGTGGCACCGTAGAAATTAGCGAAACTTGCTAAGTTCTCTCTTTGCCTTACAGTTTGTTACAAAAGTTACTAGAGGTGACCATGGCGATGGTATCTACGGAAGCTGCAAGCATCGCGCTTAGACCGGTACCGCACTGTCAGCTAGTACACAGATCTGCGTAAACTTTGTCCTTATTCCGGCTTCAAACGGCATTGTGACTTCGCAATATGGTCGTTTTGTACAAGTTATTGCATTACCAATGCAACAATTCGCAGCGGTTGCGCAATGTGTGCTCAGTATCATCGTCTGCTACGCCTAAAAAGCACGACCGCTTCGAAATGTAGGCCAGTAAAAGCAGACGACACATAGTAAATCAAGCCGCACGAGCACTTAAAGCCAAAAGCACGAAGCGTAAGACGAATAAGCGCACTAACCAACATTAACCTGTTCGTCGAACGGCCACAGTTGCAGATTTCCGCATAGTAGTTTCAGCAGAAAACACTGTGGCTTTTGGCTTCTTCATATTTCAGGATATTAGGGACATATATATATTGCGTATGCAAATTTAGGCGACGCAAACCTCCGTGCTTACTAAAGAACCCCCCAAAAAAGGTGTAGCAAAGAAACCCCAAGGCAGTACAAAAGGATGCAAGCCAGCCGCGGTGCGTGCCTTACGCAAGAGTCTCTTTGAGGACCCTTGCGTACAGGAACGACAATTACAACGTATTTCCCCCGTGAAAACGAGCTACGTATAAGGAGTCTACCTGCGACGGGACTCCTTTTTCGCGCTGCCCTAAGTACACTCGACGCAAGCAGTTGCCGATGCCACGAAGCCTGCATGTGGCCTCCGAAATCCATGACGCGCCGGTGCGTACAAACGCTGAGAAGCGTGTCAAGCGGCAACCGGGCTCCTCTCTCTCTCACTTCTTTCTGGACACTGCTCAAAAGTACGCACGTTGCCTTCGAGACAAGTGCGGCGCGCCGGTTCAGCGAACTCTGACGCTTGTCCCCTCGATTGCCGCACACCCAGTCGCACATCCTCAGTGACTGAAGTTGGCGAGTGGTTCATTGAAGAGCGGCACATCCCAGAGCATTTGTGGCTTTGCCAAAAGCGTTTGCGTGAAAGGCGTTTATTGAAAGCGGCACATACTGTTGCGATGCCTGTTTCTCGAACCTCGACCGGCGTTACAATTGGGTAACGTGGCGTTGTCGGCGGGCTGCAGGCCTCCAGTTGACCATGGCGACCAGGCAGGGACGAGACGATTTCTAGTGCGAAACTTGCACTGCTTATTCAATGGTTCGTGAAGGATAAGAAGAGAATGAATGAATTGAAAAGTACATTGCGGGGCCCTTTAAAGAGGCCCACTAAAATCGTAGGCGGGATCTTGCTCACGTCAACGTCACTTGACAAGCACTGAGTCTGGGGATGGGCGGCTGATGCCTTCTCCCAGGTGACGTTCACGCGTGCTTGCCTCCTCTGGCGGCCACCCACGGAGTCCGGTCGGGGATGGGTGGCTGATCCTTTCTCTCAGGCGACGTTGCACGAGCTTCCCACCTCTGGCGGCAACCCGCGGGTCCTGTTTGGTTCTTAGAAAGGGTGCTCCCTTTGGAGCCGTACAGTTTGTGAAAAGAGTTCTCCCCTGGAGTAGCACACAGAAAGGGGCCTGTCATCACTGCGGGGCGCCTGACAGACTGGCAACCACTCAAGACAACCATAGCAAATTAGGAAACCATCCTTCATTTCGATTAGGAATGGCCTTTGAGCATCCTTTTTGCCGGGGGTGTTACACGCCAACCGTAACAATACGCAGTGCGTTTGTACTGCGCAGCCAGCTAATGCGGCGTCGGGTGGCTGTACGAGGAGAACCCTTGTGACATGGGTTCGATTCCGCACAGGATCGGAGAGATTTATGGAATCTTTTTTGTCACTGTAGAGTGTCACATCCGCACTGGCGCATACCTAGGTACCCAAGCTGGCGTCCAAGATGTTCATTGAAGAGTCAGTTGCACGTACCTACTGACACATACCTAGTGACCCACGTTGTCATCAAAAAGGTTCAGGGAAGCCCAGCACAGACCATGTGGTACACACCCAGTGCTACAAGTCGGCGAGAAAGAGTTTTTTCAAACGGCGGTGCCCATTCACTCCCGCATCTACAGTAACCCATGATGGCGGGAAATACGTTCGTAGACGAGTGGCACGTATGAACATATTGAGACATACTCAGTGACCTAAGTTGGTCCAATGGTTGCTTTCGAGCCCTGTTACCTCAGCAAAGCAGCCCGATGCTCTAACTAATCGTGGCACATGCCAAAGTTTGTATAAAAATATGTAATTCAAGAATGGCACATACCCACTGACACATACCCAATGGCACATACCCAGTGGCCAAGTACACATACCGAAGTTCCGTCAAAGAGGTTCATTAAAATTTCTGCGCAACATAATTGCTTTATCGTATATTCAAATTACAATCCAGCGCTATTATGTCTGTATAGTTGTGTGTAAGTCGCACTCTACGATTTTTCTACGTATTTTACCTTGAGAAATTCAAATAATTGAGTAATTTCCTTGCGCCACATGGAGGGCCTGCGTGGTTGGGTATGCGGGGTTCAAAATTTCTCTGCCGAAGCGGCGTCCTACGCTAGACGCGGGACGCGGGATGCCGAGACGGTATCTTCTGCGGCCCTGGGACTTTAACGCTCTCGCGTTAACATCTTCCTTGAAGAGCGGCGCATAACCAGTGACAGACACACGCGCACACAATGGCAAGAACAGCGGCCCCAGTGGCCCATAAGCAAGTTTTCATCAACGAGGTACTTTGAAGAGTTGCACATACCCTTATATGCATGCCCATTGACAGATACCCAGTCACCCTAGTGGCTCATATCTAAGTTTGCATCAGAGGTTCATTGGAAAGTGGCGCTTACCCAGTTGACACATACCAAATGGCACATACCCAGTGGGACATACTCAACTTTGCGTTAAAGAGCTTCACTGTAATGCGGCGTATGCCCTATGGCACTACCCAAGTTTCCACCACGCAGGTTAATTGCAGAGTGACACATAGCCAGTGAGAAATGCTCAATGGCACATACTCAGTTGCCCCTGTGACCCATACGCACGTTTGAGAGAAAGAGGTTCATGGAAGCAGCGGTATTTGGCCAGGGAAAACACGGGCAAGGCGGGAGATGGAAATTCAACACGATGAGCAAAACGATAGCAAGGCAAAAGCGGGAGCCAAGGCTTCGACAAGTGGGCTTGGCGTTGTCGCCTTGAAGAAGACAAGTGCACTTGTCGAAGCGTAGGCTCTCGCATTTACCTTGTTCTCGTTTTGCTCACCGGTATAAGGTCCGCGGCACATACCCCGTGACGCACACTCAGTAGCTCATACCCAATGGACCAAGCGACACATTGGCCCATATTTTTAAGCTGCGGTATGATGGGATCGGCCGACGAAAACGGCCAAGCACCGGCTAGATATCCGCTACAGATAATTTTTTAAGGCGTCAAGAGCGCTTCGCATTAAAGGTGGACCTGTATATATCCTAGCTGATGCTGGAATTAGATGTTGAGAGACCCGCTCATCACCGAAATTAGTTACGCGACCGTGATTCTACTGCGGTGCCGTGGCGCGTTTCTGGAAGCTCAAGCACTTCCTGTGCTGCGATTCAAAACCTTCCCGTTTTGATGAATT
This sequence comes from Dermacentor andersoni, assembly GCF_023375885.2. Lineage (NCBI taxonomy): Eukaryota > Metazoa > Arthropoda > Arachnida > Ixodida > Ixodidae > Dermacentor > Dermacentor andersoni. The sequence goes on from NC_092820.1 coordinate 126,910,975, forward strand.
GCAACGCACATATAAACGACGACGGAAAGACGAGATGAGGGACGTGGGACTTTTCAGTCGTTGTCTATATCTGCGCTGCGATTCACCAATCTGGTCTACCAATAAGCCCAAACACCCACCGTGGTTGCATTGTGGCCATGGTGTTCGGCTGCTAAGCACTACGTCACGGCATCGGACCCCGGCCTTGCCTGTGTGCACCTGTGTGCTTAGATTCAGGTGCAGGTGAGAGAACTTCAGGTGGCTCAAATTATTCTGTAGTCCCTAACTTCGGAGTGCCTCATAATGAGATCGTGGTTTTGGCGCGTAAAATCCCAAAAGTTAAGTTTCTTCGTCAAGCCCAAACAGCCACATTAATTTCTGCTTTCTCTCCGACGTCTACCATGGGATCCACCGACGCAAGTTGATTGCGGAACGCGTTTATCAATGAAATCTGCAGCGCCCATCTAGTTTTAATGCGCAAGCTATCGCTTACAATTGCGTTTACGACGCCTCGCACTACGAACGATGTTCCACCCTGTGATATCCGTTATTTGCCTAATCGCAAGAAAGTGGGAGTGCACTGTTTGATTTTCTCTTTAACACAAACTATTCGCACTGTGCCCGACCACTTTGAAGGACTAGATATTGGAATAGGCCCCTTTTTTTTACCGTTCTTCGAGAATTGAGACAAATCGTGATTGTGTAAAAATCGTTCCTTTACAAGAAGCATGAAATACAAGATCAGCAAAACGATAATTGTACCGGATTTCACAACAGCTCGAGTCGTGCGAAGAGATCGAGCAGGCACTTCACATCATTTCAGCCTTGGGGTTTCGAAAGCGGCAAACTGAATTCGAACTCTGACATTGTTAATGCCATTTTTCCCGTACCCTATAGTTCTTTCAGTCTGCTCAGTAGGCGGTTCGAATAGGTACTGCTAGACTGTTTTGTCTTTTTAGCTAAATATAGCTAGTCTTTTTCGTCTCAGTGCCACTTCATGAGTTTGCCTCTTAGAGATAAGATGGGTTAGCGATAATACAGATAAAGTTCAATTTAACAAACTGCGCAAATGACAGAATAAATGTACGCATTAAGGACGCTTTGAGTAGGCTTTGAGAACTACAAATCGTGTGATGCAGTGCCAGACCAAGGAACTTTAGTCGAATTCACAGCGCTCTTCATTTGTAGATGCCGTTAGAACTGTCCAATGTCCGTTATCATAATAGGCTGGCACCTCCTTTTACGTTCATCTGTAGCATAAATGTTTTTTTTAGCAGGCACGGGCCTTACGTTTGTATTCAATAAAAAAAAATTTTATGCTGAATCTGTTCATAAGATAAGATGCAAGACATAATATTAGTGAAGGCAGCCGCCAGTTGCAGATAACCCTTTAAAACAAAAACGGAATTCGGCCTACAGTTTCAGATCCGGTATTGACGTCGCATTCACGGCGCAGGAGGCATTATGCGCATTCTTTCTTGTTTAATAAATTTCGCGACCACAGTTGGAAAACTATCCAATTTCCTGCCTTCCAGCATCATCACCGCTGCGTTTACTAGCACAGGTACAGGAATCAGCACTTGCGCGTACGAGTAATTTGGCTCAAAATTTCGGCCGAATCAACATGTTTTAGTGCTTCCATCCATTGACAGCCGCCCATATGCGATAGTCTTGCCTTTCGTACATTCAGACACTGTCACGTTCCCCGAATACACTCGCGCTCTGTCTCATATAGGGGCGTGCGCGCAATGAGGCGGGTTGCCGATATTTTCCGGATACAGTCGTTATAGCAGCTTCGCCCGCTTTCGGCTGCATAGCTCCCATTGCTCGCATTCACGAGCTTCTCACGCGCGTGCCAGCACGGTAACTGCGCAATTATCGTTTTTTGTATTGATTGCCGGCGTCTTTCAGGAAAAGCCGCCGATGGAACTCCACGTTCCCGGCGCGCCCTATCGAACGGGCCATGGAGCACGTCACCCAAAGGCCTTCCTGTGCACTATCGGGTCTTGGCTCGCCATTACACACGTCTAGCATGACGCATGGGTTGTGGTCAGGTGGCCCCGAGATGCCGTGCCACTATTTTGTTAATATATATATATATATATATATATATATATATATATATATATATATATATATATATATATATATATATATATATATAATATAAACACCAGTGGGTGTGGGTTCAAGGGGTGGCTTGCTAAAACTCACAGCAATAAAAATTGACATAAATCAATGCAACCTGATACCGTGCCTAAGCGCCGTTGATGCTCTGTAATGAGAGCCGTTAAAGTTGTGAAAAAAAAAAAAGAAAACATAATGCGACTTCCGTGCGGGAGCCGGAACGTATTTTTTTATGTTAAACTATTATTTATGTGGTCGGTGTCTCTTTTACTGTGTCATGATCATCCTCAACCTGACGAGGTTTTGTTAAACCCTAGATTTCATTTAATGAGAACCATCTCCATTTCACAAGCTAAAGTGAGCCTACCGGGCCACAGCGGAGGCGAGCAGTCCGAGCAAAGGTACCCTATGAACTTTCGCGTGCTTGGCATGCCATTACTGAGGGTCACACACTCCGGGAAGGTGGCATTGCTCTGGATGTATCACCTCTTCTCCAAGTCATAGCAGGGATGATAGCTAATTCAACGGGATTTCTCCTCAGCGAGACTTCTTCAAAACTTGCGAGTTTGCGGGTATGGGAGACGGGCACTTAGGCGAAAAAGAGCACAACATGTGTGGGTAGATGCGTGCTCATCGTCTTTTCATTTGGGTTTGTTAAGGGCTGTGTCGAAGAAAGCGCCAGAGCTGCGGCCTTGTATCCAATGTTGTAAAACAAACAAAGGTGACTTATTATGAAGGTAACTCATTATGGAAATTCATACTTACTATTTATTTTTGCGTTTATGTGTGTATTTGTGTTCGTGCTTGGCTTGAGTGCGGGTAAAAATGCTTGTGCAAGTATTTCTGTGGCCAACTGCCCTGCTTTGCACATTTTCCCAGATACTTTCCTCTTGTGGCACCCTAATTTCGCGTGCTAAAGTCCACAAATTCTGAAGCACAGTATTCCTGTTTTTCTTTATCTATGTTTTTTTAAATATTTCATTTTCTTTGCCATCCAAACAGGAGTATCTGGCGCTATCCAAAAGCATCAATCACACTTTCAAAGTAAGGTTATAGAAATGAGAGCCATAAAAGATTGTACAGTATCTGCATCACACGGGGTCCTGCTATTTAACACAATGTGCCAAGCTACATGCTCTTCCCGTTACTTGCTCATCAAACAGCGGACGCGTCAGCGGGGACCGAAACCGCGTCGCGGCTTTCAGCAGCACAAGGCTATATGTCAGCCGCACGACCAAACCAAGGCGGTATGCTTTTGTTGGGTTTTCTTGCCTATAAAGAAAACGCTTGGGAAGAAACACTTGCAATGAAAGGCGCTGCAAGGCAAGCTCGCTCTTGCAGACACATCGAGGCCGATTGATCCGTTGCGAACAGCCCCATCACCTGCAAAGTGCCCAAGTTTTGTGAATTGATGTTTCTTTCAAAGGCTGCATATGACAGGCATGGGCACCGAACGCATTGTCAGAACAACGCTTACTACTGTATCGCTGAGCCCGCGTGGTGACCGAGTGCGATCGAATACGGCCAAATTTAATCAGCCCGCCAGGGATACTTCTGTTTGGTGGCGCTCTCAACGCTACTAACACAACTGGGAGACTGCGGATTGCTGATGCAAGATAACTCACTGTGGTAGACTGCCTAGACGCAAGTACTCACGCTTGCTTGCATGATTTGAAGGTTCGTTTTTGGCGTGCGGAATTATATTCGTACCTCGGTTCTCTCAGTTGATTACCGCTGGGCTTGTAAATACTAATTCGCAGGTAATGAAATAACAGTTCAAGAAAATGTCACACTAAAAGCTTAGGCTGCGTACGAGCAAACATCAAACGTCTCTGCGCTTCATCATAGTAAAGCATTGCTCACGGTCGCGCGATAGCCAGCAGTGTGCAATTTATTGATGCTGAAGGTTACCTTACGCAATATAGTCGGTGTCAGCTTTTCTACAATAGGATTTGCTAGTCAATGAACTTTCCTTTCATTAGCGTAACATAGTTACGTTGGCAATGTGCTCAGAGGACAGCTGCCGATTAGCTTACGATTGACTCTTTTTTTTTTTTTTTTGCCTTGATAACTTTGACTGCGTGGCCAATATGCTGCTTACAAGCACCCAAACGTCTTACATTACCATCAAACTTTGTACGTTTTCCCAGGCGACAAAGATTTAGCCCGCAGCGTAGGACATCGAAGTGATTTATCTACCATTCTTTCATTCGCAATGCCGCTATACAAAGTAGAGTGAAAACCCAGGTACGCTCACTGAACGCACGTCCTATTTGATTCACTGCACTGAGAATAAATGTGCGACATTATGAAAAAGGATAACGAGAGAGAAACTGCAATCTTAGCATTCGCGGATGAACCTATACAGCGACACCCATGCACGCAAACCTTATTACTAAATTTTAGCTATCACTTTTTTAAAGGGGGCTATAACAAGTGACATGAGAGATAGATTTCGGTACGAAACCTCAACTACGACAGTGACAAGCTATTGTCATTGCTATTAGAAATTTTCTGCAATTGAAATAACGCACACATCGGTGAAGCTGTTGTTTTGTTATTCAGTTATTGCGACATTATGGAAAGTTTGGTTACATAAGAGCCCCGCTATCTCAAAATTATAGCTTTACGCACACAACAGGCACTGCAGGAGAAAATATTACAAATGCAAAAAAAAAGACAAATTACCAAAATCCTTCGCAATTAGAGTAATAGAAACACGGTAGATGCGCTCTGCAATCATAAAAAATAGCTTGACATAATATCGCAAATTTATACAAATCAAGCCCAATGCAAAAGCCGCGCATAACTTGTGACAAACATGAGTAGCCTTTGCTCACGTTGCACTTGTTCAAAGGAAGCGCATTAGAACACTTAAGGAGGGAACGTTACGATGGTAAACTCACAGAAGATAAAATAGAATAATACATCAAAATACCCAGAATGCCAATGGCGCAACGAAGTGATCGCACGGCATCACTGGGAGACAAAAAAATGGGTGCTGTGGTAGCATCGTGCCCGCTCAGCCTGATCGTTACACTGGCATCATCTGCAAGGCCGTTCTGTAATGCAGGGCCCCAAATGCCGTTGATGACACTGAAGTTTAGATGAAGAGATGGGAGTAGGGTTGTTGGCAGTAATAAGGAGGCCACGGACAGCTACGATGGGTGATGCCCAGTCTCACGTGACTCAGGTGCGGGCACTTTTTTTTTTTATCGAAGACGAATTCCCGATATCTTACCGTGAAATGTTGCCGTGTTGAATATTCATGGTTCCTCGTTTGTCATGTCCCAAAGCATGAAAATCTGGGTGTTTATTCAATGTGGGACGGTGCATTTTTCATTGGCGACGGCGAAAACAGAGCGAGCATTACACTAGAGAGCCCGTAAACACGCATGGTACTTTTATGTGGGCAAACGTGAAGCAGTTTCAATGACACCCTTCAATTTTATGTAACCGCCTTGTTCTGCAGTCTCTTGTCTACTTCGCCGAACTGAAGCAAAACGCTTCATAGGGTTCAGAATTGCTTTCGTCGAGTTCTGCGATGGTAACGCACATGACCATGGTGAAATATCATCGCTTTATGTTGTCAGTTTACTGTACTTCGGGAGCGTGCGTGCGTCTAATTTTCAATTAATTTGCACATTCCGAAGTAAGGAACAACAAGCACGAGCAGCACTTATTTGAATAAAGTTGTTGAACTCCCCGTCAAAGATGAGCGATTCATTTTTATTATGATTATTGTCATTGATATGTTTGTATAGGAAGAGCTGTCTTTTTTTTTTTTTTTTTTTTGAGGCCAACATTTTCACTAGCGTTACACGCGTTACTGCAAACAAACGAGAGCTTCCTTCTGGAAATTGCGCGATCCGAAAATTCACCAGACACAAATGTGACGACTTTTTCTTACTTCAAAATGTGTCATTGCGTAAATACTTAAGAGGACGACGCAGTTTCTTTTCGTCGGCTCCCAGACTTTCGTCCAAACGGTATCATCGTGGCCGGTACAAAGTGTGTAAAGGCGGAATATCATCTTTTTATTTTTTTGTGAGTGGCTGGCCCGTATCACTGAGGCCCACGGAACCTAAGGTTTCCCAATTCACGGTGCGTCTTCGGTGCTCAGCCAATGGCACAATCGTCGGCGACGGGACGAGTGCGTGTCACATGGGCCCTCTCTGCGATGCGCCGCTCAGTCATCAACGTCAGTTTAGGGCGAGACTGAATATATAACAACAAAGGGACTCGCAGTAACAAAGTTTCGTTATCTTGTGCTTGGTCATAGGCCGCTGAATCGGCATCAACCTAAGCGACTTCACCTCCCCCCCCCCGCCTCCCCCCTCAAGCTTTGCACTGGCTCACTTTGCTCCCTTTGGCAGTGACCCTCTGTGCCAGGCGGGTTGGCGAAACAGGAAAAAAAAAGAATAGGCACTGTAGAAGTGAAAGGCGGAAATGATATCATATCGCCAAACATTAAATTAACAATGAAAGCAAGAAATAAGGCCGAACATGGAATTTGAACACAAGACACCGCAGTCATGAGCCGAATGCTTTAGTGTGGTGCTCCGATAGCCGAACGGACATCCAAGAAGTGGCCCTATTTCGCAAAAAAAATGAAGGTTAAACTCAACTCGATCTGAGCAAACATGTTTACGCTTATAAATGAGCTCGGTCTTTGCAGTTCCCTGTCTGTACTCTGTATATTACGGGGTTCTGCCGTCAATCTGGCAGTACAATTTTATGCTCGCCTGCAGGCACGAGAATTCGAGTCAACAATCACGACGAGTAAATGTCGAAGCGCGGATTATTGGTATATGCAGGCTGAAACGAATAAAGCGACCTGATTGGGAGAGATAGAAAAATTAATTAGTAAGTGAAAGCTCCAACGTTTGTGTGGGACACTGGTTTTTTTTTATTTTTTGGCCAGTAACTTCGCAGTAACTCGCTCGGAATTCACAAGAAAACAGCGAAGCAAATCCTGTAGGCACATTAGAACACACATTTATATGGCAACATTAAATGTCGAGACCACTGTTTGAGCTTCAGCTGTCGGTGAATAATCTCGGCACTGAAAAAACACATGAAAAAGCTTTATTGCGTCATCCACAACATATTACACGCTGTCAGTTTCTCGCTCATTCCTTTGCTCTACAAGCAGTGTATTGCTTCTTAATTTCCAAGGCAGCCAGTAGGCCCACAGTGGCCGTCCGACAACGTGGCCGAAAACTTATTACTCGTACGCTACAAATGAGGTGCGGGCGCCTTCAAAGTCACCGCTTCGCGTAATTAAAGTCGCTGGCGAGCGCATAAACATATTCAACGGGCTTTCGTGGGTATTCTGATATTACACTCCCGTCTCCCTCCCTTTACTCCGTGATTACCTTGAAATGTGTATTTTTTTCGTGCACGTGGAACTTCATGTTTGCTTACAGCTCAAATGCTGCTCCAATGCCCAGCCCCTCTAAACGTTCTGAGACTTCGGTGTTTTCGCCCGTGGCAGAACAGGATAAAGACGAGCCACCGAAACGCCGGAAACTTCCAGTTCGCGTGTGCCCTGGTGCGAAAGATAACTACATTCAGCCGGCTGCAGTGACAGGTGCCGCAGTCAGTCCTCCCGAGCTCTCACTCGCAGTAGCTTGTACGGCTGCCTGAAAAAATTTTTTTAAACATGGGCGTTTGGCTCCACAGTTCCGTAGTTGAGGGACATTAGGTACGGTCGAGCGCTCTTAACGCGCGCTTGAAGGCGCACGCGTACTTCGAAAAGCGATCACAAGAATTAAAAATCGGTGTGCAGCGTATTGTGCATGATTTCATGTGCGTTTCTTTCTGTGTACGTGTGTGAGGAGACGGGCTGAGATGTCTCATGCAAACAATCCATCTTTCTTTGGCTCTTCATTTTGAAGAAGGCAGACCTAAAGATTAAACACACTTCCGTATGCTCAATATATATATATATATATATATATATATATATATATATATATATATATATATATATATATATATATATATATATATATATATATATATATAATATATATATACAAGCCTGACTTGCTCAACAAGCTCATCACAAGCACTATCATCCATTGTACATCCTCTTCATTTGTATATATCATGACCAGATGAACAGCTTTATCCTTATGCGGAACCGCTTGATTCCAGCCGAGCTTGTGCTGCCACCATGTATATCAAGCTGTGCAGCTGGTGATGATATATACAGATGAAGCAGATGTACAATGGATGATTATATGTAGAGAAGATGAATGTCAAGCTTGTGTAGCACTCACACTAAATATTATTATTACGCCGTAACAGTGCACGACCAATTCAGCACCAAACACGACTGGTTATAGCCTTATAGAAGGAAACATGGCAAGCACGTTGCTGGGTCAGCATGCTAGAAAATTGCGTAGTTTGGCGAATGAGCGCCTTATCTGTGGCCAGACTAAAGCAGATAGGCTGGTACATTTTCATGAGCCTGATATGAATGTACTCATGTACAACCCCAGCTTGAGGGGTAGGACTCGCATTCAAGTACCTCCTGCTAATTGCATGGAAAATGTGCTTGGGCAAGCAATTGCCAGAAGCTAGTCATTTTTTTAGTCCCCTGCTTCTTATAGAAGGCGGCCATTACGGAAGCGGTCCTCGACCTTCTAATACGTATACGTGTACAGAATCATCTTGGAAACGTTTATTACTATATCTTCTGGTAACGGAGCTAGAGATGGTGCCGGCAGATATTATCTGTCGACATACTGTAGCGTAAAGGCACAATCACAAAGAATGCCGACAAACAGACGTCGCAGACGCTACTGACAAATTTATTCCATAAACAACGAGATACAGTGTGTATCCTTTTCGCAACGCGCAGACACAGCGGCCACCTCGTGCAGATGACAGAGGGTGATGATCATAACTATAACGAGAACTGGATATCATTTGAAAGATCTATAGGAAGTATGTTCCGCACTGTACGAACGAATAGAAGTCTGGCTTACACAAGCACCACAATTTATTTTATGTAAACCGCTTCCAATAGTTCACGTGCCATTTTGTCTTTGCTTGTGCCCAGGACGTTCAGATCAAGGAATCTCAGCTGACAACAGCAGGGTTTACAGTGCAATGAAAGTTGCGCAGTCAGGTCCTCCTTCAAGTTATTAGCAATAATGTCGCTATTACCCAAAGTCGGTGATAACTTAATGAACCATTGGACGGCGCATCTTCCAGTGCACCGTAAAGCCTGCTCTTGTCACCTGAGATTTTACGATGTGAAAATCGTGGGCAGAAGCATAGACAAAACGGCACGTGGGCTATTGGAAGCTCGTCGTCCGAGAATCCCCTCCCCCCCCCCCCCCCCCCCCAAAAAAAAAAACAGGTTGTAACCATGACAGAAGGGCTGAAATCACGTTCGGGGGAGTGGACCAAACTCAATGCACATGGTCATGAAGGTCAGCTGAAATGCAGTTCTAAACCAATGAGCAGCGATGTCAATTATGGTCGTGCGATGGAAGCGCGACTACATCTAGCGATGCAAAACACTAGTTGATCAAAATTATCCGTCCTATACGTTACCAATTGAGACTTTTGAAAAAAAAAAGTACAGACTATGGCATTAAAATATTCATATGTGAAGTCTCAGGCTGCTTGCTTCCATCCCCGAATAATTGTGAGTACGAAACAGCGTTGGCTTTCTTATGTTTGCTGGTGGCAATGCGTGCTGAGATATGCCGAGGTTGTATTGCCGTATTTAAAACTCTGATGTCTTCAAAACTCTCTTATGCGTAGCCATAGAAATTAACCTCACTATATATAGCTCTAACCTTACAATACTTGCACAGTCAACTTATTTTTCAACTGGCTTTTCACTAAACATTCTGTTTTAGCTATTTCATGAGTAGCAGAGAAAAACTACAGGTGGCACGCGCGCAGCATTTGTGATAATGGAAGTGTTATCTTTGTAAATTATTTAATGTAATGTTGCCTTTATCTTAATGCTTAAACAACAGATGTGTTCATGGTGAAATTTATAGTGCGCACAATAGACGAGGACGCAGAGAAAGTGGACACACGAGCGTTTACTCACAACTATTTCTTTTTGAAAAGAGACAGAATATAAAAACACCATCAATCTGCACTCAGCATGTGCGAAACGATTCATCAATATTTATAAAAACAGATTAGAATGGTTCAAGCGGTATTCATTAATACAAATTCTTCGTCAGTGATAGCAACCGATGGTTGACGCATGTATTTTTCTCCACACCTTCTTATATGGAACGCTTCTGCAATTTCACGTGTAAGTTTATTTTTATCTCAAAACAAAATATCAGCGTCAAAGAATACCTATTCCCAATTACATAGGTCACTGTGGTTAGACAAGTGCGACATACTTTCTTTTCCGAGAGAATGTTGATGTTTTTTAAGAGAAGTGTTCACGCGCCGACCGGTATGTCCTATGTATATGTTGGCACATGTTATTGAAATCCGGTACACAACACCTGTTCTGCATTATGTGAATTTTTGAACCCGCCGCTCTATTTTCGTTTTCTAATGTCAAACCTTTTTGAAACAGCTTGGCACAGTTTTTGCACTTTGTCAGGAGCGCTGAAAACCACTTCAACGCCATACCGGCCGGAAATATTCTTCAGCCCATGTGAAAAATAATGCACATAAGGTATAACCGCAAGGCGTTTTCTCTCCGTGCTACACCGGTTCCTTCATTCTATTATGTGTACACGCTTTACTTACTTACTTACTTTCGCTACGCTCTACAAATAATGTGTTTCGGAAATCCCACTGAAGGTAGCCTTGTTACCTGCTTAGCAAAGCTTTCGTTTCGCAAAGCTTAGCAAAGCTTTTCGTTCAGTGGCAACAAGATTTTACCAAAGCAGCTCGAAGGCACGACAGTGCTATTCCGCCTTTTGCAATCCATGTTTGTCCTGATTTGCACTGTAATATGTGTTTCATTGATCTAGGGCTGCACATCCAGCATCTGGGGTCGCGTACAATCGCAAAGGCAAACCTAGAAACTGTAGTTTATTTTCTTTGGCTATCTCATGAGCAAACTTGAGGCCTAGGCCACATACACGAAACACTTGTAGTACATTTCATAAAAAGTCAACAAACACTGCCACCAAGAACAATATAGGGGAAAGTATTTGTGCTTAATAAATGAAATAAAGAAACGATAAATGAATGGAAATGAAGGTGTATGAAAAAACAACTTGCCTCAGGTGGGGAACGATCCCACAACCTTCGCATTTCGCGTGCGATGCTCTACCGATTGAGGTAACGCGGCGCCCGTTCCCCGTCCACTTTCTTGGGTGTTTGTTTCCTTGTAGAACCCTGGGTGTGTTAGCCAGCGCCACCACTCACAGATCTTGGCGGCGGAGGTGGAACATCGTTTCTTTCTGCCGCACACTCTCTCTACTGGACGAATTTCCATTAATGTATTGTTCTTTTATTTCAATTATATTGCCCAAATAATATCCCCTATGTTGTTCTTGCTATCAGTGCTTCTTGGCTTATTATGATATGGCTAATAAGAATTTAGCCCCTCGGGTAACCCCCTTTCTTCTCGTTTGTAGTACATTTACCACTTGTGGCCTTATTAAGTACCATCAAAAATAACCAAAACATCAACAAATCGGCAAATTTTTGCCAGACTTTGTAATGCACTGTCAATATTTTGATCGACACGAGCGAAGAAATTATCACTTATTATAGGCACTACTTCTGCACGTATGCGTATGCCAGATTTTTGCACATACATTGGGTCATTCCAACCAAGAAAAGCATAATTAAGATAAAATAATAGTGCTTCCACCAAACTTTCCACAGGTATTCCGCTATCGTTTCTGAATTTAACTTCATCAATACCTTCACAAATACACATTTTTACACTATTTAAGAATTCTGTGTGTGTAATCGAGTAAATAAATCTTGTCCGTCAACGCTGAAGGCGCCACATCCCTTTGTTTTGTCATCCCTCAAATAATTGAACAACCACCTCAGAATTACAAATTGCTAACGAGTCGGAGATTCTTAACGTGGAAAGCTGTTGGGAATTTGAGCTCGAAGGTCAAAAGGTCAGTGTAACTTTCATGCCCAATCCCACTTTCCCTTTCGATTTTCTTCTTCATATTCCCCCTTTCACTTACTCACACCGTAGGGTAGCAAACCGCATGCTCGTCTGATCAACCTGCCTGCCTTTTCCCTCCTTGCTATCTCTATTTCTTTCTACTTGGAGGTTCTGAAGAGTCTGAAAAATGGCGTGTGCCGTGGGCGCCCAAATTTACCGAAAGAAGGTAGCTGGATCCTGCGCCATCATTATGCCCCTAAGCACTGTGCATTGATAGTGCGTGAATGAGTCTCGCGATCCTATCACTCGTCTGGAACACTTTCCCTACTGGACGAATTTAGCTACCAGTGATGTACCTTTCTTTTTTCCCCGAATGCAAATTGGTGTTTCGGGGAGAGCATTTCGGGGATGTGAGCACAATTCAAAAGAACGCAACATGGCTTGCTAAAGCGCCTGACACCATATGACTTACGAGGGTGCATCCGTTAATTGAAGAACAATTGAAACCACTGCATTGCGTACTGTTGCGAGTATTTTGGCGGTAGCGTTAATTCTATCGCTAATTGGTGAAACGAGTAATTTTAAATATACTGCACAAATCTTTGTGAGCGACATCACATTGCAGTGAGTCGTTCGGTAATCACAAACAGCTCTCCGTAATAACTAGTGGCGCAAGAACAAAATGTACACTTTCTTTAATGGGACAGACGATGGCTCACTAGAGAGATAGATAGAGAAAGTTTGATGACATTCTGGAGATGTTAGCCTCGATCATCGCTTGACATGCTACTCCAGGTGCTGGGGTATGGTTATGATAACGACGGTGATAAACACATAACCAGCACACGCATACACACACATATACACTGTAGAAATATTAACAAAGATTCGTTAAGGCCTGTGACCCAATAGGGCATTTAATTTCCGTCATCGCAGTCGGGTCACAGTGCGGTTTGCCCCTTGACGGTCGTTTCCAGTGTCTCTCTGTGCACGGAACGACTATTTGCCATGGACAGCCAATAACCGAAGAGGCAACACGAAATGTGGGCAATCATGGAGGCAAGACCTCGAATCTACGCCGTTCCGGGGAATCGGCGGCGGCATTTGCAAAGGCCGCACGGCTTCTTCTATGCAACTATTGCCTCGCCTTTGCCACCGTGGGAGGCCATCGTTAGGGTGACTGATTGCTCCAAGCGGTCGGTTCCGTTGAAAAATGGATGCTTCCTGTCAGCGGCACAAGGCATTCCGCCTTCCTCCTGGTGGTTCGATAGAGGTCTGGTCGCGTTTCAGAAAGCATTCCTCCCCCCGCGTTCTCTTATCGAAGAAAGGCTCCTCCATCTTAGTCCCGTTGCGCGGACAAACTTGCAATTGGAGCGATACAGCATTCGCATGTGGTGGAACGGCAGAAAGTCGGCTCCTGCTACTCAATCAAAGCAGGGGATGTTGGCACAGGCATAGATACTGTCATTATAAGCGCCCAACGAAGTATGCACTGACATTAAGGAAGTTAAGGGCAACGCCGCGTTCACTGCGAGAAAAAATTGTAAGTGCAACTATTAGGTAATGGTCCCAAAAAAACGCCAGTGAAGACGCTTTCTGGGTGGCTATGGCGTAAAAGACGAGAAACAATTTGAAGAAACGGAAGGTCGGGAAGGTCAGGCTTACACCAAAACTCTCTATATTTATTATCATTATGGCGATAGCAAGTATATGGACACTCAATGCCAATTGCTTCTTATTTTTTCAAGCGCACCAACTTTTGAAAGCATTTATAAAGAACGCTCAGGCCATGAATCGAAATTCTGCTTTAAAAATTTACCAAAATAAGAGTTCCCTCTTAAGTGCAACAAACCGTATTAAAGTCGGCCAAGCGGTTTATCTCAAAAAAGCGTTTCTGCGTTTTGCGTTTATTTGAATAGGCGGCAGTGGAGTTGGGCCTCAGGTAAAGCTTCTTCTTAAACCTTGCTATCACCGTGACTGATTTGCCCTTCGGGCGAAACGGCATGTTTCACGACGTTCTGCGTGTTTTACAACGTACCAAGTGTGAACAAGCCACGAACACTCACGTTTAATTAAACAATGACACGGGCTATTTAGTGCACGTTCAGGATTACGTTGTGTTGTGTATTACACTGGCAAAAAAATTACAAGGAAGGCTAATGGACGCAGGACGCAGATGGACGAAACGCAAACTACGACCTCTTTATTTTTGTTAAAGAACACGTTGTTATATGTATATAAGAGGTGGCAGTTTGCATATCGTCCGCATGTGTCTCCTAGTAGCTTTTGTTTGCCAGTTTAAAACTCTGTGCAATGTAATCATGAGTCATGCGTTTATTGGTTTGCGCTACGAGCGCAAATTGAAAACGCACACAGAAAGAAGCACAAAAAAATGTGAAACTCTAGACTACTGTGCAGTTGATGCATACCTAAGCTGGCAAGCCCAGCCTTGTATTGCTTCTCTTCGTGTCTCGTCTGATTTTGCCCAGGTAACATTAGCGAGAATCCAGCGACCAACTAGCACCTCTAACATCAACACTTTCGGTATAGACGGTGTTCTAATTGAAATCGAGACAGGTGGTGCAATGGGATAGGTCTTGCAATGAGCATGAGGCATAATCGATAATGAGAGGAGCTCCCAAGGAAAGAGAAATGGTGCCGAAAGCGGAAGAGGAATAAACGGATTATTGACTTTAGGTAATCCTCACCTATGGCAGGAAATCGGCTGACGCAGGGTGTGACACCCGTAGCTGGATAGGGGTGGAAAGGGCGCCTTTGTTCTACAAAAGAAGATGCACAGGCTAACTTTTTGGTGATTCAAACAACAACAGCAACCTATCTTTCAAAGACATCAATTCCAATGTGTGTGTGTGTGTGTGTGTGTGTGTGTGTGTGTGCGTGTGCGTGTGCGTGTGCGTGTGCGTGTGCGTGTGCGTGCGTGTGCGTGCGTGTGCGTGTGCGTGTGCGCGTGTGCGTGTGCGCGTGTGCGTGTGCGTGTGTGCGTGTGCGTGTGTGTGTGTGTGTGTGTGTGTGTGTGTGTGTGTGTGTGTGTGTGCGTGCGTGTGCGTGTGCGTGTGCGTGTGTGCTTCCAACACACATGTAATCTATGCGATCATAATCAGATTATGCATGCCGCAGTGCATCGCAACTGTAGCACCGTTCTCAAGGGGAAATATATCGAATATTATTAGCTACCTCAATGTGAGAACGGCACTCTGACCCAGGAGAGACTTCTAAACTATTTTTGCGTCCCTATTGTTTGCTTAAATGATTGGGCTCTCCCGCTACATGGGAAGGGGCAAAAAGCAAGCTCCAACAGGTTTCTTGCTTGGCGTGAGGGATGAGTGCGGTTTTGGAATAACGTAATGAGTTTAACAGAATATAGGGAAAAAGCTATATTTAACAAAATATCTATATGGTAATTATTATCGATGTAATACTAGTTAGAAAAAAGTGTTGCTCTAACAACACCTTTTTCATATCTTTTGACATGGAAGTCGTGGCTATCATTGACATATTTGACACTTCATTTTTCTAAGCCACAGTGATGCGTTCTGTAGAATTCCATGCACATCGAGGCCTTCAGCGTAGAATGAATTTATTTAGAACGAACATACAACCTTATGGAACTTCAGGCTCACATCTGTCTGACGAAAAGCTTATGCGGTTTGGTCGGCTCTAGGAGCGCCACCATTTTCTTATATGAAACTATTTTGTTCACACAATATTGGTTCCATCAAGCATTTTGTGTGTGTGTGTGTGTGTGTGTTATCGTGGCCGCGATACCTTGTGGTGAGTGTATTAAGTCTCGAGAATTGTGTAAAGCTGTCGTATTTTCAATCTCCATGATTCTGTCGGATACGACGAACCATTTACCTGGCCGGCGCGCTCGTAGCATGCAATTTGTGATTGCCCTTAAGTTTGAGCTTTCCTAACATCGTTTTGAAATTACAGTAAATAATTCTGCAAGCCTCAGGTGATGACGCGATTGCAGCCTTAAAGGCTTGCAGGCGCTATAGCCAGAGTGACCACCATTATTTATTGCATGAAACTGTGTTTCGGGCTCTATGCGAGTGGTTGTCCGCACCTGGCGCCTTTCCGAGAAAATATCGCATTGGAGCTTCATGTGCCCAGTAGTATGAGTGAATGGCTTTATTCCCCATAAAACGAATTCTATGGTGAGGGTTCCGGGTAAAAAGTTGTGTGGACGAAAATTGCCCAGCCCAAAAAAACACATGAAACCCAAGAGGAGGCAGCGGCCCCTCACCCACACAGGCCTCAACTTACAAAAATCTTTGTATACAATTGTGAAGTAATGCATTTCAATAATTCCAAAACAACCAGTGTGTCTGCACAGGTAAAATATTAAATTGGAACATGATCACGATAGATAAGATTTAAAGAATTTTTAGGAAGAAAGGAAAAGAAAAAAAAAACTGAACATTGCACTAGGTTCATTACAGTACATACTAAGAAAAAGAAAATAAATAGGTCATATACCACATGGCATATGGGCGCAAACGCAATAAACCACAACACGAATTAGTCTGACTGGAATTAGTTTTGCAAGCTCCATAAGGACGGAACCTCCATTTCTTGTAGGGCGAGGTTGTTTAGTAAAGTCGCAAGTGTATGTCAGCAAGCTTCAACTTGCCCAAGAAATAGTTATTGTTGATTACACCAGAAAAATCAAAATTCTGCGACACATTACACTTAAGATGCCCCTGTTTTCCTCTGAAGTGTTAATTTCGTGTGACGCATAATTATTTCGCGACATTGAAAAACGTAGCTTGTGATGGCAACGGGGCACCTTCCAACGACTGTTTACGAAATTGTTTGCGAAAACCGTATCTGATGCGCACCTGTTTATCAGCGTACACGGAATTGCCGTTGCGGTCTGGCTACTTTTGGAAAGTTTCATCTTGGTGGTATATCTAGTTATGCCACGGCTGCAAGCTAAATTTCCCGCCGCTCGTAATAGCCAATCATGTATGATCTGGAGCATTTGAATGCACAAGGTATTGCAGAGGCCGTTATTAACACAAAACACTATGAATTCTGGCTCATCAAGTGTCCCTTAATTTCCCCAGCTACAATCTCCTTGTGACGAAGAGTTCCATGGGGACACTGAGAAACATAGATCAACATAACCATATTGTACGACCTGTTTACAAAGGCTGTAATTGATTCTATTCAACATTACGCACAAAACTGCCATAGAGCTGTCGCCATGTTTGCTCCATCCGATCGATCTTGAAGGAATTGGTAGTTATACTAAGCAGCGAACTAAATTTCGCGCCCCTCGTAACAAAGCACTCATATAGCTTGGGAGCCCTTTCACACATAATTTATTATAAATGTCCGAAATTATCGACACATCTCGAACTTTCTGTATATATAACCCATGATGTGCCTCTTATTTTCGCCCCTCATTTTTGCAAACTAAATACGGTGCCTAGGTTTATAGGTAGGCTGTTTAGCTCAGCGATAAGACCAGTGAAAGCAATGAAAGCCCTCGTGAGCGCATAAAAATTGAATGAAACGATCGTTAAATATTTATTTTCAGCGCTCCTAATTAAAGCAAGAAAGTTAAAATTTGGGGACACATGGCTAATTAGGTTTCCCCTATTTCTACTAAATATATAATTTGTGTAACGCAGAGTTTTGACGAGACCTTGGAAAACGTAGCCTGACACTTTCCCTCACTTGCTACAGAAAATTCTTTGTGACAACTAAGAAATCTTCGTGGCATTTGTAGCTACGCCAGTGCTGCGTGATAAGTTTTGCGCCACTCAATCATGCACCCTTGGGATCACTTGAATAGATATTTTATTTAAGAAGCTGTAATTAACGAAAACGCATCGAATTTTGTCCAGTGCACAATGCTTAACGTATCCCTTATTTCCGCAACGTATGAACCTTCTCTAACTTATGCTTCGAGTACACTTTGGTCAAGTGCAATTTCAAGCATTTCTTCAGAAGTCTTCTTTTAGAAAGGTGTACCTGAGTAACATTCATTTACCTTCGCACATAAATCTGCCATAATATTAGCCCTGTGCTCGTTAAAGTAGACCCCGGTGGCTGATGGAGTTACGCCAAGGAACCGGGCTAAATGAGCTCACTTTGTTAGAAAAACTCATAATGGGCCGGAGCACTAACATACCTAATGTTTAGCATATGCCCCAAACAATCCAGACATATAGAACTTTGCCCAAATATTAGCCATAAAAATTTGGAGGATGCTTAAACCTCGCCTTTAAGAGTGGAACACGATAGCATTCTAAGATCCCTGATCGCTTCTCACGCTTTCCGGCAACTGCAGCGTAACCTTAGTGTTTACCGTCAAACACTCGCGGTGAACGCTATGCACGAAGGCGGGTTTCCTGGTACAAACGCGAGCGCCATCTGGAAGCGTTTCAAGCAAACGGGCGCGCCGCTCAGTGGACTCCGAGATATTTGCGCGCCGGCGCGGGCAAATGGCAGATGCCTTGGCCGGCCCATGCATGGTAGAAACTCTGGAAAAGGGGTATGTTTCAGTGTTCGTGTAACATAATTATGTTTTCTCGCATATTCAAATTACAATCCGACGCTATCATGTGTGTAGGTTTTGTGTAAATTGTACTTTACTATCATTCTGCGCACTTTAGCCTGAGAAATACAATTCGATCGTTCATTAAATATCCTCCAATACTTTTTAAAACGCGGAAACTTGGTCCAAAAGTGAAGCGCTGCGAAGCATAGCTTTAAAAATAGCTGTAAATGTAAAGGAAATGTAGAGAAATTTTTCTCTGCAGCAAAAAAAAAATAATGTGTCAATGCTATATGACAGCAAACTATTACAAGAAAAAAAGGGACATTTTCTGTTCACCTTGATCGCTTGCATATATATCGACTCCAAAGTAAAACATAACAGCTCTAAGTGAAGGTACGTGCATAAAAAGCTAGGGCACAACATTTTTAGAAATTTTTTTTTCTGCTCATACCCGGACTTTTTGACATGCATCATGCATGACGCGTGGTGTGCAGTACCCCGCGCCATATTCAACACGGTTGCCCTTTCAGTCAACGCATGGCTGAAATGATCCCTCTCTTTTCTCACCAACCTTAAGAAGGGACTGATTTTATTTTAGAGTGTATTAGAAACAGTGAACTATGTATCCATTTACCCAATATTTTTTGTGTGCTCATGACGCCGATACCCGCAAGGAAAATTCAGGCGAACAGTGGCTAAATTTAGCTGCGACGTGTTACGACATCTCAGCTTACGCTGCATTTTGTGAAACAGGTGTTGTTATTGACAACGCGTGTTAGTGATGGTGAAGAACTGAGTAGCGAATTTGTGAATAATGAAACTGACTTTTCATTAGGAGTGTCCGTGCCAACAAAACAAAGTGACACTTGAACGACAACGACAGCGGCGACCATAGTCGACCATCGCCGAAATCTGATCTGCGAAACGCACGCATCAATCACATACATGGCTCAATGTAAATTTCAGCGTAATCGTTGGTGCTTGCGTAAGTTGTGTAACGTACACCAGTACTTCTGTCGTGCAAAGAAATTGATTACTCTAGACTAGGCGGCGGCAGACACAACTGATGGGACCATCGATAAAGTTCGAGAAACTTTCGCTACCAAAAGGCGCGTCTTGCGCTGAGCGATAACCTCTGACATTTATTTTCCTGTGGAATGATTACACCGTATAAACATCTAATATGCGTGTCAGTATTATTAGTGTTGAGCCAAGACATAGATGTATAGGGTTCCTATGCATTTTCGTCACGCGAAGTTTTAGCAAGCCACCACCTATGCTGACCATATCGAAATATGTTTTCCGGCGGAACATATAGTTTCAAGGCTTATTTGGCTTGCCTGCGGAGCTGTTGGTTTAAAGGATATGAAAGAATGTAGAAAATTATTTGCTGTACATATTTACATTATAGTTGTTTATAATTCAAATTAGATATCAAGTAGATGTTGCCACACTGGGAAGAGCAAGCCCTGTGGTTTTTCACGATATCATATGTGGGCAGTCCGAATATATATCTGGCTCCATTGACGGGATACCTATGGTGAATGTTCTCACCGCAAACGAATTTTGCGTACACACTATTTCGAAATGACCACCCCTTTCCACCTGTCCTATGTAACATTTGAACTCCCATGACAATATGCTAAACAGCACGGCTAATGGACGTACTCTCATTCACACGTGTTTGCGCAACGGTAGTTGGTGAGCAAGGACAAGGCGGAGCCTCCGAACGCGGAAGTGAGCAGACAGGCATCTTTCGCAAATGTATGCCAATCAGAACAACTGATACATCAAGATAAAAGATAAGAGCGACTTATCGCGCCCTTTACAAGCACTAAGCCTCTGTTAGCTGCTTTTATGAGGATTGAAAATCTGACGCCACCCGTCCGTTGTAACCGACTCAGTGCTCAAACGGTCGCTTCGGGGATCCCATGCAGACGGCGTTGCTGAACAACGCCACCAGCTTTCACTGCCACAGCCTTACAATGTCCTAGATCACTTACGACGTGGACGCGACGAAATGCGACGGGAGAAGCCACAATTACGCATTACTGGCAAAAAAAAGACATAGCAAAGAAGGTATTGCATACTACCGCGTCGTATACGCGAGGTAACACTCATGGACCTCCGTTTTCATCATCATCATCGTCAGCCTATTTTATGTCCACTGCAGAACGAAGGCCTCTCCCTGCGATCTCCAATTACGCCAGTCCTGTGCCAACCGATTACAACTAGCGCCCTCGAATTTCCTCATTTCACCACCCCACCTAGTCTTCTGCCGTCCTCGGATTGCGCGTCCCTTCTCTTGGTAACCATTTTGTAACCCTAATGGCCCAACGGTTATCTAACCTACACAATACATGACCTGCCATGCTCGATTTTTTCTCTCATAATGTCAAGTAGAATATCGGCTATACCAGTTTGCTCTCTGATGCAAACCGCTTTGTCTCTTTCCCTTAACGTTATGCATAGCATTCTTCTTTTCATGGCGCTTTGTGCGGTCCTTCATTTGTTCTGAAGCTTCTTTGTCAGTCGCCAAGTCTCTGCCCCATATGTCATCGTCAGTAAAATGCGCTGATTGTCCATGTTCCTTTTCAATGACAATGATAAGCTTCCAGTCAGCTCAAAATTTGTGCCGTGTGCGATCCAAACCATTTTTATTCTGGTATGGACTGCCTTCTCATGATCAGGGTTCCCTGTGATTAATTCACCTAGGTAAACGTACCCCTTGACAGACTCTAAAGGCTGACTGGCGATCCTGAACTCTTGTTTCATTGCCCGGCTATTCATCATTATCTTTGTCTTCTGCATATTAATCTTCAACCCCCCTGTTACACTCTTTCTGTTAAGGTCCTCACTCTTTTGTTGTAACTCGTCTGTAGTGTTGCTGAATAGAACAGTGTGTCAGTGTCATCGGGAAACCGAAAGTTGCTGAGATATACGCCGTCGATCCTTGCTCCTAAGCCTTCCCTCATTAATAGCTTGAATACTTCTTCCAGGCAGGCAGGGAACAGCATTGGAGAGATTGTGTCTCGTTAGCTGACCCCTTTGTTTATAGATATCTTTCTACTTTTCATGTGTAGAATTAAGGTAGCTATCGAATCTCTGTAGATATTTTCCAAGAGATTTACTTAAGCGGTCTGTACTCCTTGATTACGTTGTGCCTCTATGACTGCTAGTATCTCTAATGAATCAAATGCCTTTTCGTAATCTATTAAAGCCGTATAAAGGTTGTACTCTGTGGATTTCTCGGTGACCTGATTAATGAGATGGAGAAAGAGAGAAAGGCAAAGGAAAGACAAGGAGGTTAACCAGAGATTAACTCCGGTTGGCTACCCTTTATTGGGCGAAGGGGAAAACGATGCGATAGGTGAGAGAGAAAAGAAAAAGAAAGGGGCGAAAATTCCCAACAACGTATAACACACGCACTTACACACGGTACACATAAACCATTTCAGTGTGTGGGCACTGTCACGCAGTCTGCGAAGGCGTTCCTAGTTTTACGCAGTGTCACCGTCAAACCCTACGTCACACAGTTTACAGTCACAGTTTCTCAGAAAGTTCCGTGTTTTTTTAACTACCGCAGCAGCGCCCAATGACATGGATGACATGGATGTGATTCATTGTAGAGTATCCCTTTCTGCAGCCAGCCTTGGTTGACTAAAGGCCAGTGTTGCCCCTAATCTATTGCAAATTATCTTGATGAATATTTCATATGATACTAGGAGCAAGCTAATGGGCCTATAAATTTTGAATTCTTTAACGTCTCCCTTTTTGTGGATGAGTATAATGTTTGCATTCTTCCTGTTTTCACCGGCCCTTGCAGTCGATAGACACTTCGCATAGGGAGCCGCCAGTTTTCTGAGCATTATGTCTCCTCCATTTTTGAATAAATCGACTGTTGTTCCATCTTCTCCTGGCGCTCGTCCCCATTTTATTTTTTGAAAGGCCCTTCTGACCGCATCGCTAGCTATAGGAGGAGCTTCTGTATCCTGTTATTTACTGTTTCGAATGAAGGTACCCTGACTCCTCTGGGTACTGTACAGGTCGGTATAGAATTCTTCCGCTGCTTTTACAATAACTTCGAGATTGCTGATGCTATTACGCTGCTTATCTTTGAGTGCATACATCTTGGTTAGTCGTATGCCAAGTTTCCTTCTCACTGTTTTCAAGCGGCATCCATTTTTTACGGCTTCTCCTGTCTTTCTCACGTTATAATTTCGAATATCGCCTATTTTCGCCTTGTGGATCAGTTTTGACAGTTCCGCAAATTCTTCCTTACTTCTTCCGTTGAACACTTTCATTCCTTGTCATTTAATTATTAGGTCCTCTTTTACTTAGTACAGCTTGCCTACTGATTGCCTTGGTGCCTTGCCTCCCACTTCAATTGCTGCATTTGAAGACAGCATAGTTATGGTTTCATTCATCACCTCTATGTTATTTTCATCTCTCTGTTCCAAGGCTGCATATTTCTTTGCAAGTACCAGCCTGAATTTGCCTGCGTTTACTCTTACTGCCTCTAGGTTGACCTGCTTCTTCATGACCAATTTTACTCTTTCTCCTTCAAGTTGAGGTGAATCCTAGCCCTCACTAACCTATGATCACTGCACTTTACCCTACCTAACACTCCTACATCCTGCACTATGCTGGAAGCAGCAGAAAGTATGAAATCAATTTCATTTCTTATTTCTTCATAAGGACTTTTCCAGGTCCACTTTCTGTTGCTACGCTTCCTCAAAAAGGTGTCCATTGTTCGCAGCTTATTTCTTTGTGCTAATTCTATCACCATCTCTCCTCTAGCGTTCCTAGAATCGATGCCGTAGTTGCCAATTGCTTGTTCACCAGCCTGCTTGTTCCCCACTTTTTCATTTAAGTCGCCCATTACCATAGCATACTGACTTTGCACTTTCCACATTGATAATTCAACATCTTCATAAAACTGATCTATTTTATCACCATGGTGACATCGGCGGGTTTCGACCCCGCGATCTCGGGCTGAACAGCCCAACATCATAGCCACTAAACAACCACGGCGGCTAACGTATCAAAATCAAGAAGTTCATGAACATTATTCGCTTTTTTCCTTTATTTGAAATGTCTGCATGCTTTAGACATAAATATGGGACGATATTGCATGTAGAAATTTTATGTTGCGATTTATTCATTGATTATGCATAAGCGTCTTCCGCTCGCTGGCACTATGCCAACATTTTAAAACACGGGTCACGCGGGAGACAAGTTGTCGAAACGTTGGCTCCTGCTTTCACCTTGTTCTCGCTATGCAAGCGTGGTGTGGCTTATAAACCGATTTGCTTATTGCCGATGATCGTACTTATCAGGCGCGAAACCAAAGGCAAGTCGGGGACCAGTGCTTCCGACGACCAATTTTCAATATCGGCGGTAATTGGCAAAGAAGGACTGCTCCAGTCGCCCTAAAACAGCAGCCCGAAAATACTGTAATAACGCGATAGCGTTAGGCCCTCATGTCGGAAGAAGTTCCGGTGTCGGCGTACGGCGAAAGTGAAAATTGCCATGTGACATGCGCTATATGCGGGTTATATTTCCACACTATTCTGCCACTAAAGTCGTCCCACCGCGGTAGCTTAGCGGCTATGGTGTTGCCCTGCTAAGCACGATGTCGCGGGATCGAATCCCGCGACATCGATGGGTCGGTGTGCGCAGAGACAGATAGCTGCGCAGCGGCATTCTGCATACTCTCCTTCGATATGTCGTCCCCTGGCTGCCTGGATCGTGCAGTTTGGTCTGCAACAGTATAAAATGCCGCAGTCACCGAGGCCCTGCGAATACTACGCGCTGATTCCGCGTGTAATGTCGTGGTGCTGACGGAAACAAAGTCATCGTTACAGCATTTACGGCGTGGCCTACCTCGACAGAAGTTTACACCGCAATCTCTGGCACTAATTAAAGTTTGATTGAGCAAGGAATTTATTGCCAAATTTCAATTTATCGCATCCCACGTAGTAATTCAAAGAAATGAAAAGGCTGACGCTATTCGACGCCTAGCACTGACATGTGTCCCAAAACTAAGAGCGCTAAAGAGTTTTCAGAACCTTAAGAATGCCATGCACATTCACTTTAGCGCGATCCACTAGACTTCGCACCAAGCATGTGTGACCCATGCACTTAATCCAGAAGAAGCAACGCTGTTGTACTGAATCACAACCGTCTCCGCGTGCACATCAGCTTGGTCAGGAAGGGAGTCCAGCGACTGCTGAATGCCTTCATGCTAGACACGAGGCTCTCCGACACCAAGTGAAACGCATAGTGACACTCACAGGAGGCTCACGGGGAACAACTGCCCCCTAGGTGTACCAGGCTAAATCCACCTGCTGCAACACCACCACCACATATCTGTTCAGCAAATATAAGCGCAAATGGGGAGTGCCGTCGGAAGTTTCTCCACGTCAATGCAGCGGAAGGTCTATGGTGTGCGAACGGAGCAGCTGACTGCATCGTGTCCGCCTACCCCCTCCCCCTCCTCTTTAATAATCTTTTTGACTTGTTGCCCGGCTGGGAGAGCCGAGTCCGCAATCCGTGCCATCTTTCTTTACGGCGTGTTTGCGCGCTGGCCCGTTCTCTTCCATACTCGTTCAAGCTTTCTTGTTTCCACATACCAAAAGAAGAACAGCCAGGAAGAAGGATTCAATGAGTTAGTCGCGTGGCGTACACTAGAATGGAGCACACAAATTTTTAGGGTGGAGGGGGAGAGTTGAGGGCATACGGATACGCCACAGTGGATCCGCGTTTGGTTCGAATATTAACACGCCATATTTGTCATGCCACCATCGTCATTTCCGCACCTTTATGACATTGTCATCATACCTTGGATATATCGTAGTCATTCGTTATTTTCTTATCTTTTCTGCCCTGAACCCATCCACCTGTGCAGAGTACCCAACCGCACACTTAAACTGCTTAACCTATGAGCCTTTCACCTCTTGTTTTGCCTCCCTCCTCCTTCCTTCTTGGTGATGTGAACGTCATTTCCCCCCCGTTTTCACTCAGTCGTTGCCACTGCGTTGTCATATCTTCACCATCACCCCGTCATCTTCAAGTCGTTACCATTGCGTCGTCGTCGCATAGTCGCCGTCATGTTGGCGTAGTCGTTTCAGGGGCGTCATATTGTCGTAGCGATTCAATTCTCTTCATGCCTTCGTCTTGACACCACCGTCGTTGTCACAGTTTCGCACAGGAGACGACGATGGCATGACGATGGCGATGTGACAACGACTGCGCAGTATGGCTAAACAACCGTGAAAGTTGACGCCGTGATGTTGCCACGGCTGCTTGTGTGAGAGCCATCACTAACAGTTGGCTCTCAAACGTAATTAACGATTGTCGTAAAATAAAACAAGGGTACATGAAGCTTACCTTGCGTATATTTCACTGTAATATGCAATAACTTCATTGCTATGTTTTTTTTTTTTTCAGGAGTTCGCAATTGTGGATTCTCGCGTCACATATTGGATGCGGAAGGATGCGGAAGTGAAAGCTGCTTGTCTTGTTCAGCAAAGCAGCCTTCATGGGATCTCCGAAGAGACCATGTGACCACGAAGTCGGTAGTAACGCGCGGGCGGCGTCAGATGTTCAGTCCTTATAAGGACTGCTACCAGAGGCTTAGTACTTCTGAAGAGCGCGAGATATCGATTATACAGCTTCACTTTGATGTATCAGCTGTTCTCGCAGGCATACATCTGCAAAATATTTCTGTATAATCATTTCTGCGTTCGGGGGCTTCGCAGTGTTTTAGTTTACCAACTACCGCAGTGCAAACACGTGCGAATGAAAGAACGGTCGTAAAATATGCTCTTCAGTATATGGACAGGGTTCAAACACTACATACCAAATAGGGCAAGAAATAGGGAAAGGAAAGGAATATTTGGAAATATTGTGTACGGAAAACACGTATGCAATTCCCACTTTCAATGGAGCCAAATCTCTATACTCACGGCCAATCTAGCATATCTTAAACAGCCCCATGACATGATCTGCCTATTGTTCTAATTTGTCGTGCATATCTGATTTGCATTATAAGGAACAGTAATGGAAAAGTTCATAGCAAATAATTTTCAGTGTTCCTTCATGTCCTTTAAAACAACACCTCCACAGACAAGGTAAATAATCGTGAAACTATATGTCTTGACGGAAACCACCTATCAGTATGGTTAGCATAGGTGGTCGCTTGCTAAAACCGCATGTAACGAAAACACAATTGCTTAGGTATCGTATGTCTTGGCTCCACACTAATCATATTGACACGCATACTATAGGTCTATACAATGAACGCATTTCACCTGCAAATAAATGTTAGAAGTTATCGCTCAGCGCAAGACGCGCCTTTTGGTACCGGAAGGTTTTCAAATTTTTTCGAGAGATCCATTTGTTGCCTGTGTTGTCGCCGAGTATCGACCAATCAAATTCCTTGGGCGCCGGAAATATTGGTGTACATTCGAGAATTTGCGCACCGACGATTACGCTGGAAGGTACATTAGCAATGCATAAATAGCAGGTGCGTGTGATGTCCAGATATGCGGTTCGTCACCATCGCTAACACATGGTTTCCATAGTAACAACTGGGGCCCTATAACGAAAACTATTCCAATGTTTTTTTATTCCAATCTCCTGACGTCGGTGGCTACGCCACCGACGCAAGCATAGGGTGGTGACCCGCAGTGTTGTCTGAACAGACAACTCAAACGCGCTCCTCATTCATAGGACGTCGCTTTTGCTTGCTTGAAAAACGAATAACATTGCCTACATTAGGCGGCTTGTCTGATCTAATTGGCTTAAGAGGTGAGGAGCCCACTCAAGCGGAGAGGCATTCCATAAGACTGAGCCCCTGCACTGAAAATAGATAACCGGATGAAGAGGTTGGTGCCGGCGTCTACGGTTGGTCCGCTTTCACTTACTTAGCATGCGGTGGCTGGTAGAAAATCCCTGCGGCATGTAACCGGGGCTTAAGAATGACGCTAAAACGGATCCTCAGCAAAGAAGAGTTGGCCGAACGAGGTCGTAAACGTGCCGAAAGTGCTCCAAAGCGTTACACGCCCACGCGAAAACTTTTATTATACGCAAATAAGCCCATGCTCTCTGGTGGGTGCGAGCTGCCAGTGCCTGAACGCTCGGCGGCCGCCATCTTTTATTCCTTTCGGAACGGAGCAGCCTGCGGCTATTCAGAAGAAAATTCAGTTATGTTCGGCAAAATAATGCGCCTTTAACGCGTACACGTCATTTTGACGCGGTGAGTTTTTGCGGTTTTGTGACGTCGCGTGGTTGGCAGGTGAAGTGGGTGGGCGGCCCGAAAGCTTTGTACCATTAGCCGAGTGCTAATCGCAGAAAGGCGTCGAATCAAAAATAACTATTTTTGTTTTGTTCGGACAAATTATGCATAATCAGTACGCGGACCTGTCGTAACACGTAGTTGTTAAATTTTCTCACTGCTCGCCTGAAATTTTCTTGTGAGTATTGCTGTCTTGTTCTTTTTCATGAACGCGCGGGCAGTAAAGAATGAAAGAAAACATGAAGCACAATATAGTTGAAAAGGAAGAAAGTCACCTCCTAAGATTTGCGAAAGAAGAGAGGGTGCACTTAAGCCATGCGTTGACTTCAGTTGAACCGCATTTCTTGCATCGACAAAATTATGAACGTGGAGCTGCAGAAAGAACTAAGAATCTGTAATTCACCAGCGAATTTGGCCAAGTTTACAGAAGGTGAAGTACGTACGAAAAATTTCCTCTGGACCGTCAGACATGAGAACGTCAACTATTTCAGGGGTAGCGTAATAAGATAGCGGCTATCCATCCACTTGAAAAATATGCCTGATATTAAACGCAGTGCAATACACTGGAAGGAGTGAACGCCTAGTACATCACGGCATACTGTCAACGAGAGCACGCAAGATGCCCATAATCTTCAAAGAGAGGTTACTAAAGTGCTCTGCGTTTATTACTCAGCAAAAGTCCACTTAGGAGTGTTTCAAATTGCTTACGAGGCGTATTATATCATCATCAAACGAATACTGGTGTATATTCTAGAGCTTACGCCACCACCAAACATTATGCTAGAAGGTACATTGAGCAATGTATCAATAGCGGACGCATAGGATTCGCACAGAAGATTTCAACGATCGTCGACTGTTCTCGCCGCTATTTTTGTCAAGCTTCAATTGCCACTTCCTTTTGTGGGCACATGCACGCCCAATCATATGTTAGTTTCCTGATTCACAGATTCGCTACTTGGTCCTACACCGTCACTACAACGTGAAATATTATCGCTTCATTTTTGCAGCCGTACTACCCAATGGCCTTACTTTGGTGTCGTTGTGCAAAGCAATGAAACCGTTACTCGATCATCACGGCTTCCGTCGACGGATGGCGACGTTGTCGACCCGCACACGATGCGATCGAGCTAAATTTAGCCTCATAGTCGCCATCCACAGCGTCATAGATCTGCAGAGCATTTGGCAATCCGAGCGGGAGTGACCAGGTTTCGTAAAGCTCACACAGTAGAATCCATCGAACTGAAACCTGCGCTCATCAGAAGCTGGACGGGTTACAAGTCTGCCGTTTGAAGAAATTTGACACTTGTTTGGATATGGTGCCCCACTATCGACACGTAAAAGTTAAGAGAGGGCATAAAGCGACGCCGGAAGCAAGGACGAGGAATTCCTATTCGCGCCCACCACTTTTAACCACCGTGGGTCCACTACGAACGGGGAGCGAGCGCAATTACAAGATTAGACCGTTGGAGGCCCACAAGCTCTCACATAAGCAAAATATCTCATCTGTCTGAAACGGGAATAAATGAAATTTGTGTATCACTGTATTACTTCACCCACTTTTCGGTACCTATCTATCTATATATCTATCTATATATATACTTCTATATATCTAGCGCAACCAAGGATCTCCGTAACGCGCGGCCACGCAACGTGAATACACGCTCTGCAGAGGGCGGCAACATGTTAATGTGTTTCCCCATTGCATGGAGGTGGCCATAGAGTGTACCACAAGATATCTTGCTCTCTGTACTATCAGCTCTGAGAAAGCCACGCAGGGCTCAGGATATAAAAGGCGAAACTATATTCATCGTGACCACCGCGTATTGCCAGCTATAGTGTGTTGACCAGATATTTGCAGTATTTACCGCATACAACTCTTGCAGGACCCTTCGAGTGCACCGAACGTCGTAAACAAATCACACCTCATTAGTGTGGTTCGCTTGGCCAGTTGGTGCATGGTGAACGTATAAGGGGTTCCAGCAAGTACGGACGCGAGCACAAGTAAAAAGAAACGGACAGGACTACAGGACAGGACAAGTTGTAAGTCCAGCGTTGTCCTGTCCGCTGCTTCTTACTTGTGCTTGCGTTTGTACTTTCTGGAACCCCTTATACGTTCAAATCACACTTCACCTATTTTTACAAAAATAGGCGGATTTTTACAAATAGGTCAAGGCGGAGAGTACTGGCGGAACAATCGATGAGAGCAGAATGTGCGGAAAGGAAGTCTAAGCCGAGGATGTTGTCGTGGGGACAGTGGGCGATGACTGTGAATAGCACGATTGTTGAGCGATCGGCGAAGGAGACGCGGGCGGTACACATACCAATTACGGGGGCTGTTCCGCCATCGGCGACACGGACAACAGGCGTCGTGGCGGGCGTGATAATTTTCTTGAGCCGGTTACGAAGGTCAGCGCTCATTACGGACAAATGCGCCCCAGTGTCTATGAGAGCAGACACAGAAACACCGTCGACTTGCACGTCAAGAAGGTTCAGATGAGTGGGCAAAGTCAGTAGAGGATTTGGCGGCGTAGGGAGCAATGCAGCGTCACCTCGAGGCGCTGCATCGTCTAGTTTTCCGGCTGGGAGCGGCGTCCGAAGGGAGTCGGCGAATAGGAGCGACGGGGCTGGGGAGAGCGAGATTGTCGTCGTTGGGGCGAAGGCGAACGAGAATAGGGGCGGTTCGTTGCAGGAGAATCAGTGGCGGCATTATCGGAGCGTGCGGCATAGGGACGAGAAGGGCCACCTGAGGGGCGAGAGTAGGCAGTATAAGTAGGCCGGCTCGGGGAACTCCAGCGACTACGACAGTGCCGAGAAATGTGCCCGATTCGATGGCAGTGGAAACAAATAGGCTTGTCGTCAGCAGTGCGCCATTCAGATGGGTTGCGGAAACGTGGTGGGTAAGAAGATGCGGGACGGGGCGAAATCGAAGAAGCCGGGCGGGTATTAGGGTGATGGGCCGAGCAGATGGTGTGAAGACCCATGTTTTCAAACTCCTGGCGGACAACTGCCTGGATCAGTGAGACCGTGACTGCAGATGTGTTGGTGGGACTGGAGTCGAAGGCAGCCGGATAGGCGGCCTCGATCTCACGCCGGACGATCCTGGTAACATCGGCAGTGTTGTTGGGACGAGGAGCGTCGGCACAGGAAGATGTCGCTGGGGTGTTGGGCAGACGGGCAAACTGCTGGTCAATACGTCGGCTTTTGGCGAGTTCCAGGCGGCGGCACTCTCTTATAACAGCATCCACCGTGGCTACGTTGTTGCAAACGAGCAAGTTGAAGGCGTCATCGGCAATGCCTTTGAGGATGTGGGAAACCTTGTCTGACTCAGTCATGTGGGTGTCAACTTTGCGGCACAGAGCCAAGACGTCCTGAATGTACGTGACATAGGGCTCTGTTGACGTCTGCACACGGCCGGAAAGCGCCTTCTGCGCGGCAAGTTGTTGACCGTAGGGGTTGCCGAACAAGTCTCGAAGCTGTGTCTTAAGTGAATCCCAACTGGTGAGCTCATCTTCGTGCGTGCGATACCAAACTCGAGGTGTGCCACCGAGGTAAAAGACTACGTTGGCGAGCATAATAGTAGGGTCCCACCGGTTATTGCGGCTGACGTGTTCATACAGGCTGATCCAGTCATCGACGTCTTCCCCATCTTGGCCCGAGAATACGCCAGGATCACGGGGAGCGGGGAGAGTGATGTAGGTCGTCGAAGTGGCAGCAGGTGTCGGAGCCGGCGGAGTCGGGTTGTCGTCGCCGGGAGCCATGAAGGAAGGCTCGACGTACCGTCCACTGCGAAGCTCCGTGACGAGGTACAGGGAACGTCCACCTCCACCAGATATGTTACGTAGGAAGACGCAGACGAAAAGCTATGTACAAATATATTTACAAGGAAAATACGCTGCGCTTGGCCAAGAGGCAACAGCCCGCGCTAGCTTCTCATCGTCGTCGTCGTCTTCACACTGCTGGCCTTTCGTGATCGCGCATATTGTGCCGTAGCAATATCAAGCAAGAGAGCTCAAATTAGAAAATAATTGTGAGAATGTAAAGCGTTGAACAAATTAAGTTAAATGTAGACTATTGGTCTCGTGAAACGATGGCACATGCTGCCTTCTTACTTTCTATTGCAAAACTGCTGGCTGCAGTCGAGTTAATGCGAATTAGTCCCTTTACTTCTCATTCTTCCTGTCCGTCATTCATATATTTTGTTATTCTTCGTCAAAGGCATGAAGTGAGGATGGCATAGAACAGGCCTGTGATTCTTTCTGGCCACGAACTTGATGGCAGCATGTCTTCGAGGCATGACTACTAGCAACTTCTCCATTCGGCGTTTAAAATGCGCAGACAGTACGCCAAGCCATGGAGCCCAGTGTACATATTAAAGAAATTAAACATTCGAATCAAGCGAAACGAAGCAAGTAAATAAATACTGGGCTCCATGTGCCATTATCTAGGGTAGTTCAAAAAGAAGGTTAGGAATGAAGCAGAGCCTCTCCCGTTTCGCATCTGAGACCTTGCTGACGCAACTCTTAAGGCTGCGCGAAGTCCGCAGCAGTAACGGGCTTCTAACGCGCATAAGAGCAAGTACTGGCCCCCATTTACATGCGGCGCTGGGCGCCTGCCGATTTCTAGAATTGCAATGGTATAAACTAAGTCACCTCGACCTGAAGTTGTCTTTTTTGAACGTTACCTGCACTCCCTGTGTGCGCCAGCTACCGTCGAGAGGCACCATTTCGACTACCGCAGCAATGTTTCTTGTGCTAAACCACATGAGCAGAGTTTTAGATCCACCTACGAGTTTGCAGGGAGGGTATGCAGCGATATTCTGCATACCCTCCCTTGCTTTGTCGTGGTCTGGCAGCCTGGATCGCGCATTTTGGTCTACACCAGTAGAAAATGCCGCAGTTACCGTGGCCTTGCGAGAACTATCCGCCTATTTTGCACGTAACTTCGTGGTGCTGACGGTGACAAATTCAGCATTGCAATATTTACTGCGTGGCCTACCTCGCGAGAGGTTTACAAGGCAATCTCTGGAACTGATTGATGTTCTAATGACCAAGGCATTTAACGTCAAATTTCAATGGATCCCATCCCACGTAGGAATTGAAGGAAATGAAAAAGCTGACATAATTGCATGCCCAGAACTGACGTGTTCCCCAAAAGTACGAATGCCAAAGATTTTTCAGAACCTGAAAGATCCAACCCGCATTCACTTTAGGGCGATGCACTAGACTCAGTACCAAGCTTGTGTGACCAGCGGGCTTACTCGCGAAGAAGCAACGCCGTTGTACTGCGTCAAAGCTGACTCCGCGTACATGTGTGTGTGTTATTCAAAACTGGACGATGCGCTGTGTGGGGATCCGCTCTGTGCTTTCTGCAGTGATATCGGCGGCATCGAACATTTCATTTGGATACGCCAGCAAATCAACACACAAATAAAAACGATGGTCGACAACCTTCAAAAGGATGTTCTTTCGCACAGGGCTTTTGAAGACGTCGTTATCCGCGTAGGGCCCGCAGCAAAACAGGAAGAGAGAGCAACGATTGCTGTTTGCCTTGATGCGAGACACGGGATTCTTCTACATAAACGCAAATGGTGAACGCCAGTGGAACTTACTCCACGTCAATACAACGGGAGACACCGCGTATGGACGGAGCAGCTAGGTCCATATTGTCCTCTTTCCCCTCCTCTTTATTAATCCTTTTGACTTGTTGATAGCCGAGGAGAGCCGAGTCCGCTATCCGTGCCAGCTTTCTTTACGGCGAGTTTACGTGCTAGCCGGTTCTCATCAATACTTGTTCAACCTTTCTTATTTCTACAGACCAAGCGAACAGGAACAGCCGGAAAAAGGATCTAACGAATTTCTCATGTGCCGTACACTGGAACTGCGCGCACAAATTTTAGGGACGGGGAGGGGTAAGACATATGGATATCCCACGCTTTATGAGTGCTTGGCCCTAATACCAACAGGCGATCGTTGTCATGCCGTCGTCATCATTTCATCGTTGTTTTTTAGTATTCCTTTATTTTATCTTTCCTGCCCTTATCCCATCCCCTTCTGCGGAGCACCCAACCAGACACGTAATCTGGTTAACCCATAAGCCTTTCACCTCTTGTTTTCCCTCCCTTGTCATTGCTTCTTTGTCAAGCCATTGTAATACTTCCATCGTTACCACTCAGTCGCTACCGCTGCGTTGTCATATTGTCGCCATCATGCCGCCAGTTTCCAGCCGTCATCATTGCGACGCCATTGCAGAGTCGCCATTTTATGGGCGTAGTCGTTTCATGGCCATCATATGGTCGTAGCTGTTCAATTCTCTCCATTCCTTCGGCGTCACATCATCATTGTCAATCCGTCGCTGTTATTGGGTCGTGATCATTGCAGTTTTGGGCAGCTGGGGACGACGATGGCATGACGATGACGTAGTGACAACGACTGCGCAGTATTGGTCAACGATTGTGAAACTTGACGCCGTGATGCTGCCGCGACTGCTTATGTGGGAGCCATCACTAAATTTGACTTTCAAATGTAATTAACAATTGTTGTAAAATGAAACCACGGTACATAAAGCTTACCTTAAGTATATCTTACTGCAATATGCAATTCGCAATTCCGCAATTGTGGCTTCCCCCGTCGCATTGGAAGTAATCTATTGTAAGGCTGCAGCAGTGATAACTGGTGGCGTTGCCCAGCGAAGCCGTCTGCATAGAATCCCCGAAGAGAACATGTGACCTCGGAGTCGGTGATAACGCGCTGGCGGCGTCATATGTTCAACCCTCATAAGAACTGCTATCAGAGGCTTATTACTTGTATAGAGCGTGAGATGGCGCTTATACAGTATCACCTTGATGTATCAGTTGTTCTCATCGGCATTAACCAGCGAAATATTTTTTGCTAATGATTTGTGCATTCGGGGGCTCCGCAGTGTCCCAGTTTACCGACAACCATAGCTCCAACGCGTGTGAATGAGAGAACGTCCATAACGTGCTCTTTAGCATATTGACAGGGTTCCAACATTACATAGCACTTAGCGAAACTCTGCACGCGCAGAATTCAATGTTCTAGAACGGCGCGACTGTCCACTTTCAATGGAGCCGAACGTCTGTGCTCACTGCCAAGCTAGCATATCTTAAGCCCCAGGCCTTGCTCTGACTATCGTTCTAATTTCGCATACACGTCTAATTTGCTTTATAAATAACACTAATGTAAAAAAGATGCAGCAAATAATTTTCAATGTTCCTTTATGTCCTTTAAAACAAGATCTCTACAGACAAAGTAAATACGCCTGAAACTAAGTTTCTTGACGCAAGCCGTCTATAAGTATGGTCAGGCTAGGTGGTCGCTTGCTAAAACCACATGTAACGAATACGAAATACTTAGGTCCCTATACATGTAAGTATTGGCTCCATATCAATGATATTGACAGGCCCACTGTGAAAGCATTTCGCAGGCAAGTAAATGTTAGAGGTTATCATTCAGCGAAAACGCGCCTGTAAGTACCGGAAGTTTTTCGAATTTTATCGATGGTCCCATCTGTTGTCACTATTGTCGCCAAGACTCGACTGATTATATTCTTTGCGCGACGGTAATACTGATCTACATTCTAGAATTTGCGCGAGCACCGACGATTACGCTGGTAGGTACATTGAGCAATATATGAATAGCAGGTGCGTGTGATTCGCAGAACAGATTTCGACGATCGTCGATTGCGGTCGCCGGCATCATCCTCGTTCAAGTGTCAGTTGCTTTTGCGGGCATAGACACTCCTAATAAAAGGTTAGGTTCCTGATTCACAGATTTGCGACTCGGTACTTCACCATCACAAAAACTAGGTTTCAATAATAACACCTGGTTTCACAAATTGAAATGTACGCTGACACGACAAAACACGTAGTTGTTAAATTTTGTCGCGGTTCGCCTAAATTGTCCTTGCGGATATTGACGTCTTGTTCTATGTCATGAGCAGGCAGAAAGTATCGTGTACAAGAATACGTCGTGCACTCTTTTTGATGTAGTTTAAAAGAAAAGCACTCCTTAAGAATCGTGAAAGAAGAGACGTGGTATTTAAGCCGTGTATTGACTCAAAGCGCAACCATGTTGAATATGGCGCGGATCATCAAAGCATCACTGCAGACAGCGCGTCATGAACGATGCATGCAAAAAAATACGCCATATGTGAAGCAAAAACGTGTCTAAAATATGTTCTTTTATAGCTATTTTGTGCACTTACAACAGCATAGAACTGTTATATTTTCGTTTTGATTCCATTTAGAGGTTAGAGATCAAGGTGAACAGAAAATCTCGCGTTTATCCTTTAACAGTTTTCTGTCGTAGGGCATTCAGATATTTTTTTAAGAGAAAAACTACCGCCGTGCTACCACGTGTGAAATATAGCACGTGCGTAACTCATGCACTTTAGCATATTGGCAAACAGGTTCATATATTACATACCACTGACGGGTCCCCACTAAATTCGGTAATCCAGCGGAATGGTTGCTTGGATACATGCACAAGTGTGCAGGCACAGCCAAATATATGCAGATTGTCAACCTACGATATATTGAAAACCCACCGCACATGCGCTGCCTAGTGTGCCAATTTCACCTGCATGATTAATTTCTATTATAAACAACTAGAATGTAAAAATGTGCAGAAAATAGATTTCCCATTTCCTCATAACCGTTAAAAAAACAATTCCCCAAGAAGGCAAATATGCCTGAAACTATTTGTTTCGACGCTAATGGTCTATCAGTACGGTCCCAACACTGGGCGCTTTGTGCCCTCATCTATGGGGCATTCATGTTCCAGCACATATCTGCAAAAAAATAAAATAAAATATTAGGCAACAGAAAAGGCCTACCTTCCGGTCACTTCAAGAAATTAAGCACTTGTTCTTTGCAAGGTCTACCTAAGAGTAAGTTATGTTGAGATCTCACGCACGCCTTTTTTTTTCTCGCAGCCACAACAAGAATTGCGAAGACGTTCGATTGTGCCCCACCTGCGGCAAGTTGTTTTTTCATCCACTTTCATTGCCATCAATTTAGAATTTCAATAATGCAATAATACGCACAAGTATGTACTTACTAATTTGTACATTTTTTCGTTGGTGTCTTTATTTGATGGCTTCTCAATATATGATTTAGGCATTTAAAGTAATTTAAAATGGTCACATTTTAATTTTGAATCGATATATATGCTAGACATGAAGATGAACAAAAAGCGCCTGTTTTTGCTTTTTTTTTTTTGAAAGTTACTGTCATAGAGTATTCACTGCAAGTGTCTTCAAACTGTCTTTAAATTTATAGCTATTTTTTCAAGTGTAGTATTCTTAAAGTTACCAAGTTCCTGTCAATGTAGAGTACGTTATGAAGCGCTGTTCATTAAAAGCACAAATGGATCATTAGGTGGAACCAAGTGCTTTGTTCACAAGAGCAGGAGCGCAAAGTAAGCGCGAATGATCGCTGCGTAGACTCTTAAGTATGGACACCTGAACGACGCAGCCTGTTCTACTAGAGAAGTTCACATGTTTTACCTCTGTGCGTTGCCCATGGGGTTCAAAACTTATCGTACTTTTGCTCCAATTTTTTACGTACTTTAGTGCTGTTGACGTGTTGTAATATTCGAAACGTATCCAAAAGATTGTCGCTTGTACTGCTAGTTAATATTCAGTTCTAATAACGAATTGACGATGCCAAGGCCAAATCGAAATGGACACTTCTCGAGTCGTCGTTTGAAAGATTCAAATATACGCATTCAATATGGCCACGCCACGCATTTCGGATGCCATGCGCATGCTTCGTGGCGGCGGCTCTAGATGGCGCCGAGTGTTCTTAGGGAAGCACGACAGAGAAGTCCGACAGGAGCACACACCTCGATACCTAGCTCGTTACGACGGTGGCATACGCTGCTTTGCTGAATTGAATTAATGGTGATGTATTACCGTCGACAGTTCGCCCTCAATTTTAAATCGAGCTTTCTTTTCGAACCATCTTGGACTTTCGTGACCGTGGCTGCCACCTACTGCTCCTGCTCGTGCTTTATCGCCGAATACCTGAAGCTCGGCGGCAGGAGTTCGGCGCCGTCTTTAAGTGGTGGCTCGCAATACTTCGTCCGAAGGAGTAGAAGGTACAGGAGGGGGGGGGGGGAAGTAGGGCTGCGCATAAGGTTCCTTGACAGTTGGTGGAGAGGGACGAAGGAGCAGGGACACGGTGAGCCGTAATGAGAGGGCAGGCAGGCCACCGGAGAAGATGGACTCACGTTTCGCATGCCTTGCATTGCCTGGCAACATCGTGGACGGTCTCATCTGCGCCTCCTAGGGGAAGTACGGTACTCTAAACAAACGGCACAGGAAGCCATCTTGCCCCTTTCAATCACTACAGCAGCGGTGTCGTTCCAAGCGGCGTTTAGATGCAGAGCTTCTCGTTCGGTGCATCCTTGATCCAAATAAGAAAGTACGTTTTGAAAATGCCTCGTAAGCTTCGCTGTGTGTATATTCTAAACAGTAGACGTTCGATCTGCTGCCATTTTGCTGTTGAAAACAAGCATTCGATAGAGACGCAAGCTTGTTCTCGTGAGTGATCACCGAAATTTGATGCCTTCAGATCGCTATCTAATGAAACACACGGGTATCAACATAACAGTCAGAGACCTAAAGAAGCAAGTTGATTGTCTAAAAGGGACAGCGGTGGCTGGCTTATGAAGGCGCTTCTGCTTTGTTGTTTTTTTTTATGTACAGTGCCTCAATTAATTCCTTTCCTGTCATATCATTGTCACGGAAGACTACTGGTATTTGATAAGAACTGGACTTGGCGCGTGTAGGTCTTACAATGCGCGGCCAGATGCGAGTGGTTGTCCGATTTCGTGCCTGCCCGTCGTCTTCGTTCTGTGCGCCTTAGCAAAAACGAATCCCTGCCAACTGGCCCAAATCACCGTTCTCCTGAGCATAAGTTGCTTTCGACAAACGAGCACCTTTTTTTTTTACACGTCACTTAACAGACTGCTATGAAACATCTTTCAGTTTCAATTTTGATTTCAATTTGTTTTCGTAAGTCT
This sequence comes from Dermacentor andersoni, assembly GCF_023375885.2. Classification (NCBI taxonomy): domain Eukaryota; kingdom Metazoa; phylum Arthropoda; class Arachnida; order Ixodida; family Ixodidae; genus Dermacentor; species Dermacentor andersoni. Next base: position 126,950,040 of record NC_092820.1, read on the forward strand.
CATAATACGTGCCAAAGAAGACGTAAATACAGAAGGAGGAGTCATAGTTCAGAGACTGGACACCGTACCTTCTGTTAATACGTACATCAAAAAATGATGTTCGATGAACAGCACCACGTTTTTCAGAACCGTTGACATCATAAAATTTAGAACAATTCTTAATGAACACAATAACTCATGACAAACATATAGAATTATGAAAAATGCGTTATCTATCTTTTAAGGATAAACGCTCTGTAAACAAAACGTTATAAAGAGATAGAGTTATGAATTATTAACAATCTATTCGAAAACTGTAACCGCAAATGGTGATCGCTGTTGGAACTTTCTCCACGCAAATGCACCAAGGGACTTCGACCACGGACGGGGCACCGAGTTGCATCGTGTCAGACTCCCCACCTATTAAACATTTTGCCTGGTTGGCTGGCTGGGAGAGCTAAGTCCGGTATCCGTGCGATCATTCTTTGTTGTGAGCTTAAGTGCAGGCCGGTGCTCTCCAATACTCGTGCTACCTTTCTTGTCCCTACAGACCAAAAGGACAGGAAGAGCCGGGAAGAAGGACTTCGTGAGTTTGTCATGTTCCATAGTCAGGAACTGTGCACCGAAATCTTACTGGGAGGGGGAGGGGGACGTGTCAGGACATTAGCATATCGCCCACTGGAATCACGTGGCTCCAACGCCAACATGCCATCATTGTCATGCCGTTGTCGTCGTTGCATCGTCCTTTCCGCGCCTTAATGATATTGTCTTCATTACTTCATTGTTTTTTATTCTTCCCTTATTTTCTTATGCGTTCTGCCCTTACTCCATCTTCCTGTGGAAAGCGCCAAACTGGATACTTACTCTGGCTGTCCTTAGCTTTTCACCTCTTGTTGTTATCATTGGCATACATTTGCGAAAGATGTTTGTCTAATTTCTACGGTCGGGTACTCCGCAGTATTCTGGTACACCAGCTTCCGTCGCGCTAACATGTGTGAAAGAGAGCACGTGCGCAACTCAAGCAGCTTCAAATGTCACACAGAACAGACGGAAAGGGTTGCTCATTTCTAAACATTCGGTACCCACTGAAATTGGTATTGCAGCGGAAAGGTTGCCTCGTACGGGCAAGCTAGTGAGGGACTGTCATTGGAGCGAAGTTGGAGGTGATTGCCAACATAGAATATATTGAAATGCCCCCAGACTTGCCCTGACTAGTATGCCAATTCCGCGTTCATATCTGATCTGGATTATAAACAAAAGCAATGCAAACATGTGCTGAAAACTATCTTCAAGCTTTCTTCATATCCTCTAAATAAAACACATCCGCAGAAAAACCAAACACGCGTGAATCTATATGTTTCGACGCTAATCATAGGTGATGGGTTGCTAAAGGAGCATGTAACGAAAACGCCTTACTTAGAGCGCCTATATATGTACGTCTTGGTTCCATAATAAGAATACTGACACGCATACTATATTTTTATCCGGTTAGCCTTTTTCACCGGCAAAGATATGTTAGAGGTTATCACTTCAGCGCAAGATGCGCCTTTTTGTAACAGATGTGTCTCGAATTTTATCGATCGTCCCATCAGTTGTGTCTGTTGTCGCCGAGTCTCGAGTCTTTGCGCGACGGGAATACTGGTGTACCTTCTGTAACTTACGCGAGTGCCAACAATTACTCTAGAAGGTACATGGAGCCACTCACAAATAGCAGGTGCGTGTGATTCGCAAGTCAGATTTCTACGGTCGTCGACTTTGGTCGCCGCTGTCGTCGTTCAAGTGTCACATTATTTTCTTGGCGCAGACACCCGTTATGAAAAGTTGGTTTCGGGATTCACAGATCTACTACTCGTTTCTTCCCAGTGACTAACACGTCGTTTCAATAATATCACCTGGTTTCACTAACTGCAACGTACGCTGTCATCTCGTAACCCGTAGTTGCTAAATTTTGCCGCTGTTCGACTAAATTTACCATTCAACGAGAGCAAGCGACATCAACTTCCTCTTACCCCACGCGCATTGCGCTTATTCTTTCCCGCCACGTAACCGACACCCTAGTGTAGCTTTTGCCCTGTCCCCATAGGAGATCTCTCCCATATCATGTGGCAATGCCCCATCAAAACTCCCCCCCCCCCCCCCCCTCCGCACGCTCAAACCATTAATTAGCAGCGAGGACCTGTGGGAGACTGCCCTGCGGAGCTCCGATCCCACCCCAGAGGACCGAGTCCTGAGGTGGACAGAGGAGGATGCGGAGGCCTACCACAACTGGTAGGTGGACTTCTAGCCACATAATGTGGTGATGGATGCCTGCTGGGACTGGAGTACTTAGACCTCTCTCTCTACCCCCCGGACCCTCCCCTTTCCTAAAAGGGGAATAAAGTTCATTCACTCATTCATCCTTGCGGGCTCTGCCGTCTCCTTTTTTGTCAGGAGCACGCGGGAAGTATCGGGTAAAAGAATACGTCGTTCACTATTTGTAATATAGTTGAAAAGGAAGAAGTCACTTCTTCACGGGAATACTGATGCACCCTCTCTGCTGGTGTACAGAGAGGGTGCATTTCATCTATGTGCTGACTCAAAAGGCACCCTTGAATATGGCGCGGGCCCTCAAAGCAGTACCTCAGACAGCGCGTCATGCATGATGCATGCCAAAAACACCATGTACAAAAAGAAAACGGTCTAAAAATGGTATCTTATAGCTTTTCATGCAGTTAGATATGACTTACAGCACTTATATGTTTGTTATGACTTCGATTTATGGGCTAGAGATGAGGGTGAAGAGAAAATGTCTTCTTTTTCTTTTAACAGTTCCTCTCATAGAGCATTAACAGATTTTTTTGCGGTAGAGAAATATTCTTCTAAATTTTCTTTGACGTAAACAGTAAAATATTTTTACATTGTGTGGTTCGCAGTGCTTCACTTTCTGATGAACGTGCCTCATGTTAAGATATATTTGAGGATTGTATAACCCTTCTGCCAGAATGCACATATCTATTCTAGAACCTAACCAGAAATTGCCACGTACTAAGCAGCCAAACAATGGGGACATTAAGAAATATATAAGCTGTGTCGAATCGAACTCACATCTACGAAATTCCATTAGATAGCTGTCACTACGTAGTGTCATTTGTTGTTATAGTGATGCCCAGTAACTCAGGTTGTCGCCAAAGAGGTTCATTGAAAGGTGGCACCTAGCCAGTGTGATACAAACAAAGGAAAGGTGCATATTTTTAGACGACACTACCTTCGTGGTCGGTCGACATTTCAATGCAAAGCATTCCAGGTGAGTTCAGTCCAGTTTTCTGCAATGACTGTAAGGCCGGTATTTGGCTGGTATCGCGGGCTGATCCAGAAGATTGTGTAGTCCAAGATTGCGCAGTCGCTAAAAGATTCCCAATACCATATCGTTGTTTTGCCTTCTCACTACGTAATGTCAACTGCAATTTGGAGGAAAACGAAATGATTCTTTGATACAACGCTTGTACTTTGTCTCCGCTGTTTCGCTTTGTTTCCCTGCATTTCTGGGAGCTGAAGCTCCCATGCTTGCGGCAATGGATGAAGAGATCTCCGAGGACTTTCCTGATGTGCAGCCGTCAAGTCGGCTAGTACCCGGGAAACGTGGAAGTGCGTCGAGCGATACAGACAGCGAGGCCACTGAGAAATGTTCGGACAGCTACGACTCGTCGGACGATGACTTCCAGGTCGTGATGAGTAGATGAGCGAAAACAAGACTACTTCAGGCATCTTCGTCGCCAACTGCTTCTACCTTGAAGAGTGCACCGCTGCGCTGGCCGCACACTGTGCTCTTTATGCCCGTGAACCCGGCGACCAATTTGCGGCTTCTCAACAGGCAGGTCCTCTCTTCATTAATCAAGAGAATCGCACCAAATGAGATTAAAAACGTGCGAATAAACTTGCGGAAAGATGTCCTGGCAGTTGACGTCCTACATCACAGCGCCCTAGAAGACCTACGTAGTATAACTGAGATCGACAATGTAAAGGTGCGATCAATGATCCCTACAGGCGGCGATGGCACTGCGGTAGTCATTTATGACGTCGACGTTGCCATTCCTAATGACGACTTGCCAATACTGAAAAAGCCAACGACAGAAAGAACTTTCATTACAAGGATCTTCAGACTGGGAAACACACGTTGTGTGAAAATATTGTTTGAAGGAGACAGCGTTCCTTCCCACATCGAAGTAGTTAGTACATGTTCGCCATCCGGTACGACCATTCGTACCGAAGCCCCTCTAGTGCTTCAAGTGTTGCAAGATTGTCCACGTAAAGTGTGTCTGCGTGAACAACGTCGTGTGCCCGCGGTGTTCTGTGTCTGATTCAGAAGACGCCTGCAGCACACATGTTCTAAAGTGCCCTAACTGCAGTGGTCGTCAGAAGGCCTCATCGAAGGATTTGCCGCGGGTGCGGAAGGAATTCGTGATCCTAAAACAAATGGCGCGAGACAATTCAATGCACCCAGAGGCTGCTGCCGCTGTTTGGCGACGTCGGCATCGACACCGAAAACTTTCACGAAATTACGCAGCTGCAGATAGGAACACGCCAGCCACCGTCAGAAGGACTGCCGCATCACCGCACACCGCCACCAAGACAGGTACAAGGAAAGCAAACAAAGCGGAGATGCTCGCCCGTCCTGAAGAATTGCCTAAGCTACCGAGGGCACAACTCCCGGCTAAGTTACCTCAAACCGCACCGACTTCGACGGCTTCGGCAACTTTTGAAGCTACGCTGGCTGATGACCTCCAGGTCATCAACATTCTGCGGTCGCTCATGAATGCCATTCGCGTTATACTTATCAACATGAAATCTTCGTCCGCGCAAAGCGCGCTACAGGTGCTGGACACTTTGAGTCCCGTACTTCCACCTCTTGGTTAAAATCATGGCTCTCCAGAAGCCGTCGTTTCGTGACAAAGTCCGGAACGCGTTAATATTTCAGTGGAACGCCAGAGGACTTGGGTCACGTGTGACGGATTTTCCGACAGTTTTTGTTCACAAATAGTTTCCCAGTCATCGTCATCTGCGAGCCCCTATCAGATAACATCAGACTGTCCGGGTATGAATGTCTCTAGTCCGCCACCCACGGAGAATGCAACAAGATAATCGTATCCATACGAAGTGATCTTGCGTATGTCCATCGTCCAGTGTCAGCTGACCAAGAGAACCAGTACATATGTCTGACAGTGAAAAAACGCAAGCTCACTTTCACATTAGTTGGAGCCTACATATCGCCCTCAAGTCGGCTGGACTGCGAGCGGTTACGGCGAATCACGACACTGACTCCGCAGCCTTTGGTGATTACTGGAGATTTTAATGCCCACCACTATCTCTGGGAAAGTTCTAAGATAAACCCGAGGGGCACAAGATTAGTGTCATTTGCCTCCGAACTAGAACTGCGCTTGTTAAGTGATGGAAGCCCCACCTTTCTGCGGGGAACTGCCTACTGTAGCTGCCTGGACCTCACCTTTGTTTCACGCTCCTTCACAAGAAAGGTCAGGTGGTTTCCGGATATCGAAACGCGTGAAAGTGACCACCTACCCTCTTATCTTAGGATTGAAGGGTTGACGGACTCCAAGTTAGCCGGCGCCACACAATGTATCGACTGACCGATGTTCAAATCAATTGTGGAAGATGGCTTTCGTCATGACTTCTCCTCCAGCCCAGAAGACATAATAAAGAATGCCCTAGAGGCTGCCCATCATTCGCTTCCGAGAACGTATACACGCATCCATTACGACATTGAGCTAGATAAGCTTCGTGCAATTCGTTGCCGTGCGGAACGGAGATACAGGTGCACGAGGTCTGTCCATGACTTGAGGTTGGCCAGAAGAACTGAAAAGAAAATTCAGCGTGGCAGGGACAAACTCGCATCGCAAAGATGGGAGTCATTCTGCGAGTCTTTGGATCCACGAAAACCTTTGTCTCACATATGGAGAACTGTTCGGGGTCTCCGTGGAACCCCTCAGCAGCGCCACCCTTTTAAGTCTTTGGTCCTTCACCAACAATGCAGCGAGACTGACGTCGCGGAAGCTTTCTGCAAGAGGATTGCAGGCGAAATTAGTTCCGCTGGAACATCGACGCTCCACCACTCACCGATTTCACGTGACCCCCGCATGGACCGTCCTTTCTCCATGGAGCAACTTGAAGCTACACTTGCCTTGTGCAAGCGTTCATCTTCACCAGGACCCAACAGTATAACCTACCGTGCCCTATGTAATCTTGGCGAAGAGGCTCGGAAAGTGTTCCTGCTCTTGCTCACCAGCAACTGACAGGCAGGTACGGTTCCCCAGGAATGGAATACAAGTCGCCTAATTCCACTGCTCAAGCCTGGCAAGTCACCTGTAGACATTGCTTCATACCGACCAATTGCGCTTGCCAGTTGCATCGGAAAACCAATGAATAAGATGGTTCTAGCACAACTAGAATGGTACCTTGAACATTACCAAGTATATCCAGATGCAGTGGCCTGTTCCAGGCGTGGCCGTTCTTCCATAGACAACGTTATCGAGTTGGTGACGTACGTCGAGCACCAGAAGTCCTGCAGAAGATTATCTGCCGCCCTGTTTCTGGATGTTAAAGGAGCGTACGATAACTTAACGCACGAAGCGATTTTCAACGCCTTAGAGGCAGTAGGCCTTGGCGGCAAAGACCCTTTTTCGATAACTGGCTATCTACATAAGAGATCCTTTTTCATACTTACTGAGGGTGGCACGACCTCCCCGCATTACAGCAACCGTGGGTTGCCTCAGGGCGGAGTACTGAGCCCAACGCTCTTCAGTCTAACACTCATTGGCCTTGCCGACATCCTGCCATGCACTGTTAGGCTCTCGATCTATGCCGACCACATTTGCATTTGGACGTCGAGTGTGACGCGACTGCAGCTTCGCGCGTGGCTTCACAAGGCAGCCACTTTAAGATCATCCTACCTAAGAGAACAAGGATTTCATATATCATAAGAAAAGTGTGCAGTAGTGGCGTTTACCATTAACTTAATCTCTCCATACGTGATATCCGTCGACAGACAACTCATCTCGTACAGCACGAGTCACAGATTTTTGGGGGTGGTCATTCACGAAATCTCTTCTGGACCCCTCATGTGAATTATGTGAGGAAACGCCTGACAGGAATTTGCCATATGTTCAAGTTCCATGCAGGAAAGACCTAGGGAGTACCAATACAATCCATGCTGCAACTGTACAGGGTCCTCTTTATTGGATTCTTGCGGTACAGCCTACCGGTCATGTCCGACACCTACAGAACTAACCTCAATATAATCCAAAGCATCCAAGCCCACGCCCTCAGGATATACCTTGGTCTACCGCGGAGTGCGTCAACGACTGAAGTTATTGCAGTCACTCAAGATTCCACTATTACAACGCACACTAGCATTGAAACAATGCGTGTGCACATAAGACACTTCGCCCAGCCTTCATGCGAGACACGGCATTCTTCTACATAAACGCAAATGGTGAACACCAGTGGAACTTACTCCACGTCAATACAACAGGAGACACAGCGCATGGACGGAGCAGCTAGCTCCATATTGTCCGCTTCCCCCTCCTCTTTAATTATCCTTTTGACTTGTTGGTAGCCGAGGAGAGACAAGTCCGCTATCTGTGCCAGCTTTCTTTACGGCGAGTTTACGTGCTAGCCGGTTCTCATCAATACTTGTTCAACCTTTCTTATTTCTACAGACCAAGCGAACAGGAACAGCCGGAAAAAGGATCTAACGAATTTGTCATGTGCCGTACACTGGAACTGCGCGCACAAATTTTAGGGACGGGGAGCGGTAAGACATATGGATATCCCACGCTTTATGAGTGCTTGGCCCTAATACCAACAGGCGATCGTTGTCATGCCGTCGTCATCATTTCATCGTTGTTTTTTAGTATTCCTTTATTTTATCTTTCCTGCCCTTATCCCATCCCCTTCTGCGGAGCACCCAACCAGACACGTAATCTGGTTAACCCATAAGCCTTTCACCTCTTGTTTTCCCTCCCTTCTCATTGCTTCTTTGTCAAGCCATTGTAATACTTCCATCGTTACCACTCAGTCGCTACCGCTGCGTTGTCATATTGTCGCCATCATGCCGCCAGTTTCCAGCCGTCATCATTGCGACGCCATTGCAGAGTCGCCATTTTATGGGCGTAGTCGTTTCATGGCCATCATATGATCGTAGCTGTTCAATTCTCTCCATTCCTTCGGCGTCACATCATCATTGTCAATCCGTCGTTGTTATTGGGTCGTGATCGTTGCAGTTTTGGGCAGGTGGGGACGGCGATGGCATGACGATGACGTAGTGACAACGACTGCGCAGTATTGCTCAACGATTGTGAAACTTGACGCCGTGATGCTGCCGCGACTGCTTATGTGGGAGCCATCACTAAATTTGACTTTCAAATGTAATTAACAATTGTTGTAAAATGAAACCACGGTACATAAAGCTTACCTTAAGTATATCTCACTGCAATATGCAATAACTTCCTTGCTCTGTTTTTTCTTAAGTATTCCGCAATTGTGGCTTCCACCGTCGCATTGGAAGTAATCTATTGTAAGGCTGCAGCAGTGATAGCTGGTGGCGTTGCCCAGCGAAGCCGTCTGCATAGAATCCCCGAAGAGAACATGTGACCTTGGAGTCGGTGATAACGCGCTGGCGGCGTCATATGTTCAACCCTCATAAGAACTGCTATCAGAGGCTTATTACTTGTATAGAGCGTGAGATGGCGCTTATACAGTATCACCTTGATGTATCAGTTGTTCTCATCGGCATTAACCAGCGAAATATTTTTTGCTAATGATTTGTGCATTCGGGGGCTCCGCAGTGTCCCAGTTTACCGACAACCATAGCTCCAACACGCGTGAATGAGAGAACGTCCATAACGTGCTCTTTAGCATATTGACAGGGTTCAAACATTACATAGCACTTAGCGAAATACTGCACGCGCAGAATTCAATGCTGGAAAACCGTCCTACGATGCGGCCTTCAATGGAGCCAAATCTTTGTACTCACTGCCAAGCTAGCATATCTTAAGAAGCCCCAGGCCTTGCTCTGACTATTGTTCTAATTTCGCATAGTTGTCTAATTTGCTTTATAAATAACACTAATGTAAAAAAGATGCAACAAATACTTTTCAATGTTCCTTTATGTCCTTTAAAACAAGATCTCCACAGACAAGGTAAATACTCCTGAAACTACATGTCTTGACGCAAGCCGTCTATAAGTATGGTCAGCCTAGGTGGTCGCTTGCTAAAACCACATGTAACGAATACGAAATACTTAGGTCCTGTCTCCATATTAATGATATCGGCACGTGTACTTATCTTTATCGGGCGACCACATTTCGCCGCCTAACAAATGTTATCGCACAGCGCGGGACGCGCCTGCATTTATCCAAAGTTTCCGGAAAGTTATGGATGCTTCTATCCGCTGCCTGTTGTCGCCGAATCTTGTGTTATCTGATTTCATCGCGTGACTCGAATAGTTTAGAACTTTGTGGAAGGCATGCGGGTCCCAACGATTAGTCTGGAACATTCGTCGACTGCTGTATAAAAGCCGACGCGCTTGACCCGCTGATCAGATTTTTCGACGATCGCCGACTGTGTTCGCCGCTTTCGTTGTGCTATAAGTGTAGCCTGTTTTGTGGGCACAGGTTCGCCCAATAAAATCTAGTTTTGACTTTCACAGTATTGTTACTGTGTTCTTAACGTCACCACCACGTGACAATATTGAGAGGCCTACTGTGAAAGCATTTCACCCGCAAGCAAATGTTAGAGGTTATCGCTCAGCGAAAACGCGCCTTTAAGTACCGGAAGTTTTTCGAATTTTATCGATGGTCCCATCTGTTGTCACTATTGTCGCCGAGTCCCGACTGATCATATTATTTGCGCGGCGGTAATACTGGTGTACATTCTAGAAATTGCGCGACCACCGACGATTACGCTGGAAGGTACATTGAGCAACATATGAATAGCAGGTGCGTGTGATTCGCAAATCAGATTTCGACAATCGTCGATTGCGGTCGCCGGCATCATCCTCGTTCAAGCGTCAGTTGCTTTTGCGGGCACACACACTCCTAATAAAAGGTTAGTTTCGTGATTCACAGATTTGCGACTCGGTATTTCACCATCACTAACACGTGGTTTCAATAATAACACCTGGTTTCACAAAGTGCAATGTACGCTGACACGACATAACACGTAGTTGTTAAATTTTGTCGCGGTTCGCCTAAATTTTCCTTGTGGATATTGACGTCTTGTTCTATGTCATGAGCAGGCAGAAAATATCGTGTACATGAATACGTCGTGCACTTTTTTTGATGTACTTTAAAAGAAAAGCACTCCTTAAGAATCGTGAAAGAAGAGACGTGGTATTTAAGCCGTGTATTGACTCAAAGCGCAACCATATTGAATATGGCGCAGAGCATCAAAGCATCACTGCAGACAGCGCGTCATGAACGATGCATGCAAAAAAATAGGCCATATGTGAAGCAAAAACGTCTCTAAAAAAGGTTCTTTTATAGCTATTTGGTGCACTTACAACAACGTAGAACTGTTATATTTTCGTTTTGACTCCATTTAGAGGTTAGAGATCAAGGTGAACAGAAAATCTCGTGTTTATCCTTTAACAGTTTTCTGTCGTAGGGCATTCAGATATTTTTTTAAGAGAAAAAACTACCGTTGTGCTACCACGTGTGAAATATAGCACGTGCGTAACTCATGCACTTTAGCGTATTGGCAAGGAGGTTCATATATTACATACCACAGACGGGTCCCCTCTAAATTCGGTAATCCAGCGGAATGGTTGCTCGGATACATGCACAAGTGTGCAGGCACGGCCAAATATATGCAGATTGTCAACCTACGATATATTGAAAACCCACCGCACATGCGCTGCCTAGTGTGCCAATTTCACCTGCATGTTTAACTTCCATTATAAACAACTAGAATGTAAAAATGTGCAGAAAATAGATTTCCTATTTCCGTCATAACCGTTAAAAAGACAACTCCACAAGAAGGGAAATATGCCTGAATCTATTTGTTTCGACACTAATGGTCTATCAGTACGGTCCCAACACTGGGCGCTTTGTGCCCTCACACTGTAAACGAAAATATACCCAGCTGGGAGGTTTTGCAGATATATGTTCCCGTTAAACTCCGATGCCTAACCACATACTCCGACACATCGGAGTGCATGAGGTATTAACTTTCATTATACTCCGTACGGTGAAGGACGGAATGTAACAGCATGAATTCTCCGGTTATACTCCGGTAGCCGGTTATACTCCGACAGTTTTTAACTCCGCGCTCTCGAAAGAAATACTCCGCACCATGGCTGTCATTGGCTGCCTGAGGAGTGACGTCAGCTGCCTCTCTAGCACCTAAAATCCAACATGGCGCTATTGAATTACGCTGGGATGAAGCAAAATGTAGGCCTGGCCTTCGGCCGCGCTCGTAAAACAAAAACAAAAAAGAAGTTTGGGGCTTGATGCGATCATCAGCATCAACGAAGGTTGTCGTCGACTGTAGCAAACGTTTGTGCCTGGTGCGAACTATTACACGTGCGACAGTGTCGTGCAGTGACCGACACAGCTGGCCGGACTGATGGCTTCGACCTCGCAAATGTGTGGTCCAAGGATCGCGTTTTCTCACGTGTTTCCCAAATGCAGTGGCCACAACTGATAATTTGATAATGATAAGGTTATTCTGAACTTCATATGCTGTAGCAGTGCCGAAATGTGCGCGTGTGGTCGCTTTACTGAAATATAACGCTCTGCGTTCCCCGTCGTGGACCAGCGGGAAGCTTCGTGTTTGCGGACGTAGATATCGTGCAAGCCTCGAAAGAGAACTGACAAGAAGAATGAAAAAGCTTCTCTGTGCGTGTGTGTGTTGCTGTGCCGGGCACAGCAATCTCATCACAATCGAGTGCTCGTACCCACCGACTTCGATACGCGCCGCGCACCTACATACGTTTGGAATCATTCCTGGCTTCTGTTACATACCAGCGCCGATGCGCATGTAACGAGTGTTGGCGTAGTGTTACAAACGGAGCTTTTGCGCGAATGATCGTTTTTTTTTCTTTCTTTTTTGAGATGAGGGAGTGTTTGATCTCCGTTGTGTCTGTATCATGCGCTTGTAAGAGCATGTATTTGAAGTCCGACAGCTGAATTTACGGTAAGCTGATGCTCAGGTGGAAAATTCGTCTTGTAGTGACTCGGGTAGTGTAGACTGTGTTTGCGCCTATTATAAATGCTGGTTATTTTTTTTTTCACCTTAACATCAGTACGCATGTTTGCATTGTTAAATTTCCTACAGCGTACTGTTTATAGTAAATGCGTCGACATGTAATACTGGAGGAGACTAGTGGTAATATGCATAGCATAGACATGAGATAACCTGCCTTCTGCTTTTAGCCTTTTTTTTCTATTGTATGTGCAGAGCCCTATGTGATGGTGCTATAAACTGCTTTCATATCAAGCAAATTACATTGCTGATCCCATTACCCTTAATTGAAATTACATAATTTCTGTACTGCTGTGTGCATTCCTTATAATCATATAATGAATAATCAAAGACAGTGTCTCCAGTTATGTTTAATGGTGCAAAGCACCCTGAGTGCTTTGCGCTACCCTGCAAAGTGTTATTGCTTTCTTGTCTGGGTTGCCATCTGAAATCGTATGCTAGTGCTGTTGACAGTGTGTTCACTTTTCTGCAGCTCTCATTGGTGGTGGGAGTGAGAATACTAAATAGGGCCTGAATGCTGCTTGAAAACTGGCATTGTTGTGCCACTGCAGGCTTGTAACTAGGAGCTGACTACCCTTCAGCAGTATTTCACTTCTACACACACTGAGCCAATAAATTTGTCACTAACGTTACTCAGTCAATATCGTTCACAGGTTTACACTGTATCCTGCACCATGCTGGCATTTTCAGCAGATTTGTGTAGACTGCTATAGTCCATACTGAGTAGCAAAGCAAACATGATTGGATCACTGAACCTGTTAAGAGACTACAGCCTTGTTCACAACATGCATTGTATGCACAGCAGATGTCCTTTCGACACTCCAGCATAAGCAAATTCATCATAAAAATAACCTGCTATATGAATGAAATCTGACATTTCCCTGCCATAACTGCATTGTTTCGTCATTCAAGTGCTAGTATTATTTCTTGTCCAGGGGCTGGTGGGTTATATACTAAAATGAGACAAATATTATTTTTCTTCAGGTTTAGGCTATAGTTCAATAATGACATGCAGCTATCATTAGCAAGACTGTCATGTCACATTACATTCAAAGCTGCTGCTTTCCTGATAGCAATACATTGCAGTGCTTGTGGTTTCGCCTTAAATAAACATCAGTGTCAATGAATTTTCAGGTAAGGTAATTGTTAAAAGTGAAGCTTTTTCTTTGCCTCCCATCCCATGGTTCTGTCTGGGTGGGTTGCGGGTCGTCTTCTTGCCAAATAGATTCAACCTTATTCTTTAAAAAAAAAAACATCCAACGGCAGGATTTGAACCTCAGTCTGCCAGCCGCAGCAGCCCCATGCTCTAACGATTTGGCCACAAAGGTTATTCTTTTTCCTTTATTGCCTGTTTTGACCAGAAAAATGGTACAACTGTTCAAACAAGGCAGTCTGTCTTTGCTGGCAGAAATGGATTACAATTTCTTCAATGCAATGAAGTCATCAAACACTAATGCAATATGGCAGTTGAAGCAGCACCCTATACACTTGTCCGTACTATCTGTCTGCACAACACATTCTATGAAATTTTCCCTACTGAGCGTACACTCACAGCAGCATATCTACCCTGCATGGGGGATTGGCCAAAAAGCAGGTGGTACATATCATGCAGCCAACAAACTCTTTAATGTAATCTCCACTTGTTGACGATTATGATTTCCATACTATGACACATGCCATCAACAGAGTAATTAGCAAAGAAGCGTGTACACATGTAGATTATGACGATATTTTGCATACAATGGCACATACCTATGTCATGTGATTGGCTGAGGAATAGGCAGTGCATATCGTGCCATCATCAACTAGCTTTATGAGATGATTGCTGCATGTTCTTAATGACTATAATTTTCATACTACAGCACATATACACAATGGGCTACCAGCCAAGAAGTGACTGGTACATTTAAAATATTTATAAACAAATACAAGCCAATATAAATTCTTCTCATCTGTATTCACAAAAGCAAGAATTACTAATTTGCTTATCGTTGCAGACCTAGATTACTGGTACATGGAACCTATTGACAACACTATTGATGATATTGTTCAGCTTCTTAATAAATAACTGGAAAGTTTCGTCTTCAGCAGGTATTGACAATATTAATTCTAAATTACTAAAAAATAGTTTAGTATCCAGCAAGTTTTTATTCCACATTTTTCATCAATCTTTTGATGACCGGTCAGATACCCCAAGATTGGAAAACAGCCAAAATCATACCCATCTTCAAAGACGCTGACAAAAATTTGGCTGAGAACTACCGACCAATATCACTAATGTGCATATGCTCTAAAATGATGGAACACATTATTGCATCTCATGTTTACCACCATCTAGAATTGAACTTTTTTCATAATCACCATGGTTTCAGGAGAGGTTTGTCAGGCAAAATGCAACTGCTTGAATTTACGACAGATTTACATTTTAACATGGACTCAAACCTTCGAACTGACAGCATCTTTCTGGATTTTTCTAAAGCTTATGACCGCATAGCCCATTGTCGCCTGTTCTTGAAGTTATCATCATTAAAACTTGATTCACTAACTCTATCCTGGCTTAGAAATTTTCTTTCTAACAGGCAGCAGTTTACTTTCGCTAACAGCTTCTCCTCTCCCCTTTCAGATGTTCCATCCAGTGTACCACAAGGAAGCGTTCTTGGTCCCTTACTCTTCCTGATATACATTAATGACATACCCAATAACTCATCATCATGCATGCGCATTTTCGCTGACGACTGCATTATCTATCGCTCTATTAACAGCTGTGATGACCACCTGATCCTCCAAAATGATCTTAATCAAATTATTAATTGGTGTGACACCTGGCTAATGACTAAATTCATCAAAATGTAAAGTGATGTCCTTCACCCGCAAGCGCACAAACTTGGACTATTCCTACTGTATTAAAAAGGTCCCATTATGTCGGACCTCATCATTTAAATATCTAGGCGTAAATCTTTCAACAAACCTCTCCTGGACTTCTCACATTACCACCATCTGTGCCAGGGCTTCTCGATCACTGGGTTACCTGCGACGTAACCTTCAGAACTCACCTCCACTTATCCGCAAACGGGCATTTCAAACATTTGTTCGCCCTCGACTTGAGTTCGCCGCTCCAGCCTGGTTTCCCCACCAAAATTACTTAACATGCTGGAATCAAACCAAAATAGAGCTGCACGTTTTATTTCCCCAATGATGACTACCATTCTAGCGTAACTCAAACATTCACCTTTCACTTCAGCTGCTAAGTAATCGTCGCGACATAGCCCTTTTGTCATTATTTCATAAATATGCCCACCACACTAACAAACCCTCCCTACACCTAGAAACGTCATCGCACATGTCGCACAGATTACGCAATCATCATAGCTTTACACGCATCTAGGGTAAAACAGAAGCATTTAACTCGTCTGCAAGTCCCCATGCCATTCGGCTCTGGAACAGCCTCCCCGACAGAATAGTTGCGGAAACTGATCGTGAAAAATTCTCCACTCACTCAACTCACTTAACCTTTGTTAACCATTCGTATCACACTCACTGTTCTGAGTTATTTTTCCTACCTTTTTCTTGCACTGTAATACATTTGTTACAAACTTATAGAAATCATTTTTATTGTACTCATATACAGCATTATGTAGCTATTATGTTTCTCTAACTTTTAGGCTGTGCACTTGGCTAGTGTTTCTTTATTATTATTATTATTATTGTTACTAAATTCTGTGTACTTATTTGCTTCTATGCCCCCCTTACTCAATCCCCATGTAGGGGCCTTGTAAGTTTTTTTACAAATAAATAAAATAAAGTATAACTGTTACCACATTACATAGCATGAATTAATGAAATCATATGCGTGAGCTGGTTTCTTTTCTGCCGAAGAGGCAAGAACAAGATGGCCTAACTTATCGCATTTAATTAACTGTTTCATGAAAACTTCACTTCACATAGATTCCAACATGTATGTTGGATCTGCATAACGTTTTTGTTCAGCAAACAAGTGCAATAAAGAGATTGTGGCTTAGGGCATCCACATGGTGACATGTGGATGCGCACATGTCACCATACACTTTACAAAGTCAAAATACAAAATACGCTTTACTCAATCAGAAGGTTCAAACACAGGCTCACTGAGCAAGTGAAGAAATTACACTAGCGCTTGGCTAACTAGCCAGGCTCGGCAATGGCAATTAAGTGCCAACTGTGGCCTCATGAGATCAGTCCACTTCTGTGAATAGTGCACTTACTGCAGGTTGTGTCCTTAAATATAAGACATGTACTGGGCGTGTCATGCACACACAAATGACGCTGCTGTCTCTTGTTTGCTAAAAAATCTATTTTGTCTAACATGAGGCACACGTGGGCCTAATGGAGTGCATCAGGATGTTCAGTGCTGAAAGGTTTAACAGCTGTGACAAGCATAATAATATCTGCTTTGTGTTATCTGAAGTGGCTGGGAATTGTTTTACATAACTGGTGCTGGCAAGATGGTGAATAAAAAAATGTGCACATGGCTAATAGGAGTGTAGCTGAGTGCGCATGACAACAACACATATCAGACATCTATTGAAATAAAACTTATACTCCACCTTGTTGTGGTGGTCACTTTTACAAGGGCAGCAAGCTTCCAGCAGCAGAAATGTTCTGCTTTGATATGCTAGAATAGATGAAGGGTGTATGTAGCATGACCAAGTTCCACGTGCCATCAAAGGTGATAAAGGAAATGTTTTTTTGTGTAATGCCTTATGGAATGTACCACAGGAGTACAACCTGTTCTGTGCTACATGTCTTGTCACAATGCAATGTGAGTATTGGAAATACTTAGTTAAATACATACTACACAAGAAGTAGCAGCTTTGTTAATAAATAAAGCCGGTCACTGACCAAGGTCAAAGTCAAAATAAAATGATGTTTCGTGATTCGTACTGATCCCTTGTTCACAATGGAATGTCGGATAAACACAAGCTTCAGTTTGTATTGTGACGTGGCTTCTTGGCATGCTCTGCGAGGGCATTTGTCACTGTGTGGCCTTTGGCGACATCATTCTTGTGCTCCTTGATACGGCTGCAGAAATTTCTGCTTTTGCTGATATAGACAGATTCACAGTCAGTGTATGGAACATTCTATAGCATGCCAGGAAGACGTAGCCAAGGGAGAGGATCCTTCACATTCGTCAAATTGCCTTTAAGCTTGCTTGATGGCACATGTGCGATTTGACACCACATTTCTTAAAAACACAAGCTAGGGCTTCACTCACACCTCGAATATACTTTGTTATCGGCTTTGTTGTAAATGTCAGAAAAAGCAACAAGTTTTGTATTGCAATGGGTGCAACAATATTTCATTGTTGCACTTGCTTACTTTTTGAAGCACAAACATGCACTGGTCTGTAAAGCTTCAGCTTATGTGGTTCCGTGATGCCATAAAGTAGCCTACTCTCATCACACAACTTGCACTGCAGCTTTTCTGTGCAGATGAAACGCATTGTCCCACTGATCTGCATGGGCCATGGCAATGCAGGAGCCTAGCAATGCTTATTGGTGCAGCTGTGTGTGTAGGAGTCAAATGCTTTTAAACAAAATTCATAAATATAAAACATTAACATTACCAAATAGATACCAGTAATGTGTGGACACACATGTAGATTTTTCACTATTTTTGTCATCCTTTGATGCAAAGTGCTCCCAAGGAGCCTGTAAGAGGAGATGGGGAAAACTGCGCATATATGGCTCGATGCTCCTCGATAACTTTTCTGGCTAGACTAAAAGTAATAGAACTGATAGGCTGTGTTACATCACTTCGCTGTGCTATCCAATATCATTAAGCTGACTGTGTACTGTTGCTTTGTTTCATTTTAATGTGTGGTAACTGCATATGAAACAATACCAGCTATGAGTACCTACTCGGAGCTTTATCATACTTTTGTAGAAATCAGCTTGTCAGCCTATTGTAGCTTGTGTTTACAATATAAAGCACAGCCAGAACCAGCTTGGCTGGTCATGATAATGTAAACAATGTTCACTGAACAGCACGAGGCTCTGTATCAGCCGCCACAGTGGTTACTGTAAAATAAAAAGCAACCCTTGGCTTGAAGTCGAAAGGCTCATTCAACTTACAAGCCATGCATCACCCCACTTTTCACTGAAAAACACAGAAACGAAAGATAGATGCATCTACTGGCCACATCATACAAATGGCCTTGTTTGCAGCCTGCAGTGGCTGACACAACATCCATGTGCCACCCCTACGCATATATGGCTCGATGCTCCTCGATAACTTTTCTGGCTAGACTAAAAGTAATAGAACTGATAGGCTGTGTTACATCACTTCGCTGTGCTATCCAATATCGTTAAACTGACTGTGTACTGTTGCTTTGTTTCATTTTAATGTGTGGTAACTGCATATGAAACAACACCAGCTATGGGTACCTACTCGGAGCTTTATCATACTTTTGTAGAAATCAGCTTGTCAGCCTATTGTAGCTTGTGTTTACAATATAAAGCACAGCCAGAACCAGCTTGGCTGGTCATGATAATGTAAACAATGTTCACTGAACAGCACGAGGCTCTGTATCAGCCGCCACAGTGGGTACTGTAAAATAAAAAGCAACCCTAGGCTTGAAGTCGAAAGGCTCATTCAACTTATAAGCCATGCATCACCTCACTTTTCACTGAAAAACACAGAAACGAAAGATAGAAGCATCTACTGGCCACATCATACAAATGGCCTTGTTTGCAGCCTGCAGTGGCTGACACAACATCCATGTGCCACACCTACGCATATATGGCTCGATGCTCCTCGATAACTTTTCTGGCTAGACTAAAAGTAATAGAACTGATAGGCTGTGTTACATCACTTCACTGTGCTATCCAATATCGTTAAGCTGACTGTGTACTGTTGCTTTGTTTCATTTTAATGTGTGGTAACTGCATATGAAACAACACCAGCTATGAGTACCTACTCGGAGCTTTATCATACTTTTGTAGAAATCAGCTTGTCAGTCTATTGTAGCTTGTGTTTACAATATAAAGCACAGCCAGAACCAGCTTGGCTGGTCATGATAATGTAAACAATGTTCACTGAACAGCACGAGGCTCTGTATCAGCCGCCACAGTGGTTACTGTAAAATAAAAAGCAACCCTAGGCTTGAAGTCGAAAGGCTCATTCAACTTCTAAGCCATGCATCACCTCACTTTTCACTGAAAAACACAGAAACGAAAGATAGAAGCATCTACTGGCCACATCATACAAATGGCCTTGTTTGCAGCCTGCAGTGGCTGACACAACATCCATGTGCCACCCCTACGCATATATGGCTCGATGCTCCTCGATAACTTTTCTGGCTAGACTAAAAGTAATAGAACTGATAGGCTGTGTTACATCACTTCACTGTGCTATCCAATATCGTTAAGCTGACTGTGTACTGTTGGTTTGTTTCATTTTAATGTGTGGTAACTGCATATGAAACAACACCAGCTATGAGTACCTACTCGGAGCTTTATCATACTTTTGTAGAAATCAGCTTGTCAGTCTATTGTAGCTTGTGTTTACAATATAAAGCACAGCCAGAACCAGCTTGGCTGGTCATGATAATGTAAACAATGTTCACTGAACAGCACGAGGCTCTGTATCAGCCGCCACAGTGGGTACTGTAAAATAAGAAGCAACCCTAGGCTTGAAGTCGAAAGGCTCATTCAACTTATAAGCCATGCATCACCTCACTTTTCACTGAAAAACACAGAAACGAAAGATAGAAGCATCTACTGGCCACATCATACAAATGGCCTTGTTTGCAGCCTGCAGTGGCTGACACAACATCCATGTGCCACCCCTTGGACTTCGTGTATTTGCTCAAAAAGCGAAAAAAGAAGGGGAAAACTACGCATATATGGCTCGATGCTCCTCGATAACTTTTCTGGCTAGACTAAATGTAATAGAACTGATAGGCTGTGTTACATCACTTCGCTGTGCTATCCAATATCGTTAAGCTGACTGTGTACTGTTGCTTTGTTTCATTTTAATGTGTGGTAACTGCATACGAAACAACACCAGCTATGAGTACCTACTCGGAGCTTTATCATACTTTTGTAGAAATCAGCTTGTCAGCCTATTGTAGCTTGTGTTTACAATATAAAGCACAGCCAGAACCAGCTTGGCTGGTCATGATAATGTAAACAATGTTCACTGAACAGCACGAGGCTCTGTATTAGCCGTCACAGTGGTTACTGTAAAATAAAAAGCAACCCTAGGCTTGAAGTCGAAAGGCTCATTCAACTTATAAGCCATGCATCACCTCATTTTTCACTGAAAAACACAGAAACCAAAGGTAGAAGCATCTACTGGCCACATCATACAAATGACCTTGTTTGCAGCCTGCAGTGGCTGACACAACATCCATGTGCCACCCCTTGGACTTCGTGTATTTGCTCAAAAAGCGAAAAAAGAAGGGGAAAACTACGCATATATGGCTCGATGCTCCTCGATAACTTTTCTGGCTAGACTAAAAGTAATAGAACTGATAGGCTGTGTTACATCACTTCGCTGTGCTATCCAATATCGTTAAGCTGACTGTGTACTGTTGCTTTGTTTCATTTTAATGTGTGGTAACTGCATACGAAACAACACCAGCTATGAGTACCTACTCGGAGCTTTATCATACTTTTGTAGAAATCAGCTTGTCAGGCTATTGTAGCTTGTGTTTACAATATAAAGCACAGCCAGAACCAGCTTGGCTGGTCATGATAATGTAAACAATGTTCACTGAACAGCACGAGGCTCTGTATCAGCCGCCACAGTGGTTACTGTAAAATAAAAAGCAACCCTAGGCTTGAAGTCGAAAGGCTCATTCAACTTATAAGCCATGCATCACCTCACTTTTCACTGAAAAACACAGAAACGAAAGATAGAAGCATCTACTGGCCACATCATACAAATGGCCTTGTTTGCAGCCTGCAGTGGCTGACAATATCCATGTGCCACCCCTACGCATATATGGCTCGATGCTCCTCGATAACTTTTCTGGCTAGACTAAAAGTAATAGAACTGATAGGCTGTGTTACATCACTTCGCTGTGCTATCCAATATCGTTAAACTGACTGTGTACTGTTGCTTTGTTTCATTTTAATGTGTGGTAACTGCATATGAAACAACACCAGCTATGGGTACCTACTCGGAGCTTTATCATACTTTTGTAGAAATCAGCTTGTCAGCCTATTGTAGCTTGTGTTTACAATATAAAGCACAGCCAGAACCAGCTTGGCTGGTCATGATAATGTAAACAATGTTCACCGAACAGCACGAGGCTCTGTATCAGCCGCCACAGTGGATACTGTAAAATAAAAAGCAACCCTAGGCTTGAAGTCGAAAGGCTCATTCAACTTATAAGCCATGCATCACCTCACTTTTCACTGAAAAACACAGAAACGAAAGATAGAAGCATCTACTGGCCACATCATACAAATGGCCTTGTTTGCAGCCTGCAGTGGCTGACACAACATCCATGTGCCACCCCTACGCATATATGGCTCGATGCTCCTCGATAACTTTTCTGGCTAGACTAAAAGTAATAGAACTGATAGGCTGTGTTACATCACTTCACTGTGCTATCCAATATCGTTAAGCTGACTGTGTACTGTTGCTTTGTTTCATTTTAATGTGTGGTAACTGCATATGAAACAACACCAGCTATGAGTACCTACTCGGAGCTTTATCATACTTTTGTAGAAATCAGCTTGTCAGTCTATTGTAGCTTGTGTTTACAATATAAAGCACAGCCAGAACCAGCTTGGCTGGTCATGATAATGTAAACAATGTTCACTGAACAGCACGAGGCTCTGTATTAGCCGTCACAGTGGTTACTGTAAAATAAAAAGCAACCCTAGGCTTGAAGTCGAAAGGCTCATTCAACTTATAAGCCATGCATCACCTCATTTTTCACTGAAAAACACAGAAACCAAAGGTAGAAGCATCTACTGGCCACATCATACAAATGGCCTTGTTTGCAGCCTGCAGTGGCTGACACAACATCCATGTGCCACCCCTTGGACTTCGTGTATTTGCTCAAAAAGCGAAAAAAGAAGGGGAAAACTACGCATATATGGCTCGATGCTCCTCGATAACTTTTCTGGCTAGACTAAAAGTAATAGAACTGATAGGCTGTGTTACATCACTTCGCTGTGCTATCCAATATCGTTAAGCTGACTGTGTACTGTTGCTTTGTTTCATTTTAATGTGTGGTAACTGCATACGAAACAACACCAGCTATGAATACCTACTCGGAGCTTTATCATACTTTTGTAGAAATCAGCTTGTCAGGCTATTGTAGCTTGTGTTTACAATATAAAGCACAGCCAGAACCAGCTTGGCTGGTCATGATAATGTAAACAATGTTCACTGAACAGCACGAGGCTCTGTATCAGCCGCCACAGTGGTTACTGTAAAATAAAAAGCAACCCTAGGCTTGAAGTCGAAAGGCTCATTCAACTTATAAGCCATGCATCACCTCACTTTTCACTGAAAAACACAGAAACGAAAGATAGAAGCATCTACTGGCCACATCATACAAATGGCCTTGTTTGCAGCCTGCAGTGGCTGACAATATCCATGTGCCACCCCTACGCATATATGGCTCGATGCTCCTCGATAACTTTTCTGGCTAGACTAAACGTAATAGAACTGATAGGCTGTGTTACATCACTTCGCTGTGCTATCCAATATCGTTAAGCTGACTGTGTACTGTTGCTTTGTTTCATTTTAATGTGTGGTAACTGCATATGAAACAATACCAGCTATGAGTACCTACTCGGAGCTTTATCATACTTTTGTAGAAATCAGCTTGTCAGCCTATTGTAGCTTGTGTTTACAATATAAAGCACAGCCAGAACCAGCTTGGCTGGTCATGATAATGTAAACAATGTTCAGTGAACAGCACGAGGCTCTGTATTAGCCGCCACAGTGGTTACTGTAAAATAAAAAGCAACCCTAGGCTTGAAGTCGAAAGGCTCATTCAACCTATAAGCCATGCATCACCTCACTTTTCACTGAAAAACACAGAAACGAAAGATAGAAGCATCTACTGGCCACATCATACAAATGGCCTTGTTTGCAGCCTGCAGTGGCTGACACAACATCCATGTGCCACCCCTTGGACTTCGTGTATTTGCTCAAAAAGCGAAAAAAGAAGGGGAAAACTACGCATATATGGCTCGATGCACCTCGATAACTTTTCTGGCTAGGCTAAATGTAATAGAACTGATAGGCTGTGTTACATCACTTCGCTGTGCTATCCAATATCGTTAAGATGACTGTGTACTGTTGCTTTGTTTCATTTTAATGTGTGGTAACTGCATACGAAACAACACCAGCTATGAGTACCTACTCGGAGCTTTATCATACTTTTGTAGAAATCAGCTTGTCAGCCTATTGTAGCTTGTGTTTACAATATAAAGCACAGCCAGAACCAGCTTGGCTGGTCATGATAGTGTAAACAATGTTCACTGAACAGCACGAGGCTCTGTATTAGCCGCCACAGTGGTTACTGTAAAATAAAAAGCAACCCTAGGCTTGAAGTCGAAAGGCTCATTCAACTTATAAGCCATGCATCACCTCACTTTTCACTGAAAAACACAGAAACCAAAGGTAGAAGCATCTACTGGCCACATCATACAAATGGCCTTGTTTGCAGCCTGCAGTGGCTGACACAACATCCATGTGCCACCCCTACGCATATATGGCTCGATGCTCCTCGTTAACTTTTCTGGCTAAACTAAAAGTAATAGAACTGATAGGCTGTGTTACATCACTTCACTGTGCTATCTAATATTGTTAAGCTGACTGTGTACTGTTGCTTTGTTTCATTTTAATGTGTGGTAACTGCATATGAAACAACACCAGCTATGAGTACCTACTCGGAGCTTTATCATACTTTTGTAGAAATCAGCTTGTCAGTCTATTGTAGCTTGTGTTTACATATAAAGCACAGCCAGAACCAGCTTGGCTGGTCATGATAATGTAAATTAACAATGTTCACTGAACAGCACAAGGCTCTGTATCAGCCGCCACAGTGGTTACTGTAAAATAAAAAGCAACCCTAGGCTTGAAGTCGAAAGGCTCATTCAACCTATAAGCCATGCATCACCTCACTTTTCACTGAAAAACACAGAAACGAAAGATAGAAGCATCTACTGGCCACATCATACAAATGGCCTTGTTTGCAGCCTGCAGTGGCTGCAGAACATCCATGTGCCACCCCTACGCATATATGGCTCGATGCTCCTCGATAACTTTTCTGGGTAGACTAAAAGTAATAGAACTGATAGGCTGTGTTACATCACTTCGCTGTGCTATCCAATATCGTTAAGCTGACTGTGTACTGTTGCTTTGTTTCATTTTAATGTGTGGTAACTGCATATGAAACAACACCAGCTATGAGTACCTACTCGGAGCTTTATCATACTTTTGTAGAAATCAGCTTGTCAGCCTATTGTAGCTTGTGTTTACAATATAAAGCACAGCCAGAACCAGCTTGGCTGGTCATGATAATGTAAACAATGTTCACTGAACAGCACGAGGCTCTGTATCAGCCGCCACAGTGGTTACTGTAAAATAAAAAGCAACCCTAGGCTTGAAGTCGAAAGGCTCATTCAACTTATAATCCTGACATTTTGGTGGTGGAGCAAAGTACGCTAGCACAGAATAAAATTACACTGCATACGCAGAAAGGTAACAAGTCCCCCCACACCATCTTCTTTGTTTCTCCATTTTTCGACATTTCTGGCCTCAGAACACACCTCGCATTATATTAAGAGTTCATTACACGAATTTAACACATTTATTTTTAGCTTTGTTTTTCTACCGACACGCCGTACTTGCTCTGTGTGCGTGCTGCATTCACCTCGCGTAACAGTGGCGAGTTGGAAGTTGTCACATTGCAGTTTGTGCCGTCTTTCCTTTCCTGATTTAGAAGACAGTTAGTACTTCATCAGTGTGGTTACGGTGTATTAATCGCAATCTTGAAAAAGATAATCGGCACTGTTGTTCAGGTGGGTCAATCCATCACGGTATTCAAAGTCGCACTATATGAGGCACCGCGCAATCAGGAAAATTCCTTGTAGTACGTGTTCGATTCTGTTGCAGGCACTTCTGAACTGCTGTTTGTCGAATAAACTTGAAGAGTGTCACGGAGGATTTTCTTGGTGACAGTGATAACAATGGCAGCAGTTGTTATTTCACTTTATTTTGCGATGGCAGTTTGCAGTAACGATTATGAATAAAGGACCCGGCAGGCACCCGCTTTTATGTGTCCTTCCCATTTCTTAGCAGCATCACTACGTGCTGTCATCGTAATACACATATTTATGCCACCCTTTTTCTCTGAGAGGCTGAAAGTACCACCTCACGTTACATCCCTATTGCAAAACCCAGTACCCAGTGCAACTCCGGATTATAGGCCCAGTGCCGTGCTCGCGGCACTGCGCCCATAATCCGGAGTTCCAATATATATATTATATATATATATAATATATATATATATATATTATATATATAATATATATATATAAAGCAACAGAGAGCGTTTTAGTGCAATGATAAAAATGTTTAAAAATTAAAATGCTTCGAACAGGATTCGAACGTCGGACCAGAGTTCACAAGCCCGGTACTTTGCCACTAGCCACACAGGATTTTTGCCATCTTTGTCTGGGCGTTGGAACGGGAGCGCTGTAGCCGGACCAACTTGTTCCGGCGGGTAAAAGACGGGGGGCTGGGATTGGGCCACCTCTTTGTACGGCAGCTGGTAAACCAGTTTTTGTTCTTTAGGGACTCAACTGACCCTTTCTTGCGCACGGTATGCCAAATAAGGCTGAGTATGTGGTTTCAACCTAAGAGTTTTCGGGAGGTATTCGAGGTTTTCACAAAGAAGCCGTATCTAGTGTCAAATTTCTTTCAGTGCACTTCTCGAATGATTACCTGTATGGTGTAAACAAAAAGAAACTGCAATGTGCTTTGTGCGGCATTCTTTTGCCAGTGCCATTGTACAGGTCCATGTACGGTGGAGGCTCAAGCAGCGATGTTTTAAAGAGAGTGAAGAAAATGCAGATCCCGCCAGGAACAAAAACCTTCTTTATTAAAGTAAACACTGGAACATTACCAGTTAAGAAGTTTTTGGAGTGGAAGGAAGTAGTTTTACCGTGGGGAACACACTGTTTAATTTGCAAGCAGACTGAGAAAATAGATGATGTTTTTTTAAGCTGTTGGGAAGGCGTGTTTTTCTGGGATGTATTGCAGAGGACACTAAAGAAATTCTACTAGACCCATATGGTATTCGTTACTTAAGCATAGATAATGAGGATGGGGTGCCTTTTGATCTAATTATGCTCTTGGGCCTCCACTGTATTTGGCGCACGAGAATGGCAGGATGCCATGTTGATAAAGATGCGCGGTCTGCACGAATGTATTTCAGGGAACAGATGCACTGGTTTATCGCTCTCCATAAAGCGACAGAGGAACCACTTGAGTGGCTCCCAAGAGTAGAGCCGTTGGTGGATTTGCGCGAATTTTGATTAGACTGAGCCAGCACGATGCTGGTTAAATACGTGCTCCCTCAGAAATGCGTATTATACTTTGGTTTTCGTTATGGTGATTGTTGTCTCTTGTGAAAAGCTATGTACCAAAATCAAGCAATAAGTAAAAAAATTGGAAAAATACACCACGCCAGCAAATTAACATCAACGGATAATTTGACCAGTGGCGTAGCTAGGTCGTCTGGCACCCGGGGCCCATGGGTCTTCTGTCACCCATTACCCCCCCCGTTTGTAGTCGAGGATCTCAACAATTTCCTGGTGTCTCGGAAGTGCCAGAACATCGATTTTGACTTGCATTGGTATTTTAACTTCGAAAAAAGTGCTAAATGAACCCTGAACGCTGTATGGGCTGTTACTGCCGATTTCGATAGCCGTTTCTTGTTCTTCACGCGATCGATATGCAACGTTTTCTTAGTTCAGTGATGTCTTTCAGTCGACAGTTCAGGCTAGTTCTGGGAGCCTTCGGCGACATTACATATGCCTGTGCTTATGACGCATCACATCGGCGCTCATCGCTTCTTGTGCTGGCACTGTAGACATGAAAAAAATGTTTAATTAAGAACACCGATGCGATAGCTGAAATATAAAGTGATTTATCCTTGTTAGACTTCTTGATTCCTGAGCCCAGACGTGCCGATAGCGCGCAGACGGACTCGGCGGATACGCTAAGCCTAAGCTTCGGTGGGGACCGATCTCGGCGCGGGTAGCTGGCGAAAGAAGATGTGTGTCTTTGAGCCTGAGAACTTTTTTTAGTACAATAGGGAATGCGGAAGCGTACGAATCGCCTCAGCTTTGTTATCGGTGCGACAATATGAATTAGCGGTAGGCTTCAAACTCGGGGCCCGTTCGGGCGCGTTTGAACGACTTCTCCACAACACTGCGACAACGGCGACAACTCCCAGTCAGATGTTACGTGGGAACTACTAAAAAACGCGGCGCCCTTTGCGTTTGCGTGGTTTCGTTCAAGAATTTGGCTATCCGCCCAGTCAAAAGGGAAAATGCAAAAAAACGAAAGTTATCTTCAGTGTCAAATGTGCATGAATAAATAGGGCAGGTCAAGCACCTTTATTCCAATTAGGTTGCGACACGAAATAGAGTTTATGGCACCAAGATATAGCGTTATTTAGGACAAGAGACTTGTATCAAGCGATGAAATAGTTTAAAGCATTTAATATTCAACAGCGCTCGTCTTTGCGTACTGGAACCAGCGCGGCAAAAACACAACCAGCACAGTTTCTAGTGCGAACCAGCAAACTGCAGCGAGAACCAGCGCCTGTAGCAAAAACCAGTGTGACCCAGCGTACTCATGCAGTGCGATCCAGTGCCAAAAACGCGCTGGTTTCACACTGGAAGACACTGGTTTTTGCAATAGAGATTCGTGGTCCAGTTATTTACGCGCAAATACATTTACAAGCCATTCACGCATGCACCCTGGTTATGCATTTGAGCATTAGCTCTTAATCGTAGCACTGTGTAGCAGTCTGCTGCAACTGTTAATTTCAGCAGCAGCCCTGACGTGTTTGCTTGTTCTGAATACTGTTAGTGTATAACCTTTACTCGTGTAGTGAGACATTTTTGTCACCCTCAATATAAGGACAGGGAAAAGGCACCATGTAAGGTTTCCTCTAAGTGTGCTGAATTTGCTAACCCACGCTTCTCTAAACCACACATACACACCCTGAAACGAAGGAGGCCGGAGGCTAATAGGATTACTGATGCTCACCCAAACAAATGTGTGATGTAGATAAAAAAAAATTTAAAAAGAAGGAATGAAGGAAGATATGAATGAGTGCTTTAACTTTCCACATTTGTACATTTTCCAAATGAATCACCCACATGTTCTTTCCATGTTTTTTGGCAAGCGTTAGTTTTAAATGACTGCAACACACCAAAGGGACACTAAGTACGTTTAAAGTTTTTGAGTAAGACTCCCATGCTTTTTCTTTAGACTGCCAACGTTGACAGGAGCATTTGGTTGCGACTTGAAAGCATCACTCTTACACAGACTTGTGCTTGTTGCTAATAATAGAAAGGAACACATTTATTTACAACTGTTAAGGAACTAATTAACACTATAAGCTATAAAGGTTTGAAAAAGTAACTGACCGTTACATTAAAAAGTATAAATTTTTGAGCATTGTTTTTTACTTGAAGTTCCTGATGATAGAATACAGAAAAAATAAAGATGTTTGGCAAAGCTTAAGTCTTGCACATCATAACCGTTAAATGCTTCCACAGGGCCTGGAGTTTAAGAAGTGTTGCTACAGCTTCCCTTGCTTCCATGTATGATGCAACACTAAACACCCCAGGGTGTGTGTTTGCTTTCATCATACTTAGCCTCCAACTTACATATCTATGGCTGCGATCTGCATCAACGTATTCTTTTACCAAAGTAGAAGAAAAGAAATACCCAAGAATCTCTCTCAACTGAATAGGTTTGGGCATGTTGCTATGTAATTCATCATTAAGCAGAATACACAGCGCAGTAAAGACAAAGGACAGGTCAAGACAGGACAAGCGCTACCTGGCCATACAATCATTTGTAAGGTCAGCTTGGTTGGTTTATTCTAGTTTCAGGAAAAGAATGCGAAGTTCTTTTGACGAAATATAAACAATTGAGGAGCATCAGTTAAGTACCGTCACATGCAATTTTAACAGTTCCTTCCAATCTTTCCCTGCAGGGGTAAATTATGTGAAAGCAGCCCAACATTACGAGTTTAAAAGTTCTGATATAGAGAGCAGAGACAACTGTCTCTATATATTTTGCTTTGTTGAACATACTTTAGTAGAGTCTCTTGCTAGTCTCAACAAAGCTTTATAAAGAAACATTCATTTAGAAGTGTGCCGAAAAAAGTTTTTTTTTTTGCACCCCTTCTGTTCTCAGTGCAGGAGTCCATGGTGTTCAGACGTGTTGCAATGGATATGTGAACGAATGGAGAAATGAGCTAACCTCTCCACTCATCCCTTCTTATGCTAGGCAGTTGCAAAAGCAGTAGTTTGAGCCAAGTCATTGTTAAAAAGACACAATCTAATGCATAAAATAATCCTACCATGTAATCTTTGAGTTAAATAGCTAATTACTTCATTCTAGATGCTAACTCCTGAAGTGAAACTTCCAAATGAAAAGGCATGCTCTCACAAGGCATTCTACCATCAATGACTATTTAGTGTTTGCATAAGGAAAAGTCACCAAAAATGTAATTCAGTATGTAACAGAATTACTTAACTTGCCTGTTAACATATGTAACATAAAACTTCTGTACATAATTGCTGGTACACAAAAGGGAATGATTACAAGGTTATTTCATAACTTGTAGCATGTTATGAACAAGTCTGCCCATACCCTTCCCTACTGTCACATATAACTTGCGAAGCGTTAACTAGTCTGCAGAAACAAACTTGTAAATGATTTCACAAGCACTTATGCCTAGCCTTCTTGAAAGCATGTGGTATGCCTCAAACTTTTGCTACCTACGCTTCATCACAGGATTTTAGTTCAGAACACACTTTCGAAGCATGCTTACATGCCACGCAAGCTTTTCCATAGATATGTAGTCAGTATTGTTTACACTTGTTTTCTTTGAATAAACGTGTAGTTGAGAGCCAGCTCGTGTGTTGCAATCGTATTTTCTTTGCCCCCATCTAGTTAGTGCTGCTGCTTGTCAAATATAAGTGTCTAGCGAGCTGGAAAAGGTTTTTATTTCAAAAGTGCAGTAATACGACACTTTGTATCGAGCTGACCACAGAAATACAAAAAAAAAGAAATAGGTTGAACCTTTTTTGGTACACAGTAGTGCAGACTTCTGTGTTGCGCCAATGTTACACCTTTTTGCCATGCATGGCAGTATGCCTCATTCATAATGGGTTAATAAAGTGCAACAAAAATTCAACCACAACATGGACGACAGTCATCTTAGTTTTTATTGCAGTGACACTCGAGGTGAAATCACACACAGGAAGCTTTGAACATCTGTCTACACTTGAACATACTTCTCTACACACATTTATACACTTTTTGTGAGCAATTGACATCCAAATGAAAAAAAAAAGTGACCAATCCTCCGTGCAGCCACAACACACCCATGTAGAGGGCACATTCTATGGTGAAAATCAATTCTACACATCCAGCTCCCAGACAAGCCTGCTTTGCACAACAGAACTGTTTGAGATGCCTGTAACCCGCACTAAGGATAATGCCTGCACCCAGCTAGAAATGTCATTGTACCCAGTAAATGATGCACTGACCCATGAATGTGTCCATGATGCCTTATGAGCTCGGTTGATTTGAATCGCGGACTACTGCATTTCCTGGACTTCAAGTAGCATACCGCCCCATTCTCACGAGTTTAGACAAAAATATAAAATTCATAACGCTGCATAAGATGCACCTATTTTAACTCAGTCGACATGATGAAACGCAATTGTGCACACTCATACACTCGCCTCAAAATGCAGTATTTGCCCATTTTAGGGCAGTAAATTTTTTGTAAACAAATTTTTTTACAATCCACAAAAACTCCATTTAGGTGCATATAACAAACTCTTTATTACTGCATTTCAATCGAAGTCATCGGAGGCCTCGTCCGCCAATGCTGTCAAAAAGTTCAGCTGCTTCAACCGGTGGTATCGCTAGGTCACGGTCATCTGCTTCTGATTAACATTTGAGACCTTGTAGACATGTCACCGGCAGTACTTCTGCCACAGTGTGCTCGAGGAAAAGAAATGCTCCTTTTAGACATGCCAGCATGCATAATAGTTTCATGCATATATATGAATATATCAGTCACGCCGTTGTAAAGCAGCTGTTGCCCTGATGAAGACGTCCCCTTGTAAAAAAGTAGGCTTCAGCGACATTCCTTGCGCATATTACCATTGCACAAGATGCATCGACGCAAATTATAGAAAAAGAAAAGTGACTTAGAGTCAGAAAAACATGATACATTCTTAACCTTCATAGTTTCCCCGCACCTTCCTTTCTAGAGTATTTTTCTAGTACTAGAGTTACTTGCTCAGCAAACTTGTATTACAGTTCCTGCTCCTTGAAAGGACCATTTACTAGGTTCAATCGTTAAATACGAACACGTCAGGCTGGTAGGGCATGTGGTCACTCATGGTGCCCCAATAATACTCTTTTGCGCATCTTGGTCAGCCTCCAAATTACTGTGAAATTCCTTTCCCACCTTGTTTTTGGAGATATGTGAAGACATTGGTCCCTTTTTTGGACTGAGCTTGACCTGAATATCTAGACAACTGAAAAACAAAGCTGTGTTCACACAGAAAATGAAAGGAGTGTTCAAAAAGGAAGGTGGCGGAAAAAAAAGGAGTGGCTCAGCCAATGAAGTTTCACATTTCTAACCGCTGCAGGCAATGAACTGCCTTGCATGATAATGACACGCACAGAAGAAAATTTATTACAAATAAGCAAGACATAGGGAGGATGGTAATAAAGATGAAAACATGAGAAATACAGGGTTTGACACTATGTATACAGTATGTTATTAATTTAAAATACCTCACAGGCCCAAAGTGCATTGAGTAAGGGGGTTTAGTTATTACAATGAAAGTACAAGCAAACTTGTAAGGAACAGGGTTACTAAGCAAGTTAACATTGAAACGTAACACAACAAAGTAAATTGCAATGCAAAAGGTTCCGACGCAAGTGAAAAAGAAAAAAAAATGCAACACAACAAAATATGTTTGCAAAGTAAGCACTAAAAGAGCATTTGGGTACAAGTGAAGAAAATGCAACACATTACAAACTTAACGACTAATCTATGATACAGCACTATTGGAAAAAATTCACCTCAAGCTTGTGACAGAATGTATACAGGTTATCAGAGGCGATATGGTCGGGAAGATCATTGCACGTGCGGATGGCTTAAAAGCGTTCGTGTTACCAAAGATGCGTGTGAAGCTGAAGTGGTTATGTAGGTTGCATGACGTGAAAAGGGGGTGTTCAATACGTAACGAGGCTATTTCATTGCTGCAGACGTACTTGTCAAGATTTAACATGTACGAAGTGAGCGTATTTTTTACACCAAGGACACCGCTGCTTTTTGCCGTTGTTTTGTTGATGCGATCTATGCATTATACAGTATATTACAGCGTTCACTATCAGCAAGAATCTCATTACTTGCGATTGCAGGGTACAACCAAGTTTCTGTGAGCACAAGAATATCTGAATCATTGTCTTCTAGTAAAGAGCAGATAGTGTTGTGCTTGGGCATTACGCTTCAAATGTTAGTAAATGATATCAGAAAAGGAGGGACCAGAGGTGGTGTGGGCTTTTGGTGGTGCTTTCATGCACATGCCTTAGTTGCTAGCTGTCTTTATGATAAAACAACAGCTTTGCTGACACAGTCGAGTATATAAGTTTTGCCATACACGCGCATCCTGCCAATCGAGATTAAATGTTTTCTTTTGTGCTTTAGCAAAGTTTATCAGTATTTTCCTTGCCTGTCGTGTAGCCAGTGAAAAATCTTTGCCGATTGAATATTTAAATCCCTTCAGTTTTGGAGCAGACGCAAGGACTTGGTGCTTATCCTTAATGAAAGTCAGTTTGGCTATTATTAATATATACAGTATGTTTGTCATCTGAGTCAACGAAGAAGGCAAAACGAGGACTGACACAGCAATGGTTTCCGTGTTTGTACATGTACAAGAGGTAAAAAAACTCTCCATAGTGTGCAATGCTCTCAATTACAATACTGTGACTCGTCCGTTCTACAATAAAGGCATGAATGTGGTTATCAAAGTATTTTGTGTTGAGAAGTGTTGCAAGAACAAACAACTCTGAGCCACACATTGCAATCAGTGTTACTTCAGCAAAGTGTGGGAGGCCATCATTTGGTATAAATATAGGTAGCACGCAGCCCACATTCACTTCCCTTTCAGAGATGGTAACTGAAGCTACAGAGTGCATGCTTGTAGTAAGCAGTCCCAGCTCGTGAAACCTATCCTTTAAGAGATCAGGTAGTGAGCTTGGGTCAATGCTCTTGCTCCCTACAGTGACATATATATCTTGGGGCTGAGCTAAGGCATACATCAAGTGCATCTGATGCCGGCGACTTAGTGTTGAACATATGTTCTTGAAGTTGTGAATTCTCTTAGCAAGTGATTTAAAAAATTGATGCTTAGCTTCGAAACGCATGCATGACAATTTAGAAAGGGGGCCATACATAAGTAGAAGCCTCGGGTAGTGGATTAAGTAGTGCATTTTCGGAATTATGTTTACATCTGGAAATGTTTCTCTAAATGCATCATAGAAATCCTCTATCAGAACTTTCAAATACGCAGCTGCACTGCGGCTCACTTGTGGTGCAAGAACTATGTCCACTGCGCTGCGCAACATGAGGTACACCTCATAAGCAGAATTTCCCTTTTGGACACTGTCACCGACAAGAAGAGAAAAAAAACGAAAGAAACAGAGCTTCTCAGCTGCGGAGCCCTTTATGACGGAGGTTCCAAATATTGCCTGGCGTGACAAAGGGGGTATCCTGGACTTTTTATCTGCTCCTTGAAAAGCAAACGTAGCAAGACTGTTATTCAACTGATCTAGTATGATAACACGATTTGAGATCAAGTGTCTAACAACATACTTCATGACAAATGGAATGATGCCTTCAAATAGATCATGCATTACATCTGGTGGCAAGCCTTTGGTTACATCGAACGAGTGAAGTGAACTCAGACAGCTTTCACCCGTGATACCATATGCGTTGGAAAGACTTGGATCCTGCTTTGTTAGCTCAACATGACGTGCATGCATTTGCCTTGTTCTGATTGTGAAGTCTCTTTCATGCCACTTTTCATTGATCTCTTCTTTCGAAGCCATGCAAAAGCGGCAAATGCGGCCGGACGAGAAGCATTCACGGAAACCACCAAGCTGGTGGCTTGACAAATTGTCACCACTCACAAGCAATAGTGACCCTTTAATAATTGCTCCATTAAGGTTGATACCATTTGTTTCAAGTTGACGGATGTCATTAACAAGTGGCTGAAGAACTTCGTGCAGAGTGAACTTCGATACAGTGGATGTTTTAGCTAGGAGAACAAGGTATTTATCATCCAGTTTCGATCGGGACTTTGGTGGCAAGTTCAGGATTGTCAAATATCCAGCCAGAACTTTGTGCTTTCCTCGCTTGCTCCCCAAGGGGTTGCAAATCTCAAATTCATCAAAATAGAGCTGGAGAGCCAACAGCTTCTGAGTGCTTGCATTTTTGAATATGCTATGCTGTTTAAAATATGTGCCATCACATATGTCCCGCAGCAAAGTTGAGCTGGGTTCTTCAGTTTCCTCAAAAAGATTGCGCACTGCTGCTACAGCACTCAGGGTTTCCAAGAGCGGGATGTATTCAAAGCACTCACTGTCACCTTGATTTGAAAGATGGATGGTCTGAGGTGAAACAAATCTAAATATACTTTTCCATTCGTTTTCTCTACCCAACTTAGTCCTGAGATGTTCGAATTTTTCCATGTCAACTGACTGCAAAGTGGCTTTATACTCAGTAGCGAAATTTATGACATCATTTGCGATTTCGTTAACTGTGCTCTCTGGCAACTGTCGGCCTTCTTGCCACTTAAGCAAGAGAGAGCTAAGCTGCCTGGCACACTGGTCACTAAGGTCATGAGCAACACCCGGGCTACATGCTTGTTGAGGCTCCTCGTCACAGGGGTCACTGGATAACTCGTCCACTGTGTCATCAATGTTGTCGGTTACTGGCACCACCACCTGGTCTTCACTTGTCTTGGCAAGAAACAAATGACTGTGGTGCCGGTCAACATGTTTTCGAAACGAGCTGTAGATTCGGTACGTCTTGGCACAGCTTTCCAAATTGCAGTTCCAATCAGTTTCTGTACTATGCCAAGCATAAAAGTGGCGAAACAGGTTAGCCAAAGAATATGCCCTTTGGTGACATCGATTGCACTTGAAGATATTTCGATGCTCCATCTGGAATACAAATGTACAGGAAAATAAGTGATACAATGAATATTGCTACACTTTAACAGCAATAGCCAGTACGCCATTGATATGGATTACTTTATTGATTTGTTATATGTTCATGGCATGCAACTGCATTAGGGAAGGGGTGAAAATGTACCGCCAATAATGAAGCATTTTTACCATTAATAGATTATAGTGGCAAGCAAAACAGAAAAAGCAAGAGTTTAAAGGCTAAAAGTAAAATACACAATATATAGAGAACATAGAAAAGGCAATATTACAAAACAAACAATAAATTCTAACACCAAACGGAACAGCAGGATGAGCAATGTTACATTGGATCACTCAATGCATTTTTAACGACGAGGTCACAAAGGTTAACTAATACTATCCAGGTGCAACATATTCTAGTTGGATGTTTTTGAATGACTGTAATGACAGGACAGTGTTATGGGCATGCATGCTGACCTTATGGTGGTGGCCAGGATAGAGACTGAGAAAATGCTGGGTGAATTAAAATTAAGTGCTGTGTTATGATAGTATGTTTTATGGGAAAGAGAAATGTGTGATGCTGTTAGATGGTAATTAGACATCAAGAAGTGGATGGAGTCTGTGTGGCTTTGCAAGTGTCTATAAATTATATTAATGCAGCCTGGTATGGATCCCAATTAGATGAAGCGTATTCAAATACAGATGGACAAATGTAGTGCATAACTACACCTTTAATATAGATGAGGCATGGTGAAGTTTTTAAAAATAACCTGAGGTACAGTTTGCCTTAAATATTGTGTGTTTCACATGTTATTTCCAAGACAGTTAATTATATGGATGCCCAGGTAATGGTATGATGTTACAAATTACAGAGGAAAGTTAATCATTATATGTTCGACTTCAGAATGGTATTCGTAGTGGTGGGTTGTTGCCAAAGGCGGGTTTAGCCAAAGGACGTCATGTGGAGGTGGCTCTGCAAAAGTGAAGCCGGTCGCCACAATCTTGCTAGAGGCAAGAAGCTAGAACCTCCGTAGTGGCCGCTGCAGAGTATATTCATTGTTCTTATTGGTTGTGCGCTGCTGCAACAGTGTTTAACTGATTGTGGTATGCTTTCCATGGGCATTACGACACCTCAGTTGGTCATAGCTGCACCAGTCACAAAAAGATATGCTAGGCAAATGTGTTGCTATTTCATACATGCGAAAAAAGTAGAAAATCACAAAAAACAAAGAAAGGACTAGTGCTGTGCGTGGACTAGTCCTCTTCGACCTTTGTTGTTTCAAGCTGTTTTCCCAAGCAAAGCTGTGCAACAATGGGAAATGCGGATAGCTTTACATTTATTAGTACCTACTATTGCCTCACACCACAGAGAATCAACTTTAAGACCAATAAGTGAGTGACAATGTGATTTGAATAAAAACACCGAATGGAAAACTGAAAACGTCGTCTCAAAGCTGTTTAAAAGCCTTGTCACAGGGGCATTTTGGATCACTATTGAGGGTAATCCGGAGTGGGTGCTGCTACGAGGGCCTTTTCGACCGCGATTTCGTTCGATTCGGATCCAGTTGACTGTGATCTGAGCATTGCGATCCAAGTGCCGGTGTGACACCGGCATTAGTGATACTAGAAGAAATGACAGCATAGGGTCGGGCTTTTATACTTCCAGGAATACTGACGCTTGCCTAGCCACCCTCTCAGCTGACCGAGCTTTTAATGCTGTGAAACAAGCCTGGTAAGCGAGCGATTTTCAATAAAGTTTATTCTCTCCCTAAACGGAGCGACGATCCTGCGACAGCACAGCGCGCACAGCACTGTCGTCTTGTTGGACGTACTGATGACATACGCCCTAACTACACAACTTTTAGGGCATAGCAGTCGGCCGCCATGAGCGGTAACATTACAACCTACCTAACTGAGGCCCACGCTGGCACGTCTATTAATACAGATAAATGTAAACTAATAACCTTTACCCGAAAAGGGATACGTCTTACCTTCACGTCTACGAGCGCAGCAGATGATGTGGCTCCACCATTTTCGGCTCAAGTCAGCATGCTCTGGCAAGGCAGACACTTGGGTGTTTGTAAGCCTTGGAGGTGGTAATCGTAGTGTTGTGTGGAACGAATCGTCTTGAAGAAAGGGCGCACCGTGAAATGAAGCTATGTACCGCCGCACTGGCTGTTGAAAACAAGACAAAAACTATGACGACGCTCTGTGACACTACTCTCTGAAACAAATGTGTACAGTAGTAAGATAAGTGGAGGGATGTTATGAGCGTCCCCTTTGGAACGGGGTTGTGGGTTGCGCCACCAAGCCCTTGCTATTATACTGCTTAATGTCCTACCTAGGTCAAAAAAAAAAAGACCTTACGTATTACACTGCCATCTAGGAGAGAAATTATAAGCTTAAGACAAAAAAAACTTGTAATACAGAATAGAAAAACTTTTTTCTACTCGTCCATTAATGACGCACTCAGCTACTAATTCCTCATATTGGCATGCTAAGATGTTCGAACAACTTGAAAGATGTATGTCTCAATTTGACGTGCGTTGCGACTGTGATCGTTCTCGTTTCTCTCATCCCGTCTCGCACACTCGAGTTCCCGCCATTTCCCGCGTTGCGATCGCGCAGTGTGTGGCGGCATTTTTCAGTGGGCATCGACACACGTGCCGTGCCATACCGGCTGAACGAATTGCGATGGCTGAAGATATTGTGTGCCTCGCGATTCTGGAGTCGGGAGAACGGAAGAAGATCACCTTACGAACTGGCGACTACGACGAAGTTGTTGCAGCTTTGTCTGCAATAACCAGCGTGACAGACAGCACCTTGGTAAGTGCCGTGTAAACTTTTTATTGCTTGCAATGATTTCGACTCTTTCCAAGGAGTAATACAAAAAAACAAAAACGATATATTTGAAGTACCTATGAAGGAACGAGACAGCATAGTGTGGTTGGTGTCGTGCTTGAACAGTGCAGTAAGCTGTTTTTGTTCGCCGTCAAGCCTTGGGTTCTGTCTAGGGGTGCTCACGCGTTCTTAAAAAAAAAATGTTTCTAATAATGTAATCCGAGTCATTTGTGTTCCGTTAGCACTGGCGTCGTGGGAAAATGATTTTTTTTTGTATTGGTCGTAACTGCAACTAGGGCTATGCGAGGTCTTTGTGTTTGTGACCACCGTGCAGATTATTTATGTTCATTCTGTTTGTAATCGGTTTTAGATCCAGATTTACGATGAAATCCTTGAAGATTTCATCGATATGGAAAAAGATGCTTTTGTTCAACACAAGGGCAAATTGAAGGTGGCCAGAAAGCTGGTACTGCAATCGGACGACGTGAGTAATTTGTCTGGCACTTCTGTGTGTTGAAAAGTAAAACCGATTCTCTCCCGCTTCCGAAGAAAACCCACCGCTAAAGTAGACAGTCGCATTAAAAGACACGAATAGATTCCATCATTATTTTTTGTTTATTTAGCAGTTTACCAGACCAGGTGCATAGCAAATGCAGGGCTCATACACAGCATGCTCCTAAAAGTAGAGCTGATGTAGATTGGCAGCACACAATATAAGAAGAATAATTCGTCTTAGCACATATCCTGCTGCTCTCACACTTAACCTGAACATGCATGCGTCAGGATTCACAGTGGCTCGCTTCATAAGAGGAATGTATTTCAGAAACTAGGTTGGGCTTGAGGAACAAAATCTAACGGGCTGCTTCTTTCAGCGTTCCCTCACTTGGAACTTATGATTTCTTCTTCAAGGTGAACCAAAAAGCAGTGTATATATGTTCACGCTAAGTGTGACCATGCCAGCACATGCTCCCAAGTGTGCACATAACTTCTGGACACAGATAAACAGAGCTGCTACTCATACAGGTGTTACCGTTTTATCAGCGTGAACATTAGGAAACAGTTGGTATTTATATTGTGTGGCAAGTAAACTGAATCCCATTTCCCCCACTGTTAGTTATAGAGAAAAGTTTCTGCTTAAGTGAAATTGTAGCCATGTATTCTATAAGCATGCCTCTTGGTCTTGCAGAGTGCAAGACCTGCTGTGGTGAGTGTAGATGCGGGTGCCAGCCCACGCAGTGACAGCAGCACTCCCAGGTAAAAATGCCCGTGTCATGATTAAATACCAAGCCTATGTAGCTTATTACTGTCTGTTGTGATTTTTAATGCTGCAAACTAATATATATACTTTTCTTTTGTGTCAGCACCTCGGGACTGGAGACAGTGACAGAGGCTGTGCCACTGCAGAACAAGAATGATTACCTGCACTTCATTCTGCCGTCGTTTGCCCCATATGAGGACATATTGGAACGGAAAGTGCCCATAAACGGCCGAGTTCGAAGGGCTGTCATTGACAGGCTCTTTCAAGCCTGTGTAAAGATAGTGTGGTAAGCAGTGCTTTTATGTGGATTCTGTCATTATTGCATGCATATTTTAGTTGGTGTCATTGCTGAATGTAGCATTGGTGTGAGCTTCAAATTTTTTAGTGCCATTTAGTGAGTTCATGGTACATTTATGTATGATGCATACCGTACCGTGAGTGCATGTGTCTTGCCTATTATGATGCCAAAATTTTACTCATGGTGGCATCACAATTTTATCCTTGCTGTCAATTTAAAGGCACCCTCATCATGTCCCCATTTCAAATTTTGTTTCTTCACAGAGAGTTGTAAAACATCCAGGGAGCATTTTAACAAAATAACTTTAATATCATTATTGAACCAAATAGAAGTAATTCAGCATCCTGTTACCATGCCACCAGGGGGTGAACATCAGTGTTAAGGCAGACACTGCCTTAACACTGCCTCTCCTTTTGCCTGACTAGCGTCCACGGGCAGTGTTTCTTTCCTGCCTCCAATACCGGAGCAGAGGGACCCTGTCATGTTCATGCTTTGAGCACTGCTGCCTGTTATTTAAAGCAAAGCTTTCATTGCCTCTTCCTCCGAATTTTCCACTGCTGATGCTGCTGTTGCAGCCTTGCATGCTGCATCAGAGGGTGGTTCGAAGCATGTACATTGCCACAAGGTGTCACGAGCCAGCACTAAGAAGTTACGACTGTGACGCGCTCTGCAGGATGCGGGTGCTGAAAGAAAGGAAGTAGAGACTGGGGATGGGGGTATTCATGCCATATTGTAGAGCAGTCTGAGCAGTCTGCACATCCTCAAGTGTCATTTCGTGACAAACTTGGTGGAGGTACTGGGTATCTGTCCCACTAACTCTTGCCATGACATGAGCGTGGCAGAAAAGAAAGGTTGATGTGAGAAACTCGTTTGGAACTTGTCATCGTGTCGCAGCATTTTCCTCTGCAGCTCCCTGAGCGTCGTCACAATACCTTCTAGATTGCTGTAATTATCCATCACCCCCCCCCCCGCAAAAGCATTACAGAAACTGCATATTCACCGTAAACTTCACCAATGATCATCAATTGATGCAAATAGCACAGAAAACTTTGGTTACATCAATTCCCACAGTGTGTGGGATGTGCATAATTTTTTTACTTCTCTTCGTCGTTGCGTGGCACAATTACAGTTCAGTGCACCTTCCACATTGGATTATTAACCAAAGTCTTGTGTCATGATGAGTGGTGTAGCTAGTAATGCGTTTTACGAACAGGCATTTGTATGTGCGACTTTGTCTCTCCGGCTGGGAGCAGAGCTTTTTGAAAGGGAGTGTGCGTAGTGTTTGGTCTAAATTTTTGCTGTTTTCGACTAATGCTTTGCAGACACACTTGAGCGCGATTTATTAGCTGTGCTTGTTCATTTAAAATGGCAGCACCTGTTCAGGGGCCGCTTAAATAATGAATTGATGCCCTTTGGTAAATTGTGCATTTTGGTATGTGTTCCAAGGCTTTCATTTCAATTGGTGCTTAAGCAAAGCTTGTTATCTGAGCTTTTGCAATAATGTGTTTACTATTTAACTTCCAGTCATGTTATCTGTACTATCTTTGACCTGTTTTGTTCGTGTTAGAGGGTAGCAATTATTCATTAAAGGCTCTGCGGATATCTTTTTGAATACAATAGGGAAATATTATGCACTTTTTGATAATATATTGGATGCATTAATAATATCTTGCTAATGCCATGACTATTCCTTTATTCCCGTACAGGCTGCCCAGTAAGCTTCTTTACCGCACTGCAGTAGAGAGGCTACTGACAAGGTATCCTCACTTGAAGGACGACATCGAGGACCAGAGTGGAATGGTGATTTGTCTTTATCTTTCTGTGTAATACTTAGTGCTCTTCATTTTATGTTGTACATAATGTAGGTCTGTTTGTTTTCATAGTATAGCTATAATGTGCCAGTAGTGAATGATGGGTTTTATAAGTTATCTGCACTCCTAAAATTGCTACGTTCAATTTACTGCGACTTTGGAAGGTTACTATTGGAATGTTACTAGAAAAAATGGCGTGGGGGTTTAACAACAGTTTAGAAGGTCAAGCTTGCAGTTCAGCTACCTGAGGTAGTTGTGCTGTTTCATGACAACATATCTACCCACAAGCTTCACAAGAAATTTTGTATTAGAATCTTGAGAGATCCTCGTTGTGGTCCTGACCTAACATCATCATTATTGCTTCTTTAAGGCCATGAAGTCTTGTAAAAGAAAAAGCTTTGCCTCTGATGAAGAGACAACAATAACAGTGCATCATCCATAACTCACTGCTCAGCCAAAAAGGTTTTTAGTAAATATGGAAGTTCTTTAAAAAATACAGAACTACTAGACTACCCCATGGTAATTTAAACCGTTGAGCAGGTAATGTTTTCCTGAAAGTTCATCAGAAATTAAAATGACTTCCGCAGTACGAATGTGGATTTTTCAATTGCCCTCCTATCATGTCTTTAAAGGGATGCTAGAGAGAAAAATGATTTGTTTCCTATTAGTAAATTGGCCTTCTACGCTACTAAAAGTGTCTTTTTTACTGCTGAAAGCAGTTTGGTAACCCATAAAAGGTGGGGGAAAAATGGCTTTTGAGTTCCTACAAACCAGATGCCGTAGTGTCATGGATTTGGTAGCATCTGCTAGGTTCTAGTTAATTCTTTGTCATTAAAAATGGATTACATTATGTCTTATTGGAGCCAAAGATTGAACATGGCACTTTTTGGGAACTTTCACTGCCTCACCGAAGCCTAAATACAAGGAACGACTTGGAAATCTCACCAACGTACCAGTGGAAGAATTTCGCTGCAAAATATAATGAAACTGTGACCTTAATTTTTTTGTAATAATAAACCTATTGTCACAGAATGAATGAAACTAGAGCTTTCATGAATACTTTGTCAGTATAAACTAACAGTGTTTGTTTTTAATGTCCCCCTAATGATCTAGCTGGTAATGCTCATAGCTTTAATGAAATCTTCAGCAGTGAAAACAGACTGCTTTCTAATAATTTACTCATGAAGAATACTCAGTCCAAAATCTCCAATACTGATACTAAAAATAACAGTGCCATTACTGATCACACAGAGTGACATAAACTTTAGACTGCGGACCATGTCAAATTTTTTGCCCCTTTCGGCCACACAAAGTGAGTTCGCAAAATTGTGTGTGCTCGGTTTGCTTGTTTTTCAGAGAAACATCTGAAATGCTAGCTTTGTTAGGACTACTGCATTGTCTGCATTATGCTGATTCACCCTTAGAGCAGCATGGACATGTGATGTCATGCTTTGAAACATGGTAATGTTCCTTTCAAAGCTTGCTTGCAAAAGTAGTTGCCTGGCCATAGAAACCAGATCCGATAAGAATCACTAAAGAAGCATGAACTGGACACAGACGTGAAAAAGGGCATGCACTACTTTCAACATTTTATTCTTGCGGCCCTGTTACTACTCTATGCGCTGCCAACCTCAGTGTAATCTGAGCATATCAGTGTGCAATACAAAAAAAAATGCAAACACTTGACATACAAAATTTAAGTATTCCATGTTGGCAGTCTCGGGAAATATTCCACCAAGTTTTTCAGTTCCATGCTTCGGTAATCTCCCTAGTAAATCTGATTCTTGCTTCAACCAAGAATTATGCAGCTATCAAAGAGATGACAACCACATCTCTTGCAGTGCATTGCAAGAAAGATCGTTGAGGTAACGGTAGGTTGGCCCAACGTAAATGCAGCTACATGATGGGGCATCAGCATGCCTGTTTTTCTTTCTGAACCTTGGTGAAGCTATGTGCAAATGGAAAGCATTAGCAGTGCATTTCTGTCCTTCCATTTTGAGATAACTGCTTAGGACACAGCTTTAAGACAAGGGCCTCCCACCCCCTTCATTTGATGCAAGGAATATTTTGGACCACTGAACAGAAGAAACTTTACACATTTTTATGCACACTACACGACACTTTGTGGTTGTCTTCCTTGACGTTGTATGCC
This sequence comes from Dermacentor andersoni, assembly GCF_023375885.2. Taxonomy (NCBI): domain Eukaryota; kingdom Metazoa; phylum Arthropoda; class Arachnida; order Ixodida; family Ixodidae; genus Dermacentor; species Dermacentor andersoni. The sequence continues at coordinate 126,994,142 of NC_092820.1, forward strand.
CAATTGTTTCAAGCCATGGTGACATGTGGCAGCATTTAATAATTTTCCTTTGATTGTAGAAGCAAATTGCCTTTTCTTCATGCCTATCTACAAGTAGTAATAGCAGGTCATTGTAGTGCCCTTTTAGGTAAAGTTGATGAATATGTCTGCCACGTAGCCATTCAGTTTGTTCCCTTTTGGTACTTGTGATATTAAACTGGCTTTTGTCTTCTCATTAAAAATCATTTACAGGAGTCGTGGGTGCTGGGGCTGCGATCAAAATTTAAGAACATGCGCAAAAAGACTGAACATCCTTCCGAGGAGATGGAGGCAATCAAGCGTAAAGCCCACCACACAGGCACAAAGGTGCCCCCGTCCAGTGCAGCCAACAAGAAGTTGTGCCGTCTGTTTGTAAGTTGGATTTGAAATATTTCTTTTGTTTAGCATTTCATGCAGCTTTCTTTAGGAAGGCACTTATAATGTGTATTTTGTCAGTTATTTTATGTGGTTTATGGCTGTAGAAAAGCATAAGAAAGTTCTCGTTAGTTCTTTGCGTAGGCTAATTTGTGTGGATACTGCAAAATAAGCAAGTACAAATGTTCAAAGGCAGGCCGTCTGTACTTTTTGGCTCATATTTTTATGGTCAAATGGCATAGCAAGTGCCCAGCCATTGCTTTTGAGTAGGCAAAGGCTCTTCCTAATGCAGAACCAATTAAGGACACACAGAGACCCTTTCCTCCACCTGCATTCTGACTATCCGAACGCCTTCTCCCCAGCTTTATTCTATTTTAACGTGACAGCGTTAAGGAGCAAGTGTCGGAGAAAACCCAGTGTCGGCGTTGGATGTCCTTTACGCAAAAATATTTTCAAACCTCCCATACCCAGGCCCTCCATGTGGCGCAAGGAACTTACTGAACTAACTGTTTTTCTCAAGCTAAAATATGTAGAAAAATCGTAAAGGACACAACCTACAGATATGATAGCTCTCGGATTGTAATTTGAATATACAGTGAAACCTTGTTAAACCATAGTTGGCCGGAGCTCGGAAAAAGTATGTACTAAACGGTAGTACTGTTTAACCAAAATAGCATAAGATCGCCCACGAGCCTGTTGAAAACAGAACTCGGAGAAAGTGCGATGAAAGAGGGAAAAACATGCAGTATTTATTCACTCCTTGCGACAAAAGTGTTATTTTCGTTTGATGCCACGACGGCCTAACACGACGACAGCTGCCTCAAACTTACTGAAGCTGCGTGTCAGCTTTTCAGCTAGCCCCTCTTCTCGGCAAGCACTCGCATGGCAGGTTCCTCGTTGGCGTTACGTATTCTCCGTGCACGCGCGCAGCAGTGCTGCAGAAGTCCCAGGGCGCCTTTTTCATTGTCGGGTGGTGGAGTTTGGAATAGAGTTACGTTATCGCGCCCCTGTTCTCGTCGCAACGATTGCATTGATGACGCTGACGTAATGTGCAGCTTCTGCCACTGTCGGGCCTGAATCACCCATGCTGTCGCTTTCCGTGTCCTCATCACTGCCACTAGTCGACACTTCGGCAACAACAGAGGCAACGAGGGCGAAAAGTCGAACCTCATAGCCGACATCTATTCGCGGTCGCAGCAGTGCTGCCGAGTAACTCTTTCGCATTCTAAACGCCACACACCATAGTAAACAGCAGATCCCTGTCGCGTGCCAGCGCCGGCTTCTTCGTGTCACGTTCGATAGCACAGGTGATGTGTAATTTTTCTTCTATGCTGAGCACCTGGCATCCTTTTTATCCGAGCTTCGGCATGACGTGAGTCTCGCTAGCATGACGCCACAACGCTCTCTGGCACGGCGTCGAAATGATGTTGATGTGGCTTCACGCGCAAATGCACAGGGTGCTTGGAGGCCATTGTTACGATCTCTGAGGCTTGTTCTGTCGGGCCGCCCGATGGATACGACGCACTGCTGTGTTTGTGTGACGAAAAGTGGAAACACCAAGTTTTAACCGATGCATACGCAGTAAGCTGGTGTGGTTTATGCAGATACGAAACACATTATGTTCAATGGCCGCTGAGTTGGGGATTCGACCTTACTACTTTTAAAATGAAACTACTGTTTAAGCAGGTACGGTTTAACGAGGTTTTACTGTACGTGAAAACATAATTCTGTTATGCGAAAACTCAAACCCCTTTTCCAGCGTTTCTGCAATTCATAGACTGCCGATGGCATCCACCATTTGTGCACGCCGGCGTGTGAATATCTGAGAGCCCACATAGTGGTGCGCCCACTTCTTTGAAACACTTCCAGATGGCGGTTGCCTGCGCCACATCGCGGCCCACACAAGAGGCCGCGTTTTTACCAGAAAGCCTGCCTTCGGGCACAGCGTTTGCTGCGAGCGGTTCCCAGTAAACATTATGATCACATATGCTGCAGTTGCCAGGAAGCATGAAAAGCAGTCGGGGATCTTTGAATGCTATCGCGTTCCACTTTTAAGGCGAAGCTTAAGTGTCCTCCAAATTTTTTGTAAATCTTTTGTAGGCTCTTGCTTTATACTCTACAATAGTGGGGTCATTTAAAATTGCTCAAGTGAAGATCTCAACATGCCGTATTTACTAGGATGTAACAAGACCGCAATTTAATGTGAGCGTATACTTCCCAGTCGCCGAAGTAACGAGAAATAAAACCGCAGATGTAACGCGAGATTAATGGGAGAATAAATGGTACCTTTATTCAAGAAATCACAATTCAGAAACAAGTTCTCTTCACTTATTGTCGTCATCTAAGGTGGAGACAGCTTTCCTTGGGTGGCGTTCTTGCGCAATCCCTTTCTTAGACAGTTCCACTTTAGCAATATTTTGCAGGACTGGCCACTTAAAGTGCCCCCGACAAGTGTTTTGGCGCTGTGCCAAGATCAATATCAGTGCCGTGACAAGCTGAGTCTCGCTAAGGTGAAACTACCTTACCTCTGTAAGAGATCACGTCATCTTTGAGCTTGCTTGATTTGGAGTACTATATTTACTTGATTCTAATGCGCACTCGAATGTAAGGCACACCTGTTTGCTGTGACAAAAAAAAAAAGAATACAGTACCCCGCACCTTATTCTTTCATACAGGAATCGAACTTCCTTTCATTTGGTAAAACAAAGATTTACTCCCAATGCATTAAACTTGTGATAAATAAAAAAAGGTCGCAGCTTCATCCGAAAGGCGAAGCATCTATAGCTAATTAGTAGACACCTATATGAAAAGTAAGGATAGTAGTTTTATCGGCTGTATGAACTTTTAAACATTCGCTTACTAACTGAATTAACAAGCATGGTTTTATGTGCGCACACACACTAACATGAACACGTTTCACTTAATTACTGCGCAAACTTCATCAAAATGCTGGAGTGATGAAGTGCGGTAGCAGGAGTGAGCAAATTTACCTTTGTGCGGCTTCTGACTTCAGCGTGAACTAAGCAACAAAGACAGCGTGGTGCACCTAGATGCATAGACTCTGTTTCCATCGCATATTGCTATTAAAATAGGGGCCACACGGCTGCACTATATGCAGTAGCTGCTAGAGTAGAACACCTCCTGTTTGCGCAAGCCAGTCCCGCACGCAAGTTTCGGGAACTCCAAACGGCCGTGATGCAGCCTGATTTCTGTCTCCACACACATGATCACTTTCCTTTTAAGTGTGGCATCATGATGAACTCGGTGTGTTTTCACAGTCGGCACTTCCATTCTCACACAGAGAAAAATGCAGAAAACGGGAAGGCAGACGGTGGACTAAGCACACATACTACAGCACATGAAGTAAGCTACGCGAGCTAGCCTCTACGCGCGTATGAGGCTACCATTTTGAAATGCTAATGGCATTATGGTAATGCAGATTTATCTATTTCCACGGTTAATTATTTTCCAGAAGTGCTTGGGATTAATTAGAATTCCTGGTAGTGTGGTATTGAATGAATCCTTAGATGTTTTTGTTTCGGTTTTACAGAGACATGCATTATCTCTGTACTTAACCCAGGCAACAGCCTTGTTAGTATGCATAGCAGTCCAGTAAGCGTGTTATTTTTCTTCCTATTAAGCATTTCAAATGTCAGCTAAACCAAGGGCTTTTCAGGCTGGGACAAATATGAAGTTTTCAGATAAACGTACCCCTTATGCACAAGATTATGTGCCTAAATAGTGACCAGTTTTCTTCAACAGAACGGCTTCTGAAGTCATGCTCTAAAGGTGACAAAGAATCGTTAAAGACACCTACTGATTGTGGATATATTTGCTTTAGAATAGTCATTAATATATATGTTTGCTGTAATACTTGTGGAAATTAGCACTAAGTTGATAATTAAACTGAATTAGCTTGCAATCGCTGATTTGTTCTAGAACATTAGCAGAAATAACGTCTTGGATGCATGGTACATACAAGATCAAGAATAGCGGTATCGTGTGTAGGTTCTTTCACGATCTGGTGTAATGGAAACGGGTTCAGAGTGTGAAGAAAATTGTGACTTTCCTGTTTGTTCGAGCTAGAGCTGAAAATGGAATTATTGCCCCAATCGATTCCAGGGTAGTTGAAGTCTCGTGTTAAAATTATAGGGACTCGAGGAAACCTGCTTCGAATGACTTGTAATTCAGAGATGAAGCATCGAATGAAATTTGTATCGGGGACTGGAGGACGATAGCAAACACCGATAAGAAAGGAAGAATGTGATGAACAGGAGCGCACAATGACCCAGCAGGTTTCAATGGAAGATAATGGCACAAGCACACTTTTAAAATTAATTGATTTTCAAACAGCTACAAGAACACCACCGCCACGCGCTGTATTTCTGTCTTTTCTGTATATGTTAAACTCAGAATGAATAGTCAGTAGACAGCCTGGTGCATCACTACTGAGCCATGTCTCAGTGCCTAATAAAATGTCAGTTGCACCCGCGGTCATAGAACAGACAAGATCATCTTGCTTAGATAAAATACTGCCGAAGTTGGAAAACAAAAATGTGAGTGGAAGAATGTTTTTCGGCTTGTTTTTAGATTTCAGTCATCGACTTCTCATGTCATTACGAGCCAGAGGGTTGCATGGATTGAGATAACATGTTTGCCAAGGGGACGACAGTGCCAGAGGCAGAATCAAAAATGTTTGTTTGGCCGTTAGCTGAAAGTTTGTGAAACTTAAGTCGTAATTTTTGCCCGATTGCGGAATTGTTTTCCGAAATCCCACAGCCGCTCTCCGATTGCATGCATTTTAACAGAGTTGTCCGTGAATCACACTTTGTGATCCTTGTGGTCTTTCAATTATGATGAGTTCGCAAAAACTTCCTGTTTGCTTTTGAAGTTCAGAAATAGGATAATGATTAGCCTGTTGAAACCACTTTTCGGATGTGCCAGACGATGCTCGTGTTCAATGTTTCCTACTTGGAAACCCAATTTGCTTGGAAAAAAAATGTTCAAAAATTTTTTTGGGTTTCATACCAGGTCTCTGTTTGCCTCTCTGGAAGGCCCTTCACACTCAGGTTGTTTCGCCTAGATCTGTTCACTAGGTTACCCAGGGTGCCCGATAGCTGGTCTATTTTATTTGCAATGAATTAATCCTCGAAGATATTTCAATACAATTATTTTCAACCTGTCCACGTCTGACGGCAGTTTCAAGAGTGGACACGCATTTGGCAAGGTCGTAAATTTTTTTCGCAATGCCATTCAACTGATGCTTGGTATCCTTTTGGAAGTAAACATTTCTTGCGTCTGAAGCTTCTAGTTTGGTGAGAATAGCCTCAACGATGTTGTTATCACCAGGACCAGGGTTGGGCTCAACGTCACCACAGCACAACAACCTTGTCACAAGGCAAGCTGCCAGAATTAAGCACACTTGAGGAACAGGGCAGAACAAAAGAAAAGTGGGGCAAGCATTTTACTGGGGTAAGACATTTCTGTGGTGAAAACAGGTGAATGTGCCTATATGCGAACGGTTACTAGCAAGATTGTTACCCATGATTAGGAATTCGTGTTTACGAGACAGCAAGTAAGCAGCTAAGATTTGTGACTAAGCAGTACAAAATCAGTCTTTTCCTTAGCAGAAAAAAAAAACACTCGCCTAGAAGTGAGAGCGGAAGAATTAGCGATGCAGTGGTATGGTCGCAAAAATTACAGTGAAATATAACATGTCTTGCTTGTGCCTAAAAGACATGCTAATGTGATCCTGTACAGGGATATTTTCTTTGCATCAAACCATTTTTGATATTGGGCATGTGTAAAAATTGGCAAGCACATATTGTAGTAACTTCACACTTCGTACTTTCTCCAGTGATTTGGCTTGCCTCCTAAGAATGTACACTTGGTGGCCAAACGCCTCCTTGCCTTGTTTGTACATGACTTGGTGATGCGAGTGTTGTCCTCTCCCTTTGTGTTTGAAGGAGCACAAAGCTCCAGTTACATATTATTGTGTCTACTGAGAATGTTTAGACTGTTCTGCCGTTTATCATATTGTTTCTTACTGACTCCATGGCTTCACGCAAAACTGTCAAAATCATGTAAAAGCTGTGTTACTAACATTCTTGTATGTATTACAGGATTGCAGCCACCTCGTTGTGCGTGGAGAGTCTCGTGACTCAATCATGCGGCACAATGAGTGGCTGCATAAGAATCCTCAATGCAGGGATGAGAATATGTTGCGGCCGAGGCTGCTGGCCACAGCACAAGAGCGGCACGAGCGCCTGAAAAGCATGGCACTGGCGGAGGCACTAACGCTTTATCCATTTTTGTCGACGGAAGTCTCGGTATGTCTGCATCTTCCTTTTGCATGCAGTATGTAGTAATCCCTGCGCTCTTCATTTTTCAGCTGCTGGTAGAGTTCGAAACTCTTTTCAAGCGGGCAGCCGTTGACTGCGTTGAAGATGGCTGCGCGAAAATGGGAAGAGTCATCCTTGATAAGGGAACTTCGGAGGAAGCAGCAGCCTTCTCTGAAGTGGCAACTGGTAATTCAATGAATTGTTACCTTCTCTGCTTTGGGAGCGTTGGCAAGAGACCTGTAGCTATTTTGGTTGACAGTCATTCCTGCAGGTGCAGGTGATGCCGATCGTGAATTTGTGCCCTCCAATGCATTTTCTAATGCATAAAGCAGCCTCGCTTAACCGCCATATCAGCAATGTTTTTATTTGTTTATTCACATAACATCCCTTGGTAGCATAGCACCTGAAGCATTGTTTTTAAGCATGACATTGCACCTTTAAGTACCTCTGGTGGCTATGTTGAATATGGGGCAAAATGAAGTGCACAGATCTACGAAATATTAGGGATTAAATAACCCCAGTTTATAGACTTTTCAATTACAGTTCTGTTTGGTCATTTTGCAGCTTTAGAACAGTCCCTTGTTGTCGGGGTGGTCTGTCAGCCATGTTTCATTGCATTGATTTCAAAAGTGTGCACATTCACTTATTCTTGACGTGTGGCCGATAGAGTGGGTATAAGTGAATGAGTTGGGGTGAATGTGCATAAGTAAATATGTGCAAGAAACATACTATTCCAGGAAATGTCAGTACTCACTCTTACCAGCATTTATGGGTTAAAGTCCTCTTTTGATGTAAGCAATCTAACACTGGTGAATGATTGCATTTTCTGGTTGTCGAGGAAAGCTGGGCATCAAGAAGAGCGAGCAACTAAAACAGTCCTAGTGTAGCAGCGGTTTGCAGGTACTTTGCACACATTCATTCCTCTCATTAGTACGCAAGCCACTGTTTTTTGCAGCCAACTATTGCACATGTTTTCTCCTATCGTTCCACATTTTGCAGCATGAATGGAGCACACAGTATGTTAGCGATCACCCAGCTGCCTTTCCGACATGCAGTTGCATGGTAGAAAGGTAGAAGCGATAGTGGTTTTTGCATTCGTGTTCTTTTGCTTGAGGCACAGTGTTTCACGCAGGCCAAAAGTGCCATCTCGTTTCCCGATAGAGCAATGTACTGTACGAAAGGATCTATATAGCTTCTTATAATTTTGTGATGACACACTGGAAGTTAGCGATGTGATGTGGCAAGATTTGTGTTATGGTTTATGCTAAAAATTGATTATAGTTTAGACAACTTATAACATAACCGTTTATAGTGCAGAACTAGTTACAATGCAGCCTTTTCTGACTCCTGTTTACCCTACAATAGAACTCCATGTATATGCATACCGCTTACAGTGCAGTGGCTAGGCAGTCCCGCTGGCTAGGCCTAACCAGTGCGACTTGGCGACCAAAGTAGTAGTTTGGTGCAGAGTCAACAGAATGCATTGCAGTGGCTGTACGGCACATGGAAAGTGGCGAAATCACCGTGATAACGAAAGCGCCGGCACGGACAACACTCATTGTGGTAGTTTGGTCTGTGGTCGGCATGTTTTTACACCTTGCATACGCCGATCAATCCCGAGAAATCGGATGAGACTGTACTGGCACCTGAAATTTCGGTCATCTTTTTTCAAATTTTTTTATTAATTTGCTTGATACGAAGACGTGGGTACTTTGACAGTAACCTTACAACGTTCGCAAATTTAAACAGATGCGAAACTCCCTGTCGCATTGCTCCTGTTCTCGGATATGCATGGCTGCTTGGTGTATATGTTTTGCGTATGGGCATGCCTTGAAAGTTACTGTTTTGGAAGCGATAGGTATTTGCTAACCTACACTGTAGATACTACATATTTTTTTTTTTAAATTCAGTCTCCCTTTGCCTTGGGAGCTGGTCCAGAGATTAAGATATAAATGTGAATTTTTGTCCAGTCTAGTCACTTCACCCAATTCAGTTGCTCAGCAATGGGTACAAAACAAGTACTAGTTGTGCTTTGCCGCATTATATTACTGTGTACTTAGCTTAAAGGTTAAAAGCTGCTGGGAGTGATGGATTTGCTATTTTAAGAAATCTAACAATGTACCATTGCACCTTGCAGAGGAGCCTGTGCTGGCTGTACTGGAATTCGTGGCAGCCCGCTGTAGGGAGCAGCTCGACACCATCCTCACAACGGTGAGTGCTATGGTATTGACATTTATGTGCCAGTCTAGCAACCTGACTGACTTTCTTTCATTTTGATAAACATGGGACAACCCCATACGGTCAGAAATCTAACCTCCTCCGCCTCTGTATCTTTAATAGATTGTGCATTTGTTTGGGACATGACTGCTCACACCTGCAATATTCTGACCTTGCAGTAGGCATCTACAGTACACTGCAAAAGGATCCATTTTGAGCAGTGTGTGGACGAATGATCAAAAAAGGGACCTGAGAAGTACTGGTTTTTCAAGCTTTTGTTTTTAAGCAATGGAAAATATGAAGCCCTAAAATAAAAATGGAAAGCGGTTCATGTGATTGAGGCAAAAAGCGAATATGCAAGGGGAAAGGGTGCAACATTTAAGGAAATAAAGTACATGGAATGGCTATAAAACCAACCTCGGCCTTGGGCAAAGGTGTGGAAGGCTGGCTAACATGCGATGCTATATGCTTCAGAAATTTTTCGTGCATGCTGTTCACAACGCCTTCTGGGGCTCACGGAAACCCAATGATCACAGGCACTTGTGGCATGTGACATATCACTAGCAGCAGGCGTCGCGCAAAGAGGTGCTTGTGAACCTAGCTGTGTCTGTGTCTCACGGTGCCACTTAGTGACCGTGCAATCGCTTGCATGTGAAGCAGGCTTAAATGTCCGCCCTTTTGTTCCTTCTATTTTTAATTTTGGCGATGTTGTAAGGATCTGCACATGCTCATAGACTGGAACGATGTGTTCCAATGGAAACTTATGCTTCCTGTGTGAACTTGCATTATGCGTACCATATTATTATATCGGAATGTGTTGAGACGAGTTTGCATTTCTCATTTGGGTTTAACTGCAACAAGGTTTTAGACCAGCCTAATTGGTGTTTCATGTTACTGTGACATACAGCGTGCACACTATGACAAACAGCTCTGGACTTACAGCTCTGGTGTGCATAACTTGTGATATGACTTATAGTTGTCTGTTACTTTCATGCAGGAAGCAACAGAGCTGACCCCATGCTTGCTGAGGTCATCTGATCAAGCTTTGGACCTCATTGTGGATGGCCAGCGGCTTTTCGCAGTGTCCAACCTCTTAGAAGGCGTGGCATGCCTGTTTGCATCATTTTGGGTATTCCACATTGAATACCCTAAAAAAGCATGCAAGCTGCTCACATTTTTAGAGCATGGGTTTATGGGCCTCAGCCACACGAAGCCACGGGTGAAAGCTCTCGAGTTAATTAATTTTTTCAAAGCGCACAAACAGTGATGCCACAGTGTCGAAACCAGTTAGGTATAAGGCAACTGTGGCTGGGTACTGTTCCATGTTGTATGTTGCCATATGTGTGTTATTTTTCTCTATTCTAGCTTCTATTCCTGCATTTTGTCAAATGTGACTTGTCATGTTTAATGTGATACGAGTGTTCTTTTTAGTCACTGAATCTTATGCGAGTGTTCTCTTTAAGTGAGAATTAAGTCTTGAGGCAGGGGGCATGGCCTGCTGGAATAGGCACATTGACAATTATTAGACCTGATCTTTTTTTTTTCTGATGTTAGTTTCTTCGTGAGGCAGTCGTGGCAGTTTAGCTGTAATGCTATAGTGAATATAGTTTTTGTCTACTGCTGGCTATTTTGCAAGGACACTTTGTATGCTTCATGTATTTTAGGAACTGTGATATATGCCCATGTGGATCAGATTTGTGTACAGTGTGGAATTTTATTTGTGTGCTCCATTTTGGTGTTCTAGCAATTATATTTTGCCTTTTAAATGTTTTAGAGCATAGTGCAATTTTTATAGCTGTAGCCTGCACCCTTTTGTGTGGGCAGAATACTGTGCAGTCAGCAGGTACAGTCAACAAGAATGCCCATTCTTGCTCGTGGCTAGTCGTATAGAAATCAAGTAGGGGAGGAAAAGTGCAGCTTATGTACAATTTTTATGGCTGTAGCCTGCACTCTTTTATGTGGGCAGAATATTCTGCCGTCAACACGTACAAAGTCAACAAGAATGCCCATTCTTGCTCGTGGCTAGTCATATAGAAATCAAGTAGGGGAGGAAAAGCGCAGCCTGAGCTAGCATAAGGCGTTTTTTTTTTTGCCTCCATTCTTCAGGAGGGCAAAGTAGCTTTTCTTGTGTTCACTTACACCTCGACATGAGCTGTCCTTTCCTTGCGTCCTTAACTTGTGTCCAAGTATAGATGAGAGGTGTACTACTCAGGTGTTTTTTATTGCTACCGAATTCAATGTTGTGTATTATTTTGTGCAATTAATAATTACATTTTTGTATTTCTGTGATATGCATACTGTTATGCCTGCGGTTGTTTCACATGGACAAAGCACATCCAGAATAGACCTGTTAGGGATTTATATGAACTTTGACAGCGTGGCAACCAAGTCCAAGGAACTTCTTTTTGGAAGAGTTGGCATGAATTATTAGCAACAGTAGCCTGATCCAAGAACGGGTCATAGAATGCAAATAGCTCTAAAAATTACTGCAGTTCGTACTTGTTAGTTCACGCTTGTGCCTTTGTCTTCACTAGGATGGACACCCTTAGAATAATTTTTGTATCCCAGAAACTTCGCTTCTGGCACTGCAAAAACATTTTTTCACTGTTGATGTCCAAGTTGACTCGGTAGCTTATGTCCTCGAGGTCAGCTTGAAATTGCAGTCTGCAGCAGGCTTCTTGAGTCGCTGGGTAGGTGCTTACTGTTTTGCCATTTAATTGGTCCCAATGTTAAAAACAAGCTTGGCTATTGACTTCTGATGGTCGGGGGTCGTATTGCTGGAGTGCCACCATGATGTCAACGGCTGCTGAAGTGCTTGGCTACTCAAAGCTGCATATTGTCGTAGGTCTGCTCCCCGCACTGTTTCCGGGTTGGTTCTTTTCAAACCTGGATCAGTGATCTCGTTAGCTCTAGCGAAAAATTTAAGACATCTGAACCACGATGTTCAGTATGAGCTGTTAAATTCTGGTACAGTGGAACCTCAATAAACCGTAGTTGGCTGGAGCTCAGGAAAAGTATGTACTAAATGGTAGTACTGCTTAACCCAAATAGCTTGAGATCGCCTACTTACCTGTCAAAAACAAAACTCGGAGAGAGTGCGATGAAAGTGAAAAACATGCAGTATTTATTTACTTCGCATGACAAACATGTTATTTTCGTTTGATGCTGTGGTGGCCTAGCAGCGACGACAGCAGCCTCAAACTGGCTGAAGCTGTGAGCCAGCTTTTCAGCTAGCCCTCTCTTGGCAAACACTCGCATGGCAGATTCCTCGTTGGCATTGCATATTCTCCGTGCACAGGCGCGGTAGCGCTACAGAAGCTGCGGGGCACTTTTTCATTGCGGGGTGCCGTTGTCATCACGACGATTGCATTCAGGAAGCTGACGTAACACGCAGTTTGTGCCACTGTCGGGCCTGTTTCGTTCGTTCATGCTGTTGCTTTTTGTGTCATCCTCATCACTGTCGCTAGTCGACACTTCGGCAACGATGGCGAAAAGTCACCTCGTAGCTGACATCTCTTCGCGGTCGCAGCAGAGCTGCCGAGCAACTTCGCATTCCAAATGCCAGACACCGTAGTCAACAGTAGATCCCTGTCACATGCCAGCGCCTACTTCGTGTCTGTTCTTCTGTAACTTCTGTGTTATATGCAGAATGGTGCTTAATTTCTGTAATTTCTTGCTTTTATACATATTTTGCATTTTTCCTTTTGAATGCGTTAGTGCAATATTTACTAAGTGTAGCCTGCAAATATCAGCGATCCTGACACAATGTAAAAGAAGTTCTTGAATATTTCTTGTTGCAGAAATTTATTTGAATCAGATTTTTGCGATATGCACATTCAGATTAAAATATGTGTTTGTAGAACGTGCTTTACCTCTTCCTTCTTTTTTGCTTCTTATGGAACGTATTTCGTCCTCTTATTTTTTGTAGTCAATCTTGTAAACAAAACTTGTTATTGAGCTAGTTGGTTCGTGGCTTAAAGACCAAGGTTGTGGCACTAAGCAGACGAGGACAAAATGAGACAAATGGGCACAAACAGTTGCCAACTTCCAACGGCTTATCCACCAGAAACCATGCAACTCTAACGTGAAACTTGAGTGAAAAGTAATCACAGTAATGATAAACTAAAATGGAATAGGAGCTAACATCACTCATAATAGTGATCTGAACTGAATTATGGCAAGTACACAGGAACATGCATGCATTAAAGGTGCAAGTGGATTAGCAAACCAAATGTGGCAGCTGTGCATTCTGATCATGGCGGTGATTACAGGCTGTCCTTTATGTATGAAATTTGTTTGTCACTTAATGCTAGTGACAGCATTCTATAATGCACTTATTTCCTGATCTTTTTATTTAAAATGCCTCGATTATTTCCCTTTCAGTGCAGTTTTTTGTTTTCCTTAGAAATATTTGGCCCAGGAGTTGCGCACCACCACAATGCTTGCTGTGGTCTGCCAAGTGCCCACCCATGCTGCTATTGACAGCCAACTGGCACACTCGATCGTTGAAGCATTGTCCTGTTTGTACAATATACACCCTGCCGGAGCTTAGGGTAATATTGTGAACCACATCGCTAACATGCTGCACCGATTGTGTTAGTGATGCAGTTTGCAATATTCCCATGCTGCGGCGGAGTGTATATTGGACACATGGGACGATGCTTAAACGATCGAGAGAGCACCGGTTGGCGGTCAACAGCAACATGGACGGGCACTTGGCAGACCACTACAAGCTAGGTGATTGTGTGCCATTCCTGTACCAAACAACCTTTCTGAGGAAAGCAAAAAACTGCACTGAGAGATAGTCGAGGCATTCTTAATAAAAAGAATGAAATAAGTGTGCTATCACGCCGTCACGAGCATTAAGTGACAAAGAAATTTCATTTACAAAAGATGGCCTGTAATTGTCAAGAAGACACGCGTGCGGCTGCCCTATTTGGAGTGCTACTCCGCTTGCACCTGCAATGCATGTGTGTTTGTGTACCTGCCGTGACATTTAAGTTCCAATCACTGGCTTATGTGCGCTGTTAGCTTCCACCACACTTGTTCATCATTGGTGTGATTACTTTGCACTCAGGTTTCATCTATAAAATTGCACGGTTTTTGGTTAATAATCAGTTGGCGCCTGCATATGCTGTTTGTGTCTCAGTTCATCTTCGTTTGCTTAGCACCATAACTTTTGCCCTCAAGTCAGTTTCTTTAGCCGACTGTTGACTGCATTTTTTGTAACGTGTGTGTGAAATACTGAACATTGTTTTATTTTTCCTATAGTGGTATGTGTTTCTGTGATAGAAAAGATGTGTTTGGTCTTACTGCCCTTTCCAGCAGAAAGCAGCCTTCTGGTTTCGAAGTCTCTTCCTGGAAATAACATATGCTACCACTGGCCAATGCTAATGGTCTTATCAATGGTTAATAAACAGCTATTACCAGTGGCTCCTCCAGAGTCTCCATGAAGCACGAAGTGTAATTAAAAATGCTCCAAACATTACTCACGAATTCCGGCCAGGCGAAGTAAAAAAACGAGAAAATATTCCCAATGTACCCCGCAAATATTCCGCCCAGCTGGAGTAAAAAAACGAGAACATACTCCGATTTTACCACGTAAGAACTCCGCCCAGCCGGAGTAAAACAGCGAAATGATACTCCCAATGCACCACGAAAAAACTCCGCCCAGCCGGAGTAAAAAACAAGAACATACTCCCATTGTAACACGTAAGAACTCCGCCCAACCGGAGTAAATAAGCGAAAAAATACTCCGATTTTACCACGTAAGAACTCCGCCCGACCGGAGTAAAAAAACGAGAACGTACTCCGATTTTACCACGTAAGAACTCCGCCCGACCGGAGTAAAAAAACGAGAACAAACTCCGATTTTACCATGGAAGAACTCCGCCCAACCGGAGTAAAGAAGCGAAAAAATACTCCCAATGCACCACGGAAGAACTCCGCCCAGCCGGAGTAAAAAAGCAAAAAAAATACTCCCAGTGCGCCACAAAAGAATTCCGGCCAGCCGGAGTAAAAAAGTGAAAAAAATACTCCCAGTGCGCCACGCTATAACTCCGTCCAGTCGGAGTAAAAAACACTCCGAATTCACCACGGAAGAACTCCGCCCGCTCGGAGTAAAAATTCTACTCCGATCATACGGAGTATAATAAACTCCCAACCGGGGGGTCCCTATAGGACAAGCTGTTTACTCCCACCTGGGAGTTATTTTCGTTTACAGTGTAGCTTCGCAGATTGTTGCGACTCATCTGTGATATCAATTTACGAGTAGTTAACTTGCCATTCTAAAGAAAGCACGTGATAACATTACCGTAGCACCACAGTTACCCCTATAAGACAGCGCACCTAGTACTGTTGAGCTACCGTGGAGTACAATCGCCACTTGTTTTAGAAGATCCTTCGAAAAAATCCAGAAGCAATGTCGAACTTAGACTGAAGGCATCCGCCTCCTTGAACGTCTGCAGTGAATTCCAGCACTTGTACTTTGCGTAATATGTACTTGACGGAAATATCCCCAGTAGCGATGTCCTAACATGGTAATAATTGCCAGCAACACAATGAATGAACATTTTTGCCAGAGAAGTGACAGAACGCTAAAACAGTTTATATATTATTGTGCCTAAATTAAACGCACAACACAAAAAGCTGCATTTATGTGGTAAGTTACCTAACGACCCTGGTTCTACCTTAGGAATTTTACATGCTCCACGAACATCAGTAGAGTTGCGGCGGTTCAAGGGGACGAAACGTTTCTAGATTCAGGTTTTCCGGCAAAGCGAAGCCTTGCTATGTCCTTTAGAAATTTACTGAGTTAAAGGTAATGAGGAGATTGCTCCGAGGAATAAAGGACACTACCTTCAAAAAGGGCGTTATGTAATAATAATAGTAATAATGAATGCTTTATTATTTACGCCGGCAGTTCATGGAACTACTCTATGAACTATTCTATCTCGCCTCTACCTTTGCCTTTACGTAGAAGTGGTATTTCGGACAGTAAGTTAAAATGAAAGTAAAAGTTTGTTACCCATGCATGTCGTCACACATATTCGACATATGAGAAAACCAAATGTGATGCAGTTTCCCACGTCATGAGCAACACATGTGTCATTTGCCGGATCATAATACCACATAGTAACGCCATTGCTGCAGTCGGGGCTTGGAGGTTCGGCCCCGCAGCGTAAGCCTAGCAAACCACGACCTAGAATATACGAGAAACTGCATTACTCGTTGTCGTGCACTGTGAAAATTGCAACATGCTTAGCACACGCATTTGTTTTCATCAAAGATAAAAAAAGAAGCACGAAGTAACTGAAATTAAGGAAAATTTGCCTTTCCACAATGACATTCACTGACCTAACTCAACAATGTTGCACTTGTTGCCTCTATTTTATCTGCGCATTTCTGCTGCTTGACACAGTCATGCATCGCTTGCAATGGAGCAAGGGATTTTTTGTGATAGTAATGCAGGCAAAGCAGGGGCATGAAAGGCTTAAAGAAAGGAAAACGATTTCTCCAGAATCAAAGCAGGTCTCATGTGAAGTCACGAGCACAAAGCAAACTTTGTTTTCGCTTGGTTGTCCACGTTCTGTAGGGTACAGCATCGGGCTGCTGGAATAAGGAAACCGGGTTCGAAAGCAATCGTAGTGCGAAGTTAGGTCACGGGTCACAATGCATATGTGCCACTCATAAGATTACTCATTTCATGCCAACTTGTGTTACTGAGTATGCGCCTCTGCTGATGCGCCACTCTCCAATAGACACCGTCGATAAATGGGTTAAGCGGGCGCAGCTGTTGACGTTGCCGTAGCTGCCGCATGAACACAATCTTTTCTGCAAAACTCAGCGTGCTGCAACATATTCGTATACTCTTAACTAAATGCAGAAAACCAACACACCGATTATTTTCATATAACAAAGGGGTGATATGCAATTGGGTGTAAAATTATGCGAGCAGGGTGTATCTGTGTGTTGCCGTCTCTTTTGTGTTGCCGTAAGAATGAACATCAAGTTGCAAGGCGCCGCCTAGGGAGCCCTTTAGAGAAATAACGTTGTAAAGGTAGGTTCAATATTAGTGAATATGCAAAAACTTCAAGTATCTTGCTAACGTGCTGCCCCGAGGCGAGCTTCACGGCCAACATAGACATTCTCTGATTCTGCCTCGACAAGCGTCCGTAAGCATCTTCCCTGCTTTCTTATATATCAACTACGATGGACCATGTCACGTTTACTTTACGCGCCCGTTTTCTCTTTATTAAATTCGAACCATTTCCTGGTAAATATTGGCCGCTTCGACAGTATATCTACCTGTCCAACCACCTGCGCCTTGATGCTCTTATGGTCATTTCGTTAACTTATGTGCCAAAAGAGACATAGTATGGCGAGAGTGTAAGATTACCATAAACGATTGGTCATGACATGAATTTGATGACATGCGTGTCATGTAGGTCCTGAACCAGCCACCTACGTCTTGGTATGTACAAAAATTCGAATAGTATGACAAGAGTGTATAACGAACATAAATAATAGGTCATGACATGAATGTCCTAACATGCGTGTCTTGCAGGTCTCGAAACAGCCGCCTACACCTTGGCGCTCTCATGGTCGTTTTGTTAACTTGGTAAACTCTCAGCACACTGCTTCGCATGACATCGACTGCCTCAGGGCGCGGGACCTGCCATCTTTTTTTCATTTTCATTTCACATTTTGTGTTGCGCGGCGCATCGTTGGCTGTTACTCTTTGGCTGGATTACCGAAGCCACGTCCCATGTTCGGTGATCGTACAGGCTGTGCGTTCTTTGTTAAACGCATTTGTGCGAGCGTCCTTGATCGTGTGGCTGGAAGTGGTGCCGTCTCTAGGGGAAGGCCGTGCTGGTCCGCACTTTAAACTGGGCTGTTTTTAGACCGTACGTAGATTTCACAATTTCCAGGAAAGATAATGAGCCCGCGCTGCCCGCGCCTATTTTTTTTCTTTTTGCAATGTCTAAACCTAGTGTCGGGCTCTTTAAACGGCATGCCACGATGTATCAGCGACTCTTCCACCCTCTTCTTGAGTTGTGCTAATGAAAGGTGTTTTGAAACAAAGGCTGCGCGCTTCCGCATTCATAATTACCTTGTAAATATAGGCTATAGTATTGCTCACATATGTGAGCAATATGATGACCCATGATGTGTAAGGTTGTTTTTTATCCATAATCACTTATGCTTACTGACGGAGAAATTTTCTAGTGGTATCCAGAATTAGCGCACCTAACGACATTAAGCAGTACGAACTGCCACTTCAAATATTCACCTAAATTTCGCACTCTTTCCAACTCTTGTAACCCGTACCACACTCCTCTCTTGCCTTCCTGGAGTACGTAATTATTAGAAGACCAATGCTGAATTGTACATTTGGCAATGAGCAACAAACACTTGAATGATAATTATGATGGCTACGACGTGCTAAAGTGGCGTGAAATGTGTTTGTTCTAGAGCAAGAACGTTTTCTTTCACCAAAAGATAATGTGGGCGCTTACCTCTTTTCGCAGCCGTCTTTACCGGGCTCCCATATTCTTCATCTGCAAGGTTGCTTATTCTACGCCCTGTTTTTGTAAGTGAAGTAAACGTATAATCTATAATCAACATAGAGTTTATGGTAATTTGACTTAAAGAAGTAGGCCACATTGCTTAGACTACATGAAATAGAACATTTGCGAAAGTCAAGTCGACAAAAGGAAATCCACGATAAACAAAAGCAAGAACAAACCGGGTGCTACAGAAAGAGATGATGCCACAATCACTGATGGTAAACTTCATTTGATGGAGACAGTTTTGCCGCGCACAGTTTCGATCTACTGCCTACTTCGCATTTTTGTTTGAGGTGTTCTGTACCTGTCAGGGAACACGCGACTTCGACATGCAGAGCTGAAAGGCAAAAATTTTCTCCTATTTCTGCATTGTCGACAAGCGCCATTACAGAGCTAGTCCCAACATTTCTGCTTCTTTTTTGCCGGCTACGACAATGGTGACGTCAGCGACGGGGGGAAGTCTATAGATTCCGCATTGTTAGAATGAATATGACACTGCGGTCATACTTCATACGTTTCCTTAAAACATAGATTTGTCGTTCATTACGAAACGAATGTTGCCGTATTGTACATGGGGTCATATCTAACGAGAAGTTTTGAGGTTTTTTGAGAAGCAGTGACTACCGAGCATGCCTTCTCGCTCTTGAATATTTACAGATCGCCTTAAACGAAACCGCCTTGGATTGCGCTGAAAACTTTCTGCTTTTTTTTTTCAAGCACATCAGCACGTATTCACTACTGGTGGTATCTCCTAGCAGTATTAACAACGTATGTTTGGCCACATTCCTCTTAAATGATAGATGCTCTGTTAAATCATTTTACTCGAGACTTGCGTTCTGTGTTTATATAATAGAGCTGTACATAAGCATGCGATAAGCAACTCTTGAGTGAGACATTTGTTGCTAACATGCACCTTTGGACAGACAGCTGGCGACGGAAATAATCTTTCGGCCTGAAATACCGCTGCAAATTGTTTTACTCGTTGTATGTGCTTCAATTTGCCAGTTACCACCTATTTGATCATCATCAACTCATTATTACAGTTGAGCCCTGTATATGTGTGGGGCACTTGTGTAATGCCACACTTTGTAGTTTTGTGGATTATTAAATAAGGCAATAAATGCTTTGCAGGCAAATTTATAGTAATCAATAACGATGTTATTGATGGCACGGACCATATGGAACTTACTGGGTGGTGCTGGTGGCAGACGGGCAGCTCCATAATGCCCACCTTTAGACGCTCTCCAAAGTGCCTGCTTTGTTCCATAGTAATCTATATATTAAACAAAAAACACGAAGCTTTAAAATTTAGTAGCGGTATTTTGACACATGCTAAGATTCCCAACGGAAGAGGGCCTTCGGTGTCAATAGTACTGATGCAGTGTGCTTGTGAAAATATATTGAAGTGTACTTCATATCTGCGAGCAAACGAACGCACTATGTGTAGTGCAATGTGCTTCATACATATATGTCATCACTACTCGTATGGTTAATCATAATTCAAAATATCTTGATCAAAATTTCATTGTCTTCAAGTTTGTAGATGTTGACAGTGGCAATCGTCCCCGTATGCAAATCAATTCAGTTTTCAAAATTGACTTCTTTAGCTATTTGCAACACTGAAGAGTCGTGCCTTTCACCACGAATGCACAATAAAATAAACCCTCGTTGCTGTCCGTGTGCACAACGCAAGTTTGGTCTAGGCTTTTGCAATAAAGAGATACAACGTAACACCACGTACGCACTTAACCGATTGCAATCAGAAGCGTTGCTATAACCAAACCTTTTTTTAAAAAAAATGCAATGTAGACGTACAAATAAATGAAAGGTGATACTAAAAAGTGAACAAAATTGATTATCAGGACGGTGAGAATTAATACAGTTATTACAGTTTACCTGCAATTTGTGAACTAATTCAGATTACCAATGTAAGGCAAATGAGACATAGAGGAGCGCATGAACATGCAGACGCACAAATAGCACCCTGTCGGTGCGTTTGTATACTTGTCTCAAGCCCTCGTGTTGTATAATCAGATATTGGATAGGGGCCCTAGAACGAAGTTTTCGTTAGCATAGGAATGCGTCACTTTCGCACATTTAGGACAGTTATCTAGCTCGTGATTTAACCTCATAATGCCCCTAAACACAGATGCCAAGAACACAGCACGCTTCGGTTTATTTTATGTTCTGTACATTCGACATAACGCCTCTTCTTAAGATATCTTGTACGGTGTTTACTAAGTCTCCATCCGGATAACCTCTCATTTCAAGCTTCTTGTTTTCCTTTAGTTTAAAAGGCGAAGGGACATAGACGAAGACAAGAAAAAAGACAGGACGAGCGCTAGACATTCTTTTTTATTCTCCAAGTTTCAGATTCGTAAATTATTACTGGTCAAATGTCCCGTTAGCATCGGTGACCATCCCTCAGGCAACGGAACTTCGCTGGACTAACAATACAACCGGCATTTAAAATCTCTTCTTTAATCTGGTGGTTGTTCCCAGCCCGACACAGCGAGATTGAATATTTATACGCGCACTGGAAATTTGCCAAATCGTACAACTATTGATGTTGCCTCAGAACATTGCACGTACTCACTAGAGGAATTGGCCACACTGGAAGTAATGAAAAGGGCACTCTCCCAAATATGAGCCCTATGCACTCGCCCAATTCAAAACGTAACCACCTTTACCATAACCACTGTGTGCCAGGAAAAGTAAAACTTTTAATCCGCCCGAATGGTATCATCAAGCTGCAATGTATCCTATTATGTACTTTTGTCCACCTTGCGGTCTTCCCCAGATATGATTTACTATATATGTATATATATATATATATATATATATATATATATATATATATATATATATATATATATATATATATATATATATATATATATATATATATCATACCACTGCACCTCTAAAAGCGTCTCCGAATTTGCTTTCATTCATAGCACGAGTTGTTAAATTCTTGCGCATTGCATCTGGCCAGTCACTCAGACCCAACAGTAGTGATATTGCGAACGCGCACTTAGGCCGTAAATTTTGCTGACGGCTGTATCGCATATTGTTCGACGCTTTTTATCGATGAAAGATTCGTAATATGTCAAGAAAAGCACAAATCTGACCTCCACTTGTGGAAATCGCCCACCACAACAGTAACCCACTGCTTGAAGCCTACCAAAAGGAGTCACACCTAGTCATAAAAGCACGCTTTTGCCATAGAAGGTGAACAGGCTTGATCGCTCGCACTGTGCTCATTTTCTCGTATTGCACTCTCGTTACAAACCAATCCATGTAAGTTGAGTGTACTGTGGCCTGTTTTGCGGTGGGGGGTGGTGAATGCCACAACGCCTTTGGCAACGCCATTCTGTTTTGATCTTCACATATTTAGCTAATGCGATGGTGTTCCTAATGTAACTCTGCTAGAATTCACCTAAATTGTTCGTTTAGAACTGTGATAAAGAAGTGTTACGTATACACAAGGAAGTAAGAAAAAATGCACAATTTTACAGGGCAGGAAATAGGGCAGAACAGGCTTACCGTCAGCGGTGATATGGCAGATGAAGATATACACCATGATGGTGCCTAGTGGAAGCTTCATTGTAAACATTTAGAAAATCAACGGACAAACTTTAAAACTAGCTTTGTTTTTGTTGTTACGTATATATTTCTACTGGAATCTCCCTCCAAGCAATTTGAACCGTCCGGCACCTGCAGTTCTTTCTTTACTGAAAGAGAAAAAGATGTCTGGTTCGCACGTAAAGCTTGAACAAGCTCGAAATGTCGCCACAAGCGCAAGCAGTATTGAATACCACAGTGCAGATAGTTTCCGGATACCGAAATTATACTTTTAGAGCTTCTATTTTGTTCTGCATTGTGGAAACATTGCTGTTGCGACAATAGTGGCCAGTTCCGGAAATTCAAGAGCGTTTTCGAAAAACACGAGCTGTTGAATTCGTGGCGCATGAAACAATGTGCTTAAAAAACACACTGTGCAGATCTCCAGGTGCTATTTCCCCGAATAAATGTAGGCATTGCAGAAGCATTGCTGGGTAGAGGGCATAAAACGTTCAATGGAAACCCTCAGCGTTTCTGAAAATAGGAGATGCTCTTATTATGTGGGTACGGTAAGCATGGGTGTTCTAAATATGTAGCGATTCCTTGGTTATTCGAGAGTCCACATAAATGTGGTCTAAAAGAGACAATGTTCACGTGTATAGATTTGCTGAGGCAAAATATTCAGTGTAGGTGGGAAGCTTGAAAAATCAATTTTATGTTGAATGACTTTCATGAAAGTCGTACGGCCAAGGACCATGTAAGATGTGTATGGGACAGGGTTTTCTCGCGCTGCAAAACTCACTGTTCTACATACTTGCCTAACGTAAAGGGTTTTGCAACATTTATTAACCGAGACACATAGAGGATTGAGACACACAAAAACACAGACACACACATGAACCGAGACACCCAGATGATTGGTCATCCAGAAAATTCGTCACCCAATACTCGTGCCGCATATAGTTTAATTTATTATAGTATATACTGCGCGTATGCTTCTCAAGTATATTTCTAGCTTTTACTTCTACGCTCGGCCTACCAGAAATAGGCCGGCAAGCAGATAGGCCCCATTTGGTAGATTTACGAGAACTTTTACGTGCGTGAATGCAGCTAATAGCAGTCGGTGTGTGCGAGAGTGTCCTTGTCAATGTACAGCCTGCTTCGTCCTTTTTCCTGCGTTTTCTCACTAACGGGAAACTAATCAGTTTTCCCAGAGATATGCGCTTGTAGTGTGATAAAGTCACCGTCCTTGTGCAATAACTTCACTCGTGCCTGGAAAAGATGAAAGCCACGAGCAAAAGCGTCGACGAAAATTGAAGTTGGTTGACGTTCAATGCCGCTTGAATTCTTGTAAATCACTTCGTCTACTCGGAGCATTATCCTCGCGCGCATTTATTTTGCTTGCATATAAATACGAGCGCAACGCTTGCGCTTGTTGAGCAGACAGAAACAAATTTCAACCAGCTCATAACGGCAATTTCTTTCGTTCTTTCCTTCTCATGCGTAAAGTTGTCTTGCAAGGTTATTTTTATTTCTCCCTTAAATAGGGCAAGCAAACTTGAAGTAACGCTTTAGTTAAATAGCTTTTATCACGAATATAATTTGCAGCACCAAATTAGCAAGTACCTTCTCTAGTATGCTGAGCCATGCAAAAATGAAAGACAGAAAAAAACAACCTTGCAATACCGTTTATTCATCGAATCCCTGTTCGCTTAGCGTGGGGATTTGGCTCCAAACGCAACAGGTGGCTGCTGGATACGTATTATGATGAAAATAAATTGCCAAAGTGCATTCAACATGTGCACAGCTCCACAATGTACGAGGCCCACTTTCTCATCGGTCCGCTTACGAAGGGCGTTTTTTTTTTTTGCGCACACTGTCTAAATCACCTAGCTTAAACGCCTTAAGACGGGACAAATAGCACGACTGGAGCTATCTGCTGAAAGTATTAGCATTTAAAATAAATTGCTCATCTCTACTTCAAGTACTGTTATCTCAGTTTCTAGCTGTTCTGATGTCCCTGGAGTTCTCCCATAATCTGCTGAAAAATGAAAGCGTTGTGCCTTGCCTTTGTTACGCGTAGCCTTTCTATGGGATATGTTGTGTAGCGCATAATATCCATATGTTTTGGACACAGTAGATGAATTTTCGCCGTCCGCATCGTCGCCACCTTTTCCGTAATGTTTTGTATGCGTTTATGTATATGTAAGCTATATGCATTTCTACGCCGCATATGCAAAATAGATGCTGTACTATTCAACCATGACAGTTGCTCAAACTAGGTTTTATGTTTTTGACTATATTCTTTCTCAAAACTGATGAGAAGTACAGCGCGAAAAGGCATGAGACATTAAGGTCAGAGCGCATGCATTTTATAGTAACTTTCGAAATACTGCAAAATAAAACATACGAAAAGCGACGGCACTACAATTGCAATCAAAATGTGATGTAATTTCACTGGCGCGGCTCTTGGACAGCGCCAGTGGTGCCTGCATATTGCAATGCCAACTGTTAGATTACGGCTTATTTCCATTAAGCACAGTACAGAGAAGCGTGCCCTACACAATATGCTAAAGCTTTTAAACTTGTCATTAATTTCGGGGCGCCTGGCTATCTAACATCCACATATAGTCGCGCCTTCACATATTCAGAACAGCCAAAGAGTTTAAACGCTGCGCTAAACCGTGATATTGATATCGATGCTTCGAAGCCTGTACGAAACTGCGATTGCTTTAGAAGCGTTACCTTTTGGGCGAGTTGGTTGTACATGGTTCCTATTAAACTTTTGCGCGCACAAAGACAGGACGTCGAACGAAGAAGGGACACATGACATGCGCAACATGTTGTGAGTCCCTTCTTCGTTCGTCATCCTGTCTTTGTGCGCGAAAATGTTTAATAAGAACCATTGCTTTAGAAGTTTACGAGGCTATACATCTCAATCTTTTAAGCCAGTTTTATTAAGTCCCAGTAATGTTTCTATAACGGATCATTTATTTCTTATGACAGGAGCAAATAATACGTGGAGCTTTCGACACAAGGAACAAGCCTTTCCTTTTGACTTTCTCATGCTCCGGATGTATTGGACCGTTTTGATTCGTAAGCCTCCACTATTTTGCATGTCCGTCAAAATGTTGGTAAGCCATGCATTCCTTTTTGAAACACGTTATATTTTGAATTCCGCAGATGGTGACGGAGATCTCTACAGACAAAGTAAATACGCCTGAAACTAAATTTCTTGACGCAAGCCGTCTATAAGTATGGTCAGGCTAGGTGGTCGCTTGCTAAAACCACATGTAACGAATACGAAATATTTAGGTCCCTATACATGTAAGTATTGGCTCCATATCAATGATATTGACAGGCCTACTGTGAAAGCATTTCGCAGGCAAGCAAATGTTAGAGGTTATCATTCAGCGAAAACGCGCCTGTAAGTACCGGAAGTTTTTCGAATTTTATCGATGGTCCCATCTGTTGTCACTATTGTCGCCAAGACTCGACTGATTATATTCTTTGCGCGACGGTAATACTGCTGTACATTCTAGAATTTGCGCGAGCACCGACGATTACGCTGGTAGGTACATTGAGCAATATATGAATAGCAGGTGCGTGTGATTCGCAGAACAGATTTCGACGATCGTTGATTGCGGTCGCCGGCATCATCCTCGTTCAAGTGTCAGTTGCTTTTGCGGGCATAGACACTCCTAATAAAAGGTTAGGTTCCTGATTCACAGATTTGCGACTCGGTACTTCACCATCACAAAAACTAGGTTTCAATAATAACACCTGGTTTCACAAAGTGAAATGTACGCTGACACGACAAAACACGTAGTTGTTAAATTTTGTCGCGGTTCGCCTAAATTGTCCTTGCGGATATTGACGTCTTGTTCTATGTCATGAGCAGGCAGAAAGTATCGTGTACAAGAATACGTCGTGCACTCTTTTTGATGTACTTTAAAAGAAAAGCACTCCTTAAGAATCGTGAAAGAAGAGACGTGGTATTTAAGCCGTGTATTGACTCAAAGCGCAGCCATGTTGAATATGGCGCGGAGCATCAAAGCATCACTGCAGACAGCGCGTCATGAACGATGCATGCAAAAAAATACGCCATATGTGAAGCAAAAACGTGTCTAAAATATGTTCTTTTATAGCTATTTTGTGCACTTACAACAGCATAGAACTGTTATATTTTCGTTTTGATTCCATTTAGAGGTTAGAGATCAAGGTGAACAGAAAATCTCGCGTTTATCCTTTAACAGTTTTCTGTCGTAGGGCATTCAGATATTTTTTTAAGAGAAAAACTACCGCCGTGCTACCACGTGTGAAATATAGCACGTGCGTAACTCATGCACTTTAGCATATTGGCAAACAGGTTCATATATTACATACCACTGACGGGTCCCCACTAAATTCGGTAATCCAGCGGAATGGTTGCTCGGATACATGCACAAGTGTGCAGGCACGGCCAAATATATGCAGATTGTCAACCTACGATATATTGAAAACCCACCGCACATGCGCTGCCTAGTGTGCCAATTTCACCTGCATGATTAATTTCTATTATAAACAACTAGAATGTAAAAATGCGCAGAAAATAGATTTCCCATTTCCGTCATAACCGTTAAAAAACAATTCCCCAAGAAGGCAAATATGCCTGAAACTATTTGTTTCGACGCTAATGGTCTATCAGTACGGTCCCAACACTGGGCGCTTTGTGCCCTCATCTATGGGGCATTCATGTTCCAGCACATATCTGCAAAAAAATAAAATAAAATATTAGGCAACAGAAAAGGCCTACCTTCCGGTCACTTCAAGAAATTAAACATTTGTTCATCGCAAGATCAAGCTAAGAGTAAGTTATGTTCAGAACTCACGCACGCCTTTTTTTTTTCTCGCAGCCACAACAAGAATTGCGAAGACGTTCGATTGTGCCCCACCTGCGGCATGTTGCTTTTTCATCCATTTTCATTGCCATTAATTTATAATTTCATTATTGCAATTAATAAGCACAAGTATTTACTTACTAATTTGTACATGTTTTCGTTGGTGTCTTTATTTGTTGGCTTCTCATTATATGATTTAGGCATTTAAAGTAATTTAAAACGATTTATATGCTAGACATGAAGATGAACAAAAAACGCCTGTCTTTCCTTTTTTTTTTGAATGTTACTCTCATAGCTTATTCACTGCAACTTTCTTCAAACTGCCTTTAAATTTATAGCTATTTTTTGAAGTGTAGTATTCTTAAGGTTACCAAGTTCCTGTCAATGTAGAGTAAGTTAGTTAGCGCTGTTCATTAAAAGCACAAATGGATCATTAGGTGCAAACAAGTGCTTTGTTCACAAGAGCAGGAGCGCAAAGTAAGCGCGAATGATCGCTGTGTAGACTCTTAAGTATGGACACCTAAACGACGCAGCCTGTTCTACTAGAGAAGTTCACATGTTTTACCTCTGTGCGTTGCCGATGGGATTGAAAACGTATCGTACTTTTGCTCAAATTTTATACTTACTTTAGTGCTGTTGACGTGTTGTAATGTTCGAAACGTATCCAAAAGATTGTCGCTTTTACGGGTAGTTAATATTCAATTCTAATAACGAATTGACGATGCGAAGGCCAAATCGAAAAGGACACTTTTCGAGTCGTCGTTTGAAAGATTCGAATATACGCATTCAATATGACCACGCCACGCATTTCGGATGCCATGCGCATGCTTCGTGGCGGCGGCTCTAGATGGCGCCGAGTGTTCTTAGGGAAGCACGACAGAGAAGTCCGGCAGGAACACACACCTCGATACCTAGCTCGTTACGACGGTGGCAGTGCGCTGCTTTGGTAAATTGAATGAATGGTGATGTATTACCGTCGACAGTCATCATGACATGTGTTCGCCCTCAATTTTAAATCGAGCTTTCTTTTCAAACCATCTTGGACTTTCGTGACCGTGGCTGCCACCTACTGCTGCCGCTCGTGCTTTATCGCCGAATACCTGAAGCTCGGTGGCAGGACTTCGGTGCCATCTTGAAGTGGTGGCTCGCAATACGTCATGCGAAGGAGTAGAAGGTGCAGGAGGGGGGGGGGGGGGAATGGGTCTGCGCATAAGGTTCCTTGACAGTTGGTGGAGAGGGACGAAGGAGCAGCGACACGGTGAGCCGTAATGAGAGGGCAGGCAGTCCACCGGAGAAGATGGACTCACGTTGCGCATACCTTGCGTTGCCTGGCAACATTGTGGACGGACTCATCTGCGCCTCCTAGGGGAAGTACGGTACTGTAAACAAACGGCACAGAAAGCCATCTTGCCCCTTTCAATCACTACAACAGGGGTGTCGTTCCAAGCGGCGTTTCATTGCAGAGCTTCTCGTTCGGTGCATCCTTGATCCAAATAAGAAAGTACGTTTTGAAAATTCCTCGTAAGCGTTGCTGTTTGTATAATCCAACAGGACGCGTCAGATTTGCTGCCATTGTTTTATTGGAAACAATCATTCGATAGAGACGGTAAGCTCCTTCTCGTGAAGGATCGCCAGAATTTGACGCCTTCAGAGCACTATCAAATGAAACACACCAACATCAACATAACAGTCAGATATCTAAAGGAGCAAGTTCATTATCTAAAAGGGACAGCGGTGGCTGGCTTATGAAGGCGCTCCTCCTTTGTTTTTTTGGTATGTACAGTGCCTCCATTAATTCCTTTGCTGTCACATCATTGTCACGGAACACTACTGGTATGTGATAAGAACTGCGCTTGGCGCGTGTAGGTCTTATAGTGTGCGACCAGATGCGAGTGGTTGTCCGATTTCGTGCCTGCCTTTCGTCTTCGTTCAGTGCGCCTTAGTAAAAACGAATTCCTGCCAACTGGCCCAAATTACCGAATCAGATGTATGCGTTAAGAGGCAAATCCAGCAATATCATTACTAATATAGATGAGATAGTTCGAGTGGCTGAGGGGTTCTATAGAAATTTGTACAGTACCAGTTGCACCCACGACGATAATGGAAGAAAGAGTTGTCTAGAGGAATTTGAAATACCACAGGTAATGCCGGAAGAAGTAAAGAAAGCCTTGGGAGCTATGCGAACGGGGAGGGCAGCTGGGTAGGATCAGGTAACAGCAGATTTGTTGAAGGATGGTGGGCAGATTGTGCTAGAAAAACTGGCCACCCTTTATACGCAATGCCTCATGGCTTCGAGCGCACCGGAATCTTGGAAGAACGCTAACATAATCTTAATCCACAAGAAAGGGGACGCCAAAGACTTGAAAAATTATGGACCGATCAGGTTAGCGTCCGTTGCCTACAATATATTTACAAAGGTAATCGCAAATAGAATCAGGAACACCTTAGTCTTCTGTCAACCAAAGGACCAGGCAGGATTCCGTAAAGGCTACTCAACAATAGACCATATTCACACTATCAATCAGGAATCAGGTGATAGAGAAATGTGCGGAATATAACCAACCCTTATATATAGCTTTCTTTGATTACGAGAAACCGTTTATTCAGTCATAACCACAGCAGTCATCGATGCATTACGGAATCAGGGTGTAGACGAGCTGTATGTAAAAATACTGAAAGATATCTATAGCGGCTCCACAGCCTCCATAGTCCTCTATAAAAAAGCAACAAAATCCCAATAAAGAAAGGTGTCAGGCTGGGAGATACGATCTCTCCAATGCTATTCACGGCGTGTTTGCAGGAGGTATTCAGAGACCTGGATTGGGAAGAATTTGGGATAAGAGTTAATAGAGAATAGCTTAGTAACTTGCGATTCGCTGATTATATTGCCGTGCTTAGTAACTCAGGGGACCAATTGCAATGCATGCTCACTGACCTGAAGAGGCAAAGCAGAAGAGTGGGTCTAAAAATTAATCTGCAGGAAACTAAAGTAATGTTTAACAGTCTCGGAAGAGAACAGCTGTTTACGATAGGTAGCGAGGCATTGGAAGGGGTAAGGGAATACATCTACATATGGCAGGTAGTGAGCGCGGATCCGGATCATGAGACTGAAATAATCAGAAGAATAAGAATGGGCTACTGTGCGTTTGGCAGGCATTCTCAGATCATGAACAGCAGGTTGCCATTATTCCTCAAGAGAAAAGTGTATAACAGCTGTGTCTTACCGGTACTCACGTACGAGGCAGAAACCTGGAGGCTTACGAAAAGGGTTCTACTTAAGTTGAGGACGGCGCAGCGAGCTTTGGAAAGAAGAATGATAGGTGTAACGTTAAGGGATAAGGAAAGAGCAGATTTGGTGAGGAAACAAACGCGAGTGAATGATATCTTAGTTGAAATCAAGAAAAAGAAATGGGCATGGGCAGGACATGTAATGAGGAGGGAAGATAACCGATGGTCATTAAAGGTTACGGACTGGATTCCATCGGACGGGAAGCATAGCAGGGGGCGGCAGAAGGTTAGGTGGGCGGATGAGATGGGGTAGTTGGAGAAGTATGGGGGAGGCCTTTGCCCTGCAGTGGGCGTAACCAGACTGATGATGATAATGATGATGGTGATGATGATGATGATAGTCTGGAACTCCGCACCCAAATCTTACGGTAGGGAGGTGTCAGGACATACGCATATCGCACAGTGGAACACGTGGCTCCAACACCCACATGCCATCAATGTCATGCCGTCGTCGTCGTTGCATCATCCTTTCTGCGCCTTGATGATATTGTCTTCATTCCTTCATTCTTTTTATTCTTTCCTTATTTTCTTATCCTTTCTGCGCTTACTCCATCTTCCTATGGAGAGCGCCCAACCGGATACTTATTGTGGCTGTCCTTGGCCTTTCACCTATTCTTTTCTCTCCCTCCTTCTTCCTTCGTTGTCAGAAAATCCGCTGTTTTCACTCTGTCACTGCCACTCCATTGTCTTCGCCGAACCATCACCCCGCCATCTTCCAGTTGCGATCATTGTGCCGTTGCCGCAGAGTCACCATCATTTTGTCGTAGTCGTTCCGTGGGTTTCATTTTGTCGGGGTGATTCAATTGTCCTCATACCTACGCCATCACACCGTAATCTTTGTTTCGTCGTGGTCCTTTGGTTGTCGTTGCCGCGGCTTCGCACAAATGGGCGCAACAATGGCATCACGATGGCACAGCGACGGCGACTGCGCAGAAGCGCTCAACGACGGTGAACGTTGACGCCATGACGCTGCCACGGCAGATTATGCGGGAGCCGTCGCTACCAGCTGGCTTTAAAGCCTAATTGTGAAATAGTCGTAAAATAATATCAAGGCCATAATAGTTATCTAGCGTATACTTCGCTGTTATATACAATGACTTCTTTGCTAGTTTCTTTTCCCCCAGTAACACGTATTTGTGGCTTCTTCCATAACATTTTATCGCGTTCACGTCGGAGCTCATCTAGGACACTGTAGGGCTACGGAAGTGAAAGCCGCTGGCGTTGTTCAGCAAAGCTGCCTGCGTGGAATCCTCGAAGCGACCGTAGGAGCACTGAACCGCTAATAACGGGCGGGCGGCGTCAGGTGTTGAATCATCATAGGAACTACTAATAGAAGCCTATTACTAGAGAAGAGCGCATTAAGTGTACTTATACAGCTTCGCTTTTCTGCATCAGTTATCATTGGCATACATCTGCGAAAGATGTTTGTCTAATTTCTGCGTTCGGGTGCTCCGCAGTATTTAGGTACACCAACTACCGTCGCGCTGACACGTGTCAAAAAGAGCACGTGCGCAACTCATGCAGTTTAGCATATTGGCAAGCAGGTTCAAGTGTCACACAGAACAGACGGAAAGGGATGCTTATTTCTAAGCATGTGGTGCCCACTGAAATAGGCGTTGCAGTGGAAACATTACCGCGCACAAGTAGGTGCACCGTGCGACCGTCATTAGAGCCAACTGAGCTGTGAATGCCAACATGGGATATATTGGAAAACCCCAAGACTTGTTCTGACTAGTAGGCCGATTTTGCCTTCATATCTAATTTGCAATATAAACAACACTAATGTAAACATGTGCCGAAAGTAATCTTCAAGCTTTCTTCATATCCTCTAAATAAAACGCATCCGCAGGGAAAGCAAACACGCGTGAAACTATATGTTTCGACGCTGATCATAGGTGGTTGGTTGCTAAAACAGTATGTAACGAAAACGCCATACTTAAAGCGCCTATATAAGTACGTCTCGGCTCCAAATTAATAATACTGACACGCATACTACTCTATTTTTATCTGGTGAGCCTCTTTCACGGACAAAGATATGTCAGAGGTTGTCGCTTCAGCGCAAGATGCGCCTTTTTGTAACAGATGTGTCTCGAATTTTATCGATCGTCCCATCAGTTGTGTCTGTTGTCGCCGAGTCTCGAGTCCTTGCGTGACGGGAATAATGGTTTACATTCTGTAACTTACGCGAGCGCCAACAATTACGCTAGAAGGTACATGGTGCCATTCACAAATAGCAGGTGCGTGTGATTCGCAAGCCAGATTTCTACGGTCGTCGACTTTGGTCGCCGCTGTCGTTGTCGTTCAAGTGTCACATTGTTTTCTTGGCACAGACGCCAGTAATGAAAAGTTGGTTTCGGGATTGACAGATTTACTACTGGTTTCTTCCCCATGACTAACACGTCGTTTCAGTAATACCACCCGGTTTCACAAAGCGCAGCGTACGCTGTCAGGCCGTAACACGTAGTTGCTAAATTTTATCACAGTTCGCCTACATTTAGCTTGTAGGTTTTGCCGTCTTCTTTGTCATGAGCGCACGGAAAGTATCGGGTAAAAGAATACAACGTGCACTCTTTGTAATATAGTTGAAAAGAAAGCGAATCCCCTCCTAAGATTGGTGAAAGAAGAGAGGGTACATTTCAACCATGCGCTGAGTCAGAAGGCAACCACCTTGAATATGGCGTGGGACATCAAAGCAGTGCCGCAGACAGCGCGTCATGCATGATGCATGCAAAAGCGCCGTGTCTGAAAAGAAAGAATTTCTAAAAATGATGTTTTATATCTTTTTATACACTTGCATATAACTTAGAGCTATTATATCTTAGTTTTGACTCGATTTAGGGGCTAGAGATCAAGGTGAACAGAAAATGTCTCCTTTTTCTCTTAACACTTCTGCTCATGGATCATTCACGGATTCTTTTTTTTATTGTGGTAGAGAGTATTCTTGTAAATTTTCTTTAAACTTGAAACTAATTGCTTATATTGTGCGGTTTGCAGTGGTTCACTTTCTGACGAAAGTTCTACATGTTAAAATATATTTCAGGATTATATACCCCTTCTGCCAGAACGCATTCTCGAAACTTGACCACAAATGACCACATACGAAGTAGCCAAAAAATGGGGACATGCAAATCTAATAACTTTAGGAAATATGTAAGTTTTGTCGAATCAAATTGACATCTACGAAATTCCATTAGGTAGCTGCCCTACGGTGTGTCTTTTGTTGTTGTTGTGATGGCGAGTAACTCAGGTTGTCGTCAGAGAGGTTCACTGAAAAGTGGCACCTAGCGATTGTGATATAAACAAAGGAACGGTGCATAACTTTAGACGACACTACCTTCGAGTTTGGTAGACATTTCAATGCAAAGCATTCTATGTGAGTTCATTCCAGTTTTCTTTAATGAGTGTAGGGCCGGTATTTGGCTAGTTTCGCGGGCTGATCCATAAGATTGTGTAGTCTATGATTGCGCAGTCGCGAAGACATTGCAATCTACGTAGCGCTTCGCATTACCATATCGGTGTTCTGCATTCTCACTGCGTAGGTGTCAACTGCAATTGACTCTACTTAAATTTCTTTAGGCTGCGCTATCTTCGAAAACGGCCCACGAG
Organism: Dermacentor andersoni; assembly: GCF_023375885.2. Classification (NCBI taxonomy): domain Eukaryota; kingdom Metazoa; phylum Arthropoda; class Arachnida; order Ixodida; family Ixodidae; genus Dermacentor; species Dermacentor andersoni. The sequence continues at coordinate 127,028,000 of NC_092820.1, forward strand.
AACGGCCATGTGCCCGTTACAGAAAGCTGGACTAAGCTCGTCAAGAATGTTTTGCAGTAACGTGAAATTTAGGTTATCGGATTTTACGTGCCGAAAACACAATCTGATTATGAGGTTCGCCGTAGTGGGAGACTTCGGACTAATATGAACCACCTGAGGTACTTTAACGCCCACCTAAATCTAAGCACACGGGCGTTTTCGAACTTCGCCCATCATCGAAATGCGACCGCCGGGGCTGGGATCCGATTCAGCAACTTCGGGCCTAAGAGCGCAGCACCGTATCTACTATGCAACCACGGGGATAGCACAATAAAGTCAAGAAGTTCATGAACATCATGCCCTTCTTTTTGCTTTATTTGAAATGTCTGTGTGCTATAGAGATAAATATGGGACGATATTACATGTAGAGGTTTTATGCTAAGGTTTATTTACTGATTACACAAAAACGTTCAGCGCTCACTCACACTGTCTTGTCTTTGAACATGATGTGGCTTATAAGTCGATTTGCCTTTTGTAGATTTTCTTATTATCAGGCGAGAAACCAACAGTAAGTCGATGACCATTGCCACCGACGACCGATACTCAAATACAGTGGCAGTTGGCAAAGAAGAATTCGCTTTAAAGGTTTAGCTGAGCTCTGTGTACTTTCTGAGGTAGTCGAGTCTACATAGTTGCGAAACACCTTTATTTTTTTGCTCTGGGAAAGCTCTGTCCTCCATTCGCCCTAAAACAGCAGCACGAAAACACTGTAATAACGCGATAGCGTTAAGCGCCCCATGTCGAAGAAATTCCGGTGTCGAAGTCCGGCGTCGGCGTCCTCGTAATCTAAAATTCCCACATATATTTATGTATATGTGCATGCCACGCTTTGCTATATGCCATGCTGTATATGCGGGTTACATTGCCTCAACACAATAGCACTGAAATGGACTCGCCGCTCTGGCTTAGCGAATCGGGTGTTGCACTGCTAAGCACGAGGTCGCGGTGTCAAATTTCGGCCGCGGCGGCCCCATTTCGACTCGGGCGAAGTGCAAGAATGCCCGTGTCCCCTGCATTGATTGCTTGTGAAGGCTCCTCTGGTTGTGAAAATTATTCCGGGATCCCCCACTACGGCATGACTCATAATCAAATCGTGGTTTTAGCACGCGTAACTCCAGAAACTCCAAAACATTATTTGTTTTACGAGTCTCCAAGTGCAGTTTGTTTGCATTCATTCGTGCAGATAGGTGCACGCGCCAGGAGTTTCGCTTTATTTCGAAGCTATGACTGTTTTCCCCCCGAAAACTGTATTTCGTCTGCGGTTTGAATGGCTTGCTGTGTTAAAGCAATGGTATTGGAGTCACTTACTTAAAGCAAGTATAATAAGGGTTCCAGGTTCAAACCTCGTGGTACACCGTATCTTACGGTACTTACATAATAAACAAGTTTGGCGCCAAAACCATGCATGCAAGAAAAGAGACAACACGGGCGCTTGCTTCAACTGTTCACTTCAACTGTTTCAAGTAAGCGCTTGTGTTCTCTCCTTTCTTGTGTGCCTGGTTTTGACCCAAACTAGTTTATTATGTCGGATAACCAACTAGCCCAGCAGTTGGTTATCCGACAACTAACCCAGCACCTGAGCTTTTCCTCGAACAGGATATCGTGCTGTTCTCAGTAATAAAATATAAGGCCCAATAATGTTAAACGCTCTCTTTAAATCCAGAAATATACCTTCAGTTTGAAATCCGCTAATATAAGTTACTTGCAATGATGTATTTTGCCTGCAGAAGCGCTTCTTCTACTGTTTTGCCTTTTTGCAAGCCATACTGCTGGTCGAAAATTACTCCCTGCTTCAGACAAAAATTGATAATCTCGCGACGTGGTCTAGGACTTTGGAGGAAAAAGAGAATAGGGAAATAGGAGTGTAGTTATTAAGGTCGTTAAGGTCTTGCTTTTTATGAGTTAGCAATAATTTAGTCGCGCAGTTTTCGTAGCGTCTGTAAAAACACCCGTTGTCAGTATGCAGTTGCATACGCTTGCTAAAGAGACGATAAGGAATGCCGCTACAACATTTATGGAATGGCACTGATGTTGCCCAAACCATTGAAGTGATTAGAGTTCATAGATGTAATTCACTTCCAGACATCAATAAAATGTGTAGGGTCGACGCAAATCGCAGGTGCCACGCTTTTTGTTAGGTAGACCTAAAGAAGTGTTTCAGATATTGAAGGAGGAGTTGCCAAAAAAACAAGTCACAAGCCTGCGCGGCACACCCAGCACTGTCACAGTGTAAGCGGGAGGAGGAGCGGCTCCATAGGAGCTCCGTTTTGGGAAGCACGCACTAGTCGGTATTCGCGGCGAAGTCTTTTTTTTTTTGCGTTCTTTTCACGAGAACGATTTGAACTGTCCGTCCGGCGTCGACGGTGAGCTGCGGCTTGTGCAGCTCTCTTCACAGCGGTCGGCTGACCCCGACTTTGCCTGCGCTAACTCTATGATTCGCTTCTTTAGTAGCGCTTCGTACCTTCCGAGGAGGCGCCGTAACGTGTACCAAAGAGTGAACACAGGTGTCGAGACTACGCGGTACACATGACACATCCCTTACCCCGTGGCACGATATCGTGCTGTTGATGATGACTGATTTTCATCCTCTTTGACACGGGATGGTGACAAATAGTCACCTAGCCTGCTCGAGTTAACCATGTCCAGCTACATGCGTCTGGTACATGTGGGGACACCCGGTGCAGTCCAACGCAACCGCACTGCAAAGTGCACTCGTAGAGACTCTACGCAGCCCGCATCTCACAACGTGTCCCAAGTGGTAGGAGTCGATGTTGACGATGCTGCTGATGGTGATGATTTATTGGCATCCCTTTTGAAACAAGGGGATGACAAACAGTCAACTAGCCTATATGATCTAGGCAGGTATTGTGTAAATGTTTTTCAGTCTACGCTTTTCTCTACGTCTTCCCTATCTTATTTTACTTCCTCAACGCAATACATCTATTTCTTGGGTAATCCCCAATAGCGGGTAGGAGCCTGGCGATAGCTGCGAAAGACACCGGTGGCGGTGGTGATGGCGGACAACATCGCCCGCCGAAATGGTTATTCGAATGAGCCCATAGGAGCTTGCACTGTAAAAACAGAACAGAAAGTGCTCAATAAAAAAGTTAACCATTGATACATCTCTGTATACTTTCCCGTTCGAGATCAGCTGAGGCAGTGGAGCATCTTTGTTAGTTGGCTAAGGCTTCTGAACGTTGTGCAGATTTGTTGATATTTATTTCCTGCATTTTGCGAGTTCACTTGAAAAAGTTCCATTTTTGCTTTAAGCTGGTCTAAGTGTAAATAATTACGACCTTTTTGCATAAAAAAAACTCTTAATGCCACTTTTTCTGAAAACTGCGAAATATCTTTTTTCCGGCAACCTCTTATATAGCTCTACAGTTATCCATAGCTTCCCAGCTTTTTTTGTGTCCGTTTGACAAATTTAATTACAGAAAATGCATCGTAGTATGCCGCCTGAACCGCTGAGTATAAGATATTGTGACGTGTGTCGGGGTCGTCGTTTTCGAGCACATATTCAATACTTGTGTTCACTATTTATTTTAAAAAATTGGAAATGTTGGCATCCATAATACCCTGCGAGATTGAAACGTATGCTTCTACGCTGTACAGCTCAATAAGGTTTTCGGCAAAGCAAAAACAAATAGAAAACGTACGTTCTTCACTCAAGTCGCATGAAACAGCACCTGCCACAGCGTCTTCTCTCTTGTAATTTCCGACCCATATGTCGAAAAGTCTATTAGAATACTCTCAAAGTCTCGTTGTTAGAGCGTTAATGATTGCCCAACAACCTAACAATATGAGTGAAGAGCATCATCAAGCAACTCTGCAGTGTTTTAAGTACGCTAAAGCAATTTCATGCCAAACTATTCTTGCACCCGTGCATATATATATATATATATATATATATATATATATATATATATATATATATATATTATATATATATATATAAACGTTTATCTACACACACTGCTGTCTCCATAGAAGACATAGCAAGCGAATCCGCAGAAAGCTTGTAGATAAATGAAAACGTTTGCCGAATTATATATCATCGCGAAACGAGACAAACAAAGAAAATGCGCAGGAAATACTAACAATATTAGCTTTCAATATACTTCCGGATATTTACTTCAATATATTTCCAATATCGTCAGTATTTATTATCCGACATTAACCTGCGCGTCAAGTTGCGGCTACATCTACGTGACAGAAGCGTGCATACATGCGCGGTAATCACTTCTAAATTTTACGGAATATTTAAAAATCTTGTGTGGCAGATAAGATAATTCTTGTCCTTGAGCTAGAATACTCGAATGGGTGGATATTTCTAGCACTAGGAACTGAAACACATATTTAATTAACAGAAATACACTAGTTCATTTATTAGTTGTTACATTACGGCACATTGCAATCTCTGAATTGTAGCTGGTGAGTTTTCAAGGCGTATTCACTAGAAATCAAGTTCCCAGGAGGGCACCAGTTTAGAGATATTATTTCTGAAATAGAGGGAAGAAATATATGTGCATTCCAGTTACTTTTGTGCTTCGATGCATAAGAGAGCCTTTTGTTAAGGAAAAGTAAGTGTAACAACAGTGGAATCTTATTGTGAGCCTGAGAGCGCATATCTCCGAACTAATGTTATTCTTAAAACCCATTCCTAGCGGATACACCTTGAAGGCTCATCGACTAGAATTCCCTAAGTTGGGTTCTGTGCCATAATATATTTAATCAAGAAGGCATCTAGTGAATAATTGTTAAATAGGTCAATATCTGTTTCGATTACTCTTGCAAGCAATGTTCGCCTTTCTAAATAAACTAGCTCAAGGTCTAGAATAATGTCATCTGCAACAGGGAATTCTTTAAAGAATACCTTAACACGTTAAAATGGTCAATCCGCATATAATTAAAAGCCAGGAAACATAGGCACTCATTCGTTGCAATAATGTTTGCTTGAACAAAAGCATTACATAATCTCTTTTCCACCTGGGCACTATTGAAACGGACTTCCAGAAACAATCTGAGAGTGCGAAAATTTTGTTGGGTCTCTTTAAGAGCATGTGCTTTGTTAAACGGCTCAGATGATCTAAATTCTTGTTCTGTTTCTTTTTCTCGTCTATGCAACTGTTCGTTATTCCGGCGAAAAAAATTAATCATTTTGTTCCAACTGCAATCGCTGCATACTTCATACCTGCGTATTGACTCCTGCATGGTCCAAATAGGTCGGCAAAATTGTCAAATAAATTAACTTATGTAAAATAAACAGTATGTGCTACCATTTATTAGGCAATGTATTGTTATTCTGATTCCATTGTATGTTTTCGTCAACCGCAAGACTTCAAGCGCTAAGAAGAAAACAGTTCTCTAATTTGTCGTTCAGGTTTATTAGTTATGGAATACCAACTATAGAGTGCTCTCGAGTCTCGCTTGCGCTCCCCATTTGATATTGTGAACCCCCTTGCTCAATGCGCCGAATGGTTCTGTAAAAGCTACAGTAAATAAATAAAGAACACATCCGTTCATTTGCAGGCGCCCCTCTGAGCGACTACTTCGGTGAACATACCACGAGGTCTTCTGCGACGCGTCAGTCGGAGTTACCCGGAATTCCCGTAGATGTGTGCCCTGAAACAATCGGTGCGTTTTACAGGCATGCAAAGTGCTCTCGCATTGCGAGCGTTCCGAGCCAGACGCACTACCTCTCAAGCGCTTCGCTGCCCATTGACTATCTGGGTCCCGATCATTTGGCCACTCGGCGAAGGACCGCTAATGACAGTGCGCGAACTCCGCCTCGCTTTACTCGGTGCTCGATCGCGCGCAGTCGTGGCGTACGGTTCCAATTAGCGATACTGGACTGACTGCACATATTCGGTTCGATACGACCGTGTTCACGAAGGGTTGCATGTGGAGGCTCTCTTATCTTGATTGATTGATTGATTGATTGATTGATTGATTGATTGATTGATTGATTGATTGATTGATTGATTGATTGATTGATTGATTGATTGATTGATTGATTGATTGATTGAGTGAGTGAGTGAGTGAGTGAGTGAGTGAGTGAGTGAGTGAGTGAGTGAGTGAGTGAGTGAGTGAGTGAGTGAGTGAGTGAGTGAGTGAGTGAGTGAGTGAGTGAGTGAGTGAGTGAGTGAGTGAGTGAGTGAGTGAGTGAGTGAGTGAGTGAGTGAGTGAGATTAACGGCTTGTCCGTCGTATAGTGCCGCGCATGCATTATTGTGCCTTCTGCCTGTGACTGTTCTAAAACAAGTCCAAAAACAAGAAAGGGGCTGACAGATGGAATAGCACACTGTGGTATAAAGTTTGTAAACAGGGATGAAGTGCCTCAGACAGGCTGGCCAACGTTTCGATAGGAGGACCTATCTTCGTCAAAGGCCTTTGACAAGATACGCCTTGAAAACTCACCAGCTACAATTCAGAGATTGCAATGTGCCGTAATGTAACAACTAATAAATGAACTAGTGTATTTCTGTTAATTAAATATGTGTTTCAGTTCCTAGTGCTAGAAGTATCCACCCATTCGAGTATTCTAGCTCAAGGACAAGAATTATCTTATCTGCCACACAAGATTTTTAAAAATTCCGTAAAATTTAGAAGTGATTACCGCGCATGTATGCACGCTTCTGTCACGTAGATGTAGCCGCAACTTGACGCGCAGGTTAATGTCGGATAATAAATACGGACGATATTGGAAATATATTGAAGTAAATATCCGGAACTATATTGAAAACTAATATTGTTAGTATTTCCTGCGCATTTTCTTTGTTTGTCTCGTCTCGCGATGATATATAATTCTGTAAACGTTTTCATTTATCTACAAGCTTTCTACGGATTCGCTTGCTATGTCTTCTATGGAGACAGCAGTGTGTGTGTGTGTAGATAAATGTTTATACATATATATATACACGGATGCAAGAATAGTTTGACATTAAATTGCGTTACCGTGATTAAAACACTGCAGAGTTGCTTGCTGCTCTTCACTCATATTGTTAGGTTGTTTGGAAATCATTAACGCTCTAACAACGAGACTTTGAGAGTATTCTAATAGAGTTTTCGACTTATGGGTCGAAAATTACAACAGAGAAGACGCTGTGGCAGGTGCTGTTTCATGCGACTTGAGTGAAGAACGTACGTTGTCTATTTGTTTTTGCTTTGCCGAAAACCTTATTGAGCTGTACAGCGTAGAAGCATACGTTTCAATCTCGCAGGGTATTATGGATGCCGACATTTCCAATTTTTTTCAATAAATAGTGAACACAAGTATTGAATATGTGCTCGAAAACGAGGACCCCGACACACGTCCCAATATCTTATACTCAACGGTTCAGGCGGCATACTACGATGCATTTTCTGTAATTAAATTTGTCAAACGGACACAAAAAAAGCTGGGAAGCTATGGGTAACTGTAGAGCTATATAAGAGGTTGCCGGAAAAAAGCTATTTCGCAGTTTTCAGAAAAAGTGGCATTAAGAGGTTATTTTTTTATGCCAAAATGTCGTAATTATTTACACTTAGACCCGCTTAAAGCAAAAATGGAACTTTTTCAAGTGAACTCGGAAAATGCAGAACATAAATATTAACAAATCTGCAGAACGTTCAGAAGCATTAGCCAACTAACAAAGATGCTCCACTGCTTCAGCTGATCTCGAACGGGAAAGTATACAGAGATGTATCAATGGTTAACTTTTTTATTGAGCACTTTCTCTTCTGTTTTTACAGCGCAAGCTCCCATGGGCTCATTCGAATAGCCATTTCGGCGGGCGATGTTGTCCGCCATCACCACCGCCACCGGTGTCTTTCTTCGGTCCACCGGTGACCTATCTTCGTCAAAGGCCTTTGACGAAGATAGGTCCTCCTATCGAAACGTTGGCCAGCCTGTCTGAGGCACTTCATCCCTGTTTACAAACTTTATACCACAGTGTTCTAAAACAAAGGTTTTCTTGCCTCTTCCTTCGATTTTCCCGCTACTACTACTACTAGTACTACTACCACAACTATATACTAACCATCACCACTACTGTTACTACTACTGCTGCTGCTGCTGTTATTGTTGTTGTCTGGCACTCCGCATCAGGGGGTGGTGGCGACCGTGCGTATACATGACAGGAGCGACGCACAGGGGACAAATTACATTTGCAAGGCGTTGCCACAACAATGCTTTCTCGAGCTCCCTGGGCGTCTTACAATACCCTCTGGACGGTTGTGAATATGAATGAAGCTCCTGCCGAAACATTGCAGAAGCGGCAGCTCTCATCTTTATACTCACGCCCAAAAGCCCAGAAGGGAGGCCAATGCAATGGTTGAGAGTATATATAGAGAGAGCAGGCAGACGATGGGTCGACGAGTTTGTCCGGTGGACAACTGACGCAGTGCGTACAGACGCAAAGCCACATTGAAGTGCCGCAGCGCCAAGACAGCACTACGCAAGCGGCCGCCCCAGCAAAAAAAAAAAAGGACAATTCTTTACCCGCCACCCTATCTTTCTGGCGATTGCCTTGCGCGAGGTCACGGGTTCGATCCCGACTGCGGCTCGGGGGTGAAACACATTAAGTCTGGTGTATTTAGATTTAGGATTATATTTATATTATATTATATTATTTATATTATATTATATTATATTTATTTTAGATTATATTTAGACAAAGAAACAGCGCGCGCATTAGATCCCATAGATGAGATGAATATTTACAATTAGTATTAGGGTTATAATTATATTCGAGTGCTGATTGCCGTGCTATCGTTTGCTAACGAAGCTTTCCCTCAAGTCTAAATATTTTAAGGCAGTTTGTCGTGTGCGTATCATGGCTACGCACGCTTATATCGCATTCCGTTTCTCTACCACGGGTGCGCTTTAAAACCACGGCGCTGCAGTTTTTGCTTTTCTCTTCTTTCTTCTTCTCCGCCCTTAAACTGGCTCTCTTAACTGTACTACACGCAGAGACAAAGAAACAGCGCGCGAATGCGATCCCATAGATGAGATGAATATATATATATATATATATATATATATATATATATATATATATATATATATATATAGAAAACTATCAGTCATAGCTCTCGTAGTATAGCCCTCTGGGCCGCTTCCTTTTTTTTTTTTTTTTTTTTTTTTTTTCGAAAGTAGTCCTATTAGGGTTATTATAATTACACGAAGGTACTTCGCCCTCATCAGCAGCAGTCCTTGGTATAGTTATTCTGGCGGCTAGCTTCCCACGCTATGCGTGCCGCCATCGCACCTGGTTAAGCTTTTCCTAGACGCTAGAGCTATGCGTTGTCCGCGCAACCTTGAGCGATCGGAAAGCACGTTTCCCCCTCTTGGCCGGCGGAGAAGGGATGCTTCGTTCCGGCCGCGAAGCTCTCCACATCTCTGTAAGGTGCCTTGTGGATGTCTCGCGCTGAAGATGCCCTCTCGGTGAGCGCATATTTCACCCCTCATCTTTTAAGAGGTTCAATACATACGAGCATTTGTCTAGCAAACCAGATTTTTTTTCAAGGGAATTTTCCACGTCTCAGTAATTTCTCTCGTCGTATTCGAGTGCTGATTGCCGTGTTATAGTTTGTTAACGAAGCTTTCCCTCAAGTCTAAATATTTTAAGGCAGTTTTCCTAGCCTCTAAAGCCGCTCGAGTTCGCTCTTCTCCTTGAGCGGCCATTTTTCCTAGAAAGTATGCCTTCCAACTACTCTGCCCTTAAACTGGCTCTCTCAACTACTACACGCAGAGACAAAGCAACAGCGCGCGCATTAGATCCCATAGATGAGATGAATATTTACAATTAGTATTAAGGTTAAAATTATATTCGAGTGCTGATTGCCGTGCTATCGTTTGCTAACGAAGCTTTCCCTCAAGTCTAAATATTTTAAGGCAGTTTGTCGTGTGCGTATCGTGGCTACGCACGCTTATATCGCATTCCGTTTCTCTACCACGGGTGCGCTTTAAAACCACGGCGCTGCAGTTTTTGCTTTTCTCTTCTTTCTTCTTTTCCGCCCTTAAACTGGCTCTCTCAACTACTACACGCAGAGACAAAGAAACAGCGCGCGCATTAGATCCCATAGATGAGATGAATATTTACAATTAGTATTAGGGTTATAATTATATTCGAGTGCTGATTGCCGTGCTATCGTTTGCTAACGAAGCTTTCCCTCAAGTCTAAATATTTTAAGGCAGTTTGTCGTGTGCGTATCGTGGCTACGCACGCTTATATCGCATTCCGTTTCTCTACCACGGGTGCGCTTTAAAACCACGGCGCTGCAGTTTTTGCTTTTCTCTTCTTTCTTCTTCTCCGCCCTTAAACTGGCTCTCTCAACTACTACACGCAGAGACAAAGAAACAGCGCGCGCATTAGATCCCATAGATGAGATGAATATTTACAATTAGTATTAGGGTTATAATTATATTCGAGTGCTGATTGCCGTGCTATCGTTTGCTAACGAAGCTTTCCCTCAAGTCTAAATATTTTAAGGCAGTTTGTCGTGTGCGTATCATGGCTACGCACGCTTATATCGCATTCCGTTTCTCTACCACGGGTGCGCTTTAAAACCACGGCGCTGCAGTTTTTGCTTTTCTCTTCTTTCTTCTTCTCCGCCCTTAAACTGGCTCTCTTAACTGTACTACACGCAGAGACAAAGAAACAGCGCGCGAATGCGATCCCATAGATGAGATGAATATATATATATATATATATATATATATATAGAAAACTATCAGTCATAGCTCTCGTAGTATAGCCCTCTGGGCCGTTTCCTTTTTTTTTTTTTCGAAAGTAGTCCTATTAGGGTTATTATAATTACACGAAGGTACTTCGCCCTCATCAGCAGCAGTCCTTGGTATAGTTATTCTGGCGGCTAGCTTCCCACGCTATGCGTGCCGCCATCGCACCTGGTTAAGCTTTTCCTAGACGCTAGAGCTATGCGTTGTCCGCGCAACCTTGAGCGATCGGAAAGCACGTTTCCCCCTCTTGGCCGGCGGAGAAGGGATGCTTCGTTCCGGCCGCGAAGCTCTCCACATCTCTGTAAGGTGCCTTGTGGATGTCTCGCGCTGAAGATGCCCTCTCGGTGAGCGCATATTTCACCCCTCATCTTTTAAGAGGTTCAATACATACGAGCATTTGTCTAGCAAACCAGATTTTTTTCAAGGGAATTTTCCACGTCTCAGTAATTTCTCTCGTCGTATTCGAGTGCTGATTGCCGTGTTATAGTTTGTTAACGAAGCTTTCCCTCAAGTCTAAATATTTTAAGGCAGTTTTCCTAGCCTCTAAAGCCGCTCGAGTTCGCTCTTCTCCTTGAGCGGCCATTTTTCCTAGAAAGTATGCCTTCCAACTACTATCGCGGACAACATGAGTCTCTTTCCACGTAAGTGTGAGGCTCGGAGGAGGAGCTGTGGCGCTTGAAAGTAGCCTGGGGCCTGACGAACCAACCGACTGAGCTATCTTTCCGGGCAACATCGAAGGGTCACGAGTTCAAATCACCTGTTATGTTCCGTTTTTTTTTTTTTTTCCGCCCCTTTTTCTTTCTTTTTTTTTTTTCTTTCTTTTAATGTCTTTTCCTTTATTTTATCACTGTACGGGAACCCTCCTAAAAAAAAGAAAGAATAGATATATATCTTCAAATATGTAAGGCCTCACATGTGCAGGTCATAAATACGAGGTTCTCTAGCCGAGTGCCATCCATGCGGTATAACCGAGCTCAGATTGGTCCACCTTGACTGACCAAGTAGGGCACCACTGTAGGTTAAATGAGGCGTACAACTCCTGCGGGACCCGCCGTGGTTGCTCAGTGGTTATGGTGTTAGACTGCTGAGCACGAGGTCGCGGGATCGGACCCCGACCACGGCGGCCGCATTTTCGATGGGGGCGAAATGCGAAAACACCCGTGTACTTAGAATTAAGTGCACGTTAAAGAACCCCAGGTGGTCGAAATTTTCGGAGTCCTCCACTACGGCGTGCATAATCAGAAAGTGGTTTTGTCACGTAAAACCCCATAAATTAATTTTTAATTTAACTCCTACGGGGACGGTAGAGTATCCGTCTCCAGTGCAAGAGGACCGTGATTCAAATCCCGGTGCCGCGCTATTCTCCACCGGAAAATACAAAAAAAAAAAAAAAAACGTGTGTTGAGAAAATTGCACAAACAGGCCTGGAGTGCGGCCTGATCCCGGTGACCAGAACCGGTAACGCACTCTCTCACCAGAGCAGGATTGGCCACCCTGGTGCAGTACTTGGCCACAACCTCCTATATGAATACAACAATCGAACCCCGGCCCTCAGTCCCCAGCAGCCGCGAAGCAACTGACCACGGCGGCGGTCAGATCTGTGACGCTGCAGAGGGTGCTAAGAATACCTGGCTCCGGACAGGCCGCCATTGGAATCTGAACCTGGCAACGTTTAACGTTAGAACGCTATCTAGTGAGGCGAGTCTAGCAGTGTTATTGGAGGAATTAGAGGGTAGTAAATGGGATATAATAGGACTCAGTGAGGTTAGGAGGACAAAAGAAGCATATACAGTGCTAAAAAGCGGGCATGTACTGTGTTACCGGGGCTTAGCGGAGAGACGAGAACTAGGAGTCGGATTCCTGATTAATAAGGAAATAGCTGGTAACATACAGGAATTCTATAGCATTAACGAGAGGGTGGCATGTCTTGTTGTGAAACTTAATAAGAGGTGCAAAATGAAGGTTGTACAGGTCTACGCTCCTACATCTAGTCATGATGACCAGGAAGTCGAAAGCTTTTATGAAGACGTAGAATCGGCGATGGGTAAAGTCAAAACAAAATACACTATACTGATGGGCGACTTCGATGCCAGGGTAGGCAAGAAGCAGGCTGGAGACAAGTCAGTGGGGGAATATGGCATAGGCTCTAGGAATAGCAGAGGAGAATTATTAGTAGAGTTTGCAGAACAGAATAATATGCGTATAATGAATACCTTTTTCCGCAAGCGGGTTAGCCGAAAATGGACGTGGAGGAGCCCGAATGGGGAGACTAGAAATGAAATCGACTTCATACTCTGCGCGAACCCTGGCATCATTCAAGATGTAGACGTGCTCGGCAAGGTACGCTGCAGTGACCACAGGATGGTAAGAACTCGAATTAGCCTAGACTTGAGGAGGGAACGAAAGAAACTGGCACACAAGAAGCCAATCAATGAGTTAGCGGTAAGAGGGAAACTAGAGGAATTCCGGATCAAACTACAGAACAGGTATTCGGCTTTAACTCAGGAAGAGGACCTTAGTGTTGAAGCAATGAACGACAATCTCATGGGCATCATCAAGGAGTGCGCAATAGAAGTCGGTGGTAACGCCGTTAGACAGGAAACCAGTAAGCTATCGCAGGAGACGAAAGATCTGATCAAGAAACGCCAATGTATGAAAGCCTCTAATCCTACAGCTAGAATAGAACTGGCAGAACTTTCTAAGTTAATCAACAAGCGTAAGACAGCGGACATCAGGAACTATAATATGGATAGAATTGAACAGGCTCTCAGGAAAGGAGGAAGCCTAAAAACAGTGAAGAAGAAACTAGGAATAGGCAAGAATCAGATGTGTGCGTTAAGAGACAAAGCCGGCAATATCGTTACTAATATGGACGAGATAGTTCAAGTGGCTGAGGAGTTCTATAGAGATTTATACAGTACCAGTGGCACCCACGACGATAGTGGAAGAGAGAATAGCCTAGAGGAATTCGAAATCCCACAGGTAACGCCAGAAGAAGTGAAGAAAGCCTTAGGAGCTATGCAAAAGGGGAAGGCAGCTGGGGAGGATCAGGTAACAGCAGATTTGTTGAAGGATGGTGGTCAGATTGTTCTAGAGAAACTGGCCACCCTGTATACGCAATGCCTCATAACCTCGAGCGTACCGGAATCTTGGAAGAACGCTAACATAATCCTAATCCATAAGAAAGGGGACGCCAAAGACTTGAAAAATTATAGACCGATCAGCTTACTGTCCGTTGCCTACAAAGTATTTACTAAGGTAATCGCAAATAGAATCAGGAACACCTTAGACTTCTGTCAACCAAAGGACCAGGCAGGATTCCGTAAAGGCTACTCAACAATAGACCATATTCACACTATCAATCAAGTGATAGAGAAATGTGCAGAATATAACCAACCCTTATATATAGCTTTCATTGATTACGAGAAAGCGTTTGATTCAGTCGAAACCTCAGCAGTCATGGAGGCATTACGGAATCAGGGTGTAGATGAGCCATATGTAAAAATACTGGAAGATATCTATAGCGGCTCCACAGCCACCGTAGTCCTCCACAAAGAAAGCAACAAAATCCCTATAAAGAAAGGCGTCAGACAGGGAGATACGATATCTCCAATGCTATTCACAGCATGTTTACAAGAGGTATTCAGAGGCCTGGAGTGGGAAGAATTGGGGATAAAAGTTGATGGAGAATACCTTAGCAACTTGCGATTCGCTGATGATATTGCCTTGCTTAGTAACTCAGGAGACCAATTGCAATGCATGCTCACTGACCTAGAGAGACAAAGCAGAAGGGTGGGTCTGAAAATTAATCTGCAGAAAACTAAAGTACTGTTTAACAGTCTCGGAAGAGAACAGCAGTTTACGATAGGTAGCGAAACACTGGAAGTGGTAAGGGAATACATCTACTTAGGGCAGGTAGTGACCACGGATCCGGATCATGAGACTGAAATAACCAGAAGAATAAGAATGGGTTGGGGTGCGTTTGGCAGGCATTCTCAAATCATGAACAGTAGGTTGCCACTATCCCTCAAAAGGAAAGTGTACAACAGCTGTGTGTTACCAGTACTCACATATGGGGCAGAAACCTGGAGGCTTACGAAAAGGGTTCTGCTGAAATTGAGAACGACGCAACGAGCTATGGAAAGAAGAATGATGGGTGTAACGTTAAGGGATAAGAAAAGAGCAGATTGGGTGAGGCAACAAACGCGGGTAAACGACATCTTAGTTGAAATCAAGAAAAAGAAATGGGCATGGGCCGGACATGTAATGAGGAGGGAAGATAACCGATGGTCACTAAGAGCTACGGACTGGATTCCAAGAGAAGGGAAGCGTAGCAGGGGGCGGCAGAAAGTTAGGTGGGCAGATGACATTAAGACGTTTGCAGGGACAACATGGCCACAATTAGTACATGACCGGGGCAGTTGGAGAAGTATGGGAGAGGCCTTTGCCCTGCAGTGGGCGTAACTAGGCTGATGATGATGATGATGACCCGTTAAAGAAACACAGGTGGTCAAAGTTAACCCAGAGCCCGCTGCTACTGCGTGCCTCATAATCAGATTATGGTTTCAGCATGTAAGACCTCATTATTTATTTCATTTTAAGATTTTTGCAGTGATCTGATGCGCCGTGGGAGGCAATGAGAGTGCTAACCGCATCGCAGGTTATGAACAATGGTCCACTACAATGCCTCAAGGGAACACGTCTCCACTATGTGTTCTTCGTATTACATATAAAAAAACTACAAGAAAGCATGTAAGTTAAGGTTTACGATCATACCGCGACTGCCGTATGACGTCAACATCCCCCCGATTGCACTAAGGAACGCAAACTTGGCTTAAATTCATTCCCACAATGCGTGGAATCCACGTGATTTTTTTTTCACCAGATTATTGTTGTTACAGCTATTAGCAATCTTTACCTTCTTGGCGAATTTGTGTCCGTCTGTCCGTCAGTCCGTCCTCTCAATGCTGCCCTTCCTAGTGACCAAACTCGTCTAGCGTAGCTTAAACCTGCGCTGGCTGGTGTCCTGCCGAGCCTACAACACGGGCCGCTCGGTATGTACGCGCCCGAATAGACCATTCGTTGCTGGGTTAGGCCTAGTACACAACGTCAGTCACAGGGTATGATGCCTCAACTTACAACAGGCAACATCCTTTGGCTCAACAGACAACTTACACTGTCATAATTAAGTTACGTAAACACAATGAATAAGATAGCTAAAAATAATTAATTTCTCATCAACATGTTACACCCGTGCAAGGCAAGTGGTATGTAATGCAAAAGGATGGACAGTTGGGCGAGTTGTTACGGTAACATATTCTTGGTTTTACCGCGAAGTGACACAGACGCAGACTAGAAGCGCTCGTACTGCTTTCATCCACACTGCGGCTGTGTCACATCGCGCTACAAAGCAAGAATACAACTAGAATGCTAATCGCAACATAGGTAATGATATCCGAAGGATGTGTTCTGCCTGATTCGTATTAGCGTATAGGCATAGGCACGCTTACTCCTTTCGAAAATTCTGAAATGCTGTTGCTTATAGCGAAGGCGTCTTGTAGAACCAGATTGCGAACGAACGTCGAATGCTCTTGAGCAAACGAGAATGCACGCGAGCACGAGCGATTACTCTGGGATGCACCGTGATACACGTATACCGAACGTACATAATCTACAAGTTCAGATTTCGATGACCGACGACTGTACTCGCCGCTGTAATTGTTTTTTGACTGTTACTTTTTTGAGACAGGAGGGAAGGAGGCACAATTGCCCTCTCTAAAATGTTAGGTTCTTAATTCACACTTTTGGCAGTGTTTAGGGACCCCCTTGTTCCTGATTCACACAGTGGGTACGAGAGGCGCTGTAGTGGACGGCTTCAAGTTATTTTTGACCACGTGTGGTTCCTGATCGTTTACCCAAAGTTCGCTCAGCACATGAACCTTTTTTTTTTTTTCAATACTGTTCCACCCGAATACAGCCACTACAACGTCGAATAGATCCCGAAACAATGTGAACGGCAGCAGAAGAAATCATAGTCACTGACCTGGCGAGACAAGGAGTGCCGTAGATTCTTAGATAAGTCGGCGAACATGGATAGTTTTTGCAAAGCACAAGGTCAGTTTAACAGCTTCATCAGCTATGCTATTTTGACTGATTTGGATACAGGTGAATTCTGCATCGTCTGTAGCAGGCACAACCGTTGGCAACAACTGGTAATTTGCGTGCTCTGTAAGCGTCATTAGCGTTTAGCCGCCCCATAGTGATTCGCTTTTATGCGCTACGCAATGTGATGCAATATGACAGTAGCGTAATGATGTTTCTCTCTCTCTCTCTCTCACACACACAGACACACACACACACACTACTACCAGCAGTACGGGGGGAAGGTTAAATCAAGTTAGACCTTGCGTGGCCTAACTTGATTAGATGCTGTCGACTACGAAGACACTTCAGCCTCTGCCGTTCTACTTGGGGATGTTAGAATGAATCGACCAATTCGGGAACATCGCTGATGGGCCAAAATAATGCCTAAGGAATGCCAATATTAAAAACCTGGTTCTGCAGACATATTATTTCACTTTATTTCCTTCGAGGATAAAAAGAGCAATGCGTCGACTTTCGCTTATCGGCGGCGTAAGGCGGGCCACCAAGCGAGTGAAATTCACTGTGGCGTATAGAGTGCGCTATGGTTTCCGCATGCATCAGCCAAACCGCATTATCATATGCGCTGAAGCTGTCCAAACTGTTTGGCCGTGATGTGTGGCTCAAATATGAATTATGCTCCGTGTTGAAGCGCGGACTCAACACCTCCCCCCTCTCCCTGTTCGTTATCAATATAACAAGTGGGGGGGACGAGAAATATTTGTGTTTAACAAACGCTAGTGCAATCACTTTCGTCCGCTGCATTTGCTTTTTTTGTTCCATCATGCAATTTGCTATTATTACCGTACCACAGACGAAAGCATATTGCCTTGCGCTGCCACGATCATGAAGGAAGAAGAAAATAATTTGGCAAAGGTGAAATACAATATGCTGCACAGAATGAGCGGGAGTGCACACCTAATGGATGGTGCGTCGGAACTACATCTAATGTTGTTCCATGGAAAGGCTATTGCTATTTTACTTGACACGTGACTTTTTCCCCGAAAGGAAAGCAGCTTTCTTTTAACAGTGGTTTCTGTATGCAAGAAGAGAGCGAATGCTTACGAAGAGATGTATTTTTTCAGCGTCACAGTCTCCACATTAAGACAGACAGACAGAAAGAAAGACGGAAGGACTGGTGGAAGGATGGACGAAAAAACGAATGAACGAACAAACGAAAGGTGGCACGGACGGACGGACGGACGGACGGACGGACGGACGGACAGGGACGGACGGACAGGGACGGACGGACGGACGCACATACATACATACATACATACATACATACATACATACATACATACATACATACATACATACATACATACATACATACAAGTACAGATGGATGGACGGACAAACGAATGGATGGACGAACGGACAGACGAACGCACTGATGGACGCTCGGGTGCATGAACAGACTCACAGAGAGACAGACAGACGAACGGACGGACGAACAGACAGACAAAATACGTGCATGTACACCAACTTGATAATGCGACAACAATGACATTGACGCTGGAGACAGTCACCGTTGGCGCTATTGCCCGTGTGTGCATACTATCATGGTAAGAACGTGCAATAGCGGCCCACGTGTGAACGGTTGCGAGACGCCCAGTCCGTTTCGCTGCAAATACGACCCAACTCAGTACACGCACTTAAACGCTCCGCTCAATAGACTTCGCCGGAGCCATAGCTTTGACCGGGCTGTGTATACGGAAAACATATCCCCTGGGCGCAAGGGGGGGGGGGGGGGGGGGGAGTCAGATCTGCGCGCCTATTGGCTCTCGTCACAGGCCACATCCGCTAGCCACACCACGGTCACGGCCGCTGAAGTTGCCTCCGAGATTTAAGAGTGTTTACGCTCGACGCTGGGCTGCCGCCGCAGTGAACGCGATGCAGCAATGGACACTGACGCCCATTTGGCGACAGGAGCACACATCACTTGCATTGTGGTGTATCCGAGGCACGTGAAACAACTTGAAATGCTTCAGGAAACGCCTGTGCAACGTTTCGAAATGGTTGCGTGCAGGCCTTTGACAACACCCCGCCTCCCTGCGAAAGCCGCGTCACTCCGTTTTCACCGATGCTGAAAAACATTCATGGGGAACGTGGACACGCGCCCCATCGAAAAGGAAGACGACAGTGGCGACATATCACGGAACCATGTGTTGAGGCCACAGCAATAACGACGACACGGTAAGTTTTTGTTGCAGTTCAGAGAGCATATTTCCGAGAACGCTAGTACGATCAGGTAAGACTTAACGCCGCATACGTTACGTCGAGCGCCCACTTGTCCAAAATAATTCGACGCCCCACAGAGAGACTGAGTGTATGCCACGCGGAATGAGACGCGCGCATATATTTGCCAATGTGCCTTCGTAAGCCTTCAGAGCATGCGTCAAACCATAAACACTTTCCTGCTGCCGCGCGTGCGGCTTAACTCTGACGCCCCCCCCCCCCCCCCCATTCTACCTGGGATATGATTTTCTTATACCCATTATGCGTGAAGAGAAGTGCGTGGCCAACACGTAATTGTCTCGTCTCTTATTGGAATAAAGCGTAGATGAAGGGGGAAAGTATACTAAAACACCGAGCTTCTAACAATTCTTCAGCTAAGAAGAAAAAAAGGGGAGTCGCTGGTAGCTTCAACCCGCGGCACACTGTAATTCGGCGAAGCATTTATTGTATTGCAGTGAAGCGAGCGAGAATTTGCGCGCCTACGCAGTGTAAGCAACGCATATATAACTGTAAACCTCACTCGGCCGCGCTTCTAGCCTTTATTATTATCTCAGATGCTGAGCTGAGGCCTTTGCGCTGAAGCATACAGTGCATTGCAGTGAAGCGAAGAGCGAAATTGTTAAAAAACTAGAAACCCCCCTGGGCCACGTTTCTAGTCTTTATTATTATCTCAGGTGTGCACCTTAGGCTATTCGTCTTCCGGAATAATTCTTTTCGCTTTCTATACAATGTCGCCGCCGTACATATAGGTATGGCGGAGAAGCTTTTTAATGCTCATTATCCATCATGAATCGCGTTTCTTGTTGTACGTCTTTTATACTCTAAATCGGGAAGTAGGCTTGATGGCACAATAACAACATGCAAGTCGACTGTTGTTCTTGAGGACAACGCTCTGCAATGTTATACGTTTCGATGAAAGCATTTTCATTTACCGCACTTCTGCACACACATATAAGGAACTCAAGCTTACTTCAGCAAGTCTTGAGAATTAAGAGCGAATGAAGAAGTGCTTCCCTGTCACTACACCGTTTGTTCTAGGCTAGTTGAGTGATCTCCGAGTTATAAGATAAAGTGTAGAAAGCATATGCTACCATCGGTTCTATAACCTCTCCAATTAATTGCTTTGTTTTCTCAGGTGGTTTCTCTGAGGTGTCTCGTTGGCGTGTCAAATGTGGGTCAAGTATTTCCGCCTGCACTCGTAGCCGCAAGGCGTTATAGAATCCTCTACACTTTTTTCAGATTATATGCCTTGTTTGAATAATCATTGGTTTCAAAAAATTGTGTCTGAACAATGCCAACACCATCAAAACGTGTTCATATATTTACAAGATGAGGAATCACTTCTCCGCTACGCTCGCTACGCTAGACTACGCTCCTGTTTCTGCTTTCATTTCATGGACGCTTTTTTGCGTAATTTGTGATCCGTTAAGTATTGTTATTGTTTCTTTTAAGGGCGGAGGCAGGGAGGATTATACGTATTTCATGATGATGAATGTGCTTTAAAAAGCCTCTCCACACTACTTGTATGTAGTGCGGCAAAATTATATAGCAAGAGAAAAGAAAAAATAATACCGGCAGACGAATAGCCAGAGGTGCGCACCTGATATAACAATAAAGACTACAACCGAGGCCCAGCTAGGTTTCCAGTTTTTATAACATGTTGCTTACACTTAGTACGAGCGCAAATTCTCTCCTATTCATTGCAACCACTCTATGATTCAGCACGGAGGCCTCATGTGAGCACTGAGATAATAAAGGCTAGAAGCGTGGCTAACGGAGGTTTACAGTTTTATAATAACGTGATGCTTAAACTGCGTAGGCGCGAAAAATTCTCGCTCGCTTCACTGCAATACACTGAATGCTTCGCCGCAATGCAAGAATGCCGTTTCTTGAAGCAATCAGAAATTAAAATTTTCTTTTTTTTTCATAACTGATGAATCGTAGCAAGCTCGGTGTTCTAGTAGAGTTTTACGCCTGGTCTACGCTTTATCCCAATAAGAGACGAGAGAATTGCGTGCTGGAAACGCGCTTTTCCTTCACCCATAGCCGGTGTAAGAAAATCATATCTCAGGAAAAATGGGCGGTCAGAGTTAAGCCGCAAGCGCGGCGACAGGAAAGTGCTTATGGTTTGCAGCATGCTTTGAAGGCTTATGGAGGCACATCTGCCAAATATATGCGCGCTTCTCATTCCGCGTGGCATACACTCAGTCACTCTGTGCGGCGTTGAATTACTTTGGACAAGTGCGCGCTCCGCGTAACGTATGCGGCGTTAAGGCTTACCTGATCCTACTAGCGTTCTCGGGAACATGCACTCCGAACGGTAACAAAAACTTGCCGTTGTCGTCGTTATTGTTGTGGCTTCAACACACAGTGATGGTGATGAAAAAGCCTCAAATAATGGCACGAACCCACTACGGGGAGGATTAGCTACGAATCGGGCGGTGATATGATTGAAAAATAAAATAAGTTCATGAATAAGTATCACAGAAATAAAAATAAATGAATAATCTAAAAGGAGAAATAAGCTATTAATAAATTAGATAAAGTCGTGTTTCATACGATAGTCAGCCTCGTGTTGATAGAAATAGTAACAAGAACTTATTACTGAAATACATAAAGTAAAGGATGTACTTAAACAAGAGCAAGTTAAATTTTTGAATAATAGTATTAATAATATTGTACCCGTGAATTGATGTTTTTACTTTTCGAATTTTCTAAAATGAAGTGGAAGTAAATCAAATATGGAAACTGCGAACGGCAGTCATTTTGTGCCACATAGGAAATGGCTAGGCAAACGTTCCCGTGGCTGTACCCTAGTGCCGTTGCCCCAACGGAGAGTATAACAGTACTGCTAAAGCCAGTCCTAGATTTGGAAGGGGAATTTTCGAGACATCGCTTTCGATGAGTAGCAAACCGCCCACACGATAACAAAAAATGATCAATAGATTCCGGCTGATTGCAGAAATAGCATAAAAGGGATACCGCAAGACCACATCTGTGCAAGTGAAAATTAAGTGTTGCAATACGGCAGTGGGGTGGCAGCCTTGTATATGATACTTCGAATTTCCGGTTAGGACTACACTGTCGGTTCCAAGAGTAATTTAGATGCATGCAATTTCTAGATTGTTCTAATGAAAGGCCTTTTTGTCTTCGGTCAAAGAAAGCTGCCTATATCTGGCTGCAGTGATGGTCGCCGCTGCCGGCAGCACAGATATCCCCGGACCTGTTAAAGAAGCTCACGCTAAGGAATCTGCTGTTTCATGGCTCCACCATCATGCCGCCGCCGTCTTCTTCCTTTTCGATGAGGCGTGTGCCCACATTCCGCACGAATGTTTTTTCAGCGTCGTTGAAAACAGAGCGACGCAGCCTTCGGCAGCGAGGCGTAGCGTTGTCAAAGGCCTGCACACAACCCTTGCGCAACGTTGCACAGGCGTTTCTTGAAGCATTTCAAGTTGCTTCACGTGTCTCGGATGCACTAGAATGCAACTGATGCGTGCTTCTATCGCCAAATGCTGCATGTCACCCACTGCTGCATCACGTTCACCGCGGCGGCAGCCCAGCGTCGGAGCGTAACCGAACTTAAATCTCGGAGGCGACGTCGCAGTCCGCAGCCTTGGGTGCCGCCATTATAGCGGAAGTGGCTTGTGGCGAGAGCCAATAGGCGCGAATCTCTAATCCCCCCGGCTCTCAGGGGATATGTTTTGCTCAGACGCGACTGGGCTCGCGCCTCTGGGGGTGAGCGTTGCGCGCTCATACCTTAACGTTCCTGCTGAGCGGCTGTGTGCAGGCCCCATGTCGGGGTGCATGCTTTAAACGTAAACTTATCTAATCCTCTCGTTCGGCGCCGACAAAGGACGACGGCCTTGTTTGCTGGACATATCATGCACCATGGATGTTCGTACGCCTGCGATGTCGCTGGAGCCACATCTGATCACGCCACGGAGCTTATCAGCGCAGCGCTATACCTTGCAACTGTGCACATTCGATGGGTCGCCTTCGGGCGGAACTGTAAATTTTATTTCCATGTTAAATGAGGTCCAACGTGCCAAACCAATACTTTGAACGCGTGAGAGGACGTAGTTGGAATGCTCTGTGATGATTTTACAGCGTAAAGTTCTTTAGTCTGCACCTAAATCCACGAGTCCCTTAGAATTCCGCCCTATCTGAAGGTCACATAAATCTCAGAGCACTGCGAATCAAACTCAATATTTACTGGGTGCGCTCGAAGTATTCACCACTTGCTTATTACAGGCGCTCCTGCGACAGCCTCTATTGTCTTGATGTTCGGTTAATGTGTGGTGTTGAGGTGAGACTGCGACTTATTATGACTTGACTCTAGGCACACCCATAGTCAAGTCGTGATAAAGTGGACTCAGTGGGGGATGTGGTTCGTAATGACGTAATATAAAGTGGTATTGAACAATGTAAATCTTGCCAGTAGTTGAGATACCTGCCAACGCAGTCGATAAGAAAGAACACATCGCGGGAGGTAAACAATGATTAGTCACAGTTTATTGCTAACTGCGCCTATACTTACAATAATAAATGTATTTATGCATGTAAAACGTAAAAAAATGAAACCTGCGTTTTTTAACATATCTTTCCCAAATTATATCTATTTCTCCCGCTACGTTGTTTGCTTGGATAAATAACTACACTATCCAGACTCATATCAATCAATCAAACATGATCCTATTTTATTTCAAGATCAAATAGACACCACGGAGGTTGCTAACAAAGAACCCATAAACCGTCCTGGCGACTTGTCCACTCCGATTAATATCGCGCAACAACAGAAACATAATGAGAGAAGAGTCACCTATTGCATACTAATTAACAATTATAAATGAAGAGAAGTCCGCTGCGGCATTATATAAAGGCCAAAACCGCCATCAAAATAAGTGATCTCAAAATCACTCTTGATAAATGAACTCGCAAAAATTATCTTGAGAAGTCACGTTTATTGTCAGTGGATTCGCACAAAGAGAGAATCGCGAGAACTTTCCTAGATTTTATTGCGACGGCCGGGGACAAAGTAACATAATCCGAAAATGCGCTTCATCAAAGCGAACAACGTTACAGTCTTCTGTTTCGCTTTTTTACTCCATCCACTTTTATCACCACAGGTGGTTGCGTAATGATATTTCCTAACAACATTTTACTTCTTCCTAGCAGCATTTTATCATCCTAAAAGAACAGAGAATGAGAAACGGTGTTGTCAGGCGAAATTTCACCTGGCAAAGGGTTGCTGCCGCTTGAACCTACGAAATATGCTTGGTTTTCTCGCATCACCCATTTTCCCGGATTGGTTCAGGTGCCGCTGTGTGCCCCTGCCCACGTGCCCAGTGCGCCACAAATAATCGAATCACCTCGCGCTCGGGATTCCATAACACCAGCAGCTCGTAACGCGATTAGCCGCGCCACAGGGGCCGCCAAAAAATGCTGATGCATCGAGTAACCCACGAGCCGCGGCAGTTTCTTACCTCCCTTGGCTCTGATGAGTACTGACGCCTCGAGCATTGCAGGCGCGCCATTTGGCTTTGCTTCTTTTTCCCATTTGTTGAACGCTTATGTAGTAAACAATTTGCTGCGCTTCCACGGGACCGTCATCCTTTGCCGGGGACCACGGTAACTGGGGGGAAAGAACGGAAGGACAACAGTGATAACGCTTAGCCTGTTCTTGCCGCGTGCTTAGCCGTGTAGCGTTCGCTCGTCATGGCTTTACCGTCAGCTGCAAGCACTGGCGTAGAACCCGCATCACAGCCCGGACTGCGCCGACAGCTGGTGTCAAGATTTCGGTGCGCCTGCCCTAATTGGATGTGCGAGAGTGAAATATTCTGGGACCGAGTTTGCAAAGGTTTTCGCTCGTAAGCGACTTTTTTGCCACTGGCCAGTAGCCTGTCGCTAATAGTATGTCTAGCGTCACGACTGGTGGGAATTTTCGCTTACGAAGAGTTCTAAGCGTTGGAGGTTCTTGTGAATACGGGCTCAGTTAGCTTCTTGATTTTGTTTTAGGCGACAATAGTTCCATATGTTTACCTAGTTAACTTATTAACCCTTTATTTATTCGTTGCATATTTCTGACGCTTGAGTTCAAGTAGAGCGCCATTCCCTGTTTGCAAATTATTTCTATAAGCATGCATCTACTGATTTGTCTTTTACTGTGACGGTTCATAACTGCATCGCTAAACCAGAGACGTGAAGAAAAATGCTACATTAGGTTTTTTTGCTCACCTTATGTGCACTCGGTGAAACTTCATGAGCCCGCATCCTACATCAAACAATTTTCATCACGACCATTAACTCATTATGATTACAATTTGCTGTTCTGTTATGCACTCTCCAAACGATTTGTGCGCTCGCAATTTCCACGCACAACGACTGAGTAAAATTTGTTCAAGGGGTCCTCAAGACACTTTTCGAGCTAATTGTAGGATGGCCTCACTATTAGTGTACATCGTCCAACGAATCTCTACATCGTCCAACGAAAATGTTCAAGTTCTTCAAGTATAAGTGGAAATGTTGCACCGATACCCGCCTCTCTCTCTGTCTTTTCATCTCCGCAATCGCACTGGAAACTAACAGTCAAAAAGCCATGAGCGCAAAGTCTAGGCCAGTAGTTGAGTGTCGTGGTGGATATGATGTTCACAATGGGGATGATTTATTCGCATTCATTTGAAACGGCACGGGGGAAAATAGCCACCTAGCCTGCTTGAGTTTCTATCTGGTATTTTATACATGCTTTTCATTCTAGCATTTTTCTACACGCCTCCTTGATCTTTCTTTTTTTTTTGCCTTCCTCAAATCTTCTCCTACTTGGACTGCTACCGCGAAAAGTAGCTGGCTAGGAGAACGTACCTTAGGTGGACCTCTCCGCCTTTCGTAACACTAAACGTTTCTCTCTCTCTCTCTGTACCGCTATCTATGCCTGTAACAGATACCGTCGTATCAATCTCTTCCTTGAGTTTTTTTTTTCCACGAATACTACAAACGTCTCTTGCTTATCTCGGCTGCTGATTGGTTGATGCTTCTATGCACTTATAACTCGAGCACTTCTTGAAATTGTACGTTACCTATGGGTCTCACTGGGCGAATACTTTCGCATTTCATTAGGACGTGTTTCGCGGTCTCCAGATGTTTCCTACAGCAGACACATGCCTAATTTTCTTGAGAATATTTGCTCCGGTATGTTTTTGTCCTTGCGCAATCAGCCCGAGCATCAAATAGCAAGGCACTCCACTTTGTGTATTGTACTGATTTTGTCTTCTAACTTTTTCACATTCTTGTAACGCTCTATGGTCTTCTTTGTTTCCGTTCTTTACATACAATTTACTGTCTCTTTTTTTTCACTTTCTTTTTTATCACCCCTGGTTGTCTATTTACGCTTGCAGTTACCCTGTACTTCGCTGCGAACTTTCTTCACCTCTTTATCCACTGTATCCCCACTTTTCAGGTGCAGGCACTTGTGCACTTTAGCCGTCCATTTATTTTCATCTATGTTTCTGCGTTTGATTCAGTCGAAACCTCAGCAGTCATGGAAGCATTACGGAATCAGGCTGTAGATGAGCCGTATGTAAAAATACTGAAAAATATCTATAGCGGCTCCACAGCCACCGGCGTCCTCCATAAAGAAAGGAACAAAATCCCGATAAAGAAAGGCGTCAGGCAGGGAGATACGATCTCTCCAAAGCTAATCACAGCGTGTTTACAGGAGGTATTCAAACACCTGGATTGGGAAGAATTGGGGATAAGGGTTAATGGAGAATACCTTAGTAACTTGCGATTCGCTGATGATATTGCCTTGCTTAGTAACTCGGGAGACCAATTGCAAAGGAGAAGGGTGGATCTAAAAATTAATCTGCAGAAAGCTAAAACAATGTTTAACGGTCTCTAAAGAGAACAGCAGTTTACGATAGGTGGTGAACCACTGGCAGTGGTAAGGCAATACATCTACTTAGGGCAAGTAGTGACCGCGGATCCGGATCATGAGACTGAAATAATCAGAAGAATAAGAATGGGCTGGGGTGCGTTTGGCAGAATTCTCAGATCATGAACAGCAGGTTGTCATTATCCCTCAAGAGAAAAGTGTATAACAGCTGTGTCTTACCAGTACTCACGTATGGGGCAGAAACCTGGAGGCTTACGAAAAGGGTTCTACTTAAATTGAGGACGACGCAACGAGCTATGGAAAGAATAATGATGGGTATAACGTTAAGGGATAAGAAAAGAGCAGATAGGGTGAGTGAAAAAACGCGAGTTAATGACAACTTAGTTGAAATCAAGAAAAAGAAATGGGCATGGGCAGGACATGTAATGAGGAGGGAAGATAACCGATGGCCATTAAGTGTTACGGACTGGATTCCAAGGGAAGGGAAGCGTAGCAGGGCGCGGCAGAAAGTTAGGTGGGCGGATCAGATTAAGAAGTTTGCAGGGACGACATGGCCACAATTAGTACATGACCGGGGTAGTTGGAGAAGTATGGGAGAGGCATTTGCCCTGCAGTGGGCGTAACCAGGCTGATGATGATGATGATGGTGATGTTGATGATGTATCATATTTTTTCTTCAAAACTAATTTTCCTATGCGTTTCTCTGACTTCAAGGAGGGCCAAGCCATGTCACCCTGCACTGCATCGTGGTGGTTTTACCGTGGACTCGCAAAGCCAACTTTTCTACCGATATTTGGTTAACTTCCAACAACGACAAGATGACCGCTTTTAAGCCCACAATCGCGTTTGCGAATGTTAGCGCTGGCACCGTTGCTCCTGCCCAAATTACGTGCCACCATATAGGTGCCTTTCAATAGGCCCGGGCTCATCGTTTGCACCCCATGGCGGCCGCGGTGGACCACGCTATGCGACACGGCGCTGACATTTCGGATTCCACGCGAAGCAGCCGTAGCTACGGGCTATGCAAATATCACATGATTTTTCTGTTCTGTTGACATAGCAGACACATATATCTTTAGTTTGTTTACTTTTCAATTCGCATTATCTATTACTGAGAACGTGCTCGCGACCACAAAACCAGCCAATATCAGCCGTTGCTGGAGAAAATGCTGGTGATGACGCTGCATGACGACATTGCGGATGCGAGAACAATCGTCTCTTCGCTGCTTCTGACAGGAGATTTCAGATTCCCTGCTGCATGCAGTGTATTCATTATTTGGCCCATGTGGTCGCAGGCGCTTCGTTAACAGATCGGGCAAGTTTATGCGGTTTGTTTAGAAGGGGGTTTCAGGGCTCCGTTAACACCCCGCCTCCTCGCGATTGACTGTGCAAGTACCTTCGCACGCGCCATAGCTTCAACCTTCGATGTTTCAATTGCACATGCAAAACTGACAGTTGTGCGAGTTGATGAGGGTTCAATTCTTTGAAACGGCGCCAAAGAAAGAACACCAGCATAGACCGACACTCTGTGTCATCCGACATCGAGTGTCAGTTTTGTTCGTATGTTCATTTAATCAATCAATTTATTCAATTTAATCATCAATTGCAAAATTAAATATTTTGCAATCTCATTAGATTCATTTTTGTTTTCTTCTTCCTCAAGCGCATAGTTATGATCGCAGCTTCGAGCGTTGCCAACTCCATCAGTCGCAGAGGAACTTTCAGCCAGGAGAAGAGTGTTCCAAGCGGATCGTTTCATTACATCTTTTATTATAGCCGTATGATCTCTTTTTATTAGGAATCACGGAATTACGGAATTACGGAATTACGGGATTTTCTTTCCATTTTTGTGATGGAAATAAAATTGAATTGCATTGCATTGTATATTCTGGCTGTGTTCTAGCGACCTCGGGCTTTGATTGGGGATCTACTTTATATTTATGTCGGGGTTGATCCAGTGGTCGCTCTGCTTCTTTTTGTTCATTTTGTACTTGATTTCCTTCTTACATCCTTAAAATTTATACGGCTGCACCACACTGCAATAACGTACTTTCTTCATCATCAGCAGCTGTCTATTTTTAAGTCTATTGCAGGACTAAGTCCACTCCCTGCTATCTCCAATTGGTCCTTTCTTGCGCTAGCTGATTCCGACTTGCACCTGCAAATTTCCTGATTTCATCCCCACACTGAGTTTTCTGCCGTCCTCGACTGCACTTCTCTTCCCTTGGCACACATTCTGTAACTCGAATAGTCCAACGGTTATCAACCGTACGGATTACATGGCTTGCCAGCACCATGTTTTTTTTTTTTCCTAATGTCAACTAGAATATCGAGTATCCGTGTTTGCTCTCTGATTCACACTGCTCTCTTCCTAACTTTTAGCGTTGCCCCTAACATTTCTTTTTCCCTCTTTTTTTGCGCGGTCCTTAACTTGTGCCTTTTAAATCCATGTCTCTCCACCTGGGAAGCATGGTCTTTAAACCGCAATGTACCTTTAATAAAACAACAAAACCAAATGCACCCGACAACGTGTTGTGCAATTTTTTACAGAGATTGTCGCGACGGGTCTGGAACACGGTTCTGACGACTTGTTATAGCATGCCTATTTTTCTCGCGAAGCACTTTGAAAACCTGATGACAGCATATCAAATCTTTAAATCAGCTGATGCGCAGAAAGATGCCGCATTTAGTTGTCGCATGACGGCTCGCAGGCTGTGGCCTGATTTCGTGTGCCTGCGAAGCCCTTCAAATAACCTATACTTGCGGCAGGCTTAGTCCCTAAAATAGAACGTACGGATACTTCATCCTGCTACCGAAATTTGTAAACAAAAGAACGAAATAAACTTGATATTGTGATTGATGAAGAAGATTTTACAACGTCCCCAATATGAAGTACTACTCAAGGTGATGTTATCGTACTGGTCTTTTCATTAATTCGTAGCAGTTCCATCTTGCCAGCTTGTTTTTTTTTTTCGTTGTTGTTGCTGTGAATGTTGTGGATCTTGTTGTTCTTGGTGTAATAAAAGGAGAACGAGTCTGTGTAAGAGTCGGCTATCCTAAGTTCCAGATTTATTACTGAAGCAACAATAACAACCGAAAAGCAAAAAATATATATCTACAAACATACACACATGAGCACGTAACAAGCACCCAAAAAGTACCTCTGCAGGTACGAGCACCGAAAGCACAATTCAACAGGACAGTCACCCATCGAAGGAGCGAGACAGTCGAGACAAGTCAATTCATGCGAACATATGCAAAAACAACATAGCCGCCACAATGTGACGCTAAAACAGAAGCGCAATGTAGAAAATACAAAACACGTAGTGTCACCTGATTGGAAGATGATCATCATGACTGTGACAGGTGCAATGTAAAGTGGTCCCACTCTTGTGTGACAAACTCTCAGTGCACGTTAAAGAACTCCAAATGGACGAAAATATTTACGGAGCCCTAGCCTATGACCGTCTCTCAAAGTCTTGGCAAAACCACTTTGTGTGTAACAGTGAATCATGTTTATCGAAATCATACAAGCTGCATTATTCAATATTGCTTTGAATAATTAACGCTCAAGTAACACCGACCAGTCTGTCAAGATCAGAAATCCCTAATTCACAAAGCCAGCAATGGTTGCAGCATCGTTCACACCTCGACATCATCTTTGCTTAATGTATCTTTACAAGTCCGCAAATGGATGTGTGGGAGCAATGTCCCGGATGTGTCAGAGTCCCGAACATGGCATCAAGGCAAAAAGTGTCTGCGTCCTTTTAGCGAGGTAGTTTCGAAATCTTCGTCGCATGGCGCTACATCGTTAACGAAAATTACCGCCCCGCTTCTCGTTCGATCTACTCAAAGCAAAGTTTTCGTAACCACCACCTGTTTTCTTCCTTTCTTTCTTTTTGTTGTTTTTTTTCAGTCACCAAAGTACCATTGCTCAGAAACGCCAAACGCAGCGTTGTTTGCCGACTCGATACCACATTGTGGATTCTGCGCACGTGTTGTACAGCCACCCATCAGGATAATGAACGTGGCAGGAAGGAAGCCATCTCATTAATGGCCACCGCATTTATGGCCCTTAACGAGTTGTAAGGGGCTGACAGCTTTATTTCTATATAGTTTTCTTTTAAAATAGCCTTTCCTCCTGGGACAACTGTCGGTGGATGCACGATGATAAACGAGTTGTTTGGAAACGTGTTGCACAAGAGTGTTTGAAGTTCACCCTTTCACTCAGTAAATGAGGGCCAAAAGGGAAAAACAAGACATAAAGGGCCTTCGCGCGCTCACATTTCCCCATCTGTGCGTCTACCACTTAGCGTTGTTTATGGTTTGGCTTTTATACATTTCAGCTGCCACACGTATTCTTTCTTCAGAATGAATCCCTCAGTAAATTGCCTTGCCACTCGCCATATAAGGTGCGTGGAGTCGCACACTAAAGTTTACGGAGCATGTAATCCAAGACAAATGCGGATTTCTGCTCTTTTAGCAAATGTCTTTTTTGTTCTAGTATATCACTCTGTATGTCGTCAAGCCTACTACGATCTAAGTATGTAATTCCACGTCACGTCCCTAGGTTTCACGAGAATTCGTTTTTTTCCGAAAATCCCGGGTTCCGTAAACTGTTGTGGCGGACTCTTCCCTTCTTCACCATCCCCCTGCGCAAAGTGGCTAAACAGAGGAATGTACTCCAGGCCGACCTCTATACATTTCGCACCATTAAACTTTTTTTGTTTCTCTCTCTATAAGTTCACTAAAAAAACAAATATACGCGCAAAGCGAGATTGCTTTGGCGAATGTCGCGATTGCTTTGGCGGTAATCACGATTGAATGAGGATTGCATAAGTACGCAAAAATGAAACGCATGGAATGAAGTCCATGGAACGACGAAGGTAGTATGACGGCGACGGCATGGCGACGAAAAGAGTCTGACAAAGAATCTCAAAGGATGACCATAGAATGACCACGGTGACGACATCACAATAATACATGGCGAATATATGACTACAATGGCGGCCACTACGACATGACGACAGCGGTATGACGACGGATGCATTCCAGCTACTTTCTGGCGATGACACAATGGCGACAATGGCAGGACAACGGTGGGATGATTAGGTTTGAATGACGACATCATGATTACTCTATGGTATTGGAGACGGAATGACGTCGATGGAACGAAGAATGATGACGACATGACGACAATAATATGACGTTTCTGAAGTGATGAAGATGGTCAAACGACAGCATGACAATGGCGTCATGAAGATAATGACATGACAACGACTGTATGACGACAATAGCCTGACGATGACTGTATGATGACGCAGTGAGGATGATGAGTGACCCTGACAGCATCACGACGATGGTTCAACAGCGAATGCTAGGCGACTGTACGACGGCAGTGGCGTGACTACGATGGCATGGCGGTAGTCGGATGCCAAGTTGGCATGACAACGATGCAACGACCACGAACACTCACCGAGTGGCCTATGTTAGAAAACTTGGACCACTTGGACGGCCTAGAAGACGTAACGACATGAGGAGTCAGATGACACAACTGGAATGACTACGATGAAAGGACCATGACGGCATCATGACGATGAGGACGTGACTAGTCGACTAAGCCTGTTGACAACTTGTGACAATGGACGTTTTGAACTTATATTCTATTGAAACATGGGAAACGTTAGGAGAATAGAAATGAAAGTGGAGGAAAAGACAACTTGTCGTGGGCGCGACCCTAACGCTCATCTTTCACATTACGCGTGTGCTGCTTTGCCGATTCACTACCGCCGACAGCCGTCTTCCAGGATATTTTCATGGGTATATTTGTCTTTGTGTACTATATAGCTAGCTCTTAGAGTGTTAGCCAGTTCCATTCGCGGCCATGCCGGCAGGTGTGGAACATCCTTATTCTGACAACAGAGGTCCCGCAGAGACAAATGGCTTTTCCGCGGTTTTTTAAGGAATACGAAATTAAACATGCTGCACTCTTAGAGGAAACACTTCACGAGAAGTATTGGCCCGCCAAATAGATTCCCCCAGACCTTACATGGTTCGGTCAGGACCGGGCGCCCTTCCCAGGACCTTCACCCATACTGGGTGCCGCTCGCCATGTCGACCTACCCAGCCAGATTCCAGTGCCTGGTCGCTAGTCAGAGCTATACGCCCTGTCCCCCTGTAGCGTCCTCGAGTTCGGTGATTGCCTTGTACACCAGACCTCTGGCTGGAAAACCCCCTCGTATATATAGCAGGTGAGTTGACCGCCGCCCCTTCTTCCTGAGGATCTACCGCATCAATGAGGAGGCCTGATTCCTGACAACACTAAACTCCCGATAGTCACTTTACGGTAGTACTTCCAAACCCGAAGGCTTGGTTTCGCTTCCTCGCCTTCTTAGCCACATTACAGTGTTATCCGTGGCGCCCACGTGGAGGGGGGGGGGGCGAGGTTCGACATAGGCAGCGCTTCCTTGATCTTGACCACCGGCTTGGATTACATTAGAGCGGCACCTCTCGCAGCGAACCCGTCGAATTAACACAGTCTTAACGTTTTTTTTTTTTTTTTTTTTTTACACAACTGAAGAAATGTTAGGAGATTGACATTGAAAGTAGTGCTCATAAGCGTGACCTGTGTGCGATGTTGAGTAAACGCTGTTAGTTCGTGCAGCCGCCAAAAAAAAAAGTTTCCCCACGTGAAGCTTTTTGGCGCAAAAAATTGCTATCCTGGGTGAAACATTACCCTTTCAGTAACACCTGAGCGCATTGCGACTGCTAGTTGTCACCAAAGTTGGCGTGTGGGGATCAGCTGAGGTTGGTCGCTCAGCGCAAGCATTGTTTGGCTTGCTGAAAGAGCACTTTAAAATGACAACGCCCTTATAGTTGTTCGGTGTCACACGCAACCTGTTAATCTGTTGGTAGTAAGTTTTCTTGTACCACATGTCACTTGTGTATTTGCGTATTAGTTGAAAGCAAAGATGAGGACCGACAGGTAGGAACACACTGTGGTACAAAAGTAGCATGAAAAGCAGTTAGGTACGTGCCTCAAAGAGGCTGGCCGACGTTTCGATCGAAGGACCTAGCCACGGTTCGATAATGATTTGTTTATTCGTATTTGTTGGCCCCCACCGCAGGAATGAGGTCGCCATCGTGCTGCCAACAAATACGTGCTTGCTCGTGACAGGCGAGACGACAGGTCCAACAAGATAGCCGCCTAATGTGTCTACTAAAGCAATGTGAAATGGAAGCCTTTAACAGCTTTCAAGAGGTTGTATTGGCTTAAAGCACAAGCCCCGCGTAAATGTGTTCATTGCGAACGAAATGGTAAATATAAAAGCTACTTGTTACGTATCTATATGTCAGATTATCCGCACAGCCCAATTGGATAAAAGTAAATTGGATGTTCCTTTTCACATTGTCCACGAGCGAAATGGCTTTGCCATTTCTAGCGAAAATGGTAAGTTCACCCTTTCTGCAAATGAAGAAGAGTATTTGCCCAATAAAGCATAGAACTTACCTTTCCTTCGCGGTGTGTCAGCGAACCCCCTTACCACACAAGTTCTATGACTACTGTGTTCTGCAGAGCAAGAGGTCGTTGGTTCGATTGCAAGCTGCCACATGATGCATTCTGATGGGATTGTAATGAAGAGACTTATTGTACCTTAAGAAGAGACCGAAAGTTAAAGGCAAATAAATTGAAGTTGTCTAAATTACTGTTCTAGTTGTTTCGGCTTGTCGGTTCGGCATCGTGACAAATGTGGTAGGATTTGTCGCGTTGCCTAAATTACTCGTGAGCCCCTCACTGCAGAGCCTGCTATAGCACGATTGTATAAGTTCGTGAAATAACTCAAATGCTCTCAT
This sequence comes from Dermacentor andersoni, assembly GCF_023375885.2. Taxonomy (NCBI): domain Eukaryota; kingdom Metazoa; phylum Arthropoda; class Arachnida; order Ixodida; family Ixodidae; genus Dermacentor; species Dermacentor andersoni. The sequence goes on from NC_092820.1 coordinate 127,062,885, forward strand.
TTTTTAAATATCATTTTAAACAAGCTAAACACTTAACCGAATCATACTCGGCCTCAATAAATTCAATGGAAAGCCGCAGATGGACATAGGAAACACCTGACGTATTATTTATGGTACCAGCCCTTTCACAAGCGGTCGCGCTATATCACCTTCATGACTGGCCTGCTGCCGAACTTGTTTATCTACCACTTCACGAGGCGATACTGCCGCACTTGAAACATAAATGAAACCCGGATGCATACGGGACCTGAATGTGTAGCCTGTGCGACAAATCCGGCGAGGATCTAAATTCCCAGCCATGGCATTAGAGCTAAGTCTACATCTTACTTGGAACCCCGCGACGCCTCGGGCTATTTTAGGCGAAATTAAGGCGTGCTCTGTTGGAACAACGTGCCTGCGTATTGAGAGTCTGCCCTTAACTCCCTACGCGCAAACAGCTCCAGCTGTCGTTAGCAAATGATTTACTGCAGGTGAATATTGAATGATTCACAGCCTAAAGCCCAGAACAAACATAGGCTAGCCGACGCGCGCTAGCTCGCACCTGTGTGCCTTGCGTTTGCTTCACCTAGCGAGAAGTGCTGGTTTCATCTACAAAAGACGCGGGCCAGGGCGCCACCACGTGGCTCACTCAGAGATGTTTTGACAGGCATCGTTTCGCACCTTGTTATGGACAATATTCCTAGGTGTTGAATATTTTTTTATAAGCGCCATTGCTTTATTTATAGAATCGTTAGGTCAGCGCAGAAATCAAGAAAAAGAAAGCACATCGTCGCTTGAAATTAATTTGCCTCACTGAGCGTTGATTGCGCCACGCCGTAGCTGCGTAGCCAGATCCGTGAAAGTGCGAGGCAGCAAGAGAACCCGATATCTGTCTGAAGTAGACATCCGAGCTCGCGCCGTGCTTGGACTCGTACCATAAGTCCCGTACCATTTGCGCATGCGCAGGCGCAGCGCGTCGAGCTTGCGCGCGACTACATGCGCAGGTGTGGTTTGGTCTTAATGCAACCCAGCGTATGTAATGAATGGCATTTAAATATTGTTACTAAATGACTGAAAAATGCACGGTACATTTACCCAAGCTTGAGCAAATACAAGTAAATACGACTGCGTATGTTTAATGCATGATTTATTGCCGATAAATATAGTGATGACTTTTTTTTGTGTGTGTAATGTGGTGCTGTGATGACACTATGCATCAGAGCTATGTGCGATAGTGTATTAAACACTGTAAAGCGCGCAGCACCCTGCTACGAAAAGAAATTTCTTTTGCGAAGCAGCGATATTTGTGATCACAAGGCTGGTACTAACGAGATAGCGCTAAGGGCCCCGTCTGGTGGCGCAAAAAAAATCTGGTGTCGGTGATTGGCGTCCGGAGCCGGCGCCGACCATCTTGTGAGCGAAAAATCCTTCCGAACCCCGCGTACCGAACCACCGAGGCCCTCCGCGTGGCGCCCAGGCGTCACTGAACTAATTGAATTTCTCAAAGCAAAATGCCTCAGGAAAATCATAAAGTACGACTTACATGCAACGTACAGACAGGATGGCGTCGTATTGTATCTCGAATATACGAGACAAACATAACTCTGTTACACGGGAACTCAAACACAAACCCCTTTTCCAGCGTTGCTACCATTCGTAGAGTGGCGCGCCCCGCTCGGTTCCTTGCAACAACACCACGCAGATGGCGCTCGCCTCTGCGCATCCGTGGCAACGATGCGCGGAGACGAAGGCGAAGAAAAAAAAATGCTGCAGTTGGCGGGAAGCGTGACAAGCAGTCCTCACATTTTTTGTGGGATAATAAAAATACTTCTCGTCACAGTGAATCCAATGTTATCATATTTAATAAAGGGAAATGAGACATCCACTCAAAAGTAGCTAATTGCTACAAAGGAAACCCATACGGGTTCCTTCAAAAAAAAAGCTCGCTGTTGAAGAAAAATTCCTCCTTGTCCGGGACACGAACCCGAGACCAACGCCTTTCCGGCGCAGCCGCTCTACCATCTGAGCTAACGAGGCGGCTAGCGGATGGCAGGGCGAAGTCGAATTTATGAACAACTCGAAGCAAAGGCAAGCGTTTGACGTAATAGTTCTGCGGAAACCCGCAAGGTGGACAGAAGTGATTAATAAAGGGAAATGAGACATCCACCCGAACGTAGCTAATTGGTACAAATTATTTGTAGCAGTTGCGTCAAATATTGTAATACTGATCGGCGGTTCCTTTAATTCGAAGTACCACGTCAAGTTGTGGGCAAGCTCATTTTTGTTATGACGACGTGACGCTTGTAGGTTTTAGAAGTTATAAGAGTTGCGAGAAAAAAAAAAATTGTTGCTCTATCCATGACCTTTCCATCACCTTCTCCATTCGGAGGGGATGGGCTTACTGGCGTTCTTCTCTTTTACAACGACATCCCTAAGACAGACATGTTGAGCTTGGCAAATATACGGGGCCTTACTTAGAAAAAGTTCTAAAAGACTGATTGTAAGTGCAGGCGAAGTGTGCAACCGTGGTGCGTTGTCATGCAAATCTTTTCCTTCCTTTCGGATACGTTAAGGTGACCGGCCACAGAAGAAAAAGAAATCTCTTAAAATAAGAAGCCGGGATTGAAATGTCTTTCTTTTTCCTGAATAAGCATATCCTATTTAATTTTCCGGACCATTTAAAAGTGCAAGAAAATGGTTCATTGTATTTTTCGGCAGGCGACTTTTTGTCACAGAATGAGTTAAATGTGATGGTAGCGCCAGCAATTATAAGTGACTAAGGCATTGCTAAATTGAGTAAAGGTTTGGTATTTATGTAGCACAGTGTGGGACCTATGCGATCAACTAAGGTACATGTAATGTGATAAATGTTAAGCAAGTAATGTGTCAAACAACTAAGCAAAGCGAAAAAATAGCCCATTTGGACCAAATTTATTTGCAAAATGAGCTGCAAATTCAAACAAAAAACATCAGTTTTGTTTGTCTTAGTTTTTTGCGCATATCTCTATGGGGGGAGCCAGTGTGCAAAATTTCATTTTATAATATTGTTTTATAACAAGCTATCCTAGTTTGCGTAACATGAGGTACAGTGAAATCCAGTTTTCTGAAAAACATAAATAAATGATTCAAACCATGTGAAACCCGTAAAAAACACATATATGTCTAGAATGCATCAGGTTCATAGCGGGGGCCCCGTGAGAGACACTAGAGCCTTGTTTTGTTTGTGTGGCTGCCCGTCGACAACATAAAAATGAAAAATAGTACTTTGTATAATGTTTATATAAGACAAATAGTGCTAATTTTCGGAACCAATTCAATGTGGCCAAGGTTTCACAATACGTGGGCATGGGTTGGAAAATTCTTTGTAACCCCCACACTAATGACGACAGGAAGATAATTTCTGTTGTAACATGTTTCTCAATGCTTGGACATCGTGCAAAAATCAATATCACGCAAGAAAATTCACTTTTGAATGGGGCCTCCCTCCCACCTTAAAAAGATAACACTTTTACCTCTGCGTTACTGGCAAGGGTAATACACTGGGTGGAACGATAAACAAATGAAAGAAGGCACCGGTGCTTTGATCACGATAGTCGTTCTTTTTCGCCCACCCACGAGGTAACGCCCAAGTGACGATAACCCAAGAATGAATCTAGATAAGCCAATGAAATTGTAAGCGTGCAGGGCGCGTTGAATTTTTTTTGTCTCGATACCAGTAGCTTAATCTGTCAGAGGGTGTCACCAGAGCTTGCGGAGATCTCGAACGTTTGCCTAACTGCGCGTTCTATGTGGCAGCCCTATTATTTGTCTCCCTTTCCCCGCCGTGGTCGGTTGGCGCTATGGCGAACTGTTGCTGAGCAACCGCTACGGCAACGCCATTGCAACAGAGTCCTAAGTTGCGTCGCAGCATGCCTCAGGGTGGCCTGCATCGACCGAATTCATAAGTCCCCAGTTGCTGTTCTCAGTACACTGACGTGTATACGTAAAACCGAACCACTGTGAGATTTAAAAAAGAAAAGAAGAAGAAATTACAGCTCCGAATGTTAACCGCGCGTTCAATGCCGATCCAAAGCAGACCATGCAACGCCAAGTTTCAAGCACGTACTACGCTTTCGATTCAGTGAAGCCATGTTAAAAGAAAAAAAGCCTGTCGTATGCATATTCCGCACAACAATTATTCAATGGCCGGGGCTCTTCAACGTACTTGGCCCAGACCCAGTACGTTGCCCTAGACTTGGCCTAGACATGTGTCTAAGTGAGCCTTCGGTGGCTCTCCTAGATAAACAAACCTGCTTTTTGATTAACGAGTGATAGTTGTTTTTTGCCCCTTGGCATTTCCCCATAGTCATCTAGGGTGCTTTCTGCCACGTGTGTTTCATCTTGTTCTTCGGTATGGGAAGGCACGCTGCGCGCAGATGCGACATTTGCTGCCATGTGGTTCATGGTAATAAACCTCATTTGCTAGTTACCGCTCGCCCTGTCCACTACGTCGTCTCACGTCCCGTCTGAAGTCGTGGTTCTTTTCCTCTTTAAACATGTCAGACCAACTGGCCCAATGTTCCCCCATCTTGTTCTTCTACATCCGCATGACCCCATCACAATCTCCGATCTGGATGGTGTGTATGTAGAAGAATGGCTCAGGTTGTACGAACGTGTCATGAAAGGGACCCGACCATAATGCAAGACAATGTCATTTTCTGTGTAGACGGAACTCCGTATGTTTGATTCTAAACACTCGGAGAGGAACTTACTAGCTGGGAGCTGTTCAAGCAGAGGCTGTCCGACCTTTTTAGCAATCTCTCTGGTCGACAGCTTTCCGCCAAAAAGGCAGCTCGCTACCCACGTCCAAAGTGGTACCGAGTCGTACGTCTCCTATATTCAAGACGTCCTAGCCCTTTCGCGCAAAATCGACACGTTCGTGGCACAGTCTAACAATGTAGAACATATCCTCAAAGGCATTGCGTATGACGCATTTAATCTCCTGCTTTTTAACAAAGTTGCTACTGTCGACGCCACCGTGAAAGAATGCCGCCGCTTCGAGCTAGTAAAACCACCAGGCAGCCTACCAATTTTCCTGTCTGCCGAATAGGGCCGCGATATCCTTCTCCACTGACCAAGATAGCCCGCCAACCTCCTAGGAGAACGTGAATCGTGTTGTGCCCGGCAAACTCGGGCCTGCGTTTCCCGCCTCGTCCCAGCAGACACCCAAGGACAACTCCGCCGCAACCGTATCCTTAATCCAGTCCCTGGTTCGCCAGGAAGTCGCTACCCTGGGCTTCCCCACCGCCTGCTGTGTTAATCGCCCTGACGCAAGTATGACTTCTCCTGTGACCATAGCCATCCGCAGCCTGCCCTTTGCTTTCCGCTATCGGTGTCCATCTGATCGGCGCACACCGGGCGACAGGACGATCTCTTTCTGTTGCGGCCGAATTGGTCCCGTTTCCCGTCACTGCCGCGGTCGTTCGACGCCTCTGCTCCGAAATACCTTTTGGTATCCCTCCACTTCGGCCCCGAAGCGCTTCACCCCGCCGCTGCCTCGGCGCTTCCGATGCCTCTGGCTCTGACCGCCGTTACGCTCGCTCGCTCTCACCACAACGGCGTCAGCCACGTGAGCGCGCCAACTTCGCCGCACTACTTCGCCACGTACTCAGGACCCACTCTGCCGGAAAACTAGACGATGCGGAACCTCGAAGTGGCGCTGCACTGTCCGATTTGTCCGAAGCCGCAGTTTCGCCCGGAAGGCGTAGCACCGATTGCGATAGCAAAATAGTAGATAGCTACAAGAAGTGAGGATAGTAGTTTTATCGGCTGTTTAAACTTTCAAAGATTGGCTTACTAACTAAACAAATACGGTGTCGCACGCGCACAGGTAAACATGAGCATATCTCGCCCCATGACAGCGGAAACTTGTTGTCGAAACGCAGGAGCGAGGAATCGGGGAAACAGCAGCGAGCGAATTGACTTTCTGGCATATCTCTCTTCAACGCGAACGAAACGTCGAAAGCACAGACAGAGAGAGAGAGAGAGAGAGAGAAACAACTTTATTCGGTCCACTATAGACGTAAGCAAGCTCCACGTCACCTGGCTAGGCCCACTCGGGGACCATCAGGTGAAACCTGACGGCCCTCTCGCGAGCCCTCTGGACTGCCAGGATTTGAGAGGTGTGATCCTGGGCTTTAATTAACTTCATCATTTCCTCTTGAGTGAAAGGGGGACCGGCAGAGGCGCAGCCCCACAGGACATGTTCGAAGTCCGCATAATCACCACACAGAGGGCAGTCCGGGCTTGGGAACCGTTCGGGGTACATTGTGTGCAGCGCCGCGGGGCTCGGGTAAGTGCTTGTTTGCAGAAGCCTTAGAGTGACTGCCTGGGCCCTGCACAGCGAGGAGTGCGGCGAAGGTAGGAGTCTTCTTGACATATAATTATATTTGCAGATTTCGTTGTACGAGTAGAGAGGCTCGGGTCTCCCAGGAGAGGACGCGTTGCCCAGCGCACGGTCAGTCAAACCTCGTGCAGCCGAGTGCGCCTCCTCGTTGGGGTTGATCGAGGCACCCTCAATGGTTCCAAGGTGCGCAGGGAACCAGGCCAAAGAGTGATGTTTCATGTCTTTGGCACTTTGGATGATACGTAGGGCCTGGGGAGCCACCATTCCCATCTGAAAGGCCCTGACAGCGGCCTTGGAATCAGAATAAATCGTGTCGTGTACACTGTCCGTTAATGCAAGAGCAATAGCAACCTGCTCTGCAACGCTGGAATTAGAAGTGCGGACGGTAGCGCAGCTAAGTATTTTAGAATCACCGTCGATGACCACTGAGGAGAAGGCCTCTTCTTGAACATACGAAGCAGCGTCTACGAAGCATGTTCGGTCCTTGTTCAAGCGGGCACTGGCGAGCAGAGCTTTACCCCTGGCTCGTCTTCGTCCTTCGTTGTAGGTGGGATGCATATTTCGTGGCAACCGGTGTATGTAAATCTTGGACCTTACGTCGCTAGGCAGCTTCACAGCGTCGAGACTGACGACCGTGGGGTTACGTCCCAGCTTGCCAAGTATGGCTCGGCCCGCTGGCGTACCGGAAAGTCTGACAAACTGGGAAAATTCTTGGGCTTCAATGATTTCTTCGAACGTGTTGTGAATTCCCAAATTGAGGAGGTCTTTTGTGTGCGTTCGGATGGGAAGGCCGAGGGCAAGCTTGAAGACTCTTCTGATTAGGGCATCGATCTTGTTGCGCTCCGATACGAGCCAGTTGTGCATAGCCCCTGAATAAGCGAGGTGGCATAACACGAAGGCGTGGATAATCCGGATCAGATTGTCTTCCTTGATTCCGCGGTACCTGTTGGCGATTCTTCGGATCAGGCCGAGGGCGCTTTCGGTCTTGGAGCAAATGCGTTTGAGGGCGGCTCCATTGGCCCCGTTCGACTCGATGAACATTCCTAGGACCCTGATAGTGTCTACCCGCGGTACTGGGGAGCCGCGGGTAATTTAATTGAAAGAAGGCAGAGAGGTCCGCCTGAGCTAAGGTGCTCTAGCCTGCTACTCTGAACAGGGGGAGGGGGAACGGGGACATAAAGATGTGATGAGGGATGATGATGACATAGCAAGAGGGATGAGCAAAGGCGAAAGCAAGTTCAGCACTCTGATGATAAACATTCACAAATGTCATACATAAAGCCACAATCAGGTTTCGCATCAAGTCTGTAGTCACCAATTTGAGTGAACTTAAAAATAGAGGCGCTAGAAGCACAGCACATACGAACCTGCCTGCCCTACGCGCACCCTGCAAACATCGCAGTTCACTTGGAAGATGAGGCCCGCGCGGACGCGCCGTAGGAAGCAGCCCGGAGAAGAGCGTCCCCTCCCCCCTCCCTCTCCCTCGCATCACCCCTGTGCCTCACGTGCGACAGCGGAGAGCGCGCTTCCAGCCCGCCTTCCTCGCTCACGGGAGCGAGATTGAGCCGCGGTCGCCAGCACACATGCGCACGCTTTCACACGCACATGCAGCATACGGCGCGCGGCGACGGTTTTATCGACCTTAGACTTTATACGGAACCTCACGGCGACGGCGACGCCGATGGCAGAAATTCGCCTGGAGAATCCATATAATGGCTATAACAATAAAATTACTGGCAACAGGTGGGATACGAACATGCGTCTTCGCATTACTCGTGCGATGCTCTTACCAAATGAGCTACCATGGCGCCGTTCTTCCTGTACAATTTACGGGCTATTTATGTTTATCTACTAGAACTAACCCTGGGAATGTTGTTAGCCAGCGCCACCAGTCACTTATATATATGGGTTGTGCCATGTAGCTGAACAGAGCCAAGGTAATGGGCCGTTGCTTGGAGATTGACTGTTTTTGCATTCCGCATAATTGCACAATTCGTCGTAAATAAGTAATCAACTTCTCATATATTATATTTAGATGAAAAGTGTCAGTCACAAAATTGTAGAGCATAATGAAAAGCTGTCGGCTCACTTTTTTTTTCGTGTTGCAATTCTCAAGAATTCCCAGGAAATATTTGGTTAAGCACACAAGACCTGATTTGACCAACCTTTGGTGTTGAATAGTATAGTATCTGCTTTGCATATTTCGCGGATAAACATACAACATAGATATACACAGATGTATTCGGAACATCACAGTGACGGCGACAGTTCGTCAGGAGGGTTCATATGATTGCTATCGCAATAAAATCACTAGCCAAGAACACCGGCACATAATATGATCGTGTCCTTCGCCGTGCCATAACTTCAAAGCTAACTGCCACAGGCATTTCAGTGGGGTCTTATTGAGTAAGCGCTCGTGTCATTAGATTTAGGTGCCCGTCAAACAACTCGAGATTGTCAAAATTAATCCCAAGTCCCTCACTGCGACGTGTCTCATCAGATGATGGTTTTGGCAACCCTGAGCATGACTTTTCGCCCACATATATTTATTTATTTATTTATTTATTTATTTATTTATTTATTTATTTATTTATTTATTAACATCGAGGTATGTACAGTAATTTATGCAGAGGAGGAGCAAAAACATGTGAGCAGAATACAATGTTAAAGAAAGACACAGTATCGGAAACGGGAATGCAAGGTTAAATGTCTACAACAAAACACAAGCAGCTTGAAGTGTCAAAACGACAGTTTACTCGAGACATAAGTAAGTTTCATTTTAAAAATACCAGTGATTTCTTCGTTTCCGAGAATAATTTTTTTTTTCTCTCTTCCGTTTTAGCCTTCTCTTCTAGCTTTCCACTTCACTCCCACTGTCGCGCATGCCGGCACCTTCGGCAGGCTTCCGAGAGCCGACAGCTGCATTTGTCACGAAAGGAAATAACAAAAAAAAGGGAGGACATTTGGAAGGGAGTGTATATATATCCCTGCATCCGGCGCTCCTATAAGGGCGAAGAGGCCCGTCGTTTTCCTCATCTTGATCCGCTTTACTCGCGAAAGACGTCTCGACAAAAAAAAAATCAGAGAGACATAAGAAGGAGATGAAGAGGATGGTGGCAGCGCAGTCTAAGCAATCCTGTTTTGCGGATGCCGCCCAGCGAGCATATACCTCTCACCTATCGCATCCCCTTGCCCCTCCCCCAGTACAGGGTAGCCAACCGGAGATAATCTCTGGTTAACCTCCCTGTCTTTCCTTTGCCTTTCTCTCTCTCTCTCTCTCTCTGAGATGACTGTTATCAGCGGTATACGACCAATGTGCTGCAACAATATCAAGACACGGTACTGAAATGAGAGAGAGAGAGAGAGAGAGAGAGAGAGAGAGATGGCGATCCCGCGTTGTCCTAGTCGTTTCTTCGCCGCTTCACCGAAAACTCTGCAATGAGCACGCAAAGCGGCTGTGTATAGCTTCCATGCGCGGTTGAGGGTAATGCACCTGTCTCGATCTATTGTGCGAGTTCCTTCCGTGCATTTTTTTTTTTTTTTTAGTTCCCTGTGTCTTTCTTTCACTCGACTGCAACGAGTCTCCGCCATTGGGTCACGCACCGCTTTCGCCTTGAAAGACGCCCATAGTGTGTCTGTGGTGAACGGCCGTTTCGAAAGCGAAATGCGTTGCACGTAAATACTGCCCCCAAGGAAAGAAACTGCTTGCGCCAGGGACGTCCCCCCCCCCTCTACCCTCCAACCAGGAAATTCACCCAGAATAAGAGTTACGCTTTGTGCCCCGTCGAATCCTATCGTAAAGCATTCAATTTTCATTTTTTTATTTTTCTGCTCCGCCGCGTCCGCCACAACAGCTTACAAAGCTCTTTGGCGGAGTGATTGGACCGCCTTCTAAACGCATTCTTCCTTCTTTCTTTTCCTGGCCTGAGTCGGCGAGATCTTTCGTTTTATAGTCGTGTATGAAAATGCGAGTACAAAAAAAAGTCTGTGCTTTCTCGGAACTATGCGTCATTTTCTCTGTCGATTTCAGACAGAATCGTTCATCTCAGCACCTGCACCCTCCACCCCCCTAAAGTGGCATCAAAAAGAAGCAATGGATTTTTAGACAGGTGAAGCATCCTTTGAAACAATTTTGTTTGTTATCTTGGCAATATTTTTAATAATAAAAGAAGAAAAGCGAAGATCAGTGTTCTATTTTTGGATCGTGTGAAGCAGCCCTGGCGCTGGTTGTCCTTTTGACGCGACGGATTTCAGTGCAAATTTTTCATGTTTAGGCAACAAGTAATACTTTTTAAAGCTTCCCAGATTCAGTCCTTGCCTCTTTTATAATGTAATGAAGTCTATCATTATGATAAAAAAAGGTAACTAGACCGATCAGACGCTGAAAAATTTGTGACGTCACAAAGGGCTGGTGCGGCAACCTTTAGGTGACATCACTGCCAGTCTTTCGTTTTTTTTTTATCTCTCTCTCTCTCTCTCTCTTTTCAAACTTACCACTTCTCCTCTCATGGTAAAGGTAAACTTTATGCTATTGTAGAAAAATAATTTAGTATTACAGTTCACACGAAATCACGAAAGCCTGCGTCACGGGGTCGTCACCATGTCGTCTTTTTCACTTCCCGACAGCTCTTTTCAACTCTACTTGAATCAGTCCGCAGGTAATTTATCTGGAAACAAGCGATTTTGACTAGCTCTCTCAGCTGCTATCAAAAATTAAGGAAAAAGGTGTCTAGTCTTTGAGATGGCCTCCGGGCGTGTCTCCAGGGGCCGACGCCGACGTACTCAACACTGCTTATATTATTTTACACTTCCTTTTGGACGCTCGTGAGAAGCAATTACTCCGGCCCCAGCACCACTTCGTTTTTTTTTTCTGCACACTCGCTCGAAGTCGTTTTGAAATGAACAACCCCGCCCAGCGGGCGTCGTCGTTCAAAACGAGTCGGCCTTGGCTCGGCTTGGCTCGGCTTGGCTGGAGGACGGCTGCGCGGACTAATAGAAGAGAGGACAAGGATTCCAAAAGAGCCGACAGATATTAATTTCGTGGCGCTGACATTCCATATCGAGCGCTGAAAAGGGCCGGATCGTCTTTAATGCGTCTCACGAATAAGCGTGCAGTACTGCTGAGAGTTAGAAGCGGCGGTGGCGGCGGCTAATCAGGGCCGCAGTTCGCCCACTCCGTCTGCACAGGCTGCAGAGTGCTTCATCATTAGCTGCATTGGTTTGGCTTCTTTTGATTGATTCTTCATCGGTTCTCCTTGACGAAAAAATGTCTCGGCACGTTGTAAATGTTTTTCCCTTCTTTCATTTTTTACTATTCGCCTGACCGCTCAATATAGCTTGTTGGTGGGCTAATCGGTTGATACCTTTAGGAAGCCTCGGAACTAAGATGAAACAGACATGAAGTACAGAACACAAGACACTATTCAAGCGCTACAACTACCCTGTGATTTCAAGTCTTCTTGTGTCTCTTTGTTTATGCTACAAGAGCTGCCGTTTGGTGTGGACTGTCAATTTACTGTTTCTTGATCGGTTGAAGTTGTTCAAGGTTGAGTCAGCAAAGTTCTTTACTGGCTACATCTGCACGATGTTCTGTTCATTTGTTCGAAGTCATCGCGTTTTGGCTAGGTTTCAGTTTTTATTTGTTGGCATATTTGAGGTTCGCATGTAGGAGCTGTCGCGTATGGCACAAAAAAATTGCTACGAGAACGTGCGCGCACTAGAAGTGTGGGATTGCACACTACCGATAACGAATAGTATTATTGCTACTTAATCAAAGCGCTAAGAACAGTACCATAATTTCCGCATCAGGTAGATAAGATCGTGCATAATCTAACCACCGAGATAAAACACACCGCTGGCAGCGTTACACGACAGAATTTACTTGCTGAGAAGTAAAAACTTAATCTTTAAAACAAGTTTCAAATTTGAATACGCTGTTTCCAAATCTTGACCAAAGTGTTGTTTAATTTAATAGTCGTCAGGGCACGTAACGAATGTTATGGAAAAAAAATACGGTGTACTTTTCGTGCCATAGCCAGATGACTTCGTATAACGCTTCATGTAATTCACATCAACTGATATTCTTTGACATAATTCAAACTCATCTGGTACGGTTTTATTTCTTCCCTTTTGGAGCTGGTGTTTCATTACCAGGAGCCAAGTATACGAGGCTTTTCGTTCCTGAGTGCTATTTTGCCGTGGCCGCGTAACTTTCGGTAATAATATGTCCAGCATAAGGACTGACTGCAATTGTGTCTTACGAGCCAAAGGGTAGGATTTCTGAATGAATACGAGCCCACGTGTCTAAGACAGATAAAGCTGCTCCCATGCTAACCGGCTACACATTTCTTTTGTGCAGTTCTAGCACGGCGTGATCGTCCAACTAATTTCCAAGTACATACTATCGGAATAATACAAAATCTATCGATGCGATTCCGCGGATCATTACATTTACGTAGGTGCTACAAAAAGACAACGCGCGCGAAAGTTATCAATTACCACGAATAGGGGCCCGTATTTATAAAAGATATGCTGTTACGCTATGTTTGTTGACAAAAATGAATCTCAGAAAATCGTGAAGCTGGAAATATTATTAGGGAAGACGGCTGGCCAATAACGAAAGTCCCTTGAAAACAAAGCACTTTGTGAATCCGGTCCCATATTAAGTTCCAGATTGCAGTGGCCTACATGAGTGCTCACACTCCATTAGCACGCAATAATAATACCACTTCGCGAACGAGTGTTAGCAAACATTTAGTTCTGTAAGTTAGAGCAACGAACGTAATGTGTCCTTGACAAAGAAAACTCACACTGTCTATTTGACTTCTCAAAACCATGTTTCAAGCACAAAAAGTGGGACGTGACACTGTAACAAAAAAGTGAGTGACAATCCAGGTAGCTATCTTTTTTTTCGCAGGAGTCACCGCATGTCCCGTACTCGAGTATATTGATCAGGCTTCTCATACTTCCTGATCAAGTAAGTGCATTCACTCTGTTTGTGGTAAAGGACGATAAGCGTGCACCGTGCGGACTTACGACAGCTTTCTAAAACGAAACTTTAAACCAAAGGGGGGAGAGGGCAGTTATTCTTAGAAAAGGTGCTACGAGCAAATCTTTTGTTCAGCAAGTGTATGCTCCGTATCCCTCATATAATATATAAGCACAGAAGCGCGCGGTATTTATAACTGTTATTGCCTGCAACCATACCAAAGCCCATATCAGACATTTATGCGATCTCTTGTGATTACACACAAATTCTTTAACATGGATCGACGAAATAATTTTCTTGTAGATCTATTACGCGGGTAGGTATAAGAAGAGTTAAATGTGGTCCGGCTGGAGTGGTTGGAGGCAGTACACCTTCCACTAGTGCATTTAGCTTATCGGAAAAATATAATTTGGCTTTTAATCAACAAATAAAAGAAAGACAAAGTAACCCTACTAATAAAAGTCTCGCTTTGGTCTCTGCAAGCCCTAATAATAAAAAGAGGAAAAAGGCTGCCTTTGACACAATCCTTTTCTTTTAATATCTTGCTTTCAAGTACCTCGTAACTGCGCTCGGTGGTACGAAGGCACTTGAACCATCGCCCGCTGACTACGACTCGGGCGTCACTTACGATGCACCCTACTAGCGAGACTCGAGGATCGCGTCTAGCGCACGACTCAACGGGACCGCCAAGACAGCGACGCTGAGAAGGTGGAAGAAGATGGGAAAGGGGGGTTGGAGATGGCTTGAGAAGAGGAAGCGAAGCGTAGAACGCCGTGGTAGAAAAGGGAGAAGGGAGAAGGGGGGAGGGGAAATCCGGCCAGCTTTGTTCCGAGTGGGCTCTCAACGGGACCGCAGCTTATAGGTGTGCGCGGTGATGGCCGAGCCGGATCGATATGTAATAAAGGGGATCGATAACCGCTCCGCTTTTGTCCCGCAATATTTATGCACGAGCTCAGCCAAGAGGGACAGCCGGTCCGAGGCAGGAAGTTACGGAGTGAATGATTGAGTCGCCCGAGAGGATAGGTGTGGTTGCGATTCGCTCTGAGATGCGTGTGAGAGAGAGAAAAGGTCCACAATCGAACCCGCGTATAACGAATCCCGATAAAGCCAACTATTTCCTTTATCGAGCACCTGAAACGCACTCGGCGATATTCGATTAAAATGTCTCCCTCATAAGGAACTGGGGATTGGATATATAAAACTCCAGGGTGTCCGCTGCCAGCACCATTAAGCTGATGCTTCACTCGACGCTTCGAAGGCCACTTTCTCTGGTGGATATGTCACAGCGGTACTGTTCAGATAGACAGCGAAGGAAGTCTCATAAATCAGATTAGCGTGGTTGCGTCCATCCAGAAAGACTTTCTTAGTACCGTTCACAAACACCTCAATACACACGCATGAAAAAAAGAAAAAGAAAGTTGGCTGAAAGCGCGTGGTTTAAGTTTTGAATAAGTAGGTTTCTTCCTGGCTTTCTCATGGTAGGCAACAAATCCGCATATAACGAATGCATGCTAGGTCTCTCGGCACAGGACGCGGTAGCAACCTATCCATTCATGAAGCGTCGTATCGCTGTAAGCTGGCATTAGAAAAGTGCCGAATTCTGTGGCGATACAGCTCTAGAACAAAGAATGCGTGAAGTCGTAGAAAGGTACAGGATACATAGAATAGGCCCCTCTTGAGTAAGCACACCATCAGTAACTTTGATCGACCAAGAACTAAGTTATCTTAACACTGTGATTGTATGATCGATTGAGATGGCAATGCGCTCGGGTTGGCTGTTTGACTTTGACCGTTTAGAGTAGTGAACTGACTTTTTGAACGAACTATTTGCGCACCGTTCTTAGTCTACATGTCCGTCTCAAATAGAAACTAGGTGTTAGTCCACGCCCTTGTCTTGTTTCTCCTTGTCCCGATTTCTAGCGCTCCTCCGAACGAGCATCCCTAAAGTGTGTTTAGGTTCTTCCTAGTCGAGCTTGGCGATATCAATGTACCTAATATGTCTAAAAGTTGTTTGCAGATAAGCCTTCGCTGTAACCGGGCTCAAATGTATAGAAAGAATTGGGGGGTTAACCAGAGAGGAAAAGTACACGAATGTGGAAATGAGCAGCTGCAAATGAGCAGCTACATACACAAGATTGAGTCAATCAGTGTGGGTACGTGAATAGAGTGAGCTGAATAATTTATTTAGATTGATAGTTTCGCATGGTTGGCTAGTCAGCGCGCCGTACGTGCAACGGCTTAAAAATTGAGTGCGTGTAGGGAGAAGGAAATCATATATGGTTAAGTGCATTTTCAGATTAAACATCTGGGAGTTAAGAACTTTGATTTGTTTATACGTGCTAACACAGCGATCAACAAATAAACAAGTCTTACCAGTGGAGATTGACGCGAAATTCAAAGGCGCTATTGAACGACGGAAGTACCAATTTATTTACACTCTTCAGTGTCATGAACTTTAATGGTTGCGCAGTTAGGTTGCAGGTGTAGCGTTGTATCTATCGTGAACGTCTGTGAATATTATTACTTCGATGAATATTTACTTGATCAAGTGAAACACCCACCAAATGCGTCCGAGTACGTACACCCTGCTTTTATTAGGTTGTAGAGATTCTTTATTTTTTTTTTTTTTTTTTTTTTACAGCGAAGCTGTCGATGGTTAGCTGATTCCTCCGTCCGTCTGTCGGTCACCTGCACGCCGAAGACTCCGGCACAACCCCATGCGCATGCGTGAAAAAAAAGAGAGAAAGAGAGGCACGCGATTGGCCAACACCACCTAGATAGCACAATGTCTGTTTACTCCGATACATGACATCACGCTACGTGGCCCAAAATTTTCATTGACAAGGCCGACTTTGAAAGCGGTGAAGTCAAAATTACTGTTCCCTACTCGAGAGCAGCCCCATTAGATTCTATGGCAGTCGGGCCAGTAACACGACGTCATGGATCGCAATGAAAAGGCCTTGTGCTATCTAGGTGGTTTTGGAATAACTGCGCCAGTAGTGACGTCATGTCTCTCCGTGGCAGCCAAGCGCACGCGCAACAGTTTCTCTCCGGCTCTGAAATGGGTAGGCCACATGTCATACGTGCTCCAGAGGAGCAGGCAGCTTTCGATACCCGCCGTGGTTGCTCAGTGGCTATGGTGTTGGGCTGCTGAGCACGAGGTCGCGGGATCGAATCCCGACCACGGCGGCCGCATTTCGATGGGGGCGAAATGCGAAAACACCCGTGTACTTAGATTTAGGTGCACGTTAAAGAACCCCAGGGGGTCAAAATTTCCGGAGTCCTCCACTACGGCGTGCCTCATAATCAGAAAGTGGTTTTGGCACGTAAAACCCCATAATTTAATTTTTTTTTAAGCTTTCGATCAGTAACGCCGCAAGCAGAACCGGGGATGAGCTCCACTGCGCCGTGTCGATGCTGCAGCCCGTATGCAAGAACAGGCTCGTGCAGTCGAGTGCCAACAGCAACTGCGTATCGATAATCCGATAGCCGACCAAGGCCGCAAGATCGCAATGAAAAGGCCTTGTGCTATCTAGGTGGTTTTCGAATAACTGCGCCAGTAGTGACGTCATGTCTCTCCGTGGCAGCCAAGCGCACTCGCAACAGTTTCTCTCCGGCTCTGAAATGGGTAGGCCACATGTCATACGTGCTCCAGAGGAGCAGGCAGCTTTCGATCAGTAACGCCGCGAGCAGAACCGGGGATGAGCTCCACTGCGCCGTGTCGATGCTGCAGCCCGTATGCAAGAACAGGCTCGTGCAGTCGAGCGCCAGCAGCAACAGCGTACCGATAATCCGATAGCCGACCAAGCCGTCGTTTAATCAGCCGTCGGAATTAACCCAATGATAAACACCGGGGCTACACGTTCGTCTTTGATGGTTAACCATCTGTACGGAGTGCTTGGGCGCTGATTTCTTACTCTCCTGACGCAATACCGCAATTGCAGCCTGTGAAGTTCGTGTATAAATAAATAATTTTAAAAACTTTGGATATACAACGTGCTGCTGTGTGATTTCTTTAATTCGCCTCTGATAGATGCCGGTGGAATTTTTCAATATAACTTATAGAAAAGGCGGATGTTGCTTAGCGAAAAATCGGATTAATCACGTACATAACTAAAAAAGAGATTCATTAATCAGTATTTTAGTTATTCACTTTAGAGGACAGGTTTCAATTCCCAATTTGAAGCCAATCAGTGGAGAAGTCATGCTTGCTCAGCGGAAATTGTCATTCTATCACCCCTTTCCAGATGTCCGATCTTACGTTCTGCTACTAATTCATGGACGTTCTAATAAACGGTTTTCCCAGAAAACGTCCGTCAAGCAATTAGAAATGATCCTACCCTTAATGCCAATAAATTTTTAGCATATTTTGTTGACAGATAAATCGGAAGGTCGCGCCAGTTCCAGAATCTCCGCTAAGAAGAAATGGCTTCACAGGCGATCGGCTTCAATTTCCCAATTGCAACATGCACCCTAAAGTGAATAACTTTCCACAGAACAAGCGAATATTTAAAACGTGCCACCTGGACATTGTGATCTGTCGAGCAAGTAATAACGTCTGCGCTTAGTGTGCGTGAACATATATATATATATATATATATATATATATATATATATATATATATATATATATATATATATATATATATATATATATATACCATACCCCGAAGCCTAGGGAATTTAAATAGAGCACGCGAATGGGTTGCAGTACACCTTTCCGCCACTAGATTCCGCGAGCAGTATGCGTTGGTTAAAGCCTCTTGATAGCCATGGATATCACTGCGCTAACAGTCTTGCGTTTGAGAGGAAGAGGCCCATAAAGTATAACTATTCCAATCTGTTTTTATTCCAGTCTGATGACTTCAAACTCGGGCACCCACCGACGCAAGCATCGGCTGGTGACCAGCAGCGTTGTTTAGAGAGCCCAATCAAATGCTCTCCGCGTTTACAGGAGGTCGCCTTTGTTTGCTTTCATAGCGAATAGCAATGCATATACATTCAACGGTTTCTTTTATCTGATCGGCGGTCGATGGGCGAGGAGCACGCTGAAGCGGAGAAGGTTTCGGTAGGGCCGAGACAGCGCACTGAAAGTAGATAACCGGATGAGAAGAGTGATGTCGACATCTGTGATTGGTCCGCTTCCCCTTACTTGGCTTGCGGTGAGTGGTCGACAATCGCGGTGGCGTTTGACGGAAAGTAAAAAATGCCGCTAAAGCGGATCCTCAGGTTAAAAGGGTTGGCAGAGTGATGTCGTATACGTGCCGAAAGACTCGACAATGTTATACTGCTATGCATAATTGTTTTATTACACACAAATAAATCTCTCCTCCTCGGTAGCTGCGAGTAGCCGGTGTCAGAGCGATCGGCGGGCAGCCATCTTCTATTGCTTTCGGAACAGGGCAGTATGCGGCTATTAAGAAAACTTTTAGCTTTGCTCAGCATATTAATGACGCTTTACCACGTGCATAATCACGTTGACGAGGTGAGTATTGGGAGTTTTGTGACATCGCGTGACAGACAGGTAAAGTGGGAGCAGCCCGAAAGCTTTTTGACCAATAGTAGAGGGGTAATATTAGGTCAGAAAGCCGTCCAATGAGAAATAATGATTTTTTGTTCGGTCTATTCATGCAAATATATTGTGTACAAGTCATATGAGATGGGAAGCTTTCGCGGTTTTCGTGACGTCGCGTGAGAGACAGGTGAAGTCGTGGAAAGGGGGGGCGGTGATTGCATAATTGGAATAGAAACAATGTGGAACAGCTTTACGTTATCGCGCCTGAAGTGTTGGTTTGCTGACCGGGATATCGCAACGCTGTTTTATTCATTGGGCGCATTTGTTTTCCAGCCAACATGACGAACATTACGGAGCAAAAAATGTGCCGTAGTTTTACGTCAAACTTATTAAAACTGCGCCAGAAACCTATTTTATGTTGCAGGTAGCTTTCGAAACCAACGACATGACCCAAAGCAGAACGGTTATGTGTTATAAACGCTTCAATGGACGTCAAGCGAGGACAACCAGCACGTTGGACGCTCGTAAACCAGCCCGACGTCGGCAACGATGACAGATATTCGTGCGGAAATCCCTGCAAATAGGAGACTAACTATAAAGGATGTCTGCGCTCCTGCAGGACAGACATACGGGAGAGTGCAGCGAAATTTTGTTGGACGCTTTGAAAATTAAACGTGTTTCTACCAAATCTGTGCCAAGAGTGTTCAGCGACGAGCAGAAACTCGCCCATGCTTCTTTCTGTGCAGAACTGCATGACGCAACAGAAGACCCGTGGTTCATCTCCGATGTAATATCTGGTGATGAAACATGGGTTTACGGTTATGATCCTAAAACCAAACGGCCATGGTCAAAGCGGAAGTCGCCCAATCCACCTCGGCTGAAAAAAAAAAAGGAACGTGAAGTCCGTGTCCACGATGATTGCTTCCTTTGACCTGTGTGCAGCACGTCCTTTAAGGCTTGCAGCCTTTTTTAGTTCTTTGGGAAACCAATTTTAGGAAACTTCGACTTTTCGAGCGTTTTTGCAGGAATGAATTTGTAATGATAATCATACTTACATAATTAATAAACATATTAGAAATATACTTCCCTTCATTGAAAGCTTGATTATGAACGATGACAGATGTCATTGCTCTAATTCACCGTGGCTGCTAACAAAGAAAAAGAAAATTTAAAGAAACTTGGGCGAGGATTAGATCCTTCCGAACACACAAACGCGGCCAATAGAAAAGAGGCAGAGGGGAAACTTTTGTCCACTATTTCCCCGTTGTACGCTTTTTGCCCTTGGGCTTGCTGCACGCTCGGCTACGTATGTTTTTGGCTTCCACCACGCTCTCCTGAACCCTGGGTCTCCCTATTTTGCATAACAATTTAGAAACATTAGATATGCATGGCCCGTTCTTTTAAAATAGAATCAGAAAGAAAAAGCCGTAAAGGTGCAAACATGCGGCCTTCTATGTCTTCTCACGGTCAGCAATGGAGAGAGGATTGTGGTTTAGCTCTCGTACTTCTACCTGTCTTTTACACAAAAGCGCGGGCACTAGGTAATTTGAATGAGCTGACTCTACTTAAGCAAGAGTTCTGCACCCATTCTGTTTTATCGTCCATTCGCTCCCAGCGGTATCACATTTTAATTTTCTCGCCGAAGGAATCGAGAAATTGACGACGGCAGGGCGCCACCATTTTCTTTTACCGCTGCAATCTGCCGCGCCAGTACACCCAAATACTGTATTTACTCGGTTATAGCACGCCGTTGACTGTAACGCGCGCCTTACGTTCACGGCTTAAAAATGGGGGAAAAGCTGTCTTTTTTACTAGCAACTTATTTAGGCCAGCATCCGCCAACAGCGTACGTGACATCTGCGTACGTGAATATTGTTCGTAAGAGACAATTTCCACTAATCCGCATGCTGTACACATTATTAGCGAAGGCCAGCCGACCAATTACAAAGGCTTCTTACATACAACATGAAGAAAAGAATTATGGGGTTTTACGTGCCAAAACCACTTTCTGATTATGAGGCACGCCGTAGTGGAAGACTCCGGAAATTTTGACCACCTGGGGTTCTTCAACGCGCACCTAAATCTAAGTACGCGGGTGTTTTCGCATTTCGCCTCCATCTAAATGCGGCCGCCGCGGCCGGGGTTCGATCCCGCGACCTCGTGCTCAGCAGCCCAACACCATAGCCACTGAGCGACCACGGCGGGTTACAACATGATTACCGAGTTGTGCCCCAGATTTTTAATGCAAGAAAAAAAAAGTATGAGCTTATTCTCACTGGGAAAGCAAAGTTTATCGTGCCCCAGCAACGGCGAACCTTATCACTACAAGCAGTCCAAAGACTCATGCATGTTCCAAGTCAACAATGGCATTTGAGATGTCGCATTTTTTCAACGTATTGGCAACGATGGCAGCCTAATGAGCTCATGCGGTAAGCACACACAATGTCCCTGCTACCGCAACTCCTGCGGCTTCAGAAGTCGCGCAGGCTGGATTAAGTTACAGAAATTTCGAATGCCAATGGAGATAGCTCATCACCGTCGAAGCGTTGCTTTCCGTTTAAAGCAAACGGTTCTTTGCAGACCCACCTCGAAATTCCTGAGCATGGCTTGCTGGCTGGTGGGTGCAGCTGCTGCTGCCTCGCCGAACAGGTCATAGGGAAAAAATGTATTACGTTCCCGATGCTGAATGAAGTCTGAATGACGCTCCCACTGCATGTGAGATCAGCAGATTTTTTTTTTTAAATATTGTCAGCAAGAAAAAGGGGTGCCTCATAGTCTAGTCCGTATGGTATGAATTTATTTTAATCTTATTTTATTGTTATCGCTACGCAATCTTGAACTAGACGTGATAGGCTTGCATAATAGGCTCGAGATCAAATGCGGAGTACAAAAAAGCACGACTTTCATGGATCCGGGTTTCCTGCGCAAACACGATTATGCGATTGAAAGACCCGCGCTCCTACGATATTCAGCAGCAGCGTTGTAAAAAAGAAACGGTTAGGTTCATTTTATTTGCATAAAAAGGAAGTTAAAAACATACGCTCTCATAATAAAGAGCGGGAAAAAGGACGCAAAAGATTTTCACATCAGTGCTAAGCTTTAGAAACGTGTGCTTACTTTCTTTCTCATCATCACTGCGTTTTATGGCGTGGAATGTAACATGCGCTTCGCGCTATACGTACTTAAAAGCCTAAAGCAGAATATTTTCTAGTAAAAAATGACAATTTAGCGGCTCCCTTCTCTGTCGGAGAGGTGATATGACCGGTAATTGTCGCATAAAATTTCATACGCGCTATAGAGAAAGGAATTTACGACGCGAATCTAAAAAAGAAACACTAAATGGGTTGTAAACGGTGATTGCTCTTATAGAACTACTTGTACTTTCCTACTCTGCTTGACAAAAAAAGCCCATGGTGTGGTAAAGACTAATACTAAGGACAAGCTTTTGCTATTTTTGATAATTTAAGTTGCAATTTTACGTTGTTGATGCTTTTCTTTTTCGCGAAAGAGTAAAGCCCCTGAGTTGCTTCTACTTCGAGCTGTCTTGGCGCGATAGCATCATGGAGCCGCAGCCGTGCTATTGGTTATTACGTCATCTTCGACGTACCCAGCCTTCCTTCTAAGTAGGAAAAGTTTGCTTTCAAATGTACAAGAGTATAGTGCGAATCGATGTTGACCTTTTTTATATATTTGTTTTTTATTGTACATCACTGCTTCTGATATATAGCTAGGACTTGATGAATTCTTTTAAGGGATCACTAACTATAGGTAGCAGGATCAATAGTGCGCGATTTCATGTGCTTCCTGCTTTCCAATCTTGTAAATGACACTGGCATATTTGTTTGCGCAGCTAGAAGCTACGAAAGCTCCAGTGAAAATTGCGCCTTAGCATAACGAAATTCCATATAGTGCGGCAACACATGACGACACCGGCAGCTCATCCTCCAGTTTGCGTTTTCACACAATCTCACCAATGTGTCTAACGGTTACTACACGATCAAAGAAAACTATTTCTAAGCGCCGTGCATTGATATACTGAAGCAGGCTTATTATTTCAGACAAATGTAAAAAAGAAGAAAAGAGAAAGGCTGACATGGCGTTCCCGTAATTTGCGTGCGAAATAACAAAAAATGGAACCACTCAAGAATTCTTACGTGATTTCAATGCTAAATAATTTTGACTTCTCTAATTAATTGGCTACGTCCGTGACACGTGACGTCATACATTGTCATGCGTCCATCACAACACTGCTTTCGCAACTCTACCTTTGTTGTTTGTTTACCCTGAACACACGCATATCGTAAAGAACCTACGTACTTTATTGACTACATATTATTTACCTGTTTATGCAGTAGGCATGCAACAGCAAACAGAAGCTAACAGGTAACTTTTTAAGCAAGTGCAATGTAGCCAACTTGGCATGCTGCAGGATATTTGTCCGAATAAACTTGCTCGAGCCAAGTGCCCCTCTGCGGTATGGCATCAAGCGCTGCCATGAGGTGCGCCGCAGGTTCTACCACAGTATTTTTTACACTAATTATTTAGCAACATTGGGCCCCGTCGTTCGAGCACTTTATAAGTTTTTCGCCCGCTGAACTTATTATTGTCAAGTCCGATTCAACAATCACAATATCGTAAGACAATTGCAAACTCGTCGAAAAAAAAATTTATGATAAATGCGAGAGAGTCGGCAGGTATGAGTAAATATCGCGTAAGCCGCCAAGGCCTTCTTGTCAGTGTGCTGTCACGAGTGCCGTCGTATTTAAGCGCAGTATGGCCCCATGTTTATACGAGTGCGTGCCCGCAGAAGTTGTTGTGTTTCTTTTGTTTACAGTGACTTTCTTTGAAGCATCTGCGCACAGTTAAAGATGATTTTTTTTCTACTGTCCACGCGTTTGCCTAGTCGGAAACATCATGTTTTATCTTTGACTCAAAGATACTCGAACAGTGACCACACCCGTCACTGGCACCAAAAGCGATTCGTGCACTAGTACAATTTTTGAAGTGCACAGGGTTAAGAGACCGCTTATAGTGTCTCTGTGCATCGTCCAACACGCACTCAGGGCTCACTCTCTCCCTATTTCTCTCTTCCTATTCCCCTTTTTCGCACCTCCAGTGTAGGGTAGCAAACTGGGTGCTTCTCTGGTTGACCTCCCTGCCTTTGTCCTTGCTCTCTCTCTCCTATGTTTTGTATTTGCCGGTTATTTGCTTATAGTTATTTTTAATTTCAGTTGACTGCTCACTGTTTCACCGCTAACTGCTATAAACGTGTAATCATCGTAATCGTCGTAATAAAGCTGTAATCACCGATCTTCATCCTTCCTTCACTTAAGAATTTGTAGTTGTGGACAAGCCAGTGACATATTGCGATTGTTGCGGACGTTTCCAATTTAATATAAATAAATAAACAGTCTAAGTTATCTCTACTAAATGTTAGCTTATTCAAGAAAGCGAGGTAATTATTCCTAAGGACTAAACGGTGAACAAGCCCTCGGGCGGATCCCGTCAAGCACACGGTGTCACGCGGACCTCGCGCGAAAACGTGAAGGTGGTGTTGCCACTTGTATTTCGTCCTTGAATCCTCTCCGACTTCATTAACGTTTGCTTACTATATAATTAACCTATGTACAATTCAATAAGCGTAATCAACCAGCCCACATAAATCTAATGCACATAGTCCGCGTCATCTTATTTGAGGGCGGCTCCAGCCCTGCTATGTTAACTGGCATTGTTGTTTTATATAAGGGCACAAATAACACGAGAAATAATCGAGCAGTGGTTTAAACCAAAAAACCAAAACTGTAAATAATTTTTTGCTATAAACGCCCACTCAGTGCAAGCACTGTTCTCGAAGCACCTAAATATCCTCGGTGTAAACATTGTCTTGTCTGCCTGCAACGCATACAGTCCAGCATGTCGAGTACACTTAAAAGGATTCCATGTACGTCGGTGACACACGCCGTATCTGATAATACGTCGTGAAGTAAAACACGTCCTCTCAAATTGAAACTCTGTGTTCCTACTTGCATCCTTGCTTAAAGCAAGCACACTGGTTGTACATTCAAGAAACCCGTTGGTACCACATAGTGATGTAGTTTTGCTTTATAATGGCGACTATATATTTCGCTTTTAAAGAGAAGCTTTCTGGCGCAAACTTCTAAAACAATTTGGCACGTCATTGTAGTAGTCAGCGGTTGCCTCGGCAAGTTCCTAGGGGCTGTGGCTGCTCTTGCCAGAAGACCGGCTGGCGATGCCACCAATGAGAGAAGAGAGTTCGGTCACCTGACGCAGAGTCCAGTTACCGGCGTCACCAGATGGCGTTGTCATCCGTGCATTGCGTCCATCGGTTGTTTGCTTTAAATCAGGGGTCCAATCAGGACTCGATGTGAACCAAAGGTCAGTGGGTCGCCTCGCATCGGGCACTCACGGGAAGACTACAAATGAAGCTGTGCAGGGTGATATGGGCTGGACTAGTTTTGAAGTGAGGGAAGCTCGCAGTAAAATTGAGTATGAAGAACGTCTGAGGAATATGGAAGAAAGTAAATGGGCTGGGAGAGTGCTGAGGTATATGTACAGGAAAAACATTGATTCACAGTGGAGGAAAAGGACTAGGAAGCTTACCAGCAAGTATGCAGTCTGTAGGGTAAGCGGAAAGTCACAGAGGCCGAAATAATCTCATGGGTGGCGGCAGTGGAAAATAAATCTGCAATGAGTAACTACTTAAGAGGAAAAAACGAAATCAGAAAAGAAACAATTTATGATAACTCAAAGGGAAGCTCATTACTTTTCGAAGCGAGATCGAGATGCCTTAGAACAGGCACCTATAAAGCGAGATATAAGAAGGAAGAAGAACCATGTGCTTGCTGCGGTTCTATGAAGCAATGGTTCTATGGAGCATGCGGCTCTATGGAGCTAACTATGGAGCATGCATTATTAAAATGTGAAGGCGTCTTACCCAGCGGTCGATTTAGGCACCACAGGCCTGCTTGAAGCCCTTAGGTTGAGCGAGAGCAATGGAAAAGTAAACATGTCCGCAATAGTGATTAGTAAGAGGCGATTGGAGGATTGGTGGAATATAAGTAGGGAAACGACAAAAAACGGTGACGTACAAAAGCACAGTTCGCTATAGGGGATCAGAAAATTTGCTTGTGGGAGTTCATAGTTTTTTTTTTTTATTGTTTAACCTAGGTGGGAAATTAGGCAGTGTAATAGCAAGAGCTCGGTGGCGCAACCCACCGCCCCGTTCCAAAGGGGACACTCATAACATCCATCCATCCATCCATCGTGCATGGCAGAACCCCCGGCGCTGCGTCAGCATTGTCGTCAGCATCCTGGACGTATTTCCGCGAGGCTGATCAACACCACCTAGATAGCACAAGGCCTTTTCACTCCGATCCATGACGTCATGTTACCTAGCCCGGCTGCCATAGAATACAATGGGGATGATCCCGAGTAGGCAACATTGATTTTGACGTCACCGCTTTCGTCACCCCAGCCTTGTCAATGGGAATTTAGGGCCATGTTTGTGACGTCATGGATCGGAGTAAACAGGCCTTGCGCTATCTAGGTGGCATTGGGCTGATACGGTTCGCCCCTCTCCCTTCGTGCGCATGCGCACGTGCCGGGGGCCGCCGCGTCGCGTTGTGGCTCGAGGCACGCGCGCCATGTGGATCCAGGTGACAGCGTTTCTGGGGCTGGCTGAGGCTCGCTATATTTGCAGGCTGCCAGGAACGCTTTAGACCACGCATTTTCAGGAGTGTCCAGAGACACACGAAATCTCGCGTGCATCATAGTATCACCGGTATAGCTCCCGCTCAAAAAAAAATATTGTCCTCGCACAAAGCTTATGTTTGCTCTGCTATGCAAGCCACCGCGGTAGATGACAGTTACGGGCAGTTTACGGGACGCGTTCGTCGGGTGAACTTTTGTTACCTAGATGCACCATTCTGACTCGTCGACTCTTCAAACCTTCCTTAATACCAATTCATCCAGTTCGCAGGTTGTGCCATTTCTTTCGCTTCAGCATCATCTTGGTAGGGGCACTGCGTAATGCAACTAATGCAGCTCTTCCAGAAAGTTACTTTGCATATTTGCCAATTTACAGACATTAAGCGAGCACTGTTACACATTTTTGAAATCACAGAAACTCTATCACACACTTCGTGTGCGTAAATCGACAGCACTTGCCAAGTACGCCTGCTTTGAAATGAACACTTACATTTTATTTGCATACTAAAGTGGTGTCAAAATGCCAGACTGGGCATGACTCATGATACCGTGGCGTCATGACGAAATTTGCTATCGTCTGGTAGCACTGGCAATATGTGCGATGAGGTTACTGGTAAAAAATGCTGGTGGAGATTAATTTCCTTGAAAGCTTATGGCAAGAAAATTGTCACATACAAGTGAATATCTTGAGATGTCATAGATATTCTTAGTGTCGGTTTCAATTATAACCTATCGCTAGTTGTTCTTCAACAACCCAGCACGACGGAAAGGGAATTTCTTCCAAATACTTTTGATCTCATTGTTACTAATGAACCCGGCCTGGTTTCATCTCTGACCTTCTTTCAGGGTGTGACCACAAACCCATGCATTCTTACACTAAAGGACCAATATCAAGTAAAAAGACCAAACTAATTACTTCTAATTACAATAAAGCAAACTCACCCGTCTGTACAGCCGAAATAGAACATTTTATTTTTTACTATATGGCCGATTTCAAGCAAGAATTCGTTGATCAAAACTGGATAATATACAAAAGTAAAGTATTATCTATTATTAGTTGCATTGAACTGATGATAAAGGTAGTGTCTAATGTTCGTGCTCCCGTTGTACAAAACTTATTTAAACGCTCGAAAAACAAAACAAGAACAAAATACCTATTTTGTCTTGCGAAACGTATTAACAGGGGCGATAACTGACCTCATTATACTACCAAGCTAACACCAAGCACATTCGTGCTGTCGCCAACACAGAAAGCGATTTCTTCAATGTTGCTTTACCAGAGCTGTTGCGCTCAGATCCTGATAAATTCTTGAACATGGTAATTGGTTCTACTGGTAATTTTGTACAACTAACTCTTACAGACTGCACTTATGTCCCTCCTGATCAGTGCTGCACACTTTTAGGCAACCTGTTTTCTTCAACATTTCAAAAAGTAACGCTCTTCGCACCATTGCCAACTGTACCTGGTTACAATTTTGAACTAATGATCCGACTTTTCTTTACCTGGTTATTGTTAACAAAAAAATCCCAAAATTTCAACCTTCTTCGCTAGGTCCGGATTTGGTAAATTCAAAAATTCGGAAATTCAAAAATCTGCAGTTTTGTACTCATCCATAGTATTCTCCAAGATTTCTTGCCCGTCATTGCAGTGTTCAATCTTGCCCAGTTGCTGAAAGTTAGAGCAAGTGATTCCAGTCCAGAAGTCCGGTAATCTTCAATTCCTCGATAACTGTTGTCCAATCACTCATTCTATCATTAAATGTAGACATCATTTTTTCGCACATTGTTAACTTTTGAGAATGGAACTGATTGTTTAACTTCTCTCAACATGGTTTTAGAATTTCTTTTCTTGCGGAACTCAACTGGTAACTGTTCCTAACAACTTATTTGCAAATTCCGATTTGGGCTTAGATACTCCATTTTTCTCCACTTAGCTAAAGCTTTTCACATTTTTTCTCACGACGTACTTTCTCTAAAGCTTAGTAAACCCCACCTTGACTAAACTGTTCTTCCTTGCATTAAGGGCTTCCTACAAGGTCGTTCACAGCATTTAGTCACGAACAATAGTTCTTCCTCTGGTGCACCTGTAACTTAGGGGCTTCCACAAGGGCATGCCCTTGAGCCTCTGCTCTTCTTTGCTTTTACTACTAAATTATTAGACAGTGTTCAGTTTTCGTCTATTAAATTACTTGCAGATGATTCTGTAATTTATCACAAAATTATTAGCCCTGATAACACTCCTGAACAACTAAGCGATCTTGACCGAATTTCATCGTGGCGTAATAACTGGCGCATGAATCCCAGGGTTAACAACTGTAATTCTCTGCATGTATCCCGTGGCCTAAACGTCTATACTAACATACTTCCTTATTTCATCAATGGTGCAAGAATAGATTCTGTTGACTCTTACAAGTATCTCGGGCTTTATATCGCCAATTACCTTACATGAAACGTACACATTTACTACATGAATAATGTCATACGTGCGCAAGGGTACCTACCCCATAACTTTAAAACTGCGTCCAGTTATGTTTTGCTAACTCTCAACGAGACCCTTGTGCAGTCTAAACTGGAGCATGCTTCGGCAGTCTCTCGAGCTACTCTAATACAACTCAGTGAAAGTGTTCAAAGTCGTGTTCTCATGATGTATTGTTTAATTATTCCTGTTGCGCCATTGCTACGTCTATGAAACTTGCCCTTAGTCTACATGAACTCTCTTTCCGTTGCATGCGTGTACGATTGTGTCTTCTTCATAAGAACAGCTATTTCAACTCCACTTTAAGTGTACAACTCATACGTATCATCCCGTTTTGATCACAGCCTTAAAGTTCGCGTACAGTCTTGTCGAGCACTGTTGTGCCATGATTCCCTTACTCGAAGAACAAGTCTGGATTGGAACAAGCCTGCATGTTTGCATCGCCACTATTCAGGACAATGCAAGCTTCAAATAGCAGCAGTAAACAACATGTTCTGGTAAAGCTTTTTTGCTGCACATGTATGTCTCTGTTGTTTATGTATACCACTCCTTTCTGTAACGCCTTCAGGCCTGGAAAGTATTTTAATGAGTAAATAAATAAAAAGCAAGAGTGCTGCCCGCATATTCTATTGGTGGGAGCGTGTGGTAGATGTACCGATCACACAAAGGGAGCAGGTCACTGTCTCATGACGTCGTGGGACACCCATCTCTCGGGTACTGAAATCAAAACTGAGCGAGTATTCTAGTGAAATATGAATGCCTTGGTCCATGCTAGTCAAATAATTACGGCATTTCAGCACTTTGCAACAATTTTTGGAATAGTTTAGAACGTTTGAACCACCAGTAAAGGCAAATAAAACGAGAAGTCGTAAATGTGACGTCTGTGGTTGTTTTACTGAAATGCTGCAAAACAAAGCTGCAAGTCACTTCGCTATAATCGCTCATTTTCTTGCAGCACTATCGTACATGAAAATAAGATATGCAACGAACAAGCACATAGTTATGCAGCGAAAGGGGCTGTCGGGAAATAGCACAATAAAAATGCGCCGAACGAGTCTTGCCACCGCACCATTCCTTCCGGTTTTCAGGAACAAATTGTTCGCCTTCTGGCTCTTGGTTTTTCAGCCCAGTGGTGGAATCAATAGTCATGAATTTAACGACTACTCGCTCAGTTCTCAGTAACGGTACTGAAGGTCGAAGGAAGCAAAAAAAAGATTGCCGTGGTGCCATACATGCCTGGCAATGAGCACACACACACAAAAAAAAAAGATAGCGAGGTTTATGTAACGTGAAGGACGTTCGCTTTTCAGCCCCGCAGAAACTGTCGCACATATGTATATAGTGGCAAGATCTGGGTGCAACGGGTACAGCTGCTTGTCACAAGAAGCATCGCAACATGTTTGTTTCCTGCTCAGAAGATGTTAAGCACTATTTGCCACTCTCTTGAGGGAATATACACTCGGGATAAACGGGACGGTGCGTGAATGATCAGATAAGAGAACACGATTACGCATGTATTTAATGCTGTCATTCGATATTTTAGTTTACATTGTCGTGATTGTGTTTCTGTCCCGATGTTCTCACCATATCCCGTCATTAGCAGGAACAATTGCCAATTGATGAGAAAGAAAATAGTTTAAGCCATTGGAATCGCGGGCGCTGGTGGAGCCTTGTGCATCAGCACGCCCTGGCGTTTTTTTTCTTTTTTTTTGCGTCAAAAAGAAGCTGATTTCGTCACCGCACAAATATGATTGTCATCTTTCCTTGCGTCACACTCTCAACCATTTTTTGCACCTGCTGTGCTGTTTTCATACCTACTGTGCTGCTTGTTAGTGCGCAAAGCAATCGCAATGTAGTAACAAGCCTTAGTAATGTTTCTTTCTTTTCATAGACTGTCTCCCCTCCACTTTTTATCGTTGAGGTGTTAACTAACACGACTTGTTAATTACTGCTGACTGTAATAATTTTCGTTTGGCTTCCTTTGTTTATTCTTTAAGGCGAAGGTTTCATTGTCTCTTTTACGGGGTTCGGTCACTGGGTATATGCAGACTACTGTTCAACGGAGTGGACAACTTTGGGCAGTGGTCACGTGCCACTAGGTATGTGTATGTGCCCCAACAGACAACCTCGACATTGCATGCGTGTGACTTGGCCACTACCGCCTCCCCCCCCCTCCTCCGAGAATGAATGTGGCACTGCCACAAAAAGCACTCTGCAGCCTTAAATGTATTCAAATATCTGCCGTCCTACTCTGTGCATACGCCGCTCATTATTATTATTCTTTCGACAACCATCGGGCCGTGCCTTTTGTCGACGTGACGCAGTCGGCTAACAGCCACAGGCGACAAGGCTGCGCACGTAGCCATCAGCTACCCCTGCTACCTCGCTGACTCAAACGGACGACCGCGATACTGCTATAATGCTGAGTCGCCTCTATACCTCGGAGCATCGCCCTCATAAATATATCGTACGATATGCATTAGCAACCGTCTTCCACACATGGCATGCCGCACTTTTCCCTGCACCACAAGCAAAGAAACTGTCATCATGCCCCAAAAAAACCTGATTCACGGTGGTATTAGCGATGCGCTTGCGATTCTCCCAGCATCATCGCGAGTGCTTGATTTTATATAGCAACCTCCACAAAACCCGTTTTACGGCAGAGCAAACGCAATCGAAGCTTCCGCTTCGAAACTTTCTGAGAGAGACGAGTCACGTTGCTATTATTGTACTAGACGCGCTTTCGCTAAGCTGTTCCCCCGCACCAACCTGTCATGCTAACACTGAAGTGCTTTCCCTTGTTTCAGAGTTAAATTCATTGCTTGTTCACGGGAAACTAGCAAACAACCGGCGCAGTGTCGTCGACGAGACGCGCCTACCAATGGCGGTTGTACTTTCTCGTTTGTTTCTCTTTCAACTCGCACGTTTGGATGTCCCGCTTTCACAGAAACGTTAAAACTCATCTCGTTCTCACTGCTCATACGCTTACCAGCACAGACATCTATACCTGTGTTCTTTGCGTGTGGGTTCAAATTTCTTTTCGTACGCATGCCGACACTGGTATTCGTCGTTTTGGGTAAGGGTTGTAGTCTTGCTTAACCAGATGCCATCGCTGCTTTTCAGACTGACGTCGCTCAAAAAAAGAAAAAGGAAACACGCGCTCATAAAACATTTACTTTCCAGGAGCTTTCGGTCCGCATTTGGAACCAGCCATCGTCAGCGGGAAGCGTTTTTTTTTTTTTTCGAGGTACAAAACTTAATAACCATATTGTTGTTGTTTTTTTTTGCTTTTTTTTTCTTTCTCGTTCAACTATACTCTCTGTAATTTCGCGTCGAATATGGACGACACTTTAGTTATATTGCTTGAAAGAAAGCTGTTAAGAGGCTTCACGTGTGCGCTATCACGTCCGCGAGGTCGTCGCCTCGTTCGCCCGAAACACAATCAGCGAAGAGGTTGGAATGTCGCAATGCGCGGAAACTGGAATGACTCACGTTTACTATACTTCGAAATTGTCATTACATTTACATTAGGGTGATTTGGACGTTGACAATTTCCATTTTATCGTTGAGTTACTGAGCAGGTGGGAGCTGTGAAGGGAAGAACTGGTGATGTGAATATTATTTATTTGTTTATTTTGAAAGGGGGTTTATTGCAGCTCGTACGAGGGATCGCAAGTAGCTCTTGATCGCGAGTCCTAGCCGTTCGCATCAGCAGCCCGAGCTCGGGGTCTCGCGCCGCAGCGGTGGCAGTCCGCACAGCGCCACATGCATGTTACCCACTACAATTGCCCCCGCCGCGAAGAGGAGCCATCCTGGCGACCTAAGGTGATGACACGATAAGGGGGTCGTGGTACGGCTTCAGACGACTGACGTGAACCGTCTCGCGGCCACGGCGGCGTTTGTCCGAAGATGGCGTCACCGGTTCCACCACATAATTCACCGGCGATGTACACGCGACGATCCGGTACGGACCCTGATATTTTGGAGCAAGCTTTGGGCTAAGGCCTGGAGATTGGAAGGGCAGCTGAAGCCAGACGTGAGAGTCCACGGCGAAGGACTGTGTGGGCTGCCCGTTGTCGCGGCGATCTTTGTGGATACCTTGGGTATCCGACGTGAACAAGCGAGCCAGTTGGCGGCACTCTTCAGCATGGCGAGCAACTTCGGAAAGAGGGGTGAATTCAGAGGCATCCGGATGATATGGTAGCATGGTGTCGAGGGTAGTGGATGGTTCACGTCCATAAAGAAGGAAAAATGGGGAGAAGCCTGTGGTAGCCTGAACGGCGGTGTTATACGCGTACGTCACAAAAGGGAGGACATTGTCCCAATTGGAATGATCAGACGCAACATACATGGTGAGCATGTCACCCAGAGTGCGGTCGAACCGTTCCGTGAGACCGTTAGTCTGTGGGTGATACGCCGTAGTGGTGCGGTGAATAGTGCGGCAAGCGGCGAGTAGCTCATTAATAACTTCGGACAAGAAGACACGGCCTCGGTCGCTGAGCAGTTCTCGCGGTGCGCCATGCCGTAAGATGAAATGCCGTAACATGAATGCGGCGACGTCGCGAGCAGCAGCCGAAGCAAGTGCAGCGGTTTCGGCATATCTTGTGAGGTGGTCTACTGCAACAATTATCCAACGATTTCCTTTAGCAGTGGATGGAAGAGGCCCATAGAGGTCAATGCCAATCCGATCAAAAGGACGTGCAGGACACGGCAAAGGTTGCAGAGGGCCAGTCGTATGAGGAGATGTCTTGCGTCGCTGACAGACTACACATGACCGAATGTATTTGCGGACATAAGAATACATGCCGCGCCAGTAGTAGCGCTGACGGAGCCGCTCGTAGGTTTTCAGGACGCCAGCATGAGCTTGTTGGGGGTCGGCGTGGAAATACGTGCATATGTCGGAGCGCAAATGGCGAGGGATGACTAGCAGCCATTTGCGACCGTCCGGCTGATAGTTTCGGCGGTACAAGATGGCGTCCCGTAGCACGAAATGGGTGGCTTGGCGACGAAGGGCTCGAGGGCATGTAGCCTTTGAAGAACTGTGAAGAATGTCAATGAGAGACACAATCCACGGGTCTTTCCTTTGTTCAGACGGCATGTCAGTAACAGCAAGTGTAGCAACCGGGCACTCTACGGGTGAGGGTGGCGTTTCGTCGGATCTCATGGGTGATCGGGAGAGTGCATCGGCATCAGAATGTTGGCGCCCGGATCGATAGATGACGCGAATGTCAAATTCTTGGAGCCGAAGAGCCCAACGTCCAAGACGGCCTGACGGGTCTTTCAGTGACGCAAGCCAGCAGAGCGCGTGGTGGTCTGTCACAACATCGAACGGATGGCCATACAAGTAAGGTCGAAATTTGTTTAACGCCCAAACTATAGCCAAACATTCTTTTTCTGTGACAGAATAATTGGTTTCTGCCTTCGTGAGGGCACGACTCGCATATGCAACCACATATTCCGGAAAGCCAGGCTTGCGTTGCGCAAGGACGGCTCCAAGACCAACGCCACTGGCGTCTGTATGAACTTCGGTCGGTGCAGTCGGGTCATAGTGGCGTAGAACAGGTGGTGAGGTAAGCAGACGACGCAAAGTGGTGAAGGCTTGGTCACATGCCGGAGTCCAATCGCGAAGGTCACCTGGGCCAGCCAGGAGCTTCGTCAGAGGAGCGATGATGCAGGCAAAATTGCGTACAAAGCGTCGAAAATACGAGCAAAGGCCGATAAAACTTCGGAGCTCTTTCAGTGTAGTCGGCCGCGGAAATTCTGCGACAGCACGAAGTTTGTCAGGGTCGGGAAGGACGCCGTCTTTGGAAACGACATGGCCAAGTATGGTCAGCTGTCGGGCGCCGAAGCGGCACTTTTTCAAGTTAAGTTGAAGGCCGGCGGTGGAAAGACAAGTAAGGACCTCGCGTAGACGAGAGAGGTGAGTGGTGAAATCAGGGGAGAAAACTACCACGTCGTCTAAATAACACAGGCACGTCTTCCATTTGAGGCCTCGCAGAATATTGTCCATCATTCTTTCGAATGTCGCGGGCGCATTGCAGAGGCCGAATGGCATTACTGTAAACTCATACAGGCCATCAGGCGTAATGAAAGCTGTTTTCGGGCGGTCGGATTCATCCACTGGCACTTGCCAATAGCCCGATCGCAAGTCCAAAGAAGAAAAGAATTCAGCACCATGTAGACAATCCAGGGCGTCATCTATGCGCGGTAGAGGATAGACATCTTTTCGTGTAATCTTGTTGAGGCGACGATAGTCCACACAGAAACGAATCGAGCCATTTTTTTTCTTAACGAGTACTACGGGCGATGACCAAGGGCTGCACGATGGCTTGATAACACCACGGTCAAGCATGTCTTCAACTTGCTCGGTGATGACACGACGCTCGGTGGATGACACGCGGTACGGACGCTGGCGTAATGGTGCGTGATGTCCCGTATCAATGTGGTGAGAGACGGTACTTGTGCGGCCTAACGATGCTTGGTTCCAGTCAAAAGACGCGTGAAACTCATTTAAAAGAGTAATTAGCCGCTCACGTTGTGTCGGCTCGAGGTCATCGGCAATGGAGCGACAAAAAACATCCGGTGGGACTCGGTTAGATGGCACATGGGGCGTCAGTGCTGTTACGTTGGCAGTATCGACGTCGTCGGCTATGGGGAAATGCACAATAGCGTCAGCGTCCACAGACTCGATGGTACCAATAGTCTCGCCACAGTGCAAAGCCAAAGTGTACGAATTTGGGTTAGAAATCAGTATTTCTGCAGCACCATGGTGAACCGTGAGGAGGGCGAAAGGCAACAATATAGGCTGGCGGCGAATGAAGACGGCAGCGGGTGTAAACATGACCGTCGCTTCGGCAAGCGATGCACATGAAAGAGGGACAAATACAGCACTGTGAGGAGGAAGGTCAGTATCTGAAGCTACACAGATCCTGCTAAGATCGTGAACTAGAAAGTCGCGAGATGGCAAATCGCACAGAACGGAGAACTGAACCTCAGCACGTGCACAGTCGATGACGGCATGATGGCGCGACAGAAAATCCCAACCGAGAATGACATCGTGGGAGCAACAAGTTAACACAAAGAAATCAATGGAATACAAAATGTCTCGAATCAGCACTCTGGCAGTGCACATAGCGACTGGCTGTACTTGTTGCGCACTGGCTGTTCTAAGCAATGGAATCGAAGGCTTCATGGTCACTTTCCGCAATGCACGACAAAGCTTCTCGCTAATCACGGACACAGCAGCACCTGTATCGACGAGCGCAAGGGATTTGATGCCATCAACGCACACTTCAATAACGTTAGCGGGGGAAAAACGAGGACTTTGATGTTCCGACGATGACGCAGTTCGTGCCTCAGGAACTGCGGAAATCAGTTTTCCGCCTCAGCAGTACTGGCACTGGGTCTACGACGCATGGGTGAGAGTGAGCGCCGACGAGGGGAAGGCGAGCGACGAGTGCCGTAGAGCTGTGACTGCGGTGCCGGTATGTCATCAGCAGCGTAGACTTCTGGTGGTGGTCGTGAAGGCATACGGAAAGGTCGGAAGTCGGAGCTGGGTCGTCGCGGGGTGCCCACGAAGGCCGGCATGCGCCGGCGGCAGAAGCGCACTACATGACCCGGGGTACCGCAGGCATAGCATATTGGGCGGTTGTCAGCAGTGCGCCAAGGATTTGGACCCTGCTGCTGTGCACTGAAAAAGGGATCCGCCGGCTGGCGAGGCGAAGGCGGAGGAGAGAACACCGGCGGGCGAGGCGCTGAAGGCGGAGGAGAGAACCCCTGTAGACGAGGCGCCCGCGCAACGGCTTCAGCATACGTCAGAGGCGCGGCCACGGGAGCCGGCTGACACGGAGGTGGAAGAGCTTCGGTCACTTGCTCTTGAATTATCTGTCGGAGCGCTGGAGCCAAACATTGAGAAGGCTTCTCCATGGTCGGCAAAATCGAGAGCTGTCGTGCGACCTCCTCGCGCACAAATTCTTTTATTTGCGTCAGCAAAGTTGTGTGGTTGTCGCCAATAATTAATGCTGCTAGCGAATCTTCCGTAGGCGGTGGGCGCCGAGCTAAGATGCGTTGTTTCCGTAGCTCGTCAAAACTTTGGCACAAATTGATAACTTCGGCCACGGTGCGCGGATCCTTCGCTAACAACATCTGAAAGGCGTCCTCATCAATGCCTTTCATAATGTGTTTTATCTTGTCCTGTTCTGACATTGACGGATTCACGCGCTTACACAGGTCAATGACATCTTCGATGTAACTTGTGAAAGTTTCACCGTGATGTTGCGCACGCCCCCGTAAGCGTTGTTCTGCGCGAAGCTTGAGCACAGCGGGGCGCCCGAACACTTCAGCGAAACTTGTTTTGAATGTGCTCCATGTTGCGAAATCGTGTTCGTGGTTTCGGAACCAGAGGTTCGCGACGCCGGTTAAGTAAAACAACACGTTGTGCAACTTGGTGACGTCGTCCCACTTGTTATGTTGGCTCACCCGTTCGTAAGATGACAACCAATCCTCCACGTCATGATCATCGGTGCCGCTAAAGATGGCAGGATCACGCTGGCGCAACACACCGGAAACGATGACCGCCGGAGGCTGTGGTGCATGTTCCTGGGTGGTTTCGTCAGGCATGGTCGCAGCAGTCGGTAGCGTCCGGCTTCGGAGTTCCAGTTTCCGAGGTCTACCCCGCACCTCCACCAAATGAAAGGGGGTTTATTGCAGCTCGTACGAGGGATCGCAAGTAGCTCTTGATCGCGAGTCCTAGCCGTTCGCATCAGCAGCCCGAGCTCGGGGTCTCGCGCCGCAGCGGTGGCAGTCCGCACAGCGCCACATGCATGTTACCCACTACAATTTATTTTAATTATCTATTTATACATTCATTCATCAATCCCTTCATTCATTCATTTATTCATTCATTCATTCATTCATTCATCTATTTATTAAGGGTTCACTTTGTTGGAAGTGCTGCAAATAAGTAGAATGTGTAGCCACAACTATAATATGTTAAATGAATGATGGTTTATCTTTCCAATGAACTGAAGCATTTCAGATATATAGTACTTCGTAGCCGAATGCAAGGCAATCGTTTGCAATTAAAAATGAATAAATAAATACGTTATATCACATTCATTATGGTCTGACATTCGAGCTGTATAGAACCATTCTCTGAATGTAGTGTACGCAGACACTTCGCAGATATTCACTTTAAAGAAACGAATAAAGAGAAAAGAAAGTATTATGGTCTTTTTCAGCTTTTTCTTCCGGCCTCCCTCATCTTCGTGATGAAATTTAAAAAAATTAATATTATTATTATATCTTGCAATGCCACAAAACCACATCAGAGCCGAATACAGTGGAAAACACAAATCACACTTGAAGCACCTGCAAAAGAGAAGGCAGCTAAAATATCCGAGAATACACACACACACACGTGCACACAGACACTGTAAAGTAGTCTAAGGGTCATCGTATATATGTCGACACTATATCATCCCACAGGGAATGCTGCTTGAACATTTAAACCTTTTCGTTGAGCAATGCGTGACTTCAAGTCCTCGAAGCTTTACTTTAACCCGTTAAAAGTGTCATGCGGCTTGAAATCATTTCTAGGATTCCCACCTAGTTCGCGAATTCATAATCACCCAGGAGACGCTCTGGTCCTCTGTTATTTATTTATTTATTTATTTATTTATTTATTTATTCATTTATTTATTGTACTTTCAAGCCTGAAGGCGCTACAGAAGGGAGCAAAATTTGTATTTCTTTTTACATTTGTTTAAAACTTCAGCCTCTTCGTTCCCCGTTTAATGTAATGAATCATCCTGATAAAAATTGTACATTCACGAAACTAAAATTGAGATGCATAATGATTTGTACCACAAGTTACGAATGCTGCAACACGCAGCTTACAATTCGTGGTGTTCTTAGTGATTTCAAAATGCAAAATATACTTCGCATACTATAGATTGTTTTATTGGCTAGGAAGAACGTAGCCTCGAACCAGCGCCCCGCGACCCTGTCCTCGCCGCCCAGGTATGTGCAGACCGCCCTTTCTTGCGGCGGCAGCTTAGAGCGGTAGAGATGTAATTACGAGTTATCGTGATTTTAACGTGTGCCGTCTGTGATTCCTTTGATACAGTGCGTCAAGGTCAACGGGCTACCGTTGTCCTCGATTGGGCTGCAAAAATTGCTTTCGGAAGCGATTCTGAAGTGCGTCTTCAACCGCGGCGACTCCCTGGAGCCCACCGCTGTTGTTGCAGACAAGCGTCGGCTTTGTATTGCCAGCATAAACAGAAAGCACTTGACGCCATCAACTTCGTCGCGTGTTGGTTTGGATTATTTTGTTTTCAGTGAGGGCGCCGCGATCGAGCTCGGCATCCATGATCAAACTAGGGCACAAACCAAAAGTGACAATTCGAGTCGGTGAACTTGTGCCAACGGACTAAGTCAACTATTTCTTTTTTCGTGCGCACGCTCATCAATGTCATTCTCAGCAAATGTGGTCTAATATTATCATGCTTGGCAAGCAATGTTCTGATGGAAGTTGCGCGGACAACATTATGAAAACAGTACGTGGGGACTAAGAAACTGTGTATTCATCTTCGTTACGTAACGGACGCCATGTCTACCACGTCCCGGCCGTCGCTAGTTCCCATGGTCTCTCCCGTGCATTCGAATGTCGCCAGCAAGCTGTCTGTCCGACGCCCCGCATCTCGTTCTTTATCACTTCAGAAACGAAAGTTGTTGTCGCACAGAGTAGTAGTTCGTATTTCAGCTCACTCGAGTCTGTTAGGGGCCCTTGCACGGTTACCGCTCGGGGCCTATAAGAGTGCGCGCATTCTTTCAACGCGTCACGTGCGTCTGGTTGACCGCAGCATAACTCCGGCTACTCTCACGAGGTCATTTTATCGAGTACTCCACGTTACCGGCCCTTTCGGTCGAGTTTTGTACAGTTCTTCATATTGCAAAGTTTGATGCCCGGATGCCAGTTTGAACAATGCTCAGTAAGTCGTACTGCGAGAACGTTAGGAGCAGCAAAGCTAGCAAAACATGTTTCCTCGGACCTTCGCAGTTACTTAATATGGGACGTACGCTGGTGCGGTGTGCATCGCATGGGACACTTAGACACCTCTGTTTGTTGTCAGCTGAGTGAAGCGTTAATAGAGTTCAAGCCTAGACATAAAATATTAACACGTTACACGTATGTTACGTATCGACAA
The DNA here is from genome assembly GCF_023375885.2 of Dermacentor andersoni. NCBI lineage: Eukaryota > Metazoa > Arthropoda > Arachnida > Ixodida > Ixodidae > Dermacentor > Dermacentor andersoni. The sequence continues at coordinate 127,103,163 of NC_092820.1, forward strand.
TGTTCAGACTTGACTCGCCTCCTCTGCCGATTACGAGTGGACCTATGTGGCAGTGCATCTAGACCTGTCATTGTTCAAACACAAGGCTATCTCGAAGCTCAGAGTTCAGTAACGAAATGCTGAGAAGTGTCCCAGTCCCCTAAACTTGTTTACACCACTCAGGGAAACGCAAAAACTTGTCGCTAGTCGTGAACAGCCTCTTCGCCGTGCACCCTCTCAAGCGAGTCTATAGTATACATGCCAGCATGTCACCGGGCGATAGACAGCGCTGTGATCGCAAAGTGCTGGCACTTTCAATAAAGCGGTCTGTAGTTCGTTACCATAGGTTCTAGGTGTTTGAATGCCTTTTTTGTTCTTTAACAGGAAGGCACGTGTTTTTAAATATTTAATAGAAATACTTTCTTCTTGCCTGCGACAATAATAATGACGTGTTTGAGCATTGTAACGCCACGCCATAATCCAGTTATCAAAGTTGTAGCTGTCAAATTTAAATCATTCTTATGCGTAATCTGAAAACAACGGCTCAGGAGAAGCAGCCAATGTTTCCATACTTTCAAGGTCAAAGTTTTTCAATTATGAACTAAGTAAGGGCTAAGTGAAAAACTGCAGCTCGGAGAGGTCAGGAGCTCTTCCAGTTGGAGTGGAATCGGGTCATTTTAGCAATTGATTGTCGCTATGCTAATTATCATGCTACTTCGAATTTTATCAAGACCGTATTGTTTTAAATTGAATAAAACAATGCGAAGTAATTATTCTTAGTTACCTTTCTTTTTCAGGAAATTACTTAAGGACAATGCAGTTAAGGCAGTGTGTTTTGTTTCTTTGTATTTCGTGCCCTCAAATTGCCCGCCATATTGATTGTGGCCCGTACTATACGCAGGATTTTACAGTACTGTCCTAAGCTTTGCAAGAAGCAACAGAAAAGCTGTCGTATGAGTTTCAAGGTTGTTTAATTTTTACCCAACTCACACGTAACCTTATTCGCGTTGTTCTCTCATTCATGCGGTCCTTCTGAAATTGTGTGGTTTTACGTGCCAAAATCATTAACTGAATATGTGGCAAGCCGGAATGGGAGACTACCAATTATTCTTGAACAGCTGGGGTTCGTTAACGTGCGTCCAATGCCCGATACACGAGTGTTTTCTTTTTTTGTGTGTGTTGTTGTTGTTTTTGCATTGCCGCTCCATCGGAATGTGGACGCCATGGTCGTGCTTCAAACGGGGAACTGGTACACAGCAGTGCAACTCCACAGTCACTGAGCTATCACGACGCGTTGATACGGTCCTGCGCGAGTAGTGCAGAAGTGTGTGTGCAATTAAGTAGATTAAATCATTACCGCATTTGTACCCGCAATAGCGACTTACCGTTCACACAATTCATTATGCTATGCACGCAGGTAAACGTGAGTGCATAAATGGGCTTTGAAACCAAAAAGTGTGATTCAGAATTAATAAAAGATGGTCATAAAAGTAAAGTAAGTTTCACTTGTACTGATTTGAACCTAACTGGGCTTTCTTTTTTTGTCCTGCTTTGTTTCCTTGCTTCGGTGAAACGTCCTGGTATTTTCTTTTTCTTGTTTCTGCTACGGCTTTTTTTTTTCGGCTGCTCGACGCAGTCCAACGCAGGCATCACGAGAATGAGACGTGTGCATGTGCGAAAACTTCGTCACGAATGCGCATCTCGCTTTTGTGGTGCGCACCTCACGTGCACCTCCCCGTCTCCCCCCTTTCACCTTCTCCACATTTCTTTTTTTTTCATTTTTTTTTCAAGTACCATTACCCCTTAAGTGTGTTTTCTCGTGTCTGTAACACACTCCCTTACCATCATATAAAAGGGTGTATTTTTGGAATGACACCGTTTCCCTCAATGTGTTTTGCCGAAGTGCACACTGCGGTTTATTTTTACAGCAATATCTCTTAAGCCAGACCATACCCAAGCCTTTCGGACACCCTTTGCACTCATCCCAAAGTGTTTTCCGAGACATCTGTAAAAAAATTACAGAAAGAAATGCATAGCCTTGCAGCATGGATTCGAATTGTGGTGTACCCACTGATTTCCAGTCCGATGTTTTACCTCTCGACCACTCCGGAAACACAAATGCGCGCGGGGGGCGGAGGGAGGGGAGGAGTGATACAGCAACCTGAGAGGGCAATGCCACCTCTAGCTGCTCTGATAGGCTGACGCCACGCCCTCTTCAGCACTTCAGTTTATGTATAAATCAGCACCCAGCTGATACAACTTAAGCGAACATAGCGGTAAGATATGAAAGGCAGGACGTAGCGAAGAAGCTAAGTGGATGCGTCTTTCCCCTTTTCGACCGCGGCGTGCCACCTCTACAATAGATGCTGTGTACTTATCGGTACTAGATAGCTCTGCAAGCGCATGCAAATGTTTAATAAAAGCAATACAGCATGAAACAGCGGAATGCTTAACGCGCACCACAGTGCGCCGGCCCCGCTGCTGATACAGTTTGCTACAGTTATACTAGAAGGAACCCTGGCACTACGGTCGTTCAGCCACCATGGAAATTATGTGTAGTACATGGACTTGTCTGATCTTCGTGCTTGGGGCTTCACATGTACTTGCGGCTTCGTTTACTACGCTATATGTGTCCGCTATGTTACGCTATGTTGTCCTAAAATTTGGAGCAATATATATATATATATATATATATATATATATATCTATATATATATATATATATATATATGTATATATAATATGCCGGAGGTAATAGAGCTGTGCTAGCAGCACAATCGATGCAAATTCCAGTGGTTGCACTGGTCCGTGCATCGGTGGCGTCATGCTTTCAATATCGGGCTTCTGTGCTAGAGGTCCTGCTTTCTAATTCTGCCATCGAACAATTTTAGTAACGTCTGTTTAACTATATATGACGCATTATTTTCCGAAAAAAAAAGTATTGCTTTGCAAAGTTACGAAGCCATCGTTCCCATGCAAGCTGAACTGCCCTTCTTGCAGCGGCCGTAGACACTAGCGTCACAGTTCATTCTAGTGATTGTATAAAACTCTGTGCCGATGCTACATCAGACGGAAGATGCGCATGAAGAAGTGCGATTGGCGGACCCTCTATGATTCACTGACAAGCGGCAGCTGACATAAAAGCAACACCGAGCTGAATCAACTTAAACGAAGCCAGTGGTAAACATCGAAAGGCCGGGTAGGAAATAAAATATAAAGCTACGCCTCTCCATTTCGCTACAGGGGATGTCATGTTCATGGAGTAGCAGGTTGACATCCATAGCTTATTTCGACCATACGACCTCCTCGAACGACGAATTGGCGCCAACCGCTGAGAAATAGATGCCTATGGCTTTTTACATGCTTGAAACGTTGAAGTGCCCGGCACTTCCTACATTCTTCAAGGTGTATGTGTCGCAAAAAACACCCTTTCAGCACCCTGAAATTTATATTGAACATTAAATTATGGCGTTTTACGGGACAAAACCACGATCTCATTATGAGGCACGCCGTGGTGAGGTACTCCGGTATAATTGGTATAAATAAATGAAAGCGCACACTGAGACTGTTCTGCTAATGAATGCGCCCGCTTTCAAAATTTTCCAGAAAAGGTGGGTAGCAACAAGAGTGCTTTCAAATTGAATCCGCCTCCAAGGGCACCCCGCTCAGTGTGTACTCAGCGGGGTGCCACAAGGAGGCTATGCGGGCCGGCGTCATCGTCGGCGCCCTCATCACGACAGTTGCTTGCTTGGTGATTAGTTGCGTGTACGATAGGTTGAAGGAATGAACAGGAAGGTTAATTCACATGGGGAAATTTTAAGGTAAACTTGTGTACAAATGGAGGCATAATTGTACTGGCCGAAGCATAGACGATGTTTCATGTGAACATCGTAGTCCGCGGCTAGGTCAATCTGTCTGAGCTCGCTAAATGATTCTGGAGGAGCACACTTCCTAGCACGCAAGGTGCTCCTTAAATACCATCCACCTTACCTATGTCACATGCTAGGGGAACGAGTAATGTCGTCATCGGCCAATCGGATGGCCTGTCACAGTCGCAAAAACACAGATGCCGTGGAGACGACCTTCGCTAACACACGCGCCATCCCTAAGATTAAAAAAAATTAAATTATGGGGTTTAACGTGCCAAAACCACTTCCTGATAATGAGGCACGCCGTAGTGGAGGACACCGAAAATTCTGACCACCTGGGGTTCTTTAACGTGCGCCTAAATCTAAACACGGGTGTTTTCTCATTTTGTCCCCATCGAAATGCGGCCGCCGTGGACGGGATTCGATCCCACGACCTCGTGTTCAGCAACCCACCACCACAGCCACTGAGCAACCACGGCCGGTGCCATCCCTAACATTACCTTTGGAAAGGGGAGGGCGAGTTCAGCAGACACATTATTCCACTGACGACCGTGTGGAGCGGTCCATGACGCAGTCTCGCGATAATGCGAAACCGCTACTTGTACAGGCATCTTTCGCTGAAGTCCTGGGAAACCAGCCGTCGCCTCGTTCTCATGATGACGAACTCAAAGAGCGTCACAATGATGACGCACCTTTTTTGTGGAAGTGCAGAAATGCACATATGAAGTCCTTAACAGTCCCATGACCCCAGCGTTTTGTCTTCGGACAGTACGCCGGGCGTAACACCGCCCATCTGGCTTTTTCCAAACCTCCCAGAGTAACGGATTCACTGAATCACGGAAACTGCAGCTCCATTCCTGTCTAACCCGAATGACCAAGAAATCGGTGTCTTCTCGTTCGTCCATGTTCTGCATTAGTTTAGGCCGTTGTAAGGAAGTATTTTCATCACACATCTCCTTTCTTATGCTTTTTTGAGAAAGGATACTTTACTCAGTGCACTAGCTGTCGTAATGGTAGGTTCTGGCGCAAAAACAGCGTGTTTCAGCGAACATTCTCAAAAATTTTTAGAAATAACCTGTGGAAGACATCATGGTTCCACTCTATGAGCTGGTCGACTAAAAGAGGCGGACATTACCTGCCCCAAAAAAATTAAATGCGTAATGCTATATTTCATTAAAATTCACTATAGAAGTTCTTAACTAATTAACTTATGGAACGCATTGCAATTTGTAAACTCTAGAGGGTGAAACTGCAAGGCATGTCCGCTACAAAGAAGTTGCGTGGGATGACGTCATTTACCAGATATGTTCCGTCAAGCTTGCGGTAAAAAATGCACGGTCGTTCCACTTACTTTATTAAGAAAACGTCGTTTTATGCGTTGAACCACAAAATTAACTTTAAAGCTAATGTATTTCTTCGCAAAGTTCGGGAATTAGTATGTCGAAACCGGTGTCTTCTCGAGAATTCTTTCAGAGTGGATCCGCTTCGCAAACCCCACGGCTGGAATTTGTGAATTGCAATACGTGCCATACGGTAATTAGTTAAAATATACTTGGTGAATTTTTGTTGATTAGTTGATTATGCATTTCAATATTTTGTGCCTCAATGTTCGCCTCTTCGGGTAGACCAGCTAATCTACTAAGATTCTCCTATCTGCCATAGGCACTTTTTAAAACATTTATTGAAAGTGTTCGCTGAAAAACCCGCTATTTTAGGTGGCCTGCGCGGTCAGACTTAATCATTATATGCCTGGTTAAACGCTGTTTTCTGACTGGTTATGTTGTGCAAGGAGTTTACGCGTGAAGCGGATAGGCCGGTGTTGGTATGCTAATTAAAATAATTTCCTTTGTTTCTAATGCTTTTCTTCGGCAACCTATGAAACGTAATGAACGGGAACAATAGTAAAGCACGCTTAAGCAATGGCTCAGCTTTCTTCAGTTTTTTTTTTTTTTTTTAACATCAAACCCGTTTTCTTTAGGCCTGGAAATGCAGAATGTGCAAGTTAGTTATTGTGTACAGAGTACTGCTACAGGAACTTCGTAGAGCAAATGAAAAGCACCGTGAATTTATTGTTATCGCACTAATATTTACACCTACCTTATTGCCCAATACGTCCGAGTATTGTTCCGCTTAAGAGTGTCAAAAATGAACTGTCAACTTTTCGTCATGCAGTCAATGGTGACTTTCCGACACAAACAAAATACCCTCATTTTGCGCACTGGTGAGAAGAGTGCGATTACATATTCTTTGTGTCTCTTAAAAACGATCATCATAAAATCCCAACTGAATGAGTTAAGCAGAAAGAAAGGTGACATCTTCCCAAAAGTGCTAAACTCCAAAGAAAACCCACATGTTTTTCTGACAACGAAAGCGTTGCATTTGTTGAAAAACCTTTTTTTTATTATTTAGTGCCTCAACAAGCACCACTACATTTTCTCAGAGGCTCCTCTATACCGAGCGCCGAAACTAGAAGGTTATCAGGACGATGGCTGAGGGCTCATTAACCGACTACTTGAATCGCTCGAAGATTCTTACACACGAATCATTTCTTGACAGCCCTTGGCTTTTCGGCGCTCCTCAGAACGTCTTGCCATGAAGAACAAGATTGCTCACTCATCCTCTCTCATAGATGCACCAGTTTTGTTGACCAGGTCCCTCATTTCACATGACACTTCCAACTCAGCCGCTAAACATTGTCCCATTATTGTCACTTGTGCATTGCTTTAAGTATTACTTTTTTTCTGCAAGCATATATATATGTGGAAAAAAGTACGTGGTTCAGTACAGAATTAATTCATCCAAATAGCTCAGACGACAGATTGTACAGCATATTGTAGATTAGTTTTCTACTTTAAAAGTTACTATTGGCGCGGGTACCCTGCCTTGAAATATTGTTGCAGCAAATGTTAATGGCATAATACACGAACGTTATTTGTGACTGTTTTTTTTTTTGTTATTGTTCATTTTGTGCCCACTCCGGCTGTGTCTCTTTTCCAAGGTAGCCGTATCTGCAAATAAACAAGGAAATAAATAAATAAATAAATAAGTAAATAAATAAATAAATAAATAAACTAAGGGAACCCAACCCGGCTTCTCGGGAGGGAATGGTTTCCTGTTGAGGAAAAATACATCTTCGATTGAAGATCGAACCCGGTACGACCCTCTTTCCAGGACGTCCTCCCAACAGCATTGAGGCCAAATTTTCTCTTCTTGACATAGCCATGGGAGAAAAAACCTAGATCTTGTGGAAAGCAAAACGAAACCTCGAGGCAAGGTAAAAGATAATGCAACACGCCCCAAACTTCTCACGCCATCCGCCCCGGTGGTAAGGCACGGACGTGCACCTGCCGTGCTCCGTCGACGCGGCGCTGCAGGAATCTCGCTTCAAGCTTCGATCGTAGAATGTGGAGAGAGAGAAGAGAGAGAGAGGCAGAGAGATGAGCAAAGATGATGGGGATGGGAGGGGAGAGCGTCGTGGCGAAACGGGAACGACGGCGACGCCCGGGAAACTGCGAGGATCTCATGCTCCCCCGCAGCCCTCTCACCCTCTTTTACTTCCTTCCCCCTCTCCCCAATTCTAGCGTGCGGTCCGCTCGGCGTCGCTTCACGCTTCCCCAAAAGTGGACGGGGCTGTTCCCTCGCTCGCTCGCTCAGCTCGGCTCGAAACGCGCGCGCCTTGAGATCGCCTCGTGCACCGTCAGTCTGCGCTCAGTCGCCGTCCGGACTCCGAGGAATTTCGCTCGAGGAGCCCAGCGACATCTGTTGATCCGAGCGAGCTCCGTCCTCTGAGAAGCTGCGACGACTCGCGGAGGAAAAGTCCGCCTAACGAGTCCCAAGTTCCTTTGCCGGGAAGGTTGAAGGAGGAGAAACTGTAGATCCCGTGTAATCGTCTACAGTGCCTGGTGAAGGTGACAACTCGGATTGACTGTGAAGAAACAAGAAAGGCAAGAGTATTAGTGCCGGAGAAACTGTTGCGGTGAGGTGGGAAAAAAGGGCATCAACCTCGCTCACTTGGCGCTACTGCGAAAGAAAGGATACAAAGGAAACATTTGACCTGTAATCCTACTTTAACTGTATTGAGAAATTTTATCAACAAAAGCAAAGGAGTGCAGGAGGACAGCGAGATAAGTTTCGTCTTGGCCGAACTTTAGAGAAGAATTTGGTCAAAGGAAGACTGCAAAGTTTCCGTCCGGTCAAAAGTCGTTCAAGCACACCGGCACTCACAACTGAGAGGTTTTCAGAAAGGAAAAGGAAGAAGTCCATAAAATGAGCAGCTCGCGACCTCGCCCGAAAGTTTGAAAAGAAAGTTTCGACCCGATACTTTCTACTTCCGCATCCGAACCAACATATCCCGAAACTACTGTTGTGTGTGCTCTCGTGGCTACTCTTGTGCTGCTGTTTTGGGAAGACGTCGAAGGGCCGCCTGTGTGGCATTGACTTTCACTTTCCATTTGCTTTCTAAAGTACTGCCTGCAGGGTAAGCAACCACAAACCAGGCCACAACGAATGCGACTACCACCTGGAATCACTTCGCTTCGCTGAGGATTACCAAACCAGAGGACGAGGTGGGAATCTACTTTTCCTAAATCGGAAAACGTGCCGATTTTTCCTTTCGAGTGAGCGTGCGATACATCAGCCCCACACACATATGCACTCTCACGTTCCGAATTCCACGCGTAAAACCTAAGTGGCTTCAAAGACGCATTGAATTAAATTAAACTTTGGGCCTAAGTTTTGTAAACTATTCGATCTGTTTTGGGGGGACACCATAGTGGAAGAAACCGGTTTAATTTTGACCATTAATGGTTGCTTTAAGCTCACGAGCACTGCTTGCATTTAGTCCCCAAATAAATGCGAACGCTGTTGATATGAAGTGAACCCGAGACTTCGTGCTCAACACTAGAATGCCACAGCTGTTGAGCCACCAGGACGAATCACATAGAACTTCGTGAAGAGGTAATCTATACTGAGAAAAGTAAATTGTGACACTTATGGGCCTGAAGCAACACCGTGCTCAATGCGGTATTTGGATCGGATGGTATTGTTTGAAGAGCACACAAAACACCATGTAAAAGAGTGATTATGTTGTGACGCAATTGGAATATGGCCCTACCTTGGCTGGGAACCGAATCAATGGCCTGGTTAGCGAAGTAATCAAAGGATGAGAAGTTTAAACGGGACAATCATGTTGAACACTTTACAGTAAGAAAGGGGGAGCGAGATTGTAAAGATGATAAGGATGCAATTGTCGGAACAAACGTGCACACATGAAAAATGTCCCCTGGTCTGTAGACATTATCGTACTTTATGTCGACTAATATCAACCGACTTCCGGTAAACAACCGACTCGACAGTGCATAGGCAACATTCAGCAAAAACAAAACGCTTTATATAGGCTTTCTTGTCTAGACAGTATGTAGATTTCATATGCGTTCTTGAAAGTCGCGTTTTACCAAGATATCTCGAGCGATTTGGGATCACTCGGAATCGAGCCCCATCCAGGTGAAATACTTTCAATTTCCTTATGTTCGTTCTCTTGAATATAAACTGCAGATGTCAATACAACTCATTAGCACTTACTAAGTACAAGAACCGCTTGGCGAATGAGAGGCCATGAATTTTTGTGGTTTACTAGCAAATATTTTTTTATTCAGTTTTGTATTTTAAGAACTCCTTGATGTTGTGTCATTTCTGATTGAAACTTGACAATTTCGTGTGTGACTGCTCATTTTCACGCCAAGTTTATGCATCGGGTCACAGGTACACTCAAACTACAACACTTTAAATAGCTCTACACCTGCCGTCTATTTCTCCTTAATTAAGGGTGCAATAAGCATAATTCATTCATTCATTCATTCATTCATTCATTCATTCATTCATTCATATAGCAAAAAACGATAAGTTCGTAAGAAAGCAAAGTGATCCACTCGTCTATCAACAACCTATTGAGTGTAAACTTAGCACCAAGGTCTAGCGATCAGCGGGATTACGGTGCATCGCGACATAACTTCAAGCGATAGGCACTGAAAACTCGAGTGCAATTTTTTGGGGGACAGTGACAGCGACATGTAACTGCGCGAGCTCCAAAAAAAAAACATTATTAAAGCTGTTCATGCCGGGAATTCGTGGGCAAGGTATGCGCTGCATAAACTGGCGACAATCTACGAATTTTGGTGGCAAATTTCATAACAGTCATGAATGGTGTTAATCCCGTTGGTGTTCCTTCAATATATATATGACAGTGTTGATGTATATGATGTTAAAACCAAATTTTATGCCGACAATTCTGTGTATTATATTTTGTCATTACCTCAAATGAGGATCAGTCTCAACTCAACACAGAACTTCGACTGTTTCAGGGGTACCACCTATGGTAAACGTTAGTAAACTGCAAGAATTGTGTCCTCATGTCTGTAACAAATAAGGCGCGTTTTTTTTTATTTGACTGCAAACTGAATGGAAATACGCGTCGAGCATTGCAAATATCTAGGTCTTCCTATTTGCAATAATCTTTCTTGGAACAATTAGATAACCTGAATCACTAACGAGGCAATGTCGAAGCTACATTGCTGGAAACATTTTCTTCGCAATTTTTCATGGGAAACAAAGCTTACAGCATACAAGATTAGCATAGAAGACCCATTCTTGAGTATGCTAGTAATATTTGGCACCCTTTTACTCAGGTTAATATCGACAGATTAGAAAGAGTTCGAATAAAGCGGGGCGATTTATTTTTGATCGACATAGCAGGGTATCGGTTTCGGCACACTTCGGAAATGAATAAAATTACACGATTACGGTTTATATTTAAAATCTATAAAGGTCACCAAAAAAGTGACACATCTAACGATGTGCATTTTTTCACAGTGCATGCTACTAGAAGGGGCCGTAGTGTTTCAGTACCATTTCAGCCAAGCATTAATGTGTTTCAGTATGCTTTCATCCCACGAACGATAATAGAATGTAATGACTTACACTCGTGCGTAGTTGAAACGGAAGACATCGAAAATTTTGAAAAATTATTTCCCGGTTAATCACCCATTGTACGCGTTCTATCTCTTCTTTATTTATACATAATTTTGGATATGTAATCATGATGCGGTTTTTTTTTTTTCAATCTTGTTTTTCGTTTTTACTGCTCTCTCTTTGAGAGACTTGTCGTGATGTAGTCATCCTTTTCTGCCCCCTCTGCAGGGACTGCCACTAGAGTTGGCAGTGTTGTAATGTCTCTATTTTTCATCGAGGCTTACTAAATGGTAAAACAGATTTACTCCCCACATTCTTACAGACGCTTAAACAGAAGCAAACAAAATGTAGGCTAAATACTGCCTGCTTCTTCTTATATAAAATGAATAATTTGAAAGGTACGCCGCAGAATGAATGGTGGCAAGTTTCATCGTTATTTCATCCCAGCTTTTGATTTCTTCGAATGGGAGGCTGTTGCGAAATCAAACGACATGCGAGTGTCCCGCCAACGCGATATTGGGTATACTGGGTATACGTTCCCAGGTATATATACCCAGTACACCCAGTATACTAAATATCCCAGTATCCCTGGGTATACCTTTTTTCCGCTCTTCGAATAAAACGCTCGAAAAAGTAAATGTATACCGCGTAGCAGCCGGCTGCTATGACATTATAGCTATTGCGCTCGAATGCGTTGTGAAAAGAAATCAATTTATGAAAAATGCCTGAGTAGGTTTACGCATGCTCACCTAATACAGTCTTTTTTGTTTTATATTGAAAAGCTTCGCGCCCGACTAGTGCGACGCTAGGCACTCCTAATCTTGACAAATATTTTTAAAGCGCACACAAGAGACACGGCACAAAAGAAAGCGCCTGTCCTGTTTGTGACCTTCCTTGTGTGTCGTGTCTCTTGTTTGCGCTTTAAAAATATTTGGCAAGTATGCACCAACTAGGCCCAGAGAAAGTTCTTTCACTCCTAATCTCCTTTCATGTAAGTTCAATTGAGTAAATAGAACATGTTTGCGAAAGATGTTCCATTCATTTTAGGTGCAAACTATGTGGAACGAATGTCCTTGAGTGTCGGGTCTTCCATCGCTCGCGCTTCTTCTCATAGCTGCTGTATATCGCCCTTAATTTAGCTCCAAATGACCTTCACTATATCACTAAAACATTTTAATCCCCTTCCACGTAGGTTTTGCAAACTACGTAGAACAGATCAGAAAAAATATATTCGGCTTACTTAGCGTAACTTATGTGGAACAAAAATAAGAGTGCGTGGGTTCTGCGTCAGCTAGCCAACCGAACATGAGGACGCAGAGGCCTTTCTGTTCTTGTTGTGTTCTGGCTATATATAGCCCTGGATGGCATATATTGCCGCCTTACCAAGCAATCAACTGTTTCCCGCATGGGTCGTGCAGGCTTTCTTCCCGTCGCCTCGTTATCGCGCTGGCATTTTACGTTCCTAGAGAGAGAGATAGAGAGGGAGAGAAAGAAAGCTGTGCTAAAGCGAACCATTAATAATAAAGCCAGTGCTTCTTGAATGCGCGAAAGAATCCCAGGCACCATGGGGGCAGTCTCTCTGTCCTCACTTAGTGCACGCGCAGTTTTGTTCTGTGCAGCTTTCCGGTTTGTCACGTCCATCGATCGAGTAATACATTGACGACAAGCACGCACATTTCATTAAGACTGCATTCTTTCCGACTTAGCAGGATGCACTCAAGGTGCACGTAATACCTGGACGACTCAAGATGCAACGATGCGGATCATGGTAATAACTAAGCGGCAGAGGAAATAATCTTTTCAAGATCTTGTGAGCTGCCAGCTTAGAACATTGACAGGAAATGCTTGTTATGCTAAGCAATGAACAAGATTTTACTTCAAGATTTCGCGCGAGGGTTCTCGTATTTTTTTTTCCTTTTCAATAACTGCTTTCTCGCGAAATTTCGCATACATCTCCAACATGCACATATACATTTTATGCAGCATGACAACTTTGCCAGAACCATAACTAGATGTATTTCAATCCTCGCTTAAGGCAGCCGTCGACATGGAAGTTTGATGTGCTTCCGGAGAACTTATGCTTATTGCGAAATTTGGTGTCATCCACAGCGAAAATCACGCCGTTACTAACAGTATGATATTCTACATAGCTAAAATTTTGAAACAGTGCATACCGCAAAAAGAAAGAACTAACCAGCTGATTACGAGGCATCTCTCTGTGCCAAATACTCTGGCTAATCAAACTTGCTTTTCAATGCAAAAGTTTCTATCCGAGTAGGTGTACCAAGGAGCAAGATGATTGCAAGCGTCAGCGGGATAACGGTTCACCGCGGCTGTATTTGTGGCGCTTGGAAATCCTCTACATTATGAAGGATTATTCAAATTCTTTTTCCCGTGACGGATTGTATCGTAGCAACAAGAAAATTAGCGAAGTGCTTTACCGAACGCCTGATTACTGGTTTTCACACACAGTGGACCCTCTAGGGCTTGCAGGAATGAAATTCGCTGAAGCGTCTTAAAAAGCGTAACTTGAGCAATAAGAATACACGAAGAAAAGACTGCTTCCAATAACGAAGGAAACCGACATCTCGTGCGACGTCTTTAACGCCGCTGCTTTAATTAAGGAAGTGCGAAATTATATCAGCGCTTAATTACGCAAATAACCGGGGAATGTCTGCAGGTGCTCCCGTTACAAAAAAAAAGAAAGTATTTACAGCATATATCCGCTGATATTTAAGATCTCGAAGAATTTGAACTCAGAAAAGAAAGTCGTTTTCGCTTTCAGCTTCTATTGCTTTGTTTTATTTTTAGAGGTTCGAATTTTCAAACGCATATATCAAGGCAGTACAGGAACGTTTCCCTTCTCATTCGCTTTATTCACGCCTAAATATCTAAGGGCTTAGCTGAAACAAAAGTAGAGTGAAATTCTTTATACGGCGAAGTATGAAATTATATGTCTGATATTTTGAAGAAATGCCATCCTGCTCTGAGAACCAATATTTTCTACCTAATTGGCCAAGTGTGATGCCATTTCATTTGAAGAGTTTAATTCCCTCGACATCTCCACTTTTGCTCGGGAGCATAAGCGCAGCACAATTTTTTTGTTATGTCTATTTAAAATAAAATTAAATTATGGGGTTTTACGTACTAAAACCACCTTCTGATTTTGAGGGACGCCGTAGTGGGGGACTCCCGATATTTCGACCCCCTGGGGTTCACTAAAGTGCACCTAAATCTAGTACACGGGTGTTTTTCCCATTTCGTCCCCATCAAAATGCGGCCGCCTTGGCCGGGTTTCGATCCCGCGACCTCGTGCTTTGCAGCCCAATACCGTAGCCACCAAGCAACCACGGCGGGTCCTTACATCTGTTGTAGCGGACGCCTAACATATTCATTCAACTTTCTTTACAACACATATAGCAACCGACAAACAAGGGTTAACATAATCAATTGCAACTTCTATAAAAGGGCTATTGCCATTCAGATATATCAATCCTGCTCCCCTAAATAGAGTGGGCATGCTCAACACAATAATAGCTACGCTCTTTTGAATCTTACACTTTTAGCCTAATGAATGCGAATGGCGTTATGACTCGTAACTCTTTCATGCGCTTGTAGTGTCTGAATCGATATTGAGAAGTACTGAAGTAAAGCAGCCGTAAATAAGCACTCATTTGAGCACACTAAATCCCTTATTGATACATCACAAGTATACAGGTATCATTTCGCTTGTCCGCATAAGTACACAGGGACTACTGGTTATGCTACTCAGTAGAGACATCGATTTTGAATAAACTATAGCCAGCTTCGAGGTTCAACATTTTCTACATAATTTGCGAAATGCAGTGCCGTGCCCCTATCCACCTGTATTAACAAGATATGACTGAAGTGGCTCCAGTATTATTGTGCCTTTAGTAAAATCGCCGAGCTCCTTTGCTACCTAACTCATTAGTCATGATTTTGTTATTTCAATCTCTTTATTGTATTTACTTGGGACTTGTTATATTGCTATAGTGTATTATTTTTCTATGTGGGACCTGTGCATGAAGAACTACCATTGTTTTATTTTCAAAATAAATTTTTCGTAACACATTTTTATATATATATATATAAATCCCTGTGGACATGACGCGCGACTCTAAGTAAGCTATATATTTGCACACTCACCATATGCATTTTCGACTTCTCTCACCCTGATAATATCCACAGATACGTGCTCCAGTGCTTATGCATAAAGAAATCATAGTGAACGGTTTCCATATAGGCAGCGTAGCCCAGCGACTATGGAGTTGTGCCGCTGTACACGAGGTCAGGGTTTCGACTGCCAGCCGCAGTTGTCGCATTTCGATAAGGGCGAAATGCGATATTGGTCGTGTACCTAGATTTAGGTGGTCGTTAAGCGAACTCCTAGCTGGTCAAAATTTAAACATTTTCTACACCGTTAGCCGAGTAATATTTCATCGCAGGAACGCGCTAAGGCCGGGAAGAAAACCGAGATTCCAAGTGCAGGCCACTGAAGGAATCGTTACTGCGCAATATCAGCCTACAGATAGAAAAATTTACTAACAGAAGTACAATAGCATTTCTAGAGGAAGCTTATTCATGCCCAGGTTTTCAAATGCCAACAAGGGTATATGTCAATGTGATGGCTTGAGTAACATCAGGATGTCCACTGTGGAACAGGAAACTGCCATATTCAAAAATAACATAAGCGGGGTATGTACCACATATACAGAGGCACGCCTAATGGTATCAGTGCTATATGATATCATGATAAGGAATCAAGGCCATCCGCCCGATATTTTTTCTATCTACCGAAACCCCTAATGATAAAAAGCATTATATGATACGATCATATCAAATATCTGATACTACACCACGTATAGCATATTCAACGCGGTCACTTGGATCATTCGATACGGCAGATATGTGGGATAGGACGTTTCTCGTTGGTACGGTACTTTGTTTCGTTTCATACTCCTACATGGTACAATACCGCTTCTTCTCCTTATTATTCCTATTCTTTCCGCCAGTTTGTTTGCCTTGATCTCTACGCAGGAAGTTTCTCTTCCTCAAAGCCAAGGCATGTTAAATTTTTGAAGCGCACTTTTCTTTTCCAGCCTTTATTCATCCCTAGCCATTTCAATTTCGTGGAACACATAATCTTTCTAACACCGCGAGTATCGACAAAAGCAAGCGGTGTTATTTCTTCCAAGTCGTTCTTGAAGGTCAAAGTTGTTGTTTTTTCCACTGCGTGGTGCGTGCTCTAAACCGATAACTCGAATGTTTTTGTTCCGATGTGTCAGCTACATCTGCACCACTGTGGCCCGCATTCGATCGCACTTATTCTGCCGGAGGGCAAAGTCTCCCGTTATTCCGTGGTTGGAGTGACCGGGCGGCTTGCAATGGGTTCTCGTAATTGTTTTGTTTTTTTGTTCTGTTGAGTTTTGTTGGACTTTGTGTTCCCCTTCTATAACCTCTCACATTTGGACGAAAAAGCAATTCGTGCTTCTTAGGAGCGTTCTTGCGGTAAGAGTGAGTCTGTCCTTGTGGTTTCTGGTATTATCGCGATTATAGCACGTCACATATCTCTATGTACTGTCTTTACTGCCGAAACAAAACAAAAAGAAATTTCGGAATGTACCCCAAATATTGCAGTATTTCACTATGTTTACTGCAACTACTGCCACTATTACTACAGTTATAGTACCACCTGCACTACTACTACTACTACTACTACTACTACTACTACTACTACTACTACTACTACTACTACTACTACCACTACTACTACTACTACTACTACTTCTAAGCACTACTGCTACTACTAACTACTACCTTTTACTACTACTGTTGCCATCCCTAATAAACGTGCAAGAGACGAGAAACGATGTGTAAAAATGTTCAGCGTCCTGTCGTTTCTTCTCGGGCATCGTATCTTTCATGCCATAACCAAATACCAACCGACCCAGCAACGAACACCAATATGTTACCATCACTACAGGTACTGCTACTGCTACCGCTACTGCCATATCGGCTGCAAACTGCAGTTACTCGCCAATTTCTTAGTCGCTCTTAATTTACGTTTTGTGCACGTTATAGCCGGCTTTTCGGTCATTAATTTTGCCAATAATTTCACCGTCTAATAACAACTAATACCTAAATTTTGATTTCCGTCGAGTATAGATGGAATCCCAAGGTTCTCTGCATCAGAACGGCAAGTTGGGCCAGTTGGTCGGGATTCATGGTATGGGTTGTAACAGCGCACACAAGACAGGGACAACAGAAAGAATAAAACGACGACACAGCGCTGTGTCGTCGTTTGTGTCGTCTGTTGTCCCTGTCTTGTGTGCGCTGTTACAACCCATTCCATGAATCCCAAGGTTCTCTCTCACGTCGAAACAGCACAGGTACCATTTAGTTCGGCGAAATTTTCTATGTAAGCACTTTCAAGCGCCTTAGCGTCGTCGCTTCGTTTGGCCTGAAGCGCGTACGTCTACATGAGGAACTAACGCAAACGGAACTATTTTCACTCCGAACACCACCGGCAATCAATAATGTAGCCTTAAGAACCAAGCTTTCAATTTTTATTGTTTCCCAGACCAAGAACCTTGAGGTTAAACTTTTAACACACTGATCAGTGCGTAGATTGTGTAGATAACAGTCTAGTTGCTAGCGAGCCCCTTAGTCATTTGTCTGGAAACACCCTAAAGCGCACAATATATTTGCCCTGAAAACCAATCAGACTAAACGGCATCAGAACACTGACTTTCCGCAGACCATCTATAGACCATAAATAGACTAAACGAAATAAACAACTTAACGACATACAGACAGAAGAGCAAATGTGCATAGAAGCAAAGCAGTGCACATGGAGTAAGAACATCTTATGGTCTGTAAATTCATTTCTGCAAGGCATTTGTAAACACAAGAAGCAGAACGTAGTGCCGCGGCGCAACTTTAATTATTTTATTAAATTATGGGGTTTTATGTACGAAAACCGTGATCTGATTATGACGCACGCCGTAGTGGGTGACTCCGGAAATCGGGACCACCTGGGATTCTTTAACTTGCCCCTAAATCTAAGTACATGGGTGTTTTCAGATTTCGCCCCATCGAAATGCGGTCACCGTGGCCGGGATTCGATCCCGTGACCTCGTGCTTAGCAGCCCAACACCATTGCCACTAAGCAACCACGGCGGGTGTGGCACAACTTCAAACATAGCTGACGAAATGAAACAGTGCGTGTGCCCAGGACCGGGGCTAACACTTGGCAGACATAATGCTCGTGTATGTTCAATTTTTCTTAGACTCTGCTTCTTCTGTTTATGCAAAGACCCCGAATTTTTTTTAAAGAAGGTCAAATTTTTTGTTGTTGTAGTATACGTAAATTAACGTTCCTCTGGCATTTCCAATACATGGTCTAAAATTCACTTCTGAACACGTCCTACTAATAACGTGTACAATTTTTCATACAATACCGCCTTTCCTTCTACAAAGAAATACCGAGGAATTACTGATTAATACATGTAACCCGAGCGTATAACAAATATTAATCCTCTTATAAACAAAATAGAGGAGACTCACGTCAGAAATTTCAAGAAGTGCTCGTAACAGCAACCGTCCTCATCATTAAAGATTTCAAAAAAAGAAACTGCGGCATCATTACACAAGGAATGAGCACAAATCAGGAAATATGTAAACCTGAATTACTTTAGCCTTTGTTCTTAAATTATATTCCCAACCACTGGGTCGATGACACTCTATCTAGAATGAATGGAAAGCCGAGAGTTCTTTCACTTCAATTATTCGCTTCCTTTCTACTCATATTAGTCCATACTTAAGGTTTCACAAAGGGCAGCATAAATCAGACAATGTGCAAACCCGAATTACGTTCTCCTTTGTTCTTAAATGCGATTCTCAAATACTGGGCCTACGAAACTCTATCTGGAGCGGATGGAACAGCGGTAGTTCTTTCACTTCAATTATTCGCTTCCTTTCTACTCATATTAATCTCTACTTAAGAATTTACGAAGGGCAGCACAAATTAGACACTGTGTAAACCTGATTTACGTTCGCCTCTGTTCTTAAATGTGATTCCCAAATACTGAGAAGAAAGGGGCTTAACCTAGGGACCCGATTTTTATTAGCCATATCCTAAGAAGCACACAAATACTGACACCAAGGATGTGAAGGTTGGGGGATCGTTCCCCACCTTCGGCAAGTTGTTTCTTCTTCCACTTTCATTTTCATTACTTTATCGTTTCTTTATTTCATTCGTTAAGCCCAATTAGTTTTCCCCGAGTTTTCCTTGGGGTCAGTGTTTGTAGACTTATTGTGATATTCCCAAATATTGGGCCGACGAAACTCTATCTGTAACGGACGGAAAACCGAGAGTTCCTTCACATCAGTTATACGCTTCCTTTCTACTCACATTGGCCTCTGCTTAAGGATTTACAATGGGCTAATTGGAAACAACTTCGCCAAGTTCCGCTCGGCCACTGCATATATTAAAATAACGATGGTCTAATGCAACGTCCCCCTTTTTTCCACGCAGTGTGCTGCCGACTTTGCACGTGCCCAAGTTTTCCCGCGCTATTCCGAGCGCATTTCCCTTTGTCGTGAAACTCCTAATTGCAATCTATTCCCGACCAGCTACAGGCATCTTTCGCAGAACGTAATCCCTTCCGGGAGCTCCTTTCGGTGCGTGCGCTCGCAACTTGGCAATCTGGCTCGCCAGACGTCGGCGCATCTTTGAGGCCTCGCATTTGGAGCGGGCGAGTCGTTGCCGAAACGGTCGGCGTGGGATTCGAATACACCGTGTGCAATTACCGAGCGCCTTTCCTGCTATGTGCTCTCTCTTTCTCTTTCTGTCTCCTCCCCATCTCACTTCCCCCTCCCATCCCGCTCCCGTGTGTAGGGTAGCAAACCGGTTGAGCTAAACTGGTTAACCTCCCTGGCTTTCCTTCTCCACTTTTTCCTTCGTTCCTTCCTTCCTGGGGCCACGCGCTTATACGGCTCGCTTGCGTGCGCGCTCGGCCGGTGTCGCGCGACCTGCATGACTGCGAAAAGACTTGCTTACCTGTGCAGAGACATTGCGTGATGTTGCCATTCTCGCTCCAGCTTCATCTGCTCTGATCGTTACCAAAGATGGAATCGCTGTCGTAAGATCGCACAGTGATCGACAACTGACTCGACTAATGGATTGACCGATCTTTTTTAACATCCCGAAGCATTACTGGGGCTACGAAATAAATGCCGCGCTGGAGATGCTCCGGGATGATTTTGACCACTTCGGGGTTCTTAAAACGGGCACCTACCTACAAGTGCGCGAGGCGTGGTTGCGTTTTACCCCGGTATAAGATGCGGCCGCAGCGGATGGGAGTCGAACCCGCGAGGTCGTGCTCAGCGGCACAACGCCATAGCCCCAGCGTCACCGCCACTTACCAGTCGCGGTGGCCACTGATAATAAAAACCGCTGAATAAAAAGACACCATATCGCGGCTTTTCGGTGAAAAAAATCCTCAACTACAAGAACAGGTCTAAAAAAGCTACCATTTGCTCTTTTTCTAGGCATCACCCAACCGGATGCCAACTTCTACCGCGAGTAGGGACAATAAGGGGCAACATTTTTTCTATTGCCGCTGCCGGAGCTGTACGTTTCACTTAGTGCTCACTGTTGCCAACGTAATGGTCATTGTTGCCAGCGTTCTTGAGATCGTTTGCTTGTGCGTTTTGCGCAGGCGCGTGTGTGTGGGGGGGGGTGGGGGGGGGGGGTCTTATTTTTCTTTCATCTGCTCTCACCATGTATTAAACTGGGAGCGGCATGCCGCAACTGGTCCCCGACTTATCTCGCCAGCTCTAATTAGAATTTGTGCTCTTCCCTCGCGCGCGTTTTGAGGCATAAACATACGTATACGGTTTCAGTACATACGTTCTCGCTTTGAAATTTTCATTGAGTTTTGTTCTTATGCATCCTTAAAGTGCGCTGCTGCGTGATGACTATTCTTTTATAACCTTTACACGCACGTCCCCGCATAGACACTCGAGATGTTATTCATACGTTGATCCCCAAAAAACTTGCGTTAACATTCCTACTTCCCTGTTGACAGGTTAAAAACCGCGAGCCTCTGTTTCAACGAGCTCATCTATATTACTTTTGAAATTTCTTTTAACACCCATCTGAATACATGGAAATGGATAAACCGTCTTTTTCAGCGACCACTGCACCAAATTCGATGAGGTATGTTGCATTAGAAATGAAAGATATAGTGACTGTAGCAAACATATTTTTATTGATCACATCAATCTTTTGGAATGCCTTCTGAAATTTGCTAAATAAGGAAATCATAACTGTCAAGCTTAGAACTCCAACTGAGCAATAAAGAAAAGATATCACGATTCTGTAAACTACACCTCATAATACATCTAATGGGCTAAATGTCAGGGAATTATACATCGTTCTGATATTCAACACTAAGTTTTAAGTACAACATTTGCAAAACACTTGTAAACTTGGTCGCAATTTGACGTAAGCGGCAACTCTATATGTCAAGTTTGTGCCCGTCAGATGTTTTAACGGATGCAGCTTACGGAACTACGTTATATATGTGCGTTTGGCACATAGTTACGAATTTGTAAACAGCATGCTTCACTTTTTCTGGAACTTGCCAATTTTCGGGAACTTTTTTCTATAAGGTTCCTCACTCTGAGTCAAAATTCTGCTTTCTAGAGTCATTATACAGCATTAAACATTTCTCTCAGAATTACCAAATTTCGATAAAATTTGTCAAGCGTTTCTCTTACAAAAATGTTTTTACGTTTTGCATGTCTATGTATGGGGGAGTCGGATCTTAGCTAAAGCTTTATCTAAATTTTCAGTGAGGATGATATGCAAAACTGACTGGGAGGAATCGCGGTTCTAAACAGCACTTGAAGCAGGGTACTCTTATTTGCAACTCGACGGATCCCTTTGAAATGTCGCGATGCCGCATCGCATGATTAGACTCAAACGCAGCACTAGCATTGATTCCCAAGCAATGATTTAGACAGGGAATATTGGCGCTCTATTGAGCAGATCCGGAAAGAAACATCCGCTTGATAAGCACGGTTACTATATTTCAGTCGAGTCCCACCCATCCTTTTTAAAGCAAGCGCACTCGGGTAATGAAAAAACATCGCCGTTCAGTCAGCGGCTCGGTCTAGCTATGCGATAGCTTCAGGAATAAAGAAGGTAAGCTCGGTGAAGCGGATAGAACAAATATTGATCTGCTCGCCTTTGCAAAGTAAGTTCTTTATTTGTGAACCTTTCTCTTTGCCATTACAGAAAGCACTCTGCTCTTAAGCACTTTGCTCTTGCAAAAGTTCATGGGGGAGGGTGACTAGTTGGCCTACATTGCTGAACGCTGTACACAGGGTATGAATATGAGACCACCGTTGCTCAAAGATAACACAAAAGTACAGGTCAAGAGAGAGCTCTGGTTATCTTGCGTTGTTTAGGTTTCTCATAGTTTAAACGTAACATTGGGCTCCTGATGTTAAACATATTAAATGATAACAGTAGGTAATCATAATCATAGCAGTTATGCAGATCAAACGCACACTTTGGGATCTATGTGAAGCGGGTAATATAACTGGCGCGGGTGGAGGGAGGGGGGAACAAAAAACGCTTAGCTTTGATAATAAAACGACTATTCACAGTGCTTTCAAACTATAGCAACATGTTTCTGCCAGTTATAAATGCTTCGCGCGAGGAACGACAATGGGCAAGTGGAATTAAAACACGAAATAATTCCCAGCATACGAGGTCCCAGATGAAAATTCTAACACACGGTGTTTCAAGAAGCTCGAGAGAATGTTTAGATTGCTCGTTACTTAGCGAACAGGCTCCAACCAGTGCCTCTTTGCTGGAAATTCAAATGCGCTGTTTAAATTTAGGCAGACGGCGAAAAGCGCGACTGAACGCAACACGCCTGTTACCATGGTTTCACCCCTGGCAGAGATGCCTTTCTCACAATTGATCTTGCCGATAACTCCGTCACACGTATTTT
Source organism: Dermacentor andersoni (assembly GCF_023375885.2). Taxonomy (NCBI): domain Eukaryota; kingdom Metazoa; phylum Arthropoda; class Arachnida; order Ixodida; family Ixodidae; genus Dermacentor; species Dermacentor andersoni. The sequence continues at coordinate 127,126,027 of NC_092820.1, forward strand.
TTTTTCTTTTCGTCTGCTAAGTTTCGTCTGCTGTGGGATTGACGAAACAGCTTCCTGAACTCGGCAGGTCACACGCGTACCGCTTGGAAATGTCAATGCAACATGTATCCCTGTCGCAGGGCGTGAATTTTCTTTTGCTTCCCGGTTTAGTCACGCTACTTCGCGTGCCCGAATCGCCAGCGCTTGTCGTCGACAAACAAGAGCGCTCCTGGCATGGGTTACGCCCTTACTCCGATAATCTGTGCTCGCTCACGTTCGCAGTCGCATTGTAAAGAACAAGTTCGGTCGATGCAGGGTTCGGGCGCTTGCAACACGCGAAATGGATACGGTTTCCGCTATTGCTCCTTTTGCTCGTCGTCCGGGAGACAAGTTCCGGTGGTGCGTATCTGAAGTAAACAGTTGGTCGCTCAGCGCTGTCGCACACGGATATTTGTTCCCAGGACAAAGTCGCAGTTTCGCACGAAATGCGAAGCAACGATTGCGACAGCAATTTAGCACACATCTATACGGAATAAGGATGGTAGTTTTATTGTATAGACATGTATGACTGAATAAACTTGTAAACATTCCCTTGCTAACTAAATTAAAGAGCATGGCGTCGTGCGTGCACGAGCAAAGATGAACACATCCCGCTCGATGACCTCGAAGACCTCGCTGTCGAAACGCTGGAGTGAGGGAGCCCGGTAGCAGGAGGGAGCGAATTGACCTTTATGCTGCTTCTCGCTTCAACGCGAAGTGGCGAGAACACAGCGCACACGAAGCTATCGGCCCTCGGTGCGCCTAGACGGCTGCACTCTGCCCACACCCCAGATCGCTTTCAAGATCCGCACTAGGCCTTCCTGCCCTAACTTCCAACCCTGCAGTGGCAAATAAAATTCTTCCTCTCTCTCTCTCTGTCTCTCTCTCAAGATAAGGCCGGCGTGGCCGTGCGCGGCAACATTAAACGCAGCAGCCGTCGGAGTATAACGCCCAACCCTCCCCTTCCCCCACTCTCGGTGCATTGCGTGCGACGGAAGACGGCGTGCTTCCTCCCCACTTTCCTCTTGCGCCAGGTTGAGCCGCCATCATCGCCTCACCCTTGCAAGCTTTCACTCGCACGTACAGCATGCGGTGCGCGGGTACGATGTTTCGCCCTTGAATTTCGTACGGAACATCACGACGACGGTGACGACGACGAAAGATATGCGCCTGAGTGCCCACATCATTTCTATCGCAATAATATGTCAGGACAGACCCTGCCTTGCAAACAATATTGAATCTGTTAGAAAAACAAAATAATCCGAAGATTTGCGGTTACCGCTGAATATAAAGAATGGGATCGTTTAGCAAAAAAAGCAGCCAGTAAAGGAAAAAAAAACTTTTCTTCCAAGAACAGATTATTATTATTATTATTATTATTATTATTATTATTATTAGCAGCAGCAGCAGCAGCGGCATTATCATCATCATCATCATCATCAAGGGGTGCACAGCTGTCATCGCGTAGGCACACTGACTCTTATTGCTGAAACAAACAAAATATTCTACGTAGGCACTGCTAAACGAACACTGTCTGAACGTGTCTTCATTAGGAAACATGGCTTAATGAAGGCAGGCGAATACAATTAGCGACAGCTTAATTGCTGAAGCCGAGCAAAAAGGCGTGCTTTAGAAATCTCGCTAAACAACTCATTATTGGTAAACATATATTGGCATGCATGCAATAATAAACCTCCAGAGCCCGGAAATGAAAAAAGAACGACATATTTGAAATCAGCTATTTGACACTAAGGCTATGGAGGCACCTTTACTCCACAGAAAGTCGCTCGTCTTTAACCACTAGGAGGTGCAGTGAATTGTAGACAACATGTATGCTCAGAGTTTCTGTGTTTCCTGCCCAACCAGAAGCTCTGTTAGTATCGGAGTTCAGCGCGAGTATTTGCTTGGGCATTCTTCAATTCGTTGAACTCTTTTTAGCTGTTTACGGATAATAAGAAGACAATCATCCTACAATATGCATATTGTAGCACAGGATGTCTTTCTAAGATTAAAAGCAATTTCCTAGAGGCCTAGCATCCAGTATATTACACCATAGGTGCGGAAAGTGAAATACAAAGTCCTGATTCGCTATGTTCCAAACAAGAAACTAAACATAAAATGTTCGTTCGGGTTGAACCCCCCCCAGGACGATGACACGAAAGAAGTTACCGATGAGGCAATTGCTTAAGTGATACGTTAGTAACGAGATCGGTGATGCGGGACAGATTTTTGTTTGTGTTGTGACCGAACGTGAAAATACATCTCTGCACACAGGTGAAAAAAAAAAGAACAAGAGAATAGAAAGCCCTACAAATCATAAGGCATGTGATGTGTCTACATTTTCATAAATTTCTTTCATTGGTGTTGTGGTTTAACCTGTTGCAATATTAACAAACCGAAGGCCTCGATTGGAACCTCCATATACTAAAGTAGCATGCACAGAAAAAGAAATGATTATTTTTTATAGGTCATATCTTTTTCCAGTTCACAGAAAAATATCAGCTAAGGAATCCACAGTTGCACTTGTGCAAAGGCATTTTGAAAGTGAAGATCAATTGTATCGCGAGACATTTGGAAAAAGATATTGCGCCTCGATGTGAGGGTGTGGCTCTGTGATTTGCCCGACGACCGAACAAAAAGAACGACAGGGTGAAAAACGAGGTCCCGAGAGATAAGAAAGGACATTGCCTAACGTAGACGAAACAAGCTCTGTTTGCTGTTCCTAATGAACATGGTGCGAGCACCACAGAAAAAAGGAAGATGCTTCCGCAGTGAATGGCAGTACCTTACGAAGAAATGAAGCTACGCGTTACTTCATCAAATACTCTCGCGTTATCCTGCTAGCATAAACAAAAGAAAAACACTCCTACATAAACGCGCGTCTCTACAAGATTTTCGCCTTTGGGTCTGTACGGGATGTTTCGTTATCGCGCTAGAACACAAATATGAATAATGCATAACCAATGAAACGCTACACGTGTCAGGTAGGTCGGTATGTCAGAGTTTATCACGCCAATTTTAATATGTTACCTTTCTGATGTGGTAATGAGTAAGAAATGAAGAACTCTTGTATGAAAAGCACCATTAGTGGAAGCAAAGGACAACGTCAAAGCCATGGAATTTCTTGAGCCTAAAGAACACTTGCAAAGCATCTGCAAACTTAAACATGGAGGGGAACTCTTGTCGGGAAGAAGCAGCCATTTGCATTCAAATCGGCAGTAGCAGAGTTTGAACTGATTGTCTCTAAACGAGGGAAGGAATAGAACACGGGATATTGCTCACAAAGAACCAAGCACTTTTTTCTTTTCTCTTTCGCATATTTGCGCCAACTTTGCCTTCTGTCCTGAGCATGATACATGGTAAAAGCGCCCTACTTAAAGCACTGTTGGCAGCCGGTCCACAGTGCTTAATCTCCCCAAGTGGCACTCGTGAAAAGAAGGAGGAAAAATGGGACCGTCGCGAAGACTCGCTAAAACAGATGGTATTTTCTTTTTTTTCCGGCATGTAGTCTGTAGTTCTTGCTCCATCCTCTTTTTCGTCCTAGTTCGAAAATATGGGACTCCGAACCTGCGCGTGAAAAACGATGCAAGAATTCCTTAATGGTGAAATAGAAGAAAAGAACTGGGAGGTTTGCAAGTTGATTCAACCTTGCTCCGCCTTTTATTTTTTCAGTTCTCTCATACGGTTACACACACATCGCACAACAAAGTCTCCAATGGCGCTGTCTCGTGTTGTCTTTTTTGTACTTGCGTTCACTCTTATGCGGACATTTGCACGTACTTACATTGGTGTCCATCACCTCTCTGTGATGTTCAACGCTAGAGTCGGTGACAACCTCAGAATCACAAACAAGCTCTACCCGCAAAACACCGTGCACCTACCCTTCACCTCTAAAGAGCCGCCGAGCCAGCTGGAGTCCGCTCAAAGCCTAAGGACTTTGCTCTCCTAATGTAAGTTCTGGGCTAATGGGAAAATACAACCTCGCTGTTCAAAGTAAAACAGTATCTTTGACTGAGCCTTGACAACATATTCATACATAAAGTTTTCCCTAAACATTTCCATTTCATCCTGGAACCAGTGACACAAAGGCATATCTGTACAGAGAGGAACAGCTGTTTTAAACACGTGGTACCGCTTGACCTTTGGGAAATCAGCAAACCGTGTTGGTTGGATATAATTTGCACCTAAGTGGTGAGTGGGCTTCTGGCGGCTCGGCTCTTTTTTAGAGGGGAAGGATAGCTACACTGCGCTTTTCAGTGAAGCTGTACATGGCTAGATTCTCGGGATTTCTTCGTCTCCGCACCCAAAGACTCAACCAATCACAGCGGGAGGCGCGCGCCGCGTGCGCCACTTGGTTCCTTGCAGCACTGCCAGATGGCGCTCGCCTACGCGCATCCGGGGCAGCGGCGGCACCGGCTGCGCGAGGGCAAGAAACAGGAAGGACTAGGAAGCTCGTTTTCGCGCATAGAATTCGCCGCAAACGTTTCCCGGCAAAGATTACGGTTGCATAAGGTGTTGTTGCCGGAAAGTGGCAATTATAGCATACGTAGCATGGAATGACGCAACTGCACTTTCATGTTTAAAAGAAGAACCTGCCTAGCAAATGATTTCATTCGTGTTCCCATAGCGTAATGGAAAGGCCATGCATAAGGCCCGCATGGCCGGCGCCGCCGCAAATGCGCTGAGGCTAGTGCCATCTGGCGGTTCCGCAGGGAACCCAGCGGACTCCCGAAGAGCAGTGTGAACACGATGAACGGCAACGGAAACAGCAACGTCAATATGTAGAACAGCGTCGTGCTCAGGCTCGGGTGGAGGCAGCGGTTCCTGCCCAATTCAAATATAGCAGTTTGAACGTCTGAAGAGCAGGGTGAATACGATGAGCGACGAAAGGAACGGCAATGCCAGTATGCACAACGGCGTCGTGCTCAGGCTTGGCAGGACCCAGTTCCCATCCACGTCACATTGGTCTATCGGATCAGGTGATACCATAGCTTCGCTGGTCAGCCACCTTCACAGCATGGATTAAAGTCCATTGTTTTTTTTTTTTTTTTGTGGAACTTAGCTGTCATTCTTAAGTTGTACCCGACTACATGTCGTGGGTTCTATTCCCAGCCTCGACGACAGTATCCTGTGGGGGCGAGTGTGAAAAAGATCGTGCATCGAGCTTTCGTCGTAGGTGGTCAAAATATCCAAAGCCCTTCAATATGACATCCCGCCGTACCACACTGTGAGCTATCGGGAAGTGAAGCCCTGTTTTGCATCTTTTTACCCTTTACAATAATTTTCTGTGCTCACTGTGCCTTTCATTTTATTTTTATTTTTATGTTATCAGTGGCGTAGCAAAAAAATTTTCCGAAGGTGAGGTTGGGAAGGAGGGCCCCCCCCCCCCCCCCCACCCCCAGCCCTACCCGGACGAGTAGAGCGAGGGGGAAGAGGGGAAGGAGCCTGGGCAGAATGCACACTAACGCTAGATTTTAGGCGGGTGTCACGGGTATAGTGTGACCTTCCCTGCCCAGTTTTGTTCGGCATATTCATTCATCTTTAACGCGTATACGTCACTTTGACGAAATGGGTTTTCGCGGTTTTGTGACGTCGAGTGACAGACAGGTGAAGTAGGTGCAGGCTGAAATGTTTTGACCAATAGCAGAGGGATAATGGCGAAAAGGCGTCGAATGAGAAAGAATTAGTTTTCTTTTGTTCGGTCGAATCACGCATAATCACAGTCTACACGTCATGTCAGATTGGGAGCTATCGCTCTTTTATTAACGTCGCATGACAGGCAGGCGAAGTGAGGGCGATCCAAAAAGTTTTTGACCAACTGCGGAGGGCATATTTCAGAACTGCAATAGAAAACTTTGGAACAACTTTGCGTTACAGCGCCCAAAAACGCCGTGGGGAGAGGGTCGAACAGAAGCAGCGATTCTATTTTTCTTTTTTTGCTGTCGCCGCAGAATATTGTACGTACTTCAGCTCCAGCCATTCCACTGACGTTCAGCATGTCGCCGATTTCTGTGTCGGATAAGATGCGCTGTGGGGTCAGCAGCAGCAGTAGTCAAATCCATATGTGTGCATTTGCTTTAGCTTCTTTTCCTTAATGGGGGAGGGAAACATGGTACGTTTCTGCAGAATGGTGAGGGTGTACCTAAAAAAGAATATGAGTGAATAACTTGACGCCCTGAAAGCAAGATCACTAGTACGTTCTGTAAATTGAACATTTCGTTAGGTATTATTCAGGTTGACCATGCTTGTTGAATAGAGGAGTATCAGTAAATGCAGATGTCAGTTTTGCTTTTTATAAATGCGACACGCGCGGCTGTGGTGACTACAAAAAAAACATGTGTGTTTCAACTCGCACATACTGGTCCGTCTTACAGTGCTAAGAGACAAACAAAATGCAAGAGGTAGAAATCTTGAGTATTAACTCTACTGCGTGGAATGGATAAACGCTGTTTAGCTCCCGGGTAGTGCCTCCCGGATAAACTTTTTTATACATGCATGTTAAAAGAATGGACTGCGAGCACAGAGTACTTGTTCAGCGACTTTCCTTATAGCTGTCGTAACTATCAATGTGCGGAGTTTCGTTAGGCACAGTACTATCTTCTAAAAGCGCATATTGCTATAGAAAGGAGGACAACGATAGAATGATTTCGTGATCCACGGCTAAGCTTCGTCTTTATTTGTGGACAACTCATTGAGTCGAAGCTACCTTAATGAATATATATATATATATATATATATATATATATATATATATATATGCCCCGTTACTACCATATAGGATAGGCTGACATGAAGCATATGGGATACTATATAAGAACCCGTTCTTCCCATGTGATTATTGGATCCGGCTGTCAAGATGCATACCGGGTTTTTTCAGTAGGGTCTCCTCTCTCCACCAAAAGAATGCTGGTCACCCTTCCATGCCGTAGTCTTCCGGCCTCATAATGAATTCCACTTTCAAGACAGAAAGACAGACAGGTATACGGGAAAGGCAGTGTAGTTAACCAGACTTGGACCAGCTCTCTGCGTTACACTGGGGGAAGGAAGAAAATATAAGGAGAGGCGTTCGCAGCACGAACACACACACACGCTCAAGCGTTCGTCTTTAAGTCAGTCACAAGTGCTCATACCTACAGGCTAGCGCATCTCAACAAACGGAGCAATACTTTTGCGTCTTTGTGCATCGCAGACGCACAAAACTACGGTCCCAAGATCTTCGCGTATGTAAAATCCTGTCATATGGATGGAGAGAAACGAAATGCGAAAAGCAGGGAGAATAACACGATTAACACGTTGTAGGGTGGTTTGCTACCCTACAACTGAAGATGGGTAAGCGGAGACAGTAAAATGGAGAGCAAAAAGAAGAAGGGAAGCACGCGTCGGGAAGGAAGAACAGAAAACCCAAACACATAGAACAGGACATGAGAGGGTCACAGTGGACCCATTAAGCTTGCTTCGGTTCGAAGGAGAAGCCTCTGATCGTCGTACGTACGAGGGAAAGTCACAGAAGAGGGGCCTTCAGGTATGACGTGAGTTTCGACAGGCACTGTCTGCCGTTCCATTTAGGAATTACAGGTGTTCGCAAAATCAACATCGATTTTGGAAACCTGCCACAGTAGCACAGTGACTTTGTGTCATTGCGTTGCCGAGCTCACAGTAACAGATTCCCGAAGGGTGCTTACTCGTCTTTTTTCTTTTTTTGTGTATGCGTCGATCTTACGTTACTCTTGTGAAGACATTTGCATGCATATACTTTTTCTTCGTCTCTTTTTCATGCTGAGCATGAGGTCGTGCGCGCGGCCGCGGTGAGTCCCGGCCGCGGTGAGCGCATTCCGAAGGGTGCAAAATGAAAAAAAAAAAAAAAAATAGACTAGTGTACCCGCATTAGGTGCACATTAAAGAACATTAAGTGGTCAAAATGAACTCGGAGCCCCTCCCTACGGCGTGTCTCATGATCATATTGTGACTGGGGCACATGAAAAAGGAAAACCTGAAATAAGTTTTTTTAATAGTGTTCTCATGCCCCTAAGTGATCCACATTCAATGATGAGTATATCTACTCTATGAGTATATCTACTCTATCATCAGCCAATCTTTATGACCACTGTAGAATGATGGCCTCCCCCAGCGATATCCAATTTCTCCTGTACTGCTCTAACTGACTTCAAGTTGCGCCTTCCAGTCTCATAATTTCACTACGCCACCTAAGTGTCTGCCATACTCGGCTGCGCTTCCCTTCTCTTGGCACCGCTGACGTAACTCGAAGTGCCCACTGGTTATCTGTTCTCCGCATTATATTGCCTGGCCTGGCTCACTATATTTTTTTCTTTTCACGTCGACTAGAATTTCGGATGGCCGCGTTCGCTCACTAATCCATTACACTATGTTCCTCTCTCTTAACATTACGCCTAATATATTTCACTCCATCGCTTTTGGCGAGTTCTTTAACTTGTTTTCTAGCTTATTGCTACTTCATTCGGGCGTGCAAATACTGCAGAAAAAGGAGCATACATACAGTAATACTCACGCAGAATAATTTCCATCACTGTATTGTTTTCATATAATTTGAATATTGATTAGTTATAGCAGCCGTCTCCAACGCATGCAAATATGCCGGGACAAGGAGCTTTGGGAATGCGCTTAAATGTTACACAGTGTAAAGCTGCAATAACTACTAAGCCACTTCACCGGTTTCCCTTCTTTTACATGTTCCACCCTCTTCATTGTACTACGTCACCTTTCGAAACAAGGCCCGATGCCCATCAGCAATTTCCCGTTCCGTCATGGACTACGACGCCTGCATCACCCTAGGCTCGACCAATCTATCGACGCCGTCATCTACGTCACGGTAAGCCATGCCTGGACCGGCGCTATCCCGTCGGCTGAGTGCCGTCGTCCTCGGTTTATTTTATGGAAGGTCACAAAATCTGAGTTAAGCTGCCCACTTATGTTGGAAATCACTGAAAATAATAGCTAAAATGCCATGTTTTTAAATAATGTGCCTACGTTTCGAGCGAGAACTATTCTTCGCCAACGTGGACGACTCGCTTCTAAATTCCAGCACACAACATAGAAGTTCTCCGAGCGTCCGTTGTTCAGCCGGTGTAAAAAGCTTTTCGATAAGCACAATTTATTCACGAAAAAATACGTTCTTTAAAGAATACTAAAGCTGTTTGCCAAGTCGTACGCCTAGCGTGCTCGTTAAGATAGGACTCGGGATGCATTAAACCTAGCATTCGTTCACAGCAAACGCACACGCCATGTACAAAGGCGCACAGAATTACCGGCCAGTAGCGAAAGTCAGGTTAGTGACGGCCCGTAGGAGTTATAGAATAGCTACCCGAGAAAAAAGCATTCAGGGCCGTGGCCAACAGAAAGCTAGCTGTTGCAATCAAACAAAAACATTTGGAAGCACAAGATACTATTAATGGCAGAACACAAGCGTATTTTAAGATCGATTGGATAGCCCTTCGTCCTGCAGTGCTCGCAAAGTAAGCTGCACTGACGATAATGAGGCTGGCTAATTCAGGTCAATGTCTCAAAAGAAGCACAATAGTTCCTTCATGGTTCGGAAACTGGTACTGTACTAAGTTCTAAAGATATGTGTAACTTAAGGGAGCTACCATGTCAATTTAAATAACGATTTGTGAGTAGCTCCTGAGGCTGAAAGGGACATGTCGAGGAGCTTAAAAAGTTGCTTAGCACCTCGCACATGTCGGACAAATTACACATTAACGATCACATCGACTTGAGCTTGAAGAACTAGTAGTCCATGATTTCTTCACATTTGGGTCATACATGTTTCAAATGAGCTATAGATTAGGGTTGGGCACCCGCATAATATTGCTGGCAGCAGCGGTTAAGAAGATCAAGGTTTCGCGTACACTCCCCTTTCGTCACATGTATTCCGTGGTCCGTCCATAGTATATGTTCCTGAGCTATACGTTTCAATTATAGAATGGAAGAAAAAATATCATTCTAGAAACGAAATAAGATCAGCGGCAATGTACGAGACATTGAGAATACGAAAGCCTTCAATGTGACGTGCAGCAAGCTGCCTTTTGTGAAAGTACCGAAGTATGAACACTGACGTAGACGCACATGCAGTAGCGGTGACCACTTAACAAGCTCGAGTTACACAAGGGCTATGCAACTTTTTCAATTTCTTGACACGTTGGGCTGAAATTCACATCGTGAAGGAAGGTTCCCATAAGAAATATATGCTCTCCACCCGAACCACGAATGAAACGATTTCTGTTATTTTTTACCAAAATCAAACACGGCAGCTAAAGATTCGTCTAAGCTCGAGGATCTAACCGTGAGCCGATGCCCTTCGAATTATGTCCAGGTCGCGCTCAACATTTAGTTCGCTCCAGCAATGCAGTCAACAATCAAAACATTTTCGTCGGCAACCGACGAAGACTAAGCAACGTCATCCAACTCACAGAGCGAAAAATATACTTTTGCTTGAGTGAGATGCGAGGCAGGTTCGCTTCAAAACGCGTGTACTATTATCTTTATATAGTATTCGTATTCTTCCCTTTCGCTCTACTATCTGCCTGTACATTTCCGTTATTTTCTGTCGTGCAAAGTTAGTTGCATGTTTGCGCCATCTCCCAGCTATGTTTAGACAATTATAGGTTTCAGGCAGAACGCCGGCTCTTCCAGCTCTACTCATTTTGTGAATTTCTTAGACTTTGCTAGTGGACTGCTATTTCCTCCTTAACTGCGATGGAGATGGAGCCTCACGCGCGTCCGCCGGGCTCGGCAGTGCCCGCGGCGGCAGCCTCCAGGAAGCGCAACGGCACCGAGAGCGACACTGACAGCGACGACACCATGCAGTACTATGTCAGCAGTGAAGATTCTTGCGACGACACCTTCGAGCTGGTGCGGAGTCGCAAAGCAAAGCGAAGATTTCTCAGCGCATCATCGAATTCGAGTGAGTCCACCGTGAGATCTTCGCGGGATACCGAGGAGCTCACCATCCTGTTCTCGCCAGTTATCGCCAGTGACAACCTGAGACGCCTCAACAGGCAAGCCGTGTCTTCTCATCTAGAGGCGCTGGCTCCAAACGAAATCAAAGACATCAGGGTGAACACCCGTAAGAACGTGCTAGCTATTGACGTAGAACACGCGGCTGCGTTGGATTCCTTGCGCAAGGTCACGGAACTTGGCGGGATGAAAGTCCGCCCTTATATTCCGCTCGGCAAACAAGTCCGTACTGGCGTAATTTACGATGTTGACGAGACCATCGTCGACTCCGATCTGTCAATCTTAATCAAGCCAGCTACGGAAAGCACCATCATCACAAACGCGTTTCGTCTCGGCACGTCACGGTGTGTGAAGATCATATTTAAGGGCGAATCCCTCCCATCGCACGTAAAAGTGGGCCACTTCCGACACGCAGTTCGCCCCTTTATACCAAAACCGCTGCAGTGCTGGAATTGCAAGAAGCTTGGACATGTGAGTAGTGTGTGCAATAACACTACCGTCTGTTCTCGCTGCACTGGGCCCCACACCACAAACACGTGCGAGGCCAGTGTGCTGAAGTGCACAAACTGCAGCGGCCCTCACGATGCATCTTCGAAGGAATGCCCTTTGATTCGAAAGGAAATGCAAATATTGAAGAAAATGGTTAGAGACCACTCGTCTCACCGAGAAGCAGCAGCATCTATTAAGCGACGACGATCACGTCGCCGACGTCGATCAAGAGCCTCCAAAGCCTCTGCAGAACGCCACATACGTATATTACCACCCACTCTTCCACCCAGGTCAAACGCAGTCAGCTCAAAGGACAAGGGTGCACCGAACAGCACGGCTGCTGACGCGTGGCCTGCACTCCCGAAGCTACATGCCCCTACTGAGCGTAATGATACTTCTACAGTAGAGGACACTTCGTCTGTTCCTGATAAATTGGCGGACCAAGATCAACAAATTGTTGTTATGATCAGCTCTCTGGTGCGTGCTATTCGTGTTCTACTGGACAAGCTACAGACACCAACAGCTCGAAGTGCATTGCAAGTGCTGGATGCCATCAGTCCGGTTCTGGCGAGCCTTCAGAAGTCCAGTGCTTGAGAACTTCTACAGCAGAACCATGGCTCATCGACAACAACAAAGATCGTTCCGGGATGATGTGAGAAGTGCCTCCATATTCCAATGGAATGCGAGAGGCCTCAGGTCTCGTATTTCGGATTTCCGACAGTTCGTATTTGCAAACCATTTTCCTATACTGGTAATCTGTGAACCGAACTTATCAGCCTGCATAAGGCTATCGGGATATGAACCTTTTCTTTCAAACACGTGTGTCCGTAGTAGTAAGGTTCTGGTTTACATTCGCAAGGACCTTACGTATTTTTCCCAACACGTAGCGCCACACGACGGTAACCAATACGTCTGTGTTACTGTGAAAAAGAAGAAGCTGTCTTTTACTCTTGTTGGCGTCTACCTTTCCCCAACAAGTCAGTTTGATAGAAAAAGACTGGAAGATATTATGGCTGATACTCCCGGTCCTTGGATAATAACAGGGGACTTCAACGCTCACCACCATATATGGGGAAGCTCCAGGATAAATTCGAGGGGCAGGTCACTAGTATCCTTTGCATCAGGCCACAACCTGTGTCTTCTAAATGACGGAAGCCCGACATTTCTGCGAGGAACTACATACAGTAGCTGCCTTGACTTGACTTTGGTGTCACGTTGCCTGACTTTGAGCGTGCAGTGGTTCACTGATGTTGAAACCCATGGAAGTGATCACATACCGACCTATGTGAGAATCGATGGACTAGACGCCGCATTACCGGTTGTCTCTCGCCAAATCGACTGGTCAGTCTTTCAAGATCGCGTAGAAGACACATGCAAGACACATATTGCACGCAGATTAGAAGACATAATTGCTGACGCTATGCAAGATTGTACACGCCGCTTCACACATCCATCAAAGCGTACAGAGAATGACATTGAATTGGAAAGGCTTCGTGCACTACGTCGCCGAGCTGAAAGGAGGTACAGGCGCACGAAGTCAATTCTTGACCTCAGAGAAGCTCGGCGCATGCAAAAGAAGATCAAACGCCGAATGGATAAGCTAGCGGATCAAAGATGGAAATGTTTTTGCGACTCACTAGACCCCCGCAAGCCATTGTCCTGTGTGTGGCGTACCCTACGGGGTCTTTGCTCAAGTCCCCAGCAACGACACCCATTCAACGCCCTTGCTCTCTATCAAAACCGCCGCGAGATAGACGTCGCAGAGGAATTTTGTGCGAACGTCGCTGGCGGCACAGTTTCAGTCCCTGACATGGCTCTAGGCAACATCCCCGGCCCACGAGATGCAAGTATGGACGCTCCATTCTCTATGGAAGAGTTAGAAGCTGCTATGGCGCTATGTAGGTGTTCGTCTTCACCAGGACCCGATGGCATAACATATACTGCTTTGCGCCACCTAGGCAGAGAAGCACGAAGAGAACTCCTCAGCCTTTTTAATACTTCATGGCAAGATGGTGTCGTCCCACAGGAATGGAAACGCAGCCGCCTGGTACCGCTTCTAAAAGCAGGAAAGTCACCACTCGAATTGGCATCCTATCGGCCTATAGCTCTTGCCAGCTGCGTCGGGAAGCTTATGGAACGTATGATCCTCATGCGTCTCGAATGGTACCTTGAACATCATAAAATTTACCCTGACTCTATGGCGGGATTTCGACGCGGTCGTTCATCGATTGACAGTGTCATCGATCTAGTATCATCTGTGGAACAACAAAAATCTCGGAAGCGATTATCAGTAGCGCTCTTTCTTGACGTGAAAGGCGCTTACGACAACGTTTGCCATCAAACCATTCTAGACGCGCTTCTGACAATTGAACTAGGAGGGCGAGTCTATCGATGGGTCAGTAACTACTTGACACAAAGGTCCTTGTTCGTACGAACGGAAGATGGTCCGACTACCGACCACTACACATGCCGAGGCGTTCCCCAAGGCGGTGTTCTAAGCCCTATTCTTTTCAACCTCGCGCTTCTTGGGCTGGCCGAATCCCTACCGGAAACAGTGAGTGTTTCAATCTACGCCGACGACATCTGCATCTGGACATCAGGGGTCACTCGCCTGCAGGTTCGCGCACGGCTACAGAAAGCAGCAACACAGGCATCAGACTACCTTCACACACAAGGCCTTACCATCTCAACAGAAAAATGTGCATTAGTCGCTTTTACGCGAAAAACGATGACTCCTTATCCAGTATGCATCAATGGTCAGCCTATCTCCTACAAGAGAAATCACTGGTTTTTGGGTGTCATTGTAGACCGGGACCTCACTTGGAGCCCTCATGTTGCCCACTTAAAGAAGAAGCTCACATCTATTGTTCACGTCTTCAAGTTCATCGCCGGCAAAACATGGGGATCGTCAGTGGGCTCCATGCTACAGTTATATCGAGCACTGTTCATCGGATTCCTACGCTATAGCTCCCCCGTGCTTGCTAAAACATGCAAGTCAAATCTTCGAGAACTTCAGAGCGTGCAGGCACAGGCACTACGTGTTTGCCTGGGCCTTCCGCGCAGCGTTTTGACAGCTGGAACCATTATAATCGCTCAAGACCATCCGATCACAACTTACATTAGCACCGAAACGCTTAGAGCCCATGTTCGTCATGTTTCACGGATGCAGTCAAGCTTTCTTGCGTGCCTGCCAGAACGACGACCACAGGCGTCCTTCTCCAACAAGGTCAACATCCATCGTGCCTCCTTACCATCGGGTTTCACACCCTCTGCACGTTCAACCTCAGCTTTGTGGTGTTTAAAACAACCTCAAGTGCGTCTTACGATTCCAGGGATAAGAAAGAAGACCGACTTGCCTACCTTGGCCTTGAAGCAAGCAGCTCTGGATTGTTTGCACACTTTCTACTTTGATCGAGTACATATATATACGGATGGCTCTTCCACTCAGACCAGCTCCACCAGCGCAGTGGTTATACCATCCCATTCACTAAGCATCCAATACACGATTTCGCACTTGACAACATCGACTAGTGCGGAGCTTGTTGCCCTCCGAGGTGCCGTTGATTATATTAATAACCAACCGGCTAATAGGTGGGCTATATTCTGCGATTCGAAGGCGGCCTTACAATGTCTTCTGGCATCTCTTCGTCGCGGGTCATGTGAACAACTCGTGTCGGAGATACGAGAAATGCACCATCACATGGTCGCGAAAGGACACGACGTCGTGTTTCAGTGGCTGCCTGGTCATTGCGGTATCTCCGGCAACGACCTCGCTGACGAAGCTGCTAGAAAAGCTCACGAGGGAGCAACCCTTGTTTCAATACCTTTATCGCGGACCGACGCAGCCCAACACTTAGGCAAGCTAGCGCACTCTTTGACATTGGAGAAGTGGCGCACACCTGAATTCACTCACCATCGCTTGCATTCCCTCGATCCCTATATGCAACTGCGGCTGTTACCAGGTCTTCCGCGAAATGAGGAAACAGTGCTGTGCCGCTTACGTTTGGGCGTCGCATTCACAAATGCTTATGCATTTCTGATTGGAATGGCTGATAGCGCCGAGTGCAATGCCTGCGGTGTCGAGGAAACCATCGAACACCTACTGTGCTACTGCCCATCATATGAAAATGAAAGGCAAGACCTCTGCACAGCTCTCCATCAGCTAGATGGAAAGCCGTTCACCTTGAACAAGATCTTGGGACCATGGCCTCGCATATCACAGCTACAAAAGGCCACAAAAGCGCTGCTGCGATATTTGAAAGCGACCGGATTGAGTCAGCGTCTGTGATCCAGACTGAGTGACCGACTGATATCTCCAGTGGACTTTCTCTTTTCCTTTTTTTTTTTAAATCTTTCCGTCCCCCTTTCCCTTTCCCCAGTGTAGGGTAGCCAACCGGGCTCAGTCCTGGTTAACCTCCCTACCTTTCATTTATCATTTTCTCTCTCTCTCTCTCTCTCTCTCTATAGGTTGCGCACTTTATGAGCCTAATCTTATTTTCGCACTACAAGCCTATTTCAGAAACTGCCTGTACCATTCCCATTCCATTCATCAAGACGTCTGAAAAATCATTTCTGGGCCGTCAGCTACGCAGCGTAGAATGCTGACCCATTTGAAAACGTCACAGTGTGGGCGTAATTGGTTCTGTATAATAACTTAAAATACAACAGAACAAGGAACGAGAACGAAACCGAGGAAACACAGATCAAGACAAGGGTAGCTGACCCTCAGCGTTTGTCCTTGTTTGTGTTCTTCGGTGTGGTCCTCGTTCAAGATATTGCACTACTATAATTTAGGATATTCGGATGTTTTTTTCTCTCAATAAGACAAAATGTAGCACGCAAACAAAAAATGTAGGGCTGCTTAGCATGCATTATGTCTACCTTATTTGTTTGTTTCTGTTTGCAAAGACTCCGTGGTAATTCCTTCTGTGATCCTTAGCTGCCATATTTTAGAAGATTACAAATAGGACCACTGCCATTGTTTTTCTTTTCATTCTGTCGTGCGCATTATGTTCCAGGTGGTGTTCGTGCTATTCGCTGCCATCATCCTGCTGCTGGTCAGCACAAACTGCCGCCGGCTGCAGGCGACAGCAATGCCGGAGCCGACGCAGAGCCCCGCCAAGGTCCAGCAGACGATAGTGCGCTTCAAGGAGAGCAAGGCGCGCGTCTGCACCGAGATGTTGCCAAGTGACGTAGTCTGAGGGAGGCACGCGAAAAAAGGGAAACCCCATAGAGGGCTTGGTAGGTATTTCTTCGTCGCATAAGCTACAGCTTGATTAACCGTGGTCGAAGTGGACAAACCTGAGCGCGGAGCCAAGGTCTTGACAAGATTATTTGTCTTCGTTGGGGACTTGACGAGAAGTTCCATAGTAAGAACGTTCGCTTCAGGTTGAGGCGTCACGTGACCACTGCTTATTGTATTAGGCACCGCATGCTCTGCATTGACCAAACCGAGGAAGGAAATTCTCATCCCGAAGCTACCTTGGCAAAGATGCTTGTCTTCTTCAGGGCCCTGACGCCTGCAAGTTCTCTTGTCAGCACTTTCACTTGAAGACGTGACCGCGTTTTATCGGATTTTGCACCGTATCTTCAGCAGCCGAAAAAGAGAAGCCTCAGCTTTGAGGCAATGTCTAAACAAGATAATTTGTCGTCATAGGGCCCTGATGAAGACAGGCCGCCTGGTTGGAACGTTCGCATCGGGTTGAGGCTTACTGACTGATGTTTATCGCAATAAATGGCATATCCTCAACAGTGGCTGAGCTGAACTCAGCATCGAGCCAACGTCTTGACAAGGGTACTGGTTTTCCTCAGCCCCCTGACGAAGTCAATTAAATTGCCAGAAATTAAAGTTTGCTTCCAAGCAGAGGCTGTTGCTCTGTCACTATTGATTACTTAGAGCCTCATAGGAAACTTTAACGTAGAGTGAAAATTGGCGTTGCACTATTGCCGCATGATCCCCGGTGACTTAAAACGTCTCTATAACAGAAACAACCAATCAGTTTACACAGGCACAGTGGTCTTTCAAAGCTTTATACTACTACTTGATTGAAAGGGCCAAAGTTTTTTGCATTCGCGCCCTACAACAGCGTTGCTGTGACAGGAACGTTACAGATTTTGAAGTTATCGTCTCGTATTTCAACCGCCTTATTACAGCAACTACTGAGAAAGAAAATTGTAGAATGCGTAATTTGTTCGCACAGAATATAATGCAATTCTTACTTCTTTATATTAGCCATTTACAAGACAGCAGAAGACGTTGTGAAAGTTCATAACGTCGCGGGAGACTGGTGCTGCAGATACGTCGTCGTTGCGTACCTCATACTTTACAAAACCTCTGTGTGCAGTCAGAGTCAGCAGTTCGGTATAAGAGAAACGCGATTTACTGATCGAAATAAATATCGTATTTCTCTTAGGTGTCACAATAAACATGGCTATGTTGGCGAAACCAGAATCCTTGAAACAGGCAACTGCTCGGTGGCGGCGCACATTCAGCACTCCTATGCGTAAGACAACTACTTGCTGAGCAAGTCGGTATTGGTTCATTATACCTATTTTGTTTGTTTGCGTGTTGTTTTCTTGGCGCCTTAAAGATAGGTATAATTAATTCCTATGCGCGTAGTGCAGGTGCTGCGCTAAATGTAGCAAAGTAGTGGTATAGATATCATTTTACTAAAGACAGACCTTTTTGTCATTCCCCTATGCACTCGAAAGAATTCGTCAACGAAAGAGTACCACGCAAATCAATTGTGCATGAGGAGTAATCCGCAATTTGAATAACTGTGCAGCAAGCACGTTGCGACAAGGCAACCGGATTCTTCTATACGCAGTGAACACTTCGTCTAAACGACTTCCTTTCGTTAGAGTCGACATGAGCTTTCTTTTCATGAAAATTCTGAGCCGCGCGAAGCATCGCACTATAAGCTTTCTCGCCTTGAATTTTGTTTTCTCTGTAGCAAAGACGCCCAACCACTTCTCCTAATTACACCCTCCTACGGTCACTAACTCCAAAGAACTAACTACTTGCTCAACGCTCGCCTCAATCTCGCGCACGCGTCGACGCATTTGAACGTTTGGTGCGAAAGTGCCTCAGAGTTCGCGACCGACAACAAATGCGCTACCACGCCTGCCGAATCCGGAGCTGCTAGGAGCACTAATTAGTTTCCAGAAAGAAAAAAAAACAATACTCGTACTATGGCCTTACATAGTGTTCAGAATCGCAGAGCCGGGGCAGTAGCACCCGCGCGTGCAATGGTCAGGACTCTAGTCTAATGCGTTTTCACGGCTACTGGCGCCTTGCTTAGCGCTTTCAGCGCGCTTCTCTCAAGAAAACGGTGCACCGTTGTTTGAGCTAAGCCTGGCCTCCTGATAAGGAGGCCTACTAAACGGAGTTGTAGGCGTGCGCGTAATGAGGCAGCCGTTATCCAGGGTATTAATAGCAAATGAAATTGATTTCACCACCGTTGAAGGGACAATGGGTATTTTAGTTTTTTTTTTTGCGTGAAAGAAAATCACTGTTTACGTACAAAAGCGCTGAACTTAGGACAAGCTGTTCTGTCAATCCATGGACAAGTGGTCCGTGCACAATCAAAGTCGGCACACAATCTCTATAGATACCTCTATGTCGTTGTCTATCTCTTCAGTGTAGCCGGCCTCAAAGATTAGAGAAAAGCTGATTTCACAAAGTATGCCGACATTGATGGTAACTATCGTAATCGAAGCTTCTTAATGACTGAAACGTGGCGCTGACAGCCTGTATTGCTTCAAAGTCAAACTTTCAGTTGCAGGCTGTATGCTCGGGCTGTGCCGACAGCCCTTTCTTTATTTTTGGTTAGATTTTTTGTCCCGAATTTTGTGTCCCGCCTGCATTTGACGCCGATAGCAGAGTGCACTCGAAGTACCCCTAACAAAAGCCAAATTTTGCGACGAGCAAAAGCAGAATAAATTATAGATAACAACATAAAGAAACCATGCAGAGATAGTAGCATTTATATATATATTCGTATACCACTGCGCACAGAGCAACCTTTAGTCGTTCCGTGCACAATCGTACAAGAAACAAAGATAGCTTACACGCTTGATAAATTGTGGCCATGGCCCGCTTCTGCACGGAATGACAAGGTTTCTCTTTCGAAACAACTTAGCGCCGTCAAAACAACCGCTTCGGCTCAGTCGTTCGTTGCCTAATTCGCAACGCTTTCGGAACGTCAGAACCTTGTTATCGTCATGCGACATTCACGTTCTGGCAAGTTGAGATAACCAGTGTTGCGACAGCGCCGGCTCTTTTGGGCTGTCGTGCCAAATTTCGCGCAAAGGGCGAAACAGGGGCTTTGCTCAGACCTTACACAGAAGCAATCAGCGACGTGCGAAATCAGCCGCTCTCTCTCTCTCTCTCTCTCTCTCTCTCTCTCTCGATTTTGTTTACTTTTTGTGTGCGCTGAACATCTCTAACTCCGTGAGTCAGGCTCGCAACTTCTTTCTCACTGCTAGTCCAGCGTATGACTTGACTTTTTCACATCACCTCGCTAGAACCTAACCTCCGATCCATGTGGAAATGCAGCATAGTCAACAGTCGTTGTGATAGAATCTCTTTATATAAAATGTCGAATTATTTTTTGTAGATTCATCCGGGGGGGGGGGGGGGGGGGGAGTTGTCCGAACCGCTGTGCAGGCAATTAGGACTAGCATATTATTGTCCGGCACACGACGCGGGGGCGGAGAAAGCACTTTCGCCAGGAAGTCATGCCCAGCTATGAGGAGAGGGTACAACCGATGGGCGGTCTGTAGAAGAGCCCTGGACTCCCTCCCCAGTTTTGCCAGGGGATCCGGACTTTTTTCACTGGTTGTATAGACTGTGCTCCTCGCCTAGGGCCTTCAGCTTCCGACAGGCTTCTTTTACCCTTTCCCCTTACTCACATCAAGTGAAAGAGCCATGCTTTAAATAAAACCTTTATTCAATCAATAAATTCGAAGCGTCAGGGCACCGCACTTTGCTAAGTACGCCAAGTGCGGAAGCGGGAAATCCGCACACAACCACATGGCGCAACATCTGTAGTTGCCCTTCCCTTTTCTTCGTATCAACCTGGAGAGGCAACGAGTGCTGCGAAAATCACTACGGCACATGGCGGCAGCCTCTTACGCGTTACTCTATCACGTACCGACCGTCGATGTGGCTGTTCGCGGACTTCAACGGAATTTCACCACTGTTATGTGCGCACTATCCAGTGCGGACGTGCTTCAGCATAGGCTTCGCAAACCCCACTCTGTTCGTGCGTACGTCCCGCACTAATATGGCTCGTACGAGTACCTAGCAACTTCGCTATTACCAAACATAACCCTAATAACGACATATATTTTCCATCCCTGCGCTTTCGTTATGCTGAGGGTTTAGCGTACTTACTAAGCCAACATAAAACGCAGCATTTGTTTCCTCTTCAGAAATATATTTCTGTTAACCTCGCGTTAAGGAATCCCTCAGTGAGTAGTTTCCCCTAATTATTTCAACGTACGCACTCGGAAATCTCTGTCCTTAGCAAAAAAAAAAAGGTAGTGTATAATAGTCCGTCTCACATTCGCACCGTGTTCAATCACTGTGGATAGACATAAGTATTGTGAATGTACGTTTAATTAGCCCATGTTTAAGAGCGATCTTTACTGCTAATGAGAAGTTACGCATGTTAGCCTGGCTGATCGTCTGAGATGGTACGTGAGGCGTTAGATTATAATTATGATATATGCAGAAAAAACCTAAACGCACAAAGAGGTCATACATTCCCAGACAGGCTCATACGAAATATACAAACGAAAGGTAATCACAAATTTTCAATGGGGCCTGTAGATCTGAGACCTTATGGTGAGTGCGAGATTCTTGAGGTATAAGAGAGATAAGGACATTTATTAATTGGAAAAATGGAAAAGGAAAATAATTACTCAGGGAAGAAATTAACCCTACAGAGACGCAACACCATTCCACAAGTATTCCTGGGAAAATCGTCAACTTTATTTCTGGCCATGTGGAGCACATTCGTGCCAAATTAACAACAGTGAAATGCCATTTAAATAAAAAATGTTATTGGTATAAATATTTAGTACTTGGTCTGCAAAACCATCCAGAACTTAAAGCTAGCTCAATTCAGCATATAAGCAACGCAACTATGGACTCTTGGTTATCTTTCTCATGTTCGATTTAGAATTTCTGGTTACCAAACTCAGCGTAGCGAAAGTCATACATTCGGCTTCCTGAGTTTAGCGATGGGAGAACATGTTACTTCCTGCGCAAAGAAGTCGCCCAAGACTTCGTCGTTGCCAAGTTGCAAGCTTGCCCTTACCGGATACATTGTAACTGCTAACAAATTGTATTCGTTCCCCCTCCGGTGATCGCGGACCAGCTTCAGCTCCTGAAACGCTGCACGCCTCTAGTGAAGAGAGACCACGCAGGCGTGGGCGTTCTCCTTTGCATAAACTAGTTTCCGCCTGGTCGGCCAGTGGTTCTAAGGAGGATCTGGCGTAGCGCTGGCAGGTCACGGCTCACGAAGCAGCTTCCACTTCCCCGTAATACATCTCGAGTTTTCTCACTTTGCATGCGCCTTTTGTATTTGCTTTTTTTTTTCCTTTTCTAAACGCAGGCAAACGAGGAATACCGAGCCGGGCCAGCCGACGAGCAGCGGCAGGTGGCAATGAATGTTTGATGAACTTCCAACCAGTGAGAAGAGGAGTGTGCAGCAGCTGAAGCGCGAGCTCTTGGCCTGTGAGGAACGGAGCTTCTGGACGCGGATGTACAACCGAGAATTCGTCGGCACGTCCGT
Organism: Dermacentor andersoni; assembly: GCF_023375885.2. Lineage (NCBI taxonomy): Eukaryota > Metazoa > Arthropoda > Arachnida > Ixodida > Ixodidae > Dermacentor > Dermacentor andersoni. The sequence goes on from NC_092820.1 coordinate 127,148,328, forward strand.
GTCTGCATGCGCGTAACAACATGTATATTCATTCCTTGACGGGAGAGCTAATGTTTGTCACCACGTTGGTCACGTGTGAATGCGTGCGGATTCGTTATTTGTTACGAGGCTGAGCTGCCAGTTTGCATGTCTGTGTCATGTTGAAGACGACGGAATGGTATGTGTGACGTCGTGCGAATGTCAGCAAGCGAATGGATAAAAAAAAAGGTTATGAAGGAAACTAAAATTCATCCAGACGGCGATTCGTTTGACACTGTCCGTTTCTTTTTATGACAGAAAAACGAGTATTCGTCCGAGGTGTAAGCGTCTGCTTCTTAAACGCGATACCTGTGCGCATACGCTGCAGAATGTCAGTCATCGGTACGCTAGATGTAACTGCGCAGATAGCATCGAGCCAAATTGTGCAGCATGTAAAGTATCCCCTGGCTTTCTTTCTTTTTTGTTTACTGGTCCCATGCGTGGCTTTTCTTAAGCGTGTACCAATTCAGCATGCATGCGCTTATAGATTTACAGACAACAAACGTCTACGTCTTCTTTGTTTACGTGTATAAAGCACGTTCCCAACATTAATTTTTGCTCTTTGCGTAAGCCAATATGAAAATCGTTTTAAGAGAAAACATCGGAAAATAGATTTGCAGTGTGGATTTCGAACAAGACCGGGTAGCCATGTGTTTCGCAGTCATACGTTTGCCAGAGGTAAATGAACTTGTAAGAAATGACCACTCGTGCAAAAGTTGCGTCGTCAGCACTGTGTAAACACCATTGTTTAAGTGCAGAAATCACGAAATTACCGCTATTTGGCACTCCTGCTTTCAATCTCTCTGTTTTTGAGTCATATGTATTCGGTTGTTGAAAAACAAACTGCCAGGAGGCTTGTGGTTTGAATACTCCAAAAGGAAGCCGCCGCTCCTACAGATCTTCGCGACCTGCGCCTGTCAGTGCGACCCATTGTAGCCTTTGGTGAATTTCCTCGCGAATAAATAAACATAGTGAGCACAGAAAATGGGAAAAGTGCACGAACAGGGCGGTGCATCGGTCACCTACATTTCCCGCTGTCTACGTTTAAGGTAAACCTACTGAAGCAGCTTAGAGCCCTCGCGCAAATAAAGAAACTTAGGCAAGAGACAGTACGTTGCGCCAGAGGAAATGCTCGTAAAAACGAATTTAAGCCATAGTTATCCTGTTAGGTTGAGCGATAATGGACGGAAAGTTTCAGCAAACCGTTTACGAAGGATAAAGAAAACATAAACGTACTACTCAGCTTGCTCAGGGAGATAAGCCAACGTTAACATCGGCCTAAGTACTCTTGAAACCACGGGAGTGACAATTATAATCGTGCGAATCGCACAATAATGGGTCACAGAAGTAGTGCAAAACAAATGAGGCAGCAGTCAAGTTGTGCAAGGTTGATCACGCTATGTGCGTTTCATTTCGCCTAGGAAAGGGAGAGAAGGAACACTAAGAAAATTTGCATGCACATTATTGTAACAATGGGGTGCCAAGTTTTTAAGCGTCGTTGACGATAGCACATGTATCAGTCTCGTACTATTCGCCCCAATGATGTTATTAAAGCGGTGGTTTCTGAAGTAAGATACCTCGTCGCGAACGCTGACGGCTGCACAAATGAACAGCCACGGAAGAAACACTTCCGTGGGGAAGTAGGAATGAAATGAATTACAGGCAAAGCTTCGCAGGCTATGCTTATCGTTCAGCGCACCAAACTGGAAACGGTTAACCGCGCCGATTAAGCTAATTTTTTCACCACTGCTTTAGGTTCGAGACTTGATCCACTGTTTCGAGGTCGTGAAACGCTCATAAGCTGCTTATTTTATTTAAGCATTCCAAGTGGCCAGAAAGCGCTGTACGTCAAAATAAGAGCCAGCTAGTTGATTAGATGCAGCTGTGTCTTAAATTTTTCGTGATTCTTGATGTGCTGAAATTTATTTTGGCATAACAGATGATTACATATACTAAGCTAATGGGTACTGCAAGCTTCGCTGAATCTTTTTGGGAGGGCATTCATAAAGTGAAGTGTACGAACGCTATTTCTGATGCGAGATGAGGTAAGCCATTATTAGCTGTTATCGGTGTCTAGAAACATAGTTGTTCAACATGTCGGACGCCGCCAGAGTAAACATGTAAAGCAAAAATGGACGATGTCCTACAGGACGTAGACAGCTAGAAAACTAGCAGAACTAAGCCTACGTTTTCTTTTCGGAAGTTGTTGCATTATGTTCTAGGACTGCTGCTTAAGGATTGTTAGATTAGCAAGTTGTTTCGAATATGTGTACATTACGCTAGAGACGAAGCAATGCTGCCCAGCGTGTGTTGTTTTATTCTTGAGCTTTTTTTTTTAGATTTGCGCAAGTGTGTGCAATATGACTGACAAGGCACAGACACTTCGATGCAGAAAATATGTTTGACTGGTTGGTATGACGTTTATAACTGAACGTAAAAGAACCTGTGGTAGAATAAAAATGTTGAAAGTTCTCATGAGCTACGCGCATCACACCTCCTCCACCCCCTACTCCGCTCTCTTTCATATTGTTTGTAAAAATATTCGCTCGTATCGCAAATTTGACCTTCTACGTTAACTACATTGGTGCACGTTGAATCGGTAAAGGTGATTTCTTTGGTTGAGGGCATTCTCCACGCCCGACTTCTGCAATTAAAATCAAGGCACAAATTATTTCTAAGACGTATGCGCTCAAATGAGCAGGTAGTAGTCTTCTGTTTCATTTTCAAAATACGTGCGAACTTCTGAAAGTGATGTCCCCTGGCACGTGTTTCTTTTAAAGACGCCGTGCAATCACCGTCGCTGAAATGAGTGTCAGCATATCAAGTGTGAGTTTCTGAATAAAGGATTTTGTGTTTTCGAACGTTTTGGTGTACTTTGATTCTTGAGATATGCAGCTTGTTCGTGAACTGTACCTGTTTACCGGGATGTAAGAAGTATTTCGCTTCGTGCGTAATTCTGTGCTCTTCATTTTCTGTCGTCAAATAAGTCGTCATATTGCACGAAATATCAAGGGTCCGTCGGTTCCGGTTAACGAGCGAGAATAAAATGCTTTTTTTTTTTTTAGAATAATGTTTAAGTGACATGTGTCTTAGCCCATATGTCATGCACAGGAACCTCATGCTGCCGGCTTTTATTAATCGCGCCGTGAGGTCCTACGAGTAGAAAGCAAAAAAAAGGGCGTATAGGGCACATTTGAGTTATATAACAGGAAGCAGACTGGCTTTACTTTTCGGAGAACGAATAAACGAACTCAGCTTTTCGCTCTCTAATATGTGTTGGGCACCTGCCACGACGACAATAACTTGCACATAAGCACGCTTCCCAGCCGACTCGCAGCTTCTGGCGCGTCGTGGCGCCAGGATTGGTTAAGAGCTTTTATGATGTCCTCGCAGTAATCAAGGCGCTTCCACACCCCGGCAATCGTCCGCCGCAATTTCTCCACACTGACAGCTTCCAGATGTAAGCGGACGAATTTTTCATTGGACACCAAACATTTTCACGTATAGTGATGATGGTGAATTTTTATGGCGCAAGGGCATCTGCGGCCGAAGAGGGCCATGCCACAAGGTATTTTCGTTTACTCGAAGTGGGCCACACACCCATTTCCCACGCATTGCACCCCACTTAAGCCGAGCACCAGGTGAGGGGAAAGCTTGTATCTATTTTGTCACCGGCGGATACCCGGAGGCACTGGGGATCGAACCCCGGAGCTCCCGCATGCGAGGCAGATGCTCATACCATTTTCACTTCGCGACTTTCCGAGGCCACATAGGAAGGCGGGCAGCACGTTCCAGCCGGAGCTAATGCACATCCCTCGCGGTGTGCACAGGGCAACGGTCCCGCTGGAATAAAAAGCACCCATCTTTAAGCAGTCCGTCCAGACCGTATGACAATAGTTGGCTTCGAGTATGTTACAGTAGGCATCAGGTGTGAAGGATGGGGCAGCCGTAAACCAGCGGTCTCAGGCTCTCTTCCGTCATAGCGCCGCAACGTTCACAGCACAGCGGCCGAGTGCCGGATTGCATCGTCGCGCTTGAGGCCAAAACTCAATAATCATGATTCCTTACCGCTTTGCACGCGTAGTTATGCGAAACGATTGGTGAATACATTACGGCACGCGACAGTGACTAGCATTGGCAACGCTCGGCGTTGTTCCCTCATGCAGCAATGAGCGCATCGAAGGCCCGATCGATAACGAAGTATGAAGAGATGAAAACCCCAGAACTGTAACGGAAAGCTGCCCATTTCTGATCGAGACAGATTGCCGAAAAGGGGGCCCATCGATGTGCTGTGCACAATAATTAAGTGGTCAATCCAAAGTATACATCAGCATGAGATATGCCGCCTCACAGAGAGGTCTATAAGTGCCGTAAATAGAATTACTCAGGCACATAGGGATGAAGACGGCCGACTGGGAGATGCGCCTCGAACTGGACGACCCCGATGCACGTCGGAGGAGTCCGACCTTCTCATTGTTGCTGCATCGGTCGCCGACCCTTCCCAAAGCCCCCGTGAAATTAAGGAAGCTCTTCACCTGAATGTGAGTGAGGAGACGATTAGAGGGCGAATGAGAGATGCCTGTCTTCACGGATTTGCGTCAGCTCAAACACCACACCTTACAGAGCGGCAAAAACGTCAGCGCCTTCACTTTGCCAGGACGCATGAGCACTGGACGGTAGAAGATTGGACAGAGGTCATCTTCTCCGATTACTCAACATTCTCTTCTAGGTGGGACCTACAGCACCGTGTTTGGAGGCCATACAACTGCAGGTATTTGCATTCTTCCGCTTAGCAAAACATTTGCGTGAGCAAAACATGTTCTTAATCTTCATATCTGAATTTTTCGCTCCCTGTGTCGATGTAGGTACGAGCGTGGCTACGTTTCTGCAAACCACAGTAGCGGTCGGTGGGCGGTGAATGTTTGGGTAGCCATGAGCAAAGAGGCATTCGGCCCCCTAGTTCGGCTGCCCCCATCGCTCACAGCTGGAGCCTACTGTGAAGTTCTGGATGCCCATATGCTTTCATGCGTGTTGGATGGACCATTTGAAGACGGGTGTTTTTACTTTCAGAATGACGTCAGCCTTCTAACACCGCCAGAGTGGTGCGAGACCTCCTTGAAGAACGTCCTGTGCGCCTGCTTGAGTGGCTCCTGATAGGCGCAGACTTGAAGGTGATTGAAAATGTGCGGGGCGCGATGAAGGACAGCATGGCCAACATGAATCTTGGAGCGGTCAATACCGACGAGCTATAGCAGGCCATAGCCGGAGAGTAGAAGCGCCTTGGTGAAAAAAAGAAGGATTTTATAGACGCGCTCTACGAGTCCCTCCTGCGCCGGCTAGAGGCGGCAATCCGCGTCGAAGGGGCATTCACGGGCTACTGAAAGCCATCATGACTAATGCCAGCCGCGTTCGAGGCAACTCGGAGTTCATTTTTTTGTTCTTTCTTTCTCTTTTTTTATGGTCAGGGGGATAATAAACCCAGCGTGATTTCTGCTCTGTATCTGCACAGTGCTCTCTGTACTATTTTTCCCGCATGTAACTCTCAAGTACTACTCTTGGTGAACATTGTCTCCTCATACGAAAAAATGCAGACGCGCGATGAAATCTAAGAAAACTCGCACATGGAGAACAGCGAAGCGATTAGATACTGCAAGTGATCAGTCCTCAAATATCTGCTAACCTCAACGCTACTCTTGAGCCTTGAGCAGAAGCTTATATAGCGCTGAATGCATGAAATTACATCCCGTGCGAAGTGCGAAGTGCGCCACCTAAATTGATGTTTAATGTAATTTTATTGCCGCTAGCCCTTTTACTCCCGCTAATGGATCCGTCACGTCTCGCTCAAAATGTTCCTTTTAGCAACGATATAAAGGGAGTTTCGCAATGTTTCTCAAATCGCAAGAAATGAGATTTCGCACACCCGGCTAACGAGTGCTGTGGCCAGCAGTCAGATGGTAACCGATCCGCAGAGCTCGCACAGAATGACAGAAAGCTTGGCTGTATCACTGAATAGATTCTCACACTGTTTCCAACACGCCGCAAGCAATCCATCGGCGATATCATCGTGACGTCACTGCACCGTCCAGCCCACCTATCATTCCGCTAAAAGACCCCTAGCGATAGCCTTTAGGAGCAGCGAGCGCTAATCTAGGTTCACTAGGGACCTACGCTTGATCAATAGGGAACCGGCGCATGCGCAAGACGTGGCTCTAATCTCCCGCCGGCGCCCGACCGCCTTCGCGGCCTTCCGAATTATTCTGTAAGCATCTGTACAACGCGAATTCTGTAGTACTTTTTGGAAGGCACGCGGGCACCAGCGATTACGCTGCGACCCACTGATTAAATTTTTGACGATCGTTGACTTTCATCGCCGCTATTGTTGTGCCTGAGTGTTACTTGTTTCGCTGGCCACAAGTTAACCCAATTAAGAGCTAGTTGCGTGATTCACAGTTGTCTCTACTGCGTTCTTCACCGTCACTACAGCGTGACACTATTGTCATGACTTCAGAAACATCATCCCATTGCCATCGTGTCGTCACCGTCATAAAGCCTTCGCCCTTTTAATCGATGTCAGTTAACTCTCGTTAATCTATCGTAATGATGCTCTAGTTAGCCAATCGTGATCGTGCCGCCGCTGTGATGTTACTGTCGTCATTGCATCGTCGTCAGACACTCGCTAATTCATCCATTGTCCTATATGCCCTCCTCGTGCTATCGTTGTCAGGTCATCGTCATCATTTCAGCTTCGTGATAAGGTTTTTGTCACACCGCCGTCCTCTGGCCGTCGTCGTCGTCCCATTCTCCAATTGTCGTCCTTGTCATGTCGTCGCTATACTAACGTCCTCCTTTAGCAATCGTCACCTCATTGTGGTCACGCTGTCGTCTACTACCAGCTTTGTCATTCCATGGTCATAATTCCTCCTTCGTCATTCCATTGAAGTCACTGCGTAGGCGTCACACAGTCGCCCTCGTGCTGTCATGCTCATAGGCCACCTTGGCAAGCGAGTGCTATGGCAAACTCGGTTTATACTAAAGTACGTCGCATGTGGGCGATGCAGCGGAAGCCTCAGAATGACCACTACAGATGTTAAAGAAACGTAACTTTAGAGATACGGTGCGTCCCCAGATTGTTCGTATGCTACCCGCAATTCAATCGACAGTAATCGGGAGATGAGTTCTGCGGATTTTTTTTTCTTATGCTCGCGAGAGCGACGCTTCAAAGGCTGGATTGCGACAACCGCAGCACGCCAAACCATTGAAATTCCCACTAAATATGTGGCAAGATGGCAGTGTTATTTAAATGCTCTTCTAAATCCATTTTTTAAATGACAGCAAAGGTAGTCGAAAACTGCCTTTGCTCTCAAGGCAAACTAAAATATACTTCTCGCTAAATTTATTCATTTCTTCAGTACCGCCACATGCAGGTGACGAATGTACTCGCAAGCAAGGAAAAGGCGATGGACGCACTTTCTGGGCCTTTTAAAGTGCGTCCTTTCTAAAAACAACTGCGTTGATTTTACAGAACCGAAGATGCTGACACTAAGCACCAGTATTCCCCCAAACATCAGTTTCAACGGCATGGAAAGAAAGTCTTGGCGTTGCGGCGCATTTCTCCGTAACGCAAACGCTGTGTCAACATATTCGCGCTCCGTTGAAAAGTTATTGCGGGTAACAGCAGCAACCAAAGGAATTCCGCGCACCGTAACTTTGGCGGCGCGCTCAAGGCACATTTCGCAGCTTGCGCCATCGATATCACGCAGTTATGCGCATTTTTTGGCTCGCTTTCGAAAAAAAAAATACGAGAGCTGCACTATAACGAAGAATGTCGCCATGACGCGTGTGAACGTGTGCGTACAAAGGCGAGTTTCAACAGCTGAACTAAAAATACGGCATGCAAAGGCAGACAGACCAAGGCGCCGCTGATGATCAACACGAACAAAACACGCGAATCAAGCCGGTGAATCTAGAGCAGGTGGAACTAGAAACTATAACTAGAAGGAACTAGAAGGAACTAGAAAGGAACGTCGGAATAGTATAGGACTGAACTAGTGGGCTTATGGCTGAGCCGAGTTTGAATAGCTGAAGCGAAAACACGGGACAAAGGGAGAATTACGGGGATGTCGATGCATGCGCTCATGTGCATGCGTGCGCCTTTGTGTGTGTTCGTGCGTGTGGGGCGGGCGGGCTTTGCGGTTTTATTGCATTTTTACATCCTCAAGACACATTAGGACTTTAAGACTTACAAGCAGTTCCAGAGTCGCAAGAAGCTGTCTCATCCGTCCATCCATGCTGCACGCTCAGTTTGTGTGCGCAAAAGAGCTGGCACGTCTCAAAGGGGCAAACGTATAGAGAGACCCCCCGCCCCCGTCCTCCCGATCCACAGCACTGTTCAGGAAAGCTCCGGAAGAGCGACGCCACTTGCTTGAGCGGCACCGACGGCCAGGACTCAGACGATAGACTTTCTACATAGGAACGGGTAAAGAAGTACAACAACTGGGACCACGCCCTGAATCTCAATAATGCGATAATTTACTTCAGTGAACTCGGTGGGTACGCAACCACGAGACTCTCCTAACCAAGGTATCTGCCTACAGAACAGACTTCGTCGAAGTGTTCAGCCGTCACGGTGTTCGCAGGTTGCGTGTTCAGCAGCGCTTGAGCAATGGAGCTCAGAGATGTGGCGAAAACCACGCATCCTATTTCAAAAATGTGGTTGACCTTTAAAATGAAATGAAAATTTCCGATGAAACTAATAAACATGGGTGGTTTAGGAGCATATTATATTGAGCTAGCTAGAGAGAGAGAGAGTGCGTGTGCATGTGCGTGTGTTATTCCCTTGCGCCCCATCTTCGAATCGCTATAGCAAGGACAAAATGCCGTAACGCAGAGCTCACTCGACACCAAAACGTATTTCCAAACCGAGTGATCTAGGTATCTACACAATTTGTAGTCTTAATTCGCTGGTGCAAGAGTCGCCGACGTACTAAATGGTGGCTAGCTCCGACCTTGACCGGAGCTGCGTGTTCTCATCAATGCAACGTCTTCCCTACAAGCCCAGCGTTGCAGTTGCGTCGTTCCTGTCAGGCACGCAGATAAGTGCGTTAATCGCCCTAAGGGATCCCCTCGTGACGAAAAAGGAACAAATGACGATTGATCGCTGTTCGAAGGGTGACAAAAAAAAAACAGGCCTTGATGTTCGGACGTGACGTATACCCTGTGAAAACGAGGCAACCGATGACGGACGCTCTCGTACCCGCCCGACACGCCCCCTTCCCCACTTTCCAATCTGTACTCCTTTCACTAACAGCTGTCGCGTTCGATGCCTTGTTAGGGAAAAAGGACAAGCCTGGCACACGCTGGGATGCGTGCGCAAGCATCGACCGACGTTGTTGCCGCTAACAACGCAGCCTTCCCCCTCGGCCCCGTTTGTGCGCGCACTTGGGATCTAAGCAAAGACGACAAGCTGACGTGGGCATGGCATCGTCGTGCCATGCACGTCGCGCCCTCGTTGTCTCCGTCGTAACGTAGACAATTGATCGGCTGCTTATTTTCTTACATTGTTTTTTTCTTTCGTACTTGCGTCCCAGTCGCTTCGCGAAAAGCCAACTCAGCACGCCTTCTTTTCCATGGGTACTTAAGTACTGCCGTTCGGATTTTTTCTTTCTTTCGTCTTTTCTTTTTCTAAGTCGTCTGGAACGATCGGCGATTACCTTGCTCTTCTAGCGTATCTCGCGTACTCACTGAAGTGGGATTGAGACAAATGTCATGACGTTCCCGTCCGAACATTTTGTTCGCGGAAGTGGCTGCATAAGATGTTTTGTTCTCTGAGTGTACTCCCACGCGATGCCCGCGACAGAGCCTGATTCGCAAGGACGGTTCCGTTTTGGCTTTCGTGACAGCGACGTTGGTACGCCATTATGTTATGGAGTACGGAGGGTAAAACAAGAGGTTAAAGACAGAAAGGTTAACCAGGTTAACTGTCCGGTTGGCTCCCCTGCACGGGGGGGGGGGGGGGGGGGTAAGGGCAGAAAAGATGACAACCGGTGCTTGTATGATGCTCGCTATGAGAAAAGAATTACAAAACATAGAGGTGACAGCAATATTAGAAGAATCAACCTAAATACATAGTCTTTCTATTTTGCTGAGCCGTCAATGACGGGAAGCTTCAAAATGTTGGTAGTGCGGTCGAGAGGAGATGCTTGCAGAGCACGTGAGCGCATGCTATGCTAGAGTTCTGCGCTTCCCGTGATGATGATGCCAGATAGCTTTGTCAAGGATTCAGGTAACAGAGATATAGTAACCAGGGTTCGTATTAACTAAAAGCTTTTTCGCTAGATTTGTTCGTAAAAGCAAATTTCAGGTAATTCTGATAACCAGCATGTCATTAGCGAGGGGGGGGGGGCGATCAATGGAAAGAGCACATGCGAAATAAAAGCTTCGTCAATTCGCCCCACATTTTTCCCAAGGTGCAGCTATTAACACTGACTTGGGGTCCAAACTTCTGCTACCATTGTGCTGCATTTTCTCAAGATTCCAATTGCTTTGCCGGGCATTCAATGCAGTGTGCTCATCTGTTGATCAAGATTGTACCGATAATATTTCAGGGCGCTTGAAGTGTTACAAACCCTAGAACACCTTTCATGTCACTCAACAGTACCAGCGCGCGGCTGTATTTGTCGTGTGCAGCACCTCCGAATGCGGCGACACCCTCAGTGTCTTTTTCTCTATTAATCCCTTCGCGCTACGCAGGGTAGCAAAGCGAACGTGCGTCTGCCTGACTTCGCTCTATTTCTTTCCCTTCTCTCGTTCGTGATGCAAAACTTGATTCTTTTGGCTCGACTGGGCAACGAGCTTCTCACGGCAAAAAAAAAAAAAAATGCTTTGACAGTTCAGCAAAACCGGCTCCTTTTCCTGTGGTGTCAGACGAAATAGTCTGACAAAGAAATAAAGCAGAGCACCTTTTCAGAGCTTTTGCAATAGGCATTTAGAGTTCTGATATGCATTGATGATACTGAATACTTTCTTCGTGGAAGAGCAGGACTGTATTCAGGCGACTCTATCATTTTGCCGAGTAATTGAGACTGAGTCAGACGTACAGTCGCGGTCAAAAATACGCGGCCCACGGCTCCAGTCGGCGGAGCGGCCGCGAGCCGCACCGCGGCGCTCGCGTCGGCGCTGCGAGAGTTTGCGCTCTGACGACAGGTATCTCCCTACGTATCGTCCGTATCCGTTACGTATCCGCCCGTTACGTATCGTCCGTTACGTATCCGCCCGAGAGCGAGGGAGATACCTGTCGTCAGAGCGCAAACTCTCGCAGCGCCGACGCGAGCGCCGCGGTGCGGCTCGCGGCCGCTCCGCCGACTGGAGCCGTGGGCCGCGTATTTTTGACCGCGACTGTACCTTGTTTACTATACGACTTCGATCGCATCCAAAGCTTGCGTGGAAAAATGAAACACCAGCCTAAACGTTCTTATTTGGCAGTACATTTCCTCTTCTCGTATACCGCTGCCCCGTCAAATTGAACTGAAGCTCGTCTTCCAGTTTCAAGACCACCGTCGCCGTGGCTCAAATCGGCCACTTCACCCGATAAACACTGACAAACTGGAAACATGGCACTCTGCAGAGGGTCCACGCTCTTCTTGCGAAAGCCGTGCACCGTGATTTACGCAATGCGCGCACACCGGTTCGACTTCGCCACCTCGGTTTGCGGCGCACAGGATGGACATTGACGGATGGGTTGCGCAGACTGGTGGAGTTTACGACCATCCGCTTTGAAATACGGCGGCGGCTAACGCGACCACCGGAGTCAACCAGTCAGCCAGTGCTTTGTCATCGTTATCAAGCAGTGCACCGCACGTTCAATACAGCGCGTACGGAAACCACGGTTCTTATCTTTCACAATATGAACGCGGCTCTGAAACTGACACCCGTATCATATTTTTCTTACGTACGTCCAATACTTAGCGAGCGCATACATCAAGAAATGTGGCATATGCAAAAACAGTGCAAGCGATACTGTTGTACAGGCAAGTAAATGATGGGCCACAGGAGAGCGTGGCAGCTAGAATGCCAGCCAGCCAGCGACGTCCGGAGGCAGGCGCCTGGTGGCGAGACTGGTGCTCGCGTCCTGATTAGGCCTAGGGCGCAATGCCTGGCCAGTTTCGCCTCCCGGCGAGTGATGACGCTGCAGTCGTAAATTGTGCTGCGCACTCACCACCAGGAGTGCTGCTTTCGTTAAAGGAAAAGCGCTGCTTTAGTGCTTTTATATCGTTTAGAATGTGGAGCCGCACACAGCTGCCTGTCGCGAGCAGAAACAAGCATAGTCCTTAAAATATTTAGTCTTGGCTGCTCTCTCCCCGCATGCTGCATCACGCCTAACTTTTTCGTCGTCGCTTCAATCACAAGCGTGGTAAGCGTCATTTACTTTGTACTTTCAACGCTTCGTGAGACTATGTGCAAAAAAAAAAAGAAGAAAGGCTGCGCCTGCTTCAAACGCGACGGAATACAGAGGAGATGTAAAGGTAAAATTGCAAACAGTCTGTTCGTCTGAAGCTTCACTTCTTGCAGGCTGTGGGGTACCATTTTTATTCCTTGAGTTCAGCTACTCTGCTGCAGCATTTAAAATAAGTTACACCGAGCATCAACAATAATTTTTTTGCATGCTAAGGGCACGGACAATATTTAGGAAGAAAATTTATCTGCTACGATTATACAAAAAGAAGGCTAAAATGTATCGCAAACACAGGCATCGCAACGAAAGATTGCAAGCGTCGCGCGGGAAAAGCGCGATCGACCTACAAAAAAAAAAAAAAAAAGACCGCAGATAAAGCGCCCGCAGATCATGGCTCCGAAATAATTTGTGGCTGCTGCCATAGAAATGGGAGAAGGGATGGATATATTTATTTCATTTCTTGTTACCTTCCAATAACAACATACTAGATGGTGCCTACATTTCATGAAAGAATATATGTGTTCCGTATGGTGCATGAAAACAAAAGGGAATTTTGTGTATTGAATGCCCTCTCAATGAGTATCTAAATAAACATTGACATCAAACGCTAGCATAGCTGGTCATTGTTATCGCAACTACGCAAAGAGCCCACGTAAATAATTTATCAAGCACAACGGCTGCGATATTTCTGACGTTTGCAGTAAATACATTTATTTATACCATACTTTTTCCATGAGAACGTAACATTGTATTTGTGATGCCATCATTCACCTTGCTGCTGCATGTGTACATGCTTGCTACGATTGATACTTGCTAAGAGCATTCGATGAACGTGTAGGTAGGAAAACGCATCATCATCAGCCTACTTTTCTGTTCACTGCAGGACGAAGGCCTCTTCCGCCGATCTCCAATTAACTTTCTCTTTCGCTAGCTGATTTCTAACCTGCACCTGAAAATTTCTTAATTTCATCACCCCACCTAGTTTTATGCCGTCCTCGACTGCGCTTACCTGCCCTTGGCACCCATCTTATAACTCTAATGGTCCGCCGCTTATTTACCATACGCATTACGTGGCCTTTCCAGTTCTATTTTTTTCCCACCTAATATCAACTAGAATATCGACTATCCCCGTTTGCTCTGATGCACACCGTTCTCTTCCTTTCTCCTAACGTTACGCCTAAAATATTTCGTTCAATCGCTCTTTCCGCTGTCCAAAAGTACAAATCGAAGTTAAATAAAATTACTTATCAGCCAACAACCACGATGTGCAGCTACGGTGAGCTGCACAGGTCGAAGAACGTTCAAATTGCAATCTTCATGTTGCCACCTCATCAAATAACTGCGTCAGTGTGCACGGAATGCGAAACTGGAAGTGAACCCGAAAGTAGGCCCCACGGCTTTCGTGATTCCCGCTTTTCGACTTCGTCGTATGCGGACAACAATCAAACCGAACAGACGTGGTCAGAAGAGCAGTAGGGCACTCGGTGACAACATTCTGCGGCAGTGAAGGGATAGCTGCGGAGGCAAAGCACGCACAAGTAATAGCGCTGGAGAAAATAGTCCCGCATTCACGCGTTAGTTCAAGCTGAGAGAGCTGATTTTTGTTTAAGCTGATTTTTTTTCCCTCCGTGTTAGAGAATATTTCAAACCGCCGCACGTGGAAGCACCGCTGATTCCCTTTCTATTGCATGAAACCAAGAGCGCTGCCAAGCTGTGCCAGACTGCTCGGCGCAGTAGCATACTTGCACAAGGTCCGTCCTTCGTAGCTCTACCTTCATTGCTGAAAAAAAATGTCGGCGAGTATAACCCGTTTTATCGAGCGCGCCGCCATTTTGCGATCACAGTGCCGTCTGTCATCCGGCGCCATTCTAGGATGTGGGAGCGCGCTGTTAGGGGCACAACAAATTTGCTGTTGACAACTAATTGCAAGTTTTCGTGCCTTCCTGAGAGGTCTCAGCAAGTTTTGCGATTGGGAAAATTCTGAATCGCTACACTGAGCGGCAGCGGGTCTGGAGACGCTGCCACAGCTGCGCCCGCGATCGAAATAGGAGGCGAGTCAAATCTGAAAATTGTCGATACGTAACATGCCTGCAACAGGTCATTATTGCGTGGCTAGCCTTGAACTCTATTAGGCTATCGATCAGATTACAATAATCAGAGGTGGCTTCGTGTCCCACGGGTTGCGCCGCCACCAGCGTACATCCAAATGCAGGTGATTAGCGAAGTTCCGAGGAAACACGCTTTCCTATCTTTCGCGCTCGTAAAATTGTGCAGTACGATTTTCTAAGCACTGTTCAACCTGGCACAGGGGCATAAAGCTTTACAAAATAAAGAATGGTACAATAAGTCGGCCGGAAGGGCCGGTAACATGGAGTGTTTGATAAGATAACCTGGGGAGAGTAGCCTCAATTATGCCGCGGTCAACCAGACGCGCGCGACGCGTTGAAGAATGTGCGCGCTCTTATAGGTCTCGCGCGATAGTTATAATATTCTGTGCGACAACAATTTTATTTTCTGAAGTAATACAGCGCGCGATGCGCGGCGTCGGCCAGATAGCTTGTCGGCGAAATTCGAATGCATGGGAGAGCCCATGTTAAAATGAAACTATGGGCTTTTACGTGCCAAAACCACTTTCTGATTATGAGGCATAGTGGGGGACTCCAGAAATGTCGACCACCTGGGGTTCTTTAACGTTCACCTAAATCTAAGTACACGGGTGTTTTCGCATTTCGCCCCCATCCAAATGCGGCCGCCGCGGCCGAGATTCAATCCCGCGACCTCGTGCTCAGCAGCCCAACACCATAGCCACTGAGCAACCACGGCGGGGGCGAGCCCATGTTAACTAGCGGCGGCCGGCACGCGGTGGGCATGGCTTCGGTTACAAGACGAACATGAATACACCTTCTTTTTCTTAGTCGCCACGTTCTGTTTTGATAATGCTACCCGGTCAACTTCCATCAGAACGTTGCTTGCCAAGCGTCATAATCTTAGACCACATTTGCAGAGAATGACTTTAACGAGAGTGCACGAAGAAATAGTTTACTTCTTGCATTGGCACTAGTTCACCGACTCGAATACGCACCTATCGTTCATGCCCTAGTTTGATTGTGGATGCCGAGTTCGATCGCTGTGTCCTCACTGGAAGCAAAATCTTCCGATCATACGTGCGACGAAGCTGATGGCGTCAAGTACTTTCTGTTTATGCTGTCAAACCGAATCCGACGCTTGTCTGCAACAACAGCGGTTGAGTCCACGAAGTCGCAGCGGCCGAAGTTGCACTTAACATTCGCTTCCGAAAGCCTTTCTTTTTTCTTTTTTTTTTTTTTTTTTTTTGCAGCGGAACATAGCAAAGTGGTGGCCCGTTGACCTTGAGTCATCTGACATCTCCGCAATCACACACGGAACACGTTAAAATCCCGCCAATCCGCTATGACCCCGCTACTGTTCCAGGCTGCCGCTGGGGGAAACGACGATTTGCACATACCTGGGCGAGGAGGAGAGCGGCGCGGCGCGCTGGTTCGAGGCTAGGTTCGTCCTCGCCGATAAAAACGATCTATAGCACAGTTCCAAACGCCTCCTTTATAGCTCTATGAGAATCTCCGTTCTTAAGCTAATTGTTCTGTGTCCTAACTCTCAAGGATGGCAGGTGTTGTGTTTGCGGAAGCTACTTCTCGAGCCTCGGAAATTGCCCATAGGCGCACTTCTGCACGCCGCATCAGCAGCGCTTGCTTTAAACAGACGAGGACTAATAAACAGGTGTTACCACTTTTCACGACGCACTCGTTGCTTGCAATGGTCAGCCATAATTTGTGCCCGCCCGGCATTAGGATAGTTCGCGAGAGGTACAATCAATTCAGTGGAGCGCTCCGCATTACGGTTCATTCGCTCGTTTAAGGAAACGGGAAAGGGAAAGGGGGCGGATCATCTGTCGCGCACCCCACAACCGTCTCTCTCAACGCTGTCACTCGAACTAGTATTTAGCGGAGAAATAAAGCTGTCTGCAATCTACCTCCTGAGGTGGGCCCCACTCAAGTACTGATTAAGAACGTTGCTGCTCAACTTTGGCAATCCAAAAAGAACTGGCGCAGTCGGCGCGTCATGGCAGTTTGCTGATGATATTGTCTTGTTCAGCAAGTGAGCCACAGCGATTGATCGAAAACATGAGCCATCGCAATATCAATGCAATTTGCTTGAAATTTATGCGTAGTGCTGGGGTTAAGTAGCCCTGCGATAGAACGGGGTTCGTGATTGGCAGTTGCCCTCCTGAAGTTAACGCTGCTTTTGTCGAAGCCGTGTACTCGCAGACAGCGATAACCCACTATGGTGGCGTAGTGCCTTTGGCGTTGCGCTGCTAAGCCCGAGGGCGCGGGATCGAATCCCGACCAAAGCGGCAGCATTTCGACGGGGGCGAAATGCAAAAACGCCGTGTACCGTGCGATCGGGTGCCCGTTAAAGAACCCGTGGCGGCCAAAATCAATCCGCGGTCCTTCACTACGGCTTGCCTCATTATCATATCATGGTTTTCGCACGTAAATCTCTAAAATTTATTCTTTTTTTTATTGGCAAACAAGAATCAACCGTTTGATGAACAAAGATATCATACGAAGAAACTTTCTATAGATCCGTGTAGTGCAGAACAACATCCTTCAGAAATTTGTTGTCACAACAGGTCCACAAGCCAATGGAAAGAAACTACACAATCTAACACAAAGTCCGGCTACTTATTATGCACTGCTTCGTCATCTGTGTAGTGTAGACGCTTCATCAGCGTGGGTGGTGCCTAGTGCGCTTCGCCGTGTAACTCGAGCTCAGTAAAAGCTCTCCCCTGACTGCTACGTCACAAAAGTTACACAAAGCCGCCTGCAGCAAACAACTATGGACGTTTCTTTTTTGTCAAACACTGCCAAGCGAGGTTCTTTTTTTTTCTCTCTCTCTCTTTTTCAACCTAGAAACTTTGCGCATGTCTCACTGGAGACAAGCTAATACTTTAATGTCCCTCGGCCAACAGTAACCTAGATATTGCTAAAGTTATTAAACCCTCTGGCGAATGGTATTCCACGTACATCGAAAAGCTCGCGTTGGCATTGTTTCTCCAAATGCACAATTCCTCATGGGCTACTTTATTCTTCAATATAGGTATAACTTGATGAAGCAAGCCGCATTCGAGCTGCAATCTGCAATGGAGCCAAATTTGACTTGCAAATTATGCTCGCAATAAACTCTTGTCGCGCCGTTTCTACTCGACAGGTTATCAAAGTATGCAATAACGTTCAACTTGAAAAAAATTAAACGTATTCAGAAACTCGCATTCAAATTGGCTAATGCTGTGATATTGAAGCTGTCTTCTTTTCCTTTTTGTGAACAAAGGCCTTTGATAACATCCGTCACGAGTTCGTCCTCGACGCCATCTCCAAGCTCGACCTGGGCTCGTCCTTCCATGCCTTCGTCAGATCTTTCTTGAGCGACCGATGCGCCATCCTCAAGGCTGGAGATTTGGAATCGGAGAAAATGGAGCTGAGCAGAAGAGGCACCCCCCAGGGGTCAGTCATCTCACCACTCCTCTTCAACATCGCAATGGTCGACCTCTCAAGGTATCTAGGCCAGGTCCAGGGCATCGGTCACACGATCTACGCGGACGACATCACTGTCTGGTGCGCGGGTGGCAGTGACGGACAAGTCGAAGCCGCTCTCCAGGAAGCTGTCGACACTACAGAGCGCTTTCTAACCGGCACGGGACTCCGGTGCTCCCCAAAGAAATCGGAGCTCCTTCTCTACAGCCCAAGTAGAAAGGGCCGCAAGCCACAGAACTGGAAACCCCCCACTGAAATTGACATTAAACTCTACACCAATTGCGGAGATCCCATTCCCAAAGTCGCGTCCATTCGAATCTTGGGAATGACACTCGAAGGGGCGGGCACGAATAGCATCACCATTCACAAACTAGCTAAAAAGACGGATAGCGTCATCGGTGTAATCAGGCGGGTAGCTAACAGAAGGAGAGGCCTGAGCGAAGAGAATCTGTTAAGGCTAGTACACGCTTTCTTGCTGTGCCATTTTACGTACGTAGCGGCCATGCACGTCTGGAAGAGGGCCGAGCGAGACAAGCTAAATGCCATGATAAGGAGGGGGATCAAGAGCGCGCTCGGGCTACCAAACTGCACACGCACCGACCGACTCCTGGAGTTGGGTATTCATAATACCCTGGAAGAGATTGCAGAAGCACAAGAAAGGGCACAGATTCTCAGGCTCTCCGGCACCAGGGCGGGCAGACGACTCCTAACTGAGATGGGCGTCCCCCCGGCCACTGTCGAAAACGCCTACCAGAGCCTTCCAAAAGAGCAGAAAGATAGCATCATCATATCGCCCGCCCCGCGCAATATGCATCCCCAGCGCAACGTACAAAGAAGGAAGGCCAGAGCGGTGGCGCTCCTACGCCGCGCAACAGAACTCCCTGGCGGCTGCTGCTTCGTTGACGCGGCCCAGTATGGCAACAGCAACAATTTCGCGGTAGTGTCAATCAACCACAGGGGTTCGACCGTTAACGCCGCTTCGGTACGAAGCACGTCGTCGCATGCGGCCGAGCAAGTGGCCATTGCCTTGGCCCTCCTGGACGACGGACATGCCAATATCTTTAGCGACTCCAGGGCAGCCATCCGCGCCTTCAGCGTTGGCGCCGTGTGTAAGGAAGCCTTTCGCATCCTCGACGGCAAAAGCATCGCCACCCACACTCTCACGTGGTTCCCCGCTCACATGGGATCCATCATGGGAGGCCCCACAAACCTCAACGAGCTGGCCCACTCCAAGGCGCGAGGTCTCGCTTTCCGCGACCATGGAGAACTCCAACGCCGGCCCGCAGTGGTGGAGAACAGAGATCAACCGACCACATACAACGAAATTGCGCAGCACTTTTATCTCGGCAGGAGAGACTTTCCCCTTCCACACAAGAAGTTAAACAGAGCGCAGGCATTGACCCTCAGATTATTGCAAACAGGCTCATATCCCAACCCGGCTTTATTTCACAAAATTTATCCCGACACCTATGCCACTAGTTCTTGCAGGCACTGCAATGACATCGCTAGCCTAGACCATATGCTCTGGCGTTGCCCCTCGTTACGAGGCACAGAACGAATCAATGAAGACAAGTGGCTCTCCGCTATCAAGAGCCCCGATGCCGGGGCGCAACTATGGGCTGTCCAGAGGGCCCACGATGCGGCGGTCGGGCAAGGCCTGACTGTCCCAACGTGGGAGCGGCCCGCAGCGCGCTGAGTCGCGTACCTCAGGACCTTATTAAAGTTCTGCATCCATCCATCCATTCAGATCACATTTTGCCTTGAGCCGTTTCTAGGTAGCCTTGCGTATAATTGAGCACTGTCGAGGTAATATTGGAGTATGATTACGCTGATTGAAAAGCGACTGGAATTTGTATATTGTCAAGCTTCTCACCAGGAATTGATCGATGCCACTGCCCATTTTTCCACCTTATCAGCTGCGCAGAATAAATGACCAAAAATAAATCAAGTGAAATAGCTGTGCTTGAAAGACGAAAATCGGGAATTTAGTTTCAGTATCCCAGCTGAGACAAGCGTCGACTATTTCACATAGTTTCGAGTTATTGTCAGCTACTTCACGAGCATCCGTGAGTATGTTGCACGAAGCGCGTTACTCGGACAACGATAATCAATCGGCAAAAAAATGATAAGCGAAGCAACCTGCTGTATGTGCTTATCATTTGAATTTTCCAAAAACGTGCACGGAGAACCGCGGTGCCTTTAATAGAAAATAAGTGACTATGCAAACCAAGAGAATACGTTTTACATGGAAACAGCAGTATTATCCTAAGTTTATAAAATTATTGATCCCAAAACTATGAAAGTTAATGTTCCAGACACCTAACGTATTCTGGACTCTCTCGCTGTAGTTTGCGTTTGAAAATTAAGCCTGCGCATCAGCTCAGAAAGTAATGAAGGCCATTAGGTCGTCAAAAGCCATTGCAGCGAAAAAGGGAATGGCCAGCTGAATGGGACAGGTACCGCCGGCTTCAATTCACGTGTGATGGCGGGAGGCTTTTCTTCCATTAGAACACGTCGGCACGTTCATTAGCACTGTTTCCTTCAAGCTTCAAACTCGCACGTGGACAAGGCCGCTCGCCGAGCTCTAATTGGCACTTTGGACGCTCGCATTCCCCAGCAAATGAGAGACGGCGCCCTGGGCGTCGACGCAGTCATCGATTACTGCGCTTGGCGTCCGCAACTGGGCAGCTTTCCTAAATTGTCCGGAGCGCAGATGTTTTCGGACTTTCGCGGAGGTGCCAAACGCGTTAACGTGCAGTGCTTTGGCTCCGAGCAGCCTGGCCTGGATCCCCATTCCCCAGGGGGGAATGGTGATCTTTTTCGGGGATCTGTTGGCGGCGCGTGCCTTCTCTCCGCAGTAAGGATCCTTCTAAACTATCCCTTGCAACTGTCAGCTCAATTTCGTGGCAGGGCCTACTGAAGGATATGCTACTAGTTGAGTGAACAAAAAGTATTTTTATCCGCCATCACTGTAAAAGGCAAAAGATGAGGAAGTGGCTGGTCTTGTGGCGCCTTGGCTACTAGAGGAAAGAGTTGACAGAAAAGGTGTGTGCTTCTCAGTGAAAATGCTAAGTGTGATATAAGATATTGCTGCCCTAAAGTTAGTGCCACCCCCCCCCCCTATCGGTGCCCGTACGCACACGCACGCTAGTGCGCTCATATATGATCACACACTCTTACGAAGACATACGTGCCCACACACTACTGACCTAAAACATTAAGTTATGAGAATGGCTTACTGTATGTTGGGCTCATCTGGTAATTTAAATGACCAGAATAAGATTTTCCAGTGCATATTTACACAAGACAACGTAAACTTAGACCTCGACGAAGACCGATTATAATCGACTTGCCGCTTTTCGTATGCATGCGCTTCGGCCTAGTTCGAAACCTTTCGTGGCGACAGATTTCCGTGTTCTATCTTGGTGGTGATAGCGGTGTATTTTCGCCATTGCGAGTTGCGAGTTGTATGCAATATAAGGACGGAATTCGGCCTCCTTGACGGGGACGTCTCTTGGGTGCAGTATTAGGAAAGGCACGAAGAAAAAGGGAAAGGCAGGGAACTTGAACATAACAGGAAATCCTGTTTGCTACCCTACACTAGGAGAGGGGGAGGGGGAGGTAGAGAGATAAGAAGAAAGTAGAGAGAGAGAGAGAGAGCACATACGCACGATCCCTACCGGTCACAGTTCCCGCAGAGCATCATAGCGCAGGATGCCGTGCACTACATTGAGCACGAATGAAGTTCAACGTCCTTTGTGCAGGTTTGTTGTCCTTGAGAATTGTAGAAGTGCCTTATTCGCACTTAGCGGCGATGGCTTCGAGTCCTGCTTGCACGCGACATCACGTTCTTCCCGTGGAATCGTCTTCGAGTCCACCAGCTGCACCACCTGGACTCCTCGCTTCGCTTTCCCTTCCCATGTGTACTTTCCCGACGCGAAGCTACTCTGCTTTTTCGGCTATGGCTAGGAGTGGCCTTTACGAAGCCTCTTGCTTTTCGGCACTGGAATGACTGACAAGGCTACGTGTGATGACTACGATCGCCCTGAGAGCTTTCACGTGTTTAGTGACTATGCTCGCCACGGTGTAGCAAAGTGATAGCTGACGACTGCGCTAGCCAAACTGATCAAAGACCGCTGTCAAAGGAAAAAAAAACACTTTGGGATACAAACTTCACAATATTAAAATAATACACTACAAGACGAACCAAACCAGACTATAAAAAGAATGTTACATGTTCGACGGAAATGAAGCCCGGCGGATTAGGCTGCTCAATGACAGTTCACAAGCGCGAGGACGTAATAGCGAGAAGAAATCCGCAAACAATCGAAATGTCGGAAACATAGCCTAATTACTCACGTGTCAGTCTAGCGTGACATCGTGTCCCACGCACCGTGTCCTCTTCACCAACGGCTGCACGTTATCAGTTATTCGGCAAGAATTTCACTCACTTTTGTTTGTCTTTTCTTCGGCACATATCGACGTGCTCGGAGATAGACGGAATTTCCTTCCGGAAAATCGACGAAGTATAGGAGAATGTTTACTCTTCCAGACGACCTCCTTCTGCGGCAACCAAACACTATGCGCATAAGTTAACCCGACGCATTCCTCACACACATACAAAGCCTGGCGTAATATTGTGTTTGCGTAATACATGCGTTCCTGTTTACGTCTTCCGTTCACTTTCGCGGATCGGAAATGAAAACAAACTCTGTTTGCTTTGGTTTGCGGCATTCGTGGTGAACGCGCGATGGCAGGTTTATGCTGTGGCACTCTGCGGGCAGGGGCCAAGTGTTCAAACGAAACCAGGCCAGCGCTGCGCGAAGCCAACAGACTGAGTATTGTTGACCGTTATCTTGAACAACTCCTAGCATATTTTACTCTCAGCATACGTCATCAATTACCAATAGTTATCCGACAACTTCTAAAGTATAGGTTTAAACGCCAAGCTTCCGATTGAGAAGTTGTAAAGGGTATTAACGAACGCGTAAGGGCTTTTTTTTTTTAATGGGGATATTTTCATTTTTCGAGGCTCCCTTGATAGCGCGTGAAGTCTAAAAAGAAGGTACAGCCTGATTAGGCGGTTGCGCGCAGTTTAAAGAATAGTACCCTCTAACATTGGTTGAAAGAATGATTTTAACCTAGTGAGCCGGCGTACAAGCTCCGATCGACAGCTTAAAGAACCATGACTACGTGGTTCTTGTGTTTAGTAGCAACATGATCCAGTCGAAGACGAAATGTAATGTTACAGCGTAACCAACGCTTTTCTGCCGAATGAAGCAAATGTGGTGCACTTTCCCTAACGCAAAGATTATGAGTTTCGCCAAGATCGGCCCTTCCTGCGCAGCACGCCTGTTGAGGGATTCGAATCCGGGACCAACGTCTCGCCGGGGCACTCGCCTCTATCACTTGAGCTTGAGAGTACTTGACATAGTAAACAAGCAAGTAAGTAAGTAAGTAAGTAAGTAAGTAGGTGAGTGAGTGAGTGAGTGAGTGAGTGAGTGAGTGAGTGAGTGAGTGAGTGAGTGAGTGAGTGAGTGAGTGAGTGAGTGAGTGAGTGAGTGAGTGAGTGAGTGAGTGAGTGAGTGAGTGAGTGAGTGAGTGAGTGAGTGAGTGAGTGAGTGAGTGAGTGAGTGAGTGAGTGAGTGAGTGAGTGAGTGAGTGAGTGAGTGAGTAAAGTAAGGAAAGTAAGTAAAGTAAATAGGTAAGGAAGGAAGGAAGGAACTAAACAGGTTGCAGGCGCTAACGCTACGCTTATTACAGACACTTACCTATCCCTGCCCCACCACGTTACACATCATCTACCCGTACGTCTACCCCGATGATGCGTGCCCCTCGTGTGGGGTCACGGTGACACTCGCACACGTGCTCTGGAAGTGTAGAAACGCTCCGCCCGACTCTACCTCCGACAAGTGGGAGAAGACCCTACGAAGCCCGCTCCTACAAGACCAGCAATGGGCCGTCCAGCAGGCCCGTGGAGCGGCCGCCAGGTACTCCCTGTCGATCCCTGCGTGCGAGATGCCCACTGCGCGCTGACGTGCGTCCTGCAGGACATTTATTAAAGTTTGTCCAATCCAATCCTGAAGGGCAGATCACTTCCGTTTGACCGAAGAAGCTAGCAGAAGGAGAAACTGTGAACATAACGCATAACTTCACGTAACACCGCTTGCGAAGCAGTCAAGGTCGACTTCTGCAAGTCCCTTCAGTTCAATCACGCATTATGTAAGCGCTTGAGCCTTAGTGACAAAGAATTCTCTACAGTGCCTTAGCTTTTTCCATTGACTTGGTCAGTGGTCGTTGTTTCATCAGCGAGACAAACACGCCTAATGCTCTTGCATTACTAACATTGACAAGGTCAGAATATTCTTACTTTTCTCTATTATACTGAGCTCGCAATAATGAGCTCGCATTATTCCTTCCTTTCTTTATTTTGCCTATTTTGCAAGCAGTTGCATTGGGTAGCATGCAAAGCGATAAATCTTGAGTTCCACATGTGATACATACAACCAACATAACAAATATGCAAAAATGTGAGGCTCTGTGAACTCCAGATGCAGGGCGACAGGATGTGATGAGCTTGGTGAAGGCGATTAAGTCGGGCTTTGTTGAGCTTGTGTCTGTGTTGCTTCGAAAATTTGTTTATTTTTGCCTTAAAGGGACACTGAAGGTAAATATTAAGTAAGCTATAGTGATAGATTAGGCCTCGAGAATCTCTAAGGCGTCAATATCATCACGTACCGTGCCTTAATAATAGAGAAATTGAGGTAAATGCGAGACATAATTAGAGACTCCCCAGGGACATTCAAGTACTTGCCCGATAATGAAAGCACTCCTCAGTTAAATGCTGTCACTAGTACTGAACCACTTGTTACAGAAACTTTATTGTATTGCACTATAAGACGAAATAAAGTGCTGCTTCTCCAGTTCGAGTTTAAAATAAGAAAGAAGAACTCACTGAAATTACCCTTAAAAACGACGCGGTCGGTCGGAAGGTTTCATTTTCGCTCGACTCTGCGCCGCCCTCGCTTTCATGTAGTTTCGTTATCGCGTAGCACTGCGCTGGTTTCGTTGGCTCGCGAAACTCGCAAAAACTGCAAATAGTAGAGAATTCAACTTCCGTGTCGCGGGATGCCCGAATGGTCTACGCCACTTGGCCAAAGAGCAGCTGCAGCGGCGAATCCACCTCGGTCTTGGTTTGGCACCGCCGTCTGTCGGGCGCCGTTTTACTCACCTCCGGAAGCAAAGGGTGTTGATGACGTATGCAGCGTCACCACTCCCCCGGTTAGGTGGCGGGAGATCTGAATTTCGAGTAAGGTATTCTCACCCTGCAGATGTAATTTTCTCGTAAACTTAGTCTTTTCTTGACAAGCAAGAAGCGTTGCGAGGTTTCTGGAATGGTACTTAAACAGTCAACGTTAACTTAGTATTTGCCATTAGTGTCCCTTTAAACTTTGCTACCAAGACTTAATCGATCGCAAAATTCAACTGTAATGCCTACGTGTTTCGTATCGCATCCAAGGGAAACCCGGTTTACTTTATTTGTATCATGTGAGTGTTTCGTTCGAGTCGTGCTTTCTGACTGCGATGGTGTAACCGGCGAGCCTCATTTTTGCGTTTCGCCAATCAGCAGCTGTGGCGAACCATTTAAGTAAGCATGACGAGATAGATTTTGCATTGAATAACAGCATGGTCAGTATACTGAAGCCGTAAAGAGAGCAAAAGCCTATCACAAAGGGTGTCCCAACTATCCTGCACCAAGATTTAAAAATGCGCTAATACCATGTAGCTGGACAGAACCAAAATAATTATGCTTGCCGTCGCTTGCAGATAAATTATATTTGTGGGATAGCGCCCAATTACATAATTATTCCTAAATTATTAATCAACTTTTCAAATATTATCATTAGATGTGAAGTGTGAGTGACAACATTGTAGAGCAACATGAAACACTGCCTATACAGCTGTCTTTTGCTAAGTATGTACGTGCTACATAAAAGTGTTTTTCTGAGCCTGAAAGAAACTCGCGAATACACGCAAGGTGCCCCGAGCGACCAGTCGCACGGCAGTCTCGTATAAACGCTTTCTTGTGCCAACACTTTCGATGGATTCATGTCTGCATCTTGCCACGTCTTGTTGCCACGTCAATGCCACGTCTTGTTCGAATACACAGGAGACAAGCACACGAAACCGTAATACGAACACTGATGACATATTTCATGTTATTGAATCGCCAACCTTTCACCCCGACTAAGAACATACCTGGCCCATGGCGAGCAGCTGGATTGCAGAAAAACGCACTTCTCCCTTTAAAAGTTTGCACAAGAACTATACTAATCTTAAGGGTATGTTAAACATTGTTCTTGTACAGTAGGAAAAAAACCATTCTACTATATGCTGCAGATAATATTTGCATCCCGTAGGTAAGTATAAGCTGCATTTATTCACTAGTCAGCAAGTATGTTATGTAGACGTGCGCACTTATCTGCAGAAATAACCGCCTGTGCATATTCGCTAATTCTTTAAAACATTTATTTATTTATTTATTTATTTATTTATTTATTTATTTATTTATTTATTTATTTAGGGAATTGCATGTTTAGGAGACCTCTCCATGTTCGTATACCACTTTTTGTGGCTTCCTCGACTCAAGGGCAGAACTTTGTTCATGTTTATGCCACATTTTCCCTTCTGACATGTTCTGTCACGTCGTGCAAATATTGAAACATCCTTGAAACATCCTGCATATATAGCAGCATACCTTCCCATTTATCTACTTTTACCAAACAGCAAGAATACCCCGGACCACATAATAGAGATTTCTAGAACGTGCAATATACTGGCAAGCGCGGGCTTTTTGCCGGAAGAGTGGTGGGGGAGGCAGGTGAGCAGCAGAGTGATGGCGCCACCTGGTGGCCCGAAGCTGAAACAGGAGGTCACTGAGCCAAGGACATGCTACTTCGCTCCTGGTGTAAATTTTTGACAGCGGCGCAAACGTGTTCACGATTATGCCGTTGTCGATAATTTGTATACCAGTGCAATAAACTATGCTTGGTTACTGAAATATTAGCTCGGTATTTGCCTGCTTGAGCTCTGCGTTACCAGGTATGGTCACCACTCCAGCCGCTCTCTCGGTGACTATTTGTCATGGTCCACCTTTAAACGGGGTGCCAATAAATCATCATAATTGTCTCTTGTTTACGCCCCCGCTGATCCGGCAATCCACCCAAATATCTCGCAATTGCGGGACTACCAGAAACGCTGAAACCCTCAAATAACACGACGCGCTGTGCGTTGCGACATCTTACGTACGATTGTTTACCTTCCGCGAGCAATCACAGCGCTATTATCACCTACCCCACCGACGCGGCAAATGAAGCAAGTTTGGCGAACCCTCCCCGAAGGGGCAACTTGTCGTGCCCCTCGCTTCCGTAAATCAGCGAGCTTAACGGGAGGCTGCTGTCACGGGAAGTGGCACTAATCCTTGATGGAATAAGCTTACCGAGCAAACGGGGCAAGGAATCGAAGCGTCCTCCTTGTTATCTCCTGTTTACGTGGCCTTCGTTCACCGAGCCCGCGGCACCTCGCAGCATCGATAATAGAGGATGGCACGTTTAGAGAAAGAGCGTCATGTCCTGGAACGTCACTCGGGAACGTCACTGGGGGCCTTGCTTGGAGGCCGGCCAAACACCGCTGTTCAGCAGTGTCGAGTGTTTGCTTCACATGCGCAGTTTCTTTGTTTTTTGTTTTTTTTTCGTTTGAGATTTAGGATGCCTTTTCAGAGATTGGGCCCCTTAGAGGAAGTTGCTAGACAAAGGGTGGGGTAAAAAGGGGAGGATAAAACACAGGACGCAACACTTACACTTCCATCTGTTTTTGCGGCCTTTTAAACAGCGTGCACTCGTGAGAATTCTAACTGACCCACACGCACGTCACGTCGTGCTCCCAACGGTACATTGCCGCGAGGCCAAGTTCGATCGCCTGGGCCCAGTGGTGGTAAAAGTTCTTTTTTTTCGTTTTTTCTTCTTCATATGGCGAGGATGAGGCTGAGGAATCAATTTATGCTTCTTCAGTAATAATAATAATAATAGTTATTATTATTATTATTATTATTATTATTATTATTATTATTATTATTATTATTATTATTATTATTATTATTATTATTATTATTATTATTATTATTATTATTAAAAAGGACAGAAAGCTGTTTTAGGTAGTGCGCATGCCAATAAAAATTGCGGCGTGGGGTGCTTTAAGTTATTGTTTCGAATATGAAAACCGTAAATGCTTGCGCACTGTACGAACGCGAACACGTTAGAAAATGCGTTGGCATGTCTCCACGATAATAAAGAAAACACTTATGAGAAAGCCAGGGCAACGTGAGATTCGAGGTTATGTATGTTTGCCTTAATAGCTTAAGGAAGGCGAGGACACAGGAGCAAATGACAGGATATATGCTCTTGGTTACGTGAAGCATTTTGCATGTAAATTTAGCTATCAGCGTCGTTTGGGGCCTCAGCAATGTGCTACCCACATGGGCTAACATGTTTGTTTTGGGGTTTGCCATTACATGGTAGACGCGGGCGTGTCTGCGACGACGGCACACGACGAGACGCTATTATTGCGGAAACGGCAGTGAAATGACGATCGATTTATTGTGCCGAGGCGAAGCAATGTTGATAAGTTGCGCCCTTAACTATCGCTTTTATAAATAACTTGTTTCTATGCGGCATGACGCGCGCGCGAAGGACAGAAATATGCTTCACAAATGTTCACGCGTTCCATTCCTGTCTCTGGAGCATATAATTAAAGCTGGGGCGCGCGTGCGCGCTCGATCTCTTTAAATAAGATTGTTGCTAGGTGACCTGACGGCACCCGCGAATCGTTCAAAGCGCTGTAGTTGACGTTCGCCCCGCAAAGCTATACATGCGTCATATGCTCTTACTCATATGAGGTTCCATAGCCTGTGGAAAAACTTGTACGCGAGACCGAAATGTCGAAACATTAGTGCACACAAAAAAAGCAAGTTTCAGTCGGGACCTTATGCACCTGAAAGATATTTATGTGCTGTGCCCACAGAAACAGTTCGTGTGTATTGTGTGTACGTGTATGTCTGTATGTTGTTGTTCTTTCATTTTTTTATCCTTTCCTCTCTCACCTATCGCATCTCTTCGGCCCTCCCCTCCTACAGTGTAGCCAACCGGAGATATTCTCTGGTTAACCTCCCTGTCTTTCCTTTGCCTCTCTCTCTCTCTCTCTATAAGCAAGCTTTTTTGTCAGCAGGTGTGGTTCTCGCAGTTTAAATTTTAGGTTGCTTTAAATTCTGAGATTTCACGTGCCAAAAACTACGAGCTGAATGCAAAGCACGCCACACAGTGAGGGTCTCAGGAATCATTTTGACCACCAGGAGTTCTTTAACGTGCGCCTGAAACTAAGTACGCATGAGCGTTTTTGCATTTCGCCTGCCTCTGCCGACATTAAACCCGGGACCTCGAGCTCCGCGGCGCAGCGTCACAGCTGACGGAACTACCTCGGCGGGTCTGGTATTCACTCTTCATTATGTGTTTCGTGTCCCCTCCTTTCTTCGTTTTAGTACACTCAATGATTGCTTTTATGCGATGATCCTCCATTACTCGCAGATCCTGAAAAGGATGAACATTGCGCGATGTGATAACATTGCTTCTAGGATGTGATCAAAGCGTGCGCAGCTTAGGAAAAGGGACCAGCAGAGTCAAAGAGCGCTCTGTCACTCTGTCTGTCTCTTTTCCTAGATCTGTGCGCGCTCTAAACACATTAAGGATGCTGCACACGATACTTGTTAAGCATACATATTTTACTGATTGCAATAAATATCACGACAGAAAGAAGAGAAACAACACGCGTGTTCTAATAGATTGAGGCTTCATCTCTTGTTCTGTAGTACCGAGGTTGAATTTCAGCATTTTTTTTATTGATCAGAGATTCTGTTTGTTGATGGGATTGAGAAAATGAAATGAGTTTTCGCTGTACTGAGCATGGGGAGAAGATAAAACTAATTGAAGAGGCCGAATACGAAGCGAGTCAGGAATCTACTATAAAATGGTATGCCTAATATGAGGCACAGTAGTGAGAGAAAACCGTTTAAGGAGAATAAAGGCGGGAAGGGAGGAGAGGGTGAGGCCTCAGGCATATTCCTCGAAGTAGCTACTCTGTGGTGTAAGAAAAGGAAAGAAGGAAAAAAAAGAAGACCACCATGGATGACGTGTGACGACAGAGGGAAGAAAGAAAGCAGATAGCGAGCAAGTCTATGCGCTTATAAGCTATAGTTCAGCCCCGAACTTTCTTTATTGTTTTAAAGTCACACTTTTGCCTTAAGGTCGCAGTATTGATGGCGATAGCGAAGCATCAGGCAATTACTCCAAGTAAGCTCCGCAATTTTATCGACCATATAGATTGCTTTAAACGTTCGTCCACTAACTAAACAGCCAAATTTACAAGCATGGTTACACGCGCACTCAAATACCAACAGGTCTCATTCGATGACCGCAAGCACACGTTGGCACAACGCTGGTGTGGTGAAGAGCGCCGGCAGAGTGTAGTGAAAGCTTCGTCGTATTTCTGATCGCTTCAACGCATCACTGAAACTCTGATTCCGTGACCTCCTAAACTGTTTGCGCAGGAAGATAGAGCCCTTGGAGCCACCAGCCATCTCAGCTCGCCTTTAGGCTTTGGAACTGCCGTAGATTACCTCTAAGATAGGGCACTCTAGTTGACTGTACACTCAGTCACGCGGACAGTCATGCTAGATATTCTAGTCCACTCTAGCTATGTGCAGCGACGGCTGCACTAGAGCAACAGATGCTGAGCTTTCCTGGTGCGCGCTTCATCATGTACGTGACCTCCAATTTAGGGCGCTCGGGAAAACAGTTCGCATCAAGCCACCATCTTTCTCAGTTCATCCTCACACATGCTCCCTTTGCACTTGTAGCTTATGGTGTGCGAGCCACGAAACATAACGCTGAAGGCGACGGCGAAAATTCTCTTGCAGCGCTCACATAATTGCCATTGTGATGAAAATCAAGTAAAGCCTGCACGACCTAAACATCCATACGCAGTAACGTTAAAGGCTCAACATAACATCCTCTGACAGCAGTTCGCTGTCAGTCCTATTCTGCCGATCCGGCAGTCCTATTCTGCCGATCTTCGATGTACTGAGATCTTCCATGTACATAGCACATGTTTATAAGATTCATGCATATGGCACAGCTCAAAGCCTGGCGCGTTATACGCGCAATGGCGCATAAACGCCACTACCAACCTAAGCCTGCGAAGAAGACCGGCACTGCTGCGCTGAATTTTCGCCTAGAAGTTATCCTAATAGAGTCCGTAGTCTTCGGAGGTGACTGTGGTGATTTCCTTTATGAGCCCAGTGCTTTTCTTCCGCTTTGGAATTGTAAGAGGCGCAGACTGCCTCCAAACAAATCAAGGACATTGTCCATATTTCTAAAACGTACCGCGGACGTCCTGGCTCATTCGGTCAACTCTCCGACATTGGCTCGGGCGCTTGTTGGTGAATCGAACAGAAAGACGAAGGAAAAGCTCGCGACTAGTGCGTGTGAGAACTCGCTCCCCGATAAGCTGCTTACCCCACGCGCGGCTAATTCCAATCCACTAATCCGAAACAGCCGAGCCACAGGCACCAGTTCTAGCCTGCAATTCGTACCTAGCGAGGTGGAAAGCCATCGGTGACCGCCTTCGACTGTGTCCCGAATAATAAGCACCCGTCAAGATTTCGCTCAAAATTTACTTTCGTTACTGTGGCAATGCATTTTTTTTTCTTTTTTTCTTTCGCAGCGTGAGTGTATATGGCTAGGCTTCCATGCATTTTTCATGTTTGTGTGTCAGCAATAAAAAAAAAGGTGTGCAACAACGCAGTGCAACATCGGGCCGACCCGCGACGGCAGTGAAACAGGGGTCAAGCACTCCATTCCTAATAACAATAATAATTATAATAAATAGCAATAAATAAATGAAGATGCATTGTTTCAAGGCTATGGCTATAGTGGAATCGCTTGTGAAGAACACATTAACTCACGACCACGAGGCGTTGCCGTATACGCAAAGGACAAAATGCATGTACTACCGTACACACTTGACACGCAAGAGCACAATGTCACCGCCTGTTCGGATGTCTGGGCCGTACAAACTAATGAAGGAATTCTGTTATCCACTGTTTGTATACCTCCAGGCAAACCCAAGAGTGATATCGAGAAGTTCATGACCATGCACACTGCATGAGTTAGCCTTGACGACACTGCCCCTGTGATCACCGTTGGAGATTTTAATGTGGGTAGTTCAAAACGTGACAAGAAATGGTTGACTGAATTTGTGCTAGAAGAGCTAAGGTTGTACTGTCACACCAATTCAGGTCGCTCCGCTACTTAGCAAAGGTAGTGCATGCATTTTATTTTGGCCAAGAACCTGTCGAAGGTGGTAACAGAACCAAACGGTGCACGTCACAGTAATACCAAAGCTATCGCAACTACTATTACCAAATAATCAAAATTAATGCATGTACCCTTGTATAACACTCTGCGATGTGCTACAGCTTCGCAGGTCATCCACCTTCGCAGAGTAGAAGGGTCTGCTGAATTTTTTTTTCCTTATGCTGTTTCTGTTCACTGCTTATCAGCGGCAATCGTATATAGCAGTGCGACACGCCGCAGCTTTCCTCTACTTTATTTATTTATTTATTTATTTATTTATTTATTTATTTATTTATTTATTTATAGCCAGTCAAGATGAGCCCCATGACTACGGCGTTCTGCTTCTGAGCACGATATCCCGGATTCGACGCCGTTCCGCGGGGGCTGCATTTAGACAGAGAGCAAGGCAAAATGCTCGTATGTCCCGTTAGAGGACCCAGGTAGTTAGAATTTCCCCGGAGCCGCCAATAATGAAGCGTCCTTAGCATATCTGCGTTTATTCGAGAAACTGAACCCCATATTTGATGCATTGATTCACTTCATTGGTTGATTGGAGTTACGAGAGTGATACAGGAGACACGACAGCCGCCACACTAGAATACATTTCTATCAAATTTTACCGCCCATACAAAGCTGGGTGCGCCAACATTCCTGCGATTCACCCACATCGCGGAATGGGGCCTCCGCTTTTGGGAATTCAACCCGCGCACCCGAGCTTAAGCAGCGGAACGTCACGGTCAATGAGCCACCTACACAGGTGCACCATTAAGGCAAAAACAAATGCCACTATCGCCGAAGCTTACCGGCCAACATTGCGAGAAAAAGGGGTCATCCCTTCACGAATCCCCTTAATGTTGCGTAGGCCGCAGAATGTCACGGCTCTGCCAGCAGGTCTCAATGCTAACAGCAGGCTGACAAGCATCAAATCCTAGTCTTGCTGCGAGTCTTTGAGCTCCCATAGTATTCCTTATTTCTACACATTTGCGCAGCTCCTTGCATCAGGTCTCGAGCAAACGCTCGGCTGTTCCGCATATGAATTCACGCTGGAATCGGCCTTCTATGTCAATCCCGTAGAATCCTGCGACCCAGCAAGTAAACTTGGTGTAACGAAATATGTGTCGCGTTCTTGTGAGACACCGTGCAAACTTACCGCGCGAACTTTCTTTTTTGTACGACCAAGAGACGTCGTGCAAGCTCCACCATCTCCTCAAGGTGTTCCCGCGCCAAGTAATCAAAGTGGCAAAAAGCTTTGCTACGAACGAAGCGCATGCCTCGTATATAGCCTCCTTCGTGTGCTCACCCTTTGCCCCGCGTCGTATCTATATAAACACGAATAGCGAAACACGGCGCAAACACGGTCTCCAGGGCCTAACGCAATGGGCGTTCTTGCAAGACGCTCCTTTGCAGATTTTTCGCGTTTTTGTTGGGTGAAGGATGCGCAGAATCGCGGGTACCGTTTTTACAACCCTTGCGCGTCGTCTTGACGGTTCTGAGACCGTATACACAGGCGCAACGTTGCCATTAAACTAGCTTCTGGATGGTGTGTGCGTGTGCGGGGGTTATAACACTTTCGGGACGTGTTTTTCTTGGACCGCACAAGATCTCGGAAGTCTTAGGAAAACACGGCGCCAGCCTTACACTCCTGAAGACCTTTTCGATCCGCTAAAGCCAACATGAAGACACAACTTATGTTGGAGCTTTGCTGTAGTTTCATGTCAAGGACACCATCATTTATTTATGCTGTTTGTACTAGACGCTAAAACATCTTTGGTTGCTCCACCTTGAGTGAGTCATATGTCATGTGATGTGTTTTTTTCTCTGCGTAAAAGAGACGTTGGCCCAATAGGCAACGATTGGTGTTTGTTTCTTTCTTGTCTACAGGTGTGACTGCTAAAAAGAAAGAGCGTGTTACAAAACAAGAGAGAGAGAGAGAGACCTTGCTTAGAGCCAAGATAGTGCAACTGCTTGACATGCGTAGTAAGTAAGCACAAACACACACACACAGACGCACGCACACACGTACGCACACCTCAGAACAAAAAAGACGCCTGAAGAAAGACGACCTAGACGCTAGAGTCCGGATTAAAATCACACAACTGTTCAATGGCCGATTGTCCAAAGGCTGTACAATTGTTGCACAAAGGCCAATTGCCCCCGGAAGGGAAACACGCTAAAATTATCATGATCACCAAACCTAAAAAGAACCCCTCAATCGGCGCTCTGAGGCCCATTTCCCTCACTTTCTGCCTGGGCAAGCTGTACGAACGAATCAGGCACATACGCAGGATTTTTTTTCGGGGGGGGGGGGGCAACCCAAGGCAACTTTTCTATGCAAATGAAGGGAAGGGTACATTTAATAGTACAGATGTGAATAATGCCCACCATTTGCCATAAAGACGCGTAAAGCCGCAAAAGAGAATTAAAATAACGTGTATCTTACAAGTACGCTTGGGAGATACACCTCTTCTTTATTGGCAAACAAAGAACCACATCAAATGGACTCGCGCATGAAAGATGCGCCGGAAGAACCTTGCCAAGAACAAGTTAACAAGCGAAAGTGCCAAATAAAGATTTCTAGTAGCGTTTTTTTTAATTAGCTCTGGATGAATTATAGAGAAATCTATATTTGCGGAACAATCTCAGTTCTTTTGTATCCCTCGCTTACTGCTCTATTAAGTAGCAAAACCGACTTGTGTTGTTATTTGGGAAGTTGCGTAACGATGCGTGGTCACCAGTCCCGTACAACCGCGTAGAGCGCAAGACGCTGCGGTCCTAGACGTACTGCGCCCACCGCGCAAGGTTAGAACCCCGCCCCTCACTAGCACAGCAGGGAAGTGGCTACGTCAGGTGGCTCGAAGCTTCATTCAAAACACACGGAATCTCCACCTTTCGATGACGTTTCCTCTACTTCCTTCTTTAAATAAAAAGATGTTGATGCGTAAATATTTTCACAAGCAATTTTGGCTTTTCCTCCCAGTTTGGCTGTTGCCTTGGCTTTCTCGCTTAGTAGATCGCTTACTTTCGCATCTCCTTGCGACTCCTTGTTCCAGTTGCCAATTTTGCACGAAAAGTGCTGTACAATAAGGGAAAAACCAGATGAGGTAATGGGTCAGTCATATTGCTTATGGGTTGAACGGTTATTGCAGGGTCTGATGATGGACGCTGATTCGCAATATTTTATTTTCCACCTTATCTAACCCATATCGCACATATATGGTTCTGAGGATCTACCAGCGCCGCGGCGAGCCGTCACTCGATCAAGTAATGAAGCAAAAGGAAAAGTTAAACGCAACTGGCGTTTTCTCCGTCCACAACTCGTTCCACGAGCATACGGACCAGCCGACTATGAACCGAATCCTTTTCCTCGCCCCTGGATCAGTCTAAACAACGAAGGTTGAGCTAACGAAGCAACAGGGATGCGCGTGATCGTTGAAACGATGGTGGCATAAAAATTGTGTTGGGCATTATAAATAAAATAAAATATTATAATGAAAACAATAAACTAGGCCTTGCCTGCTGCAATAGAGGGTGACAAGTGAATTCATCTTGAGATAATCGCGCGGTCGCCGAATCGATGAGAAAACTGGCCTCCACACCCCAGGAGATGCCGATAACTACCGCCATCGAAAAGGAGTGAAAAAAATTGACAATCCTTCCACTCTGTGAAGATGGAATGGCAGCGAAAGATGGCGACAGTCAAAGCTCTCAAACGAAAAGCAAAGTGTTTCACCTCCGCTGCGGGTCGGCCTGAAGTTAGTGAAATATCGGGCAGACCAGCGGCGGACGTGAAGCAGGCGTAAGCACCCCCCGTACGTGGGCCGCTCCCGAAGATAGTGCAATGCCGGGCCGACCCGCGGTGGAGTTGAAGCAGGCGTTAAGAACTCGCTATACGCAGGCTGATCCCGAAGATATTGCAATACCGGACCCACCCGCCGCGGAGGTGAAGCAGGCGTTAAGCTCTCCCCATACGTGGACCGCTGCCGAAGATAGTGCAACACCGGGCCGACCCGCGGTGAACGTGAAGCAGGCGTTAAGCACTCCCCATACGTGGGCCCATCCCGAAGATTCCGAAAGGCGCGTTATAGGTTCCCGAGTCCACAGGGGTATGTGCCATTGATCTTGTACCCTTTTTGCACTATCACCAGTATGGGCCAACATGATGATTTTTCTGTTAACGGATGCCCAAAAACACTGCGGAAGTTAGTCATACACTGCTTTCGCTGCAAAACGCAGCAAAATGTTGACCGCCGAGTAAATTGATTTGTCGACGCTTTAGGGATGTGTGTCAGGAGCGGTGCCTTGAGCGCAAGGGGGGGGGGGGGGCTATGTGACTTAATTTTTTTGGGGGGGGAAGGGCCGGGCCCCCCTGCCCCCCCCCCCCCCCCCCTGGGTAAGTGCCTGGAACGAGTAGTAGAAATAAGACTGCAGCGGTACCTTGAAAAAATAAGTTCCTCCGTACGGGGCTATCCTGTCAAGGCGCATTCTTACTGATCAGTGGAGAAGTTATAGCTAACATCGCTCGCGGAGAGGAAAGTCTAGTGCTCACACTAGACCTCAAGGGAGCATTTGATAACGCTAAGCACAAAACGATATTGGAGGAATTCGAATTGACGGGATGCGGAGAACTTACGTGCGGGCTTTTCTCGCCAACTCCACCGCCACAATAGGCATCGGCCAAATCGCTTCCCAAAAAACTCAAGATACCCAGTAGAGAAACACACTAAGGGGCAATAATCTCACCTTTACTGTTCAATATAGCAATGTGTGGTCTGGCGCGACAGCTGCACCAAATCCCCGATTTGGGTTACACACTGTACGTGGACGACATAACGTTGTGGGCAGCAGGGGACCCTCTGAGACACAAAGAACAAGTACTACAACAAGCAGCCGAAGCAGCAGACAAATTCTCGAGCAGCAGTGGCTTCAAGTGTGCCTCCGAAAAATCGCAAGCCATTCGGCTACACTCGAGGGGCTACATATCCAACGGACCTGTCAACATCGTTGTGGAAGGACACGCGGTCCAAGCTGTTACGGTGATGCAAATGCTGGGTTTCTGGCTCCAAAGTAGCGGGAACGCATTCCACACCATCAAAACACTGAACAACAGCACAAATAACATTGCAGAGATGATCCGCCGCGTAACTTATCGGAAAGCGGGCATGCAAGAACACGACACGCTGAGGCTCGTTCAATCACTAGTGTTAAGCCGAGTCACGTACGGCGTGCCCTAACACTTCCTTAGTCATGAGGAGGAGAGGCAGGTCCACATCATAATAAGATCAGCATACAGAGCGGCCCTCGGACTACCCAAGGGGACGTCCACAGAGCTCCTGCTAGCCTTAGGAGTACACGACACATTCGAAGAGCTAAAACAAGGCACACTAATGTCTCAGAGGGAACGCTTGAGCTGCACTCACGCAGGACGGGCCCTGCTGACAAGGGTACGTATTTCCCCTCATCCACAATTTATCAGCGAACATGTATTGCCACTACTGACCTCAACACGAGCTCAAATAACAGTGACCCCCATACCCAAAAACATGCACCCGGAATACAATAAAGCAAGGCGAAAAGTACGCGCACATCATATTAGAACAATGTATGAAAATAATCCCACGTACAACACGATATATATCCACGCAGCCGCGTATCCGAATGTACACTCGAACACCACCGATGCCCAAAAGAACGTCAAGAGGTACGCAGTGGCAACCGTCGACACGAAAGCACAGCAACAATTTATGGCGTCTGTCAGAGCAAGCACTCCGGTGGCTGCCGAATTTTCACCCTGGCAATGGCCCTCGCTCATGCGGAACGCACGCAAAAGAGCGTTACCATAATAACAGATTCACAAAAAAAGCGTGTCGCCTGGTTCTCAGGGGCTACGTGACCAAAACATGTCACTCAATAATACCGACAAAATTCGCCCATCATCCCCGGATCGTATGGTGGCCAGGTCACACAGGCCTTGAGGGGAACGAACTGGCCGATTCGCTAGCCTGAGGTTTTATTAACCGGGCCGACTCGACTGGGAAGTTCCCAGCAAGCCACTGTAATAACCCCAATCCAACGAATGCCCGGGAGATTCTCGCTCACCAGCGTGCAACCAGAAAAAAAAATACCCTCCCCCCCACCCACAACTCAGTGGAGAGGAAGCCGCCAGCTGGCGCAAAATACAGACCGGGAGTATTGTCCCACCTTAAATTACAAAATGCCATGTTCCCCACTTGCTACAGGCCCAACTGCTCGTGGTGCGATGGCATACGAATACTACAACACATTACATGGGATTGTGAATCACACCCTTTTGATAAAACACACCACACAATGAAAAAAAAAATTAAATTATGGGGTTTTACGTGCCAAAACCACTTTGTGATTATGAGGCACGCCGTAGTGGAGGGTTCCGGAAATTTCGACCACCTGGGGTTCTTTAACGTGCACCTAAATCTAAGTATACGGGTATTTTCGCATTTACCACACAATGGAGCAATGGGAGGCAGAGCTAACCAGCTCAGACTTGGCGGGACAACGGTCCTTCATGAGACAGGTCAAGTGGGCGGCCGAGGCCAGTGGGGCCTTGGACTAAAGGGGTTTAAATCATTTGAGGCAATGAAAGTTTCTCTCTCTCATATTCCCCTGTACGTCTCATTTCCTTTGTAGTGTCTGTTGCACGTGGGATGAGCGCGTGTTTGCGCTTACTTTGTACGTTAAAAAGGGACAAGCTGTGCATTCTGGGCGGATGAAACGACCTCCACATTCTTAGCAGTCTCCTAGAAGCTCACAGCCATTTTAATAATCTTGTTATTTAGGTAACTGTTAGTGAATAATTAACTAAGATTTTTTATAATTGTCGGGGTGGCGATAGGTTTCTATAGCTCAGTTGAAGGACTCCCTTATCAATTTTAATTATGTGCGACGCGCTACCTTTTTCAAAAGATTTTTGTTTATTTTAAAGAAAGCCTTTAGATACCAGGTTTAGGAAAACAGGTTCGTATTTTCGGCAAGGGACCTTTCTTACACAAAGTAAACCAGAAGAGAAATGGTAAAGTAGCCAGAGTTACGAGATGGCTACCGTTTTTACCAAGGAAGGTTCAATCTTACTTAAGTAGTTACGCACATGCTGCTTGTTAACTTTTACGAATAATGTTGCCCTTTTCTTCATTGGATGTTGTGTGGTGGATGTGTATTGTGCTACTAGAGGCCAAGCGATAAGGTATCGTTCATGTCAGCTTTTTTTCTCCTTCGTCAAGATAATCATGCGTCAACAACCAAGCAAATAAAACTGGTGGATGACGTGGTGGGGTTATAAACAATTGCTTCCTCCTATTTTCTTTCACTGCTATATATAGCTATGTGCTATGAGAAAGGAAATTTGGTTACATACGCTTTTATATGCCTACCGGTATTTATATGCATAACGATATGCATATGCTGCATAATGGTAATACATACGTTGCATATCCTGGGCATGTGGCCTGTCATTCCAGGATCATTACGGCATTCACGAAATAGCATGCATCAATCATAGTGCTTCATCAACATGTTAGCTCAGTGGAGCCTAAATTATGGATTGGAACATCTGCCTTGATTACCAGTGGGTTTAAATAATGCAAATTCCCCGCCAGGGCAACTTAGTGAACCTCCTTCTAGTAACGACGAAGCTCATTAAGGTGCTTACTGGGTCGTCTTATTCTTAGCAACCCAGGAACTCTTCGGGCATAATGAAAGCGCATGTGTACAACGTACATTAGCAGGTAGTAATTACCTGCGTGTGCTCTCTTATAGTGTTTCATTTGACGAACGTCGGGCAAAGCTAACGCAGATGAAGGTACTTAGTTTGTACTGCCGACCGAGCGGATATTTACTGCACCGAAATTTTATCTGGTAACAGTAGTGCGTCATGACCTATGCTACACAAGTGGATTCGATTTCTGATCCACTGTGGCTCTTCTCGCATCGACTTGAGCTTAGCATTCCTCTTAGAAATTTGTTTTATGTGCCGACAAAAACAGACCCTCTTTCAGATCAATTCTATGCAGTGTCCCTCAAGTATTTAAGCTTACGCAACAGCCCTCGCCGGAAGGGCATGCCGCATTACCATTGCGCCGCTGATGTGGGACTTCTGGCATGGCATCGCGTTGCAGCGTTAACACAAATTTAGACTGCGAAATGTAGTCTAGATATTTTTTTTTCAATTTAAATCCCAGTTTTGTTTCGTTCAGAGGAGGAGGCGAGACAACAGAGCTTGACAAAGGTCCTAGACACCCGCAGATATGACAGCCCAGGCAGTACTTCAGCCCACGAAAAAAAAAAACTGAAGCTTACAGAAAATGGCCACGTAGGAATAAATACATAGACGCATAGTTATATACGAAAAACGGCGCATTTATAATACATAATAAGTAGTGGGTGGGTGAATATTCGAAACTTTCGAATAACCAGTCGAATAGTGTCCTATTGGATTCGGTGTTCGAATCGAATTGTCTCTATTTGTAAATGCGTATATTTTTGGTATATACATTTCGAATTTTTCAAAATGTCAACTACGCCCTATTAACCTTTTATTGACGATTGTTGCCTACAGTCAAGATACCAAAAAAAAATATTTTTTCTTGCCGAGTTTAAGCATTGAGTATGAAGTTTCTAGCTAAATGTCTTCGGCCAACACTGAATGACAGGCAGCAAGCATGGTTTGTTGGTTTAGAGCGGGAACACTTGACGAGGAAGTAGAAGTTTGGTACGACACTCACTGTCTTGTGCAAGCAAGGTCAGAGGAGACAGGCCGATGCAACATATGCAGCTGCAGTGGTGTCACTGCATGTGACGTAGAGCAAATGAAATGTT
This sequence comes from Dermacentor andersoni, assembly GCF_023375885.2. Taxonomy (NCBI): domain Eukaryota; kingdom Metazoa; phylum Arthropoda; class Arachnida; order Ixodida; family Ixodidae; genus Dermacentor; species Dermacentor andersoni. Next base: position 127,189,679 of record NC_092820.1, read on the forward strand.
CACCTATGGTTCACATACAATGAGAGCTGTCTATACGAATTGAAAATGAAGGCTTAGATGGCTTGGGGTGAAGCCCATTTTCAGTTTCCTGCCTGGGGTTTTCCCTCTATTGCTGAAAACATTCTGCAAAACATTTTTTCTCTTTGTTCGTTATGCTCATTCTTGATGTGTTTTGCATATTTAGATAGAAGAATAAACATTTTTTTCTCGGTATTTATATGTCTCGTCATTAAAGGGTTAAACATAAAATTGGAACAATATCGGGTAAATTTTCACGCCCGCAGGCATAGTATAGACAAAAGACATGAGAACTTGCGTAGTGTAGCAGGCCAAGACTATTAGGCAGCCATATTTTATGCGCAATACAGAGATCACTGGCACTGTCTGAAGAGACCTGTGCATGTGAAGCAGCTTCTTGTTCCCTCCTAATGCACCATTTGTGATTTAAGTAAACAACTCTTCATACCGTACTATGTGATGACAGGAACTTGATAACTTTACCAATGCTATGATGTGAACATTGCTTTTAATTAATTGTGGTAACGGTTGTTCATTATTCTAAAGGCATTCGAAATCTATTCCATGTTGAATTCATTTCCATTCGCTTCTGACAATATTCGACTCATATTCGAATCGGTCTCCTAAATAATTATTCGCACTCTTCTAGCAACAAGTGCTTCGAGCCTAATTGTAATCATCTCGAATATAACTTTTGCATGTGAGCTGAAGTAGCGCAAAAGAATAAGAGATGAAAATATATATATATATAATATGTGCACCTACATATCCCTAAATACATTCGCGTGTTCTTATATCCACGCGAACTTAAAACCAACGATTAAAAAATACGGACAGTCAGCCTCAAATCTTTTCTTTTTTCGCTATACAGCCTGATGTTTTGAGGGGCGAAGACCACGAAATTTTTATGATTAGGTTTATCTGAAACAAATGTCAGTGTACGAAGGCAGGACTGTTTGCCACAGCTCATTTTAAATAATGCTGTAAACCACCTTTTTGTATTCTGTTTCTCGAGCGTTGGGGCTGTGTTGAAGATTTGATAATGAGAATAATACGCTAGAATTTCGCTTTAGCAATTAGCGATGTCAACATGATGAACATACCTTCTGAAGTCAAGTCGGCTGAGATGATTGTTTCACAACAGTACGCTGTCGGAAGTTCAGGTTCCCTGTGTTAAATATAAGACGCACGAAAACGTATACTACTACTAGCTCCTTCTTTTGCAGATTTGGTAGCACATACATCAGCTAGAACAATGGAAGCAATAAAAGCTGAATGATAACAGACGAATCTCACAGACTGCAAAAAGAATGCTCGAGAAATACGGGCCGTAATAAGAAAAAGCCGACAACAGCCAATCTAAATATCAAGCAAGTGATTAGCGAAGACATCTTCTCAATCGTAATCGCCACTTGCGACAGAGAGACCTTCTGAATTCTGCCCCAGATTTTTGACACGTCGTACGTATTTCAATGAGCGGGATGGGCCACTGGAACTACTTGAAAATTAATCCTGTTAATGCTATTCTGCCCATCTTTAGAAGCAAATACTGGAGAGTTCGCCGCGAAACAACTGTGTCTTCCGCATTCGTGCTATAGATCCTGAAGTCTCTCACCAAACACTACTACGCGTTCTGCTCCGGCAGCCGCTGCGTATTGCGTGGCCTAGCGTGGCCTCGCGGACCCTGTCTTGAAAGTGATCTGCGATGGGTAGAGAATGCGCCGAGTGCTGATAGCTTCATGTGCGCTGTGTTCTCGTGGCTTATTTCGCGTTTTCACCGCCGATGGGGGACTTTGGTTCTGTCAAGCCGTGATTCGGCAGCTTTCTTCTCGGTCAGCTCCTCTCACTGTAGTTTCTGTGTTTTGGTAGAAATAAAGTTATTGGATTGATTGATTGATTGATTGATTGATTGATTGATTGATTGATTGATTGATTGATTGATTGATTGATTGATTGATTGATTGATTGATTGATTGATTGATTGATTGATTGATTGATTGATTGATTGATTGATTGATTGATTGATTGATTGATTGATTGATTGATTGATTGATTGATTGAAGAGGCAGCCCGAAGGTCAATTCGCTCGTTGCAGCTGCCGCGCTTCCTTATGTCAGCGTTTTGACAGCGAGTGTACGTGGTCATCGAGTGAGATGGTCCTGCGAGGAGCGATGGCAAGCAGCTAGGAGTAAGGCTCGATGTGACGCTCCCTTTGGTGTTGTCGCCACTGTCACTGGTGGCACGACCTTCCCGTGACGGAGTGCCGCTCTCGTCATTGGTGGAACAAAAGCGGGAGAAGAAAAGCGTAGTGCCGCGCAAGACGGGCTGTGTGGCGACGATGGCTACGATATGGCGCCAGAGTAGCGCGCGTCGTCTGTATGGAAACAAAGCGCTGCATGAGCGGATGTCTGTCTGCTGTAGCTGCTGTGAATCGCACCCACGCGTCACCCACGCGCTTCCTCTCGCGATCTCCCGATTAGCGAGGCAGATGCGCCACACTTCGCTCCATTAGGAACGTGGCGCATGCGACATTGTCCGCGCCCGCCAATACGTTGCGAAATGAAAACACGTATAAAACTGCGCTCAAATTTCGCTATAGGGAGTATCGTAATCGTCGGTGAATTTTTGTCCCTCATTTTGCATAGTGCGTTGACCGCCAACATGACTGAAGTGTGCCAACTCGCCCAAATCACCACTCTGTTAGGCGTTCATGTCCATGCCACATCTTGATCATCGTTTATGTCAATTCTCGCTCAGTTCTATAATGGGGGTTACTAGGTCGTGTGAAGGGTACATTGCAATGGCGCTAGCACCGTCACCGACTCGGTATGGCTGAAACTGTGTGTGAACTTTTGTTTTAATTTAGCAGTCCTGCATTTTTTAATCACTCTGACTTCATATATTCAATGCGGCAAACTGTGTGGAATCTGTGCGAAGCAAAGCAAATCCTTAGGCAAATGCAAAACAAATAGAACGACCTGGCCTCACTTGTAGCCTGAGAAATCCAGAGAAACTGACCTCTAAAGCGATTATTTGCCAATGCTGCACGATATTCCCATTTCCGTCATATCGACACAAAGCTTGATCTAAGAGTTTTTAGCCAGGAAGTCAAAAGAACGTCCCGAACCAACATTATCTACAAAGGGCCCTGTCTTCGGCTGATATCATCGATCCAGTGGTATACCAGTCTCCCGTTCTCTGTTTGAACACAAATCTCACGTCCACTTTCTCTCACTGAGCTCCCTCTAAACAAACGAAAGCAAACAAGCCATGTTTGGTGTTTGCTTTCGTGCTCACAAAAGCTGGTTTCACTTCCGCCGCCACCACCGCAGGCGAAAGTACACAACCATGTGTGATCGAAGAAATATGTTCGTCCCCACATTTTTATTTATTTTTCTCCTCCGGGTCAACGATAACAACGGCGTCGCAGCGCAAGTTGGCGTCGGCACCAATGTAAGAGCACAACAAATCTCAAGATTCCAAGTACGACCAGGAGTGGATGTGCAATATATACGACGGGACGCTCCCCCCCCCCCCCTCCTTACCCCTTCCCCGAATCAGGTTCCGGTCTATACGCGAGTGAAATAGCAGCAATACGGCGGCCAACGCAAACAAGGTGAAAGTCCCAGCCCCGGGCCGGAAGCCCTTGAATAGCAACAAAAGAGCGCTCGAAAGTAGGAGGTGGGGAGGTGGAGGGGGACAACATACAGTCGTTTCCGCACACTTGTCTTCTGCGCCGTCAATCAAGCGCTTGCTCTCCGGGAAAAGTCGAGCAGAAGGCGCTACAATGTGCGTTGCCGGGAGAGATGTAGCTAGGCACTCTGCTGTTAGAATTGCCCATTGCCGAACCGGTGAAACTTTGGCACTTCTGCTAATGTGACTAATTGTGTGAAAGCTAAAATGAGTTTCTTTTGTTTTTACTTCCGGTGACAATGGCGGCGACATTGAGTGAAGCAGAGTGCAAGACTATAAGAGATACGCAACATTTCGCTGGCGTTACTTGCAAGCAGCTGTGCCTAATCTGTTAGTGTCTGCATCTTGTACCTACATTCATGGAATAAATCTTGCCAGCATCATGTCGAAAATGTGGGATAATTTACTAATATGCGACCGTTAGGACATAACATAACATAAATGTAAAAAACTAATAGAACTGCTTTCCCTCGAACTAGAGAGAGAGAGAAAACAAGGGTAGGAAAGGCAGGGAGGTCAACCAGAACAGCATCCGGTTTGCTACCCTACACTGGGGGTGGGGAAAAGGGGAATAGAAAGAGGAAGAAAGGGAGAGAGGAAGCACTGAGTACGTGTGGGAGCGACACCATACACAAGGACATTATAAACGGTCTGTTAAGCCCGTGCACTTCAAGTACCGCACTAGTGCACGAATCGCTTTTCGAGCTAGTGACGGGTGTGGCCACGGTCCGAGTATCTTTGACTCGGTGAAACATCTCGAGTCCAGTCTGCGTAAAGTTGCCCGCAGAGAGAGGCGTTGGACATCGTAGCGAGGGCAGGTACACAATAGGTGCTCGATGGTCTCCTCGCACCCACAGGAGTCGCACATCGGGCTCTCGGCCATTCCCATACGGTAGGAGTATGCGTTCGTGAACGCCACTCCCAGCCACAAGCGACACAACAAGGTTGCTTCGCCGCGGGGAAGGCTAGATGGCAGTTGTAGCCGTAGCGTGGGGTCCAGTTTACGTAATCTGCAATTTAGGCCACTTGAAATCCAGAGATCTTGGGACTTCTTACGCGCAAGTCGGCGAAGTTCTCTGGCAGCGTCCGACCTCGCCAAAGGTGTTGGACGCGTCTTGGTATCTTCGTGGGCACACCGGGCAGCCTTGTCAGCTAGGTTGTTGCCGACGATGCCACAGTGAGCAGGAATCCACTGAAATATAATGTGGTGTCCACTTTCCAGAGCATGGTGGTGCAGTTCCCTGATTTCAGATGTCATTTGCTCGTAAGTTCTGGGACGTAATGCGGACTTGATGCTGTGAAGGGCTGCCTTTGAGTCACAAAATACGACCCATTTCTCTGTAGGCTCTTCGGTGATGTACATCATGGCGGCATGGAGAGCTGCAAGTTCTGCCGATGTAGATGTAGTCGTGTGCGACAATTTGAATTTAACTGTAACGTTCTTGGCTGGAACGACGAATGCGGCAGTTGAGCTGGTAGGTGAGGTGGAACCATCGGTAAAACGCTAAACATACCTGAACAACTTTCTCTCTCGCTCCTAGAAATCAGAATAAGGTTCTAAACTAACAACTGCGACAGAAAAGAAAGGTCAATGAGTGAACCTCCAAGACACAAGGCCTACAAATTTAAGTATTTGGAAATAAGCAATTTGGTGTAACGTCCGAAAGTCAGTCATAAGCTACGAGAGGTGCCGTACTGAAGTTAACTGGAGTTCATCAAGTTGAACCCAGCTACAGTAGACAAGTTTTCTTGGTGCTGAAAATTAGCCACCTTTCTTTCTCGCTCTTAACAAACGAAATATTTGTGCAACCCCTTGGGTGCTGCTTTTTCGCATGGCTAACATGCTCAGCCTTTAAGGGTTAGATGGCATCGTTGATGGAGACAAATTAAGTGTTATTTTTTGCCGTCACTTTGTGGAACCCAAGCGTGACGACGCGAAAAACGACCACGTAAAAACAAGAAAACAGCGTGGAATAAATTCTGCTACCTATCAGTGTCACACTTTCCTGTTAGATATTTCGGTGCCCACCAGGTCGTCAGAATTAGTTTCGCAACTTAATAAAACGTGTTGCTGAGCTAGTCGGTTCATGACCTAAAAACAGAAGTTACGGCGCTAAGCAGACGAGGACATATTCAGACACAAACGACACATACGGGTGCCAACTTCCAACTGTTTATTAATCATTCTGGTGAATAAACCGACGGAAGTTGGCGCCCATGTATTTCATCTGTGCCTCCCTTCGTCCTCGTCTCCTTAGCGCCGTAACCTTTGTTATTTTAGTTTCAGAAATATAAACGTCCGCCTCTGTCATCGCCGATGCAGCTTGAACTCACGTTTGGTTGTGCACTGCAAAAACATTTTTTTAACGTTGAGGGTAAGGGCGTAATACGTAGGAAGAACCGGCGCAGTTATGTGTAGAAAAATGTTTACTGTGTTGTAAGTACGAAGGCTAGACAAGTGCAACGACGGCTGATATTTCATTTTATTTGCTTAAAAATCCCGTAGTAGGGGTATTACACAAGGGATGGCGATACAACATATACTAACAAGTGTTACAATGCATTCAGTTCTGTAAAGTTCGTGTAGATGTATGGCAGAAAAACAGTGCGACTATAAACGGATAAATCAAGAATAGGCTCACACAACTAAACATTATACAAAAGCGCACACACATACATGTATATGTGTATATGTATATATATAAAGAGAGAAATTACAAAAGGTCAACGAACAATGACAGTTAGAACAGCATAGATAACGTGTTCACTGTAGTCCTTAATTAAATTAACGAAGTGATAAAGAAATGAAAATAAAAGAGGATGAAGAAATCGCTGATATCCCACTTGCGACCAGTTCTCTTTTCCTGCACTTTCATAGTAATTTATTTATGGATTCTTGACTTCGGTTAAGAACTACAGTTATGAATTGTATAATAAATATCGTGAAATAAAAATAGTAGTAAAACACCTTTCTTCCTTTTTATTTATTTGTTTGTTTGTTTGTTTGTTTGTTTGTTTGTTTGTTTGTTTGTTTGTTTGTTTGTTTGTTTGTTTGTTTGTTTGTTTGTTATACCCCCAGGGCCGAGCGCCATTACAGAGAGAAGGGGTTTCAGCCCGTATGAAAAAAAAAACGTACAAACAAAACAAACGAAAGAAGATGCATACAGTATAACGGCTTTGTTATATAGTTTTGCCCTTCAACTATGGTGTCAATGTGCACAGGAAGGTGATTCCACTCTTCAGATGCTCGTGGTAAAAATTACTGAGTTTTGCATGATGGAATTTACACCATGCGACGATAGTCTAGCGGAGATCACACATGGTGGGGAGGCAAAATCAGTTTATTGTGCAGATAATGATGATAAAGGAGAAGAAAGGGGTTAACCGAAGGGCCCGATGGTTATTAGTCATATCATAAGAACCAAACAAACACTGACACCAAGAACAACATAGGGTAAATTACTTGCGCTTAATAAATGAAATAAATAAACGATAAATTATGGAAATGAAAGTAGATGAAAAAAACAACTTGCCGCAGGTGGGGAATGATCGCATTGACCGGTTGCCTTCACCCAAAGAGATCACGTGCTCGTGACGCCTGCGGCGGAAAGGATGTTCTACATCCGCCGCCAAGGTCTATGAGTGGTGGCGCAGGCTAACACTCCCAGGGTTCCGCTAGGAAACATAAATACCCAAGAAAGTGGATGGGGAAACGGCGCTGCGGTACCTCAACTAGTAGAGCATCCCACGCGAAATGCGAAGGTTGTGGGTTCGGTTCCCACCTGCGGAAAGTTGTTTGTTCATCCATTTTCATTTCCATAATTTATAGCTTCTTTATTTAATTTATTAAGCGCAAGTAATTTCCCCTATATTGTCCTTGGTGTCAGTGTTTGTTGAGTTCTTATGAGATAATGATGATGGAAGATCTGATCAAAAATGCGCAGACTGGCAACATTACGGCGCTGTGTTAGTAGCGGTAGCTAGAGGCTAGATTTCATGTTATTCATACTGGCAGTTCTGTTATACGCTAATTAGGATAATACGGGCCGAGATGCTTTGAAATATTTCTCAGGAGAACTTTAAGTATTCATGGCTCCGGTCCTAAACCGATGCGACGTATCCTAGTTTCGAACGAATTAGTGATATGACTTTCAGGGGTGCGTGTAAAAAGTTCTTTCGAAGGTATCCCAGATCTTTGTTAGCATTCTAAGTTAAACAGTTAATATGAGCTGTCCTCGTGAAATCGGTTGTGGTGTGAATGCCTAAGTATTTACAGGAAGGCCCTATTTGCAAGCGGGTGTCAGTAAGGAAATAAGTTCGAAATTCACAAGCAGATCCGGTTACGCGCACATATTTACACATATGAACGCTTAGTTCCATGCAGCAGGCTTTGCACCAAACAGAAACAGCGTTAAGATCAGATTGAAAATACCTTATCTCACTGGTGTGGAATATTTCGTTAAAGCTAAGCCTTCAGCAAATAAGTCAATAATACATGGCACCCAAGATGGTAAATCTTTAGTACAGATATGGAAAAGTAAGGGGCCATGTACAGTACCTTGTCGCACGCCGCAATTGACGGGAATTGATCAGGAGTTAACATTGCTAGCAAAAACGAAATCGGAGCGGTTAACCAAGAAGCATTCAAGCCAGGCGAGAAGTTTGGGGTCTATGTTAAGTAAATGCAATTTATGCAGTAATAATTGAATACTCGCCTTGTCCAAAGCATTCGGAAAATCACGGAACATACAATGGCTGAGAATTCATGGCCAACGATCATGTTTAGTTTGTGCGTGAATAATATGAGCTGTGTATCACAGCAAAAGGCTTTGCGGAAGCCTTGCTGTGAATGTGTGAAAAATGAGTAAGATTCGAGAAACCTGACCAGACTTGAAAACGACATACTTTCAAGGATCATGCATGCAGTGTTGGTGAGTGCAATGGGATAATTGAGCGTGGAGTCCTTGTTACCTGATTGATGTAGTGGAATCACCTTCGGCACCCTCCAACCCTCCGGTATAGAGAGCCGTTTTCAAGGAACTGCTGCAAAATCTATATTAGTGTTACTGAGGAATAAAAGCTTATACTTTTTTTAATTTGGTGTTAAGTGACAATCGGGAGATAAAGGGGGTTTTAGCTATCTGATAATGTTTTTCGCGCTACTTGGATCAATAAGATTTGGTGAAATTGTAAACTGATCATAGCACTGCGCTTCCGGTGGTAAAGTAGTCGCAACGGGCGAAAATAAGGCACAATAACTTTATGAAATGCTGTCGAGCACTCTTTCTCAGGGACGGAATTTCCCGAACTGTCAACCAGGTGTAACAACTCGTGTGCGTTGGGGTTAATGAGATGCCAAAGCATTTTTGGATCAGTTGTTGACTTGGATGAGAGCATACTATGCAGGACATTGTACTTAGCATTCCTTGATGCAGTAGCACGCATTCCATGGAGCGGTATTTGACGATACCTTGGCGAATTCCAGTATACGTTTCATTTTGTTGGATATACGCCTCATGTTATGATTGTACCATGGCCCCTTGCGATTAGCCATAACAGCAGGAGAAGGAGTAGGTTTTTTAGTCAAATTGTTAACTTAAGCCAAGAACAACTTCCAATTATCTTGTACTGTACGGAGATCGAAATCAAGAAAGAAAATTCAAGAAATGCACTGAATTCATTGCTAATGGCAATGGCAAACGATGACAAAGAAATAAACGCTTCCCCTGCAATAATAATGACGATTCTACGTGGCCATATTATAAACAAGTTTGCAACTTAACGAGAAGCGCTATTTCTGTGCCACTTATCGATAAACGCAAAGCTTTAGGAATCATATACTAGGACGCCAACGCACACGCGCAGGGCCAATCACCCAGCTAATCTTTGTGGCGTTCCGTAAATCTTCCCGCAGTTGACACTTCCACAACAATGACTGTTAACACCGTGTGCCTAATGTATCAAATACTTCCGTGTTCACGTACGTAGCAGGCGCGCAGAAAACAGCGGCTGCCTTTCCTGGTTCTGGGATCCTCGTTCTTTTGCTTCCGGCCGTCGCCGCCTTCATTCCGAAGCTTGGGGTGGAACGAAACCTTGTTAAGCCGGCGGCTGGATTTGCGGTAATTTGATAAGCCTCGAGCTTCAACCACCGTAACTGAAAGCAAAGCCTTGCTCTTTTCCCGCGAGGCTCCGACTTCGGATAAAGGAATCGACGCTGCGAAGTGTGATGTGCGAAAGTTCGGAAGAGCTTTTGTTCAAGTCGGGGCTTCTTTCCCGTGTTTTTCTTTCTGCTCCAGAACGATGATTCCGCGGTTCTTTCTTATTCTCTTTTTTTTTCTCGCCTTATACATCTGCTGTCTCAGTTAATTTCATTTGTTATAGATTCAGCCACGAACATGCTAACGTTGCCACTTTCTTTATCTTTCTTTGTCACTTTCATTCTTCCTCTCTCTTTCTCTCTTTTGTGACGTTGTATTGATACTCCGTCAGCTTAGCTTGCGATTCTGTTCGAAATATATGACGCTACGCTTATAGTATAAGTGACTTAATGGCGACGCCTGCGCTGATCTCTGGGTGTTCTCTTGCGCGGCTTCTTTTTCGGCGACTCCATTCATTTCGTAAAACCTGCACCACCGAGTGCCGATCGCGGCAAAAGGAGGAGCGTGGCTTCTTGCGTACTAATTACGAGATGAAAAAAAAAATGATTGAATATGAAAGTAATCGACAAAAAGTGAAGCTGCTATGGTCACATTCCTGAAATAACGAATTGTACACTTAGCACACAAACAAAACTAGTGTATTGTGGCGTGAGTTCATTTAACTTAATAAATTGAAAAGAAGAATAGCAGAAACACGCACAATACTTTCTGCAGAGTGTGATTGTACAGATAAAGACTGCTTCGCATGTAACCGATTCCAACTATGCATCACTGTATAACATAGCTATGCCTTAGTTAACGGGTGCTCTATTCCACCTCTATTTTTCTTTTCCTTCCTGCCGTTTTTTTTTTTCCTTTATTTCTTTTGCTTGCATTGCTTCCCTACATTTTTTAGTCGCGGAAACAATTACCTTTATGAACGACATAGCTGGCGCTGCTGTAGCCTATTTTCTTGCGGTCTCAAACAACAAACAAGCCGGGAAGAACATTGCAGGCCACCAACTGTTTTTTTTTTTTTTTCTTTACTCCTTCGCAAAATGCATCAGTTTGTAAGAGAACGCCAGTGTTTTTCCTTATCTTGCCTGTGTGTCTCTTTTTATTGCTTACTTATTTCCTTAAAAAAGAAGTTCACTGTTTTCGCTTGTGAACACCCAACATAAAAGTGAAAAAAGAATGACCACTGCCAAATTCATAAAGCCTTCTTTTTGTGTGTTTGAACGCTGTTTGCCACTGGCCAGCTGGGCCAGCACCTGAAGAGGCGGCGGAGTCGTACCCCTGGCTCTGACCGCACCCTGACACCAGCACCCGCTCCTCGCGTGAGCCGATCGCCGTCACCACGCGCCATTGCTGCTGGTCACCACCTCCGGTAAGCTAGCCAGCGCGACCGTTAGAGGTGAGGTCGCTGGACTATACTTATGATGACGATGCGTATACCTCCATCCATGCCTCTGTCTAGGCATGGATGGAGATATGTTTGCCCATTTGATAGCGTTCAGACAATGGCTTGCAAGACACCTATCGCCATCTGCTGTGAAAACTACAGCATGGGGCGTGAGAAAGCTCTGAGCCATGGTGCGCGCGCTCGGAATGACCAGCCGTCAGAGCTGACCTGGCCCCGTCGGGAGAAAATTAAGCCTTGGCCGTTTGTGGTCTCTGCGTATTTATTTTAGAGCGTGGCTGTCCAAGTACCCGCTTCTCCACAGGTCTTAGAGGACACGGGAACGATGGCGACTTAGCGGCTTCAGGGGGAGCGATGCAATTTTTAGCACGGGACTGAGCCGCTAGTCTTTGAGGAGTGAGCGGGGGCTCCCTAAATCCTGTTGGGGTGCGAAATGCGGATGTAGCTTGGGTGCTCAAACTATTAACGCCGAGTTTATGGGCTTGCTCCTCCTTTCTACACGTCGGCATTCATGGCCAAAATGTTTTTGAAAAATGTGTTGTGTCACAGTGGAAAGAGATATGGGGGAAATAGGCGTAAATACAAATCTGCGGGGGCGTTCATAGAAGCCGCACTCAATCACGAGACTGCGTTTTGAATCTCAAGGGACCCAGTGGAGCCTTCGTTATCTGCTTAGCTGGTTTAAGTTGTCTGGTTCCCTAACAGCGGTAGAACGTTCGGTGTTGTATGTACCGCGGAGCTCGTTCAGCTGATCTGCATTAAAAAGTGCGATAACGCATTTCACGCTGTCAGAAGTACACAGGCAGAATGGACTCTGGACTACATACCGTTCCATAGCACCGGCGATGTTACAAGAGGGTCTGAATCTTGCGACATTCCTTGAAGACCCAATGTTGTCAATGTCCATAGTTGCCGATTTCTCGGGTGAAATCAATTCCGTTAATTACAGATCGCTGGCAGAAGCCTTCGTCGTGTATTGGACTTAGGAAAAATGGGCTGATGATGAAGATATTGACGACACCGGTGAGACGCAAAGCGCGACCGAGCTCGTCGCAAAGCGACGTTCGCGGATGTTCACTTCGGCCGAACAGCGACCGTGTTACATGAGCCGCTCGCTGCGTGATTTTTAGTCTCAGCGACTGAGTCGCAAGAGGCTGCTAAGCAAATCTCCGGCGCCGAAACAGGGACGTCGGAAAATACGTCGGTGGTTATTTTACGAGTGCGACGATGGTGTGAGTAGACGTGAACGGGCACCCGTCGCGCCACCTTTTGCTGCTGGGACGAGCAAGTCGCGCTTGCCCGTGTGAACGTCGGTGTGTGTGTGTGTGTGTGAAAACATTTGTTGGAATGAGGTCCGGAGGCTCGACTTCTTAAGTCAAGGCGGGCCGCTCCCACGTTGGCACTGTCAGGCCAAGCCTTTCAGCGACATCATGGGCCCTCTGGACGGCCCTTAGTTGGTCCTGAAACAATGGGCTTTGAATCCTTTTCTCCCACTGTGTCCATTCTTCAACGAGGTTGGGGAGAATCGCGGGGCACCCCGCCAGCATACGTCTGATTCCAATGATGCCATTACAATCGTTGCAGTCCATCTTAATCTCCCTCTCTGGATATATTTTATTAATGGTGTACGGTGTGGCCCAGAGTCGTTTCTAGGTAGCCAGTCGTGGCTAGCCGCGCAATGTCAATCGCCGGCACAAAAGCCAGATGCGTACCACCTTATGGTCAGCTGTCATCCGCTTTTCCGATAAACTGGTTCGAATTAGCAGGCGCCAGCGAATTGTGACGTTGTAGATAGAGGGAGAAAAAATTATAAATGAAGGGCCGCTACGTTAACGAGAACTGAGCCCGGTTGGCTAGCCTTCACTGGCGGAAGTGAAAAGGGGAGGGAAAGATTAAAAGAAAAATAGAAAGTGCACTGTGGATATCGCCGACATAGTAACAATTTTCTGCTCTATATCCACTGATGGTCACTCAGTCCGAATCACAGACGGTCGCTGAATCCGGTAGCTTTCAAATATCGGAGTAGCGCTTTTGCAGCCTATCGTAGCTGCGATATGCGAGACCATGGTCCCAAGACCTTGTTCAGGGGGAACGGTTTTCTATCCAACTGTTTTAAAGCTGTGCAGAAGTCATATCTTTCATTTTAAAAGGTGGGCAGTAGCACAGTAGATGTTCTGCAGTCTCCTCGACACCGAAGGCATTGCACGTATATGCATTGGTGGACACGTATATGCATTGTATATACGTATATGCATATACGTATATTCATATATACGTACATGTATACGTATAAACACGTATATGCATTGGTGGACGCGCACACGCGCGTGCGACTCCATCTCTATCGCAACTCAGCAGGAAACAGCAGTTAAATGGCAAGGTCTAAGAAATTCATAAAGAGAGTAGAGCTGGAAGACTCGGTGTTCTGCCTGACGTTGGAAAAATCAATAGAGTAGGCAGACGGTCAATGACTAACACACTTACGAATGCAAAGCTTTGTGAATGCCGCGACCCAAGTTCAGTTTCCTTTTTTTTTCCTGCGCATTCCGTAACTGGCCCTACAGCCCAAATAAGGTTCTGCTTATTTATGTCGTGCATAGAATTGTTTTCACAGCAACGCTTCCTGGAAATGGTTAAAAGCTTTATAGCAATATGAAACTACAAATGTGAAAAATGCTCGATATTCGTCGGTAACACAAAGATTAAAGAAAACGGCAATGAATGCACGAATGCGTTTTGAGGACATACCGTCTCGTTACATTGAAGTTGTTCAACAAATCACACTGACTAACCACCCATATATTGTGACAGATCCTTGGCGTAGATGCAGTTGTATGCGCTTTTTTATATTTTAGTCTTTTTTTTTCTATCAACGGGAAGTGTCATATACAGCATGTTTGAACAATTGCATTCGAAATTATTTTAAGTTAGAGCAGATACAACAAGTGACGATTTCCTCTGGGTTGCTCTTATCCCAGATGCACACATTTTAGAATAACTTACATTTCTGAAGAAAAAAGTGATTATGAAATTACTTAATTATGACGCCTTCCCTGTTCTTTTTAAAAAAGAAGCACTTAAAACGTTTTCTGGTGCAGCGCGTCTATTCCACGAGAGAAAGTCGCATTTACGTTACAGTTTTGGGAAAACAGATCTTTTCGGGAAAGTGGCATCTAATTACGAAGAACTGAAAGAACGCAAGAGCACTTCCCGTTTATCCGATTTCATTCCGGCATGTACGCATGATGGCACATGGTAACAGCCTCTCGCACGGATCTTTCCGCGAGCACCATTTCAAGCAAACGCGATTGCCTTTGCCGCGCGGCTTTCACATTGATCACTCGAATCACGACACGGAACAGTGTTTCCCAACCGGCGGGTCGCAGTCGTTACGGGAGGTTGCGTCACACTCACCTGCGTTTGGCGAAGCGGACTCGAAGCTCAAATAAAAGCCCACTGAGTGAACCGTGATCAATCGAAGCAACACACATAGGTCGCAGCCTAACGTTGAGCACGGCATGCGCCAGTCGGTAGTGTTTGAACTCTGCCCTCGCTTTCAGCAAATGAGCTGCTTGCGTCGGTGAGCTTGTTTACTCGCCAGGAAAGCTCGCTGAACAGTTGTTCCTTTCGATGCACGGTGCCTCATCGCTGCTTTTCTGCAGCTTTCTTCCTTCTTTCTTTGTATCTACAAATGTTTGTTATGAAGAATATGCGGGCATTGCATTCTTTTTATATTTACGATTACTTTTCGTAAACTCGAATTGCAGACGACTTGACATTGCGAAAAGGGCAAGCATGTCCCGAAGAATTCGTTTACGCCCTTGTTTTAGTTTATGCCGAGCACCAACTATATATGGGATCCACTGGCGAAGTGTATGACGAAGCACGAATAAAAGTCTGTCAAAAATACAGCGCACCACGAAGCTCAGCAACATAAGTAAGCCCAAAAACAATATCAGCTTTTTCATGTATATGGTAATACGCCTTGATTCGAAAGCTACATTTACTCCCTGAAGAACAGCAAGAAGTAGTTCTCAATCAACCACATTGCTGATTTAAAAAAAAAATGTTCGATAAAAGTTATCAAAATTCTGGCGCTACATTCATCGCGGTTCCTTTCGTTTCCGAAAATCAATACACCGCAGGTTGTTTCATTGGTCTTCGGTGGCTGTTGCGCTGTTCTGCTGAGCACGAGGTCGCGGGTGCGACTCGTGGGCTTCACTGTGACTGCGTGCATATGTGGGCGTTATCCCCCCCCCCCCCCCCCCCCCAAAACAAAAAAAAGGATTGCGCATTGACATATCGGGGGTACGTTGAAAAAGCCGGGAGTATAAAGGTGACCTGACAGCCACGATTGTGATGACTTTCCTACTTTTCGGAGGCGAAAATGCAGTACTGTGATTTCACTTGCAACAATCGAGGATCGTCTTTAACAACGTACGCTAGATGTCAAAATGTCAAATAAATTTTGGCCGCCTATCAGTTTTGCAGACTAGCTTTTATTCCGTATGACAACCAACCATGCTGAGCGCAATCTTTCGGTGTAAGTGCATAATCTTTTGTCGATTATATTTTTTGATGGCGCCAGCATGTTACGCCCAAGTTAGCGCTGTGGAGAGATGCAGTGTCAGACACAGGAATGTGTTCTTTTGAACGATCGCACACTTAAAAATTATTAGGGTAATAAATTCAATTTTCCTTTTCAAATCTCCTCATGAAAGCACAAAGCCACCTGAAGCCCTCTTCAAGCTATTGAATTTTTTAATTGCGATCGCCGTCCTTCTCACCCAGCGTCGTTTGTTCTGAGTACAGGAGCCGTGTCCCACCTTCGCAGCATCCTATCGCTAAGCACGCGTTCTATAACCTGTTGCTCATCCTTAAAGATCATGCTCGATGAAAAAGTGCTCACTCGACAATAAAGAGGCAGGTGCCTCCAAAACGCCTTCCAATATTTCGTTTACTTACACTATATAGCAGTGCAAAACTGCGTTGCACTTAAGGATAAGGTGGGCTGCGTGGAAAAAGAAAAGACGATACTTCAGTTCGCCGACAGATCCAATACAGAGAACAGAAAGATAGGACGTGTTTGTCTGCAGGCACTCGGGAACCCGTAGAAGAAAGGGAGCAATGGTTGGACCGCGGGCCCGGTGGCGCTGCGAGCCAACTGTGCTCACGCGTGCGATCCGCGAGCCCTCATGAATAATTCAAGTTGGCAAAGCCAACGAGATCTCTCTTTGTGGCTCAATCTTGTTCTCTACGGTCCCCAGACCTGGTGTTTCCTTTGTTTCTTCTGCTTTCCCAGCTGCAAAGCTCTTGCTGATGCTTCGAGGGCCCCGCCACCGCGCCGTAGATATACAGAATGCATTGTGTCGGCGGTAACTTCGCATCTCGTGCGTAGTTGGAGGAGATGGATTTCCGACCGGCGGTGTTTCGGGTTCTGCATGCAGATCACCGTGTCCGACCGGCGTGATATGCAAATCGAACGTGGCCTTTTTATATTGTTGCCGGCTACGCGCACGCATGGGCGAATCGGCAGTGTTCGGTGCCGGACTTGCATAGGGGGAAGCGGCGGCTGACAAACACAGAAAATGAAATAAAGAAAACGCCGAGCTCAGGGCGCAAATCGAGCAACGCGTTGTTTATCCGCCAGCTTCGGGACGCCGATGCAGATCCAGGGATTACATCAGCCGTTGAAAGGCTGGCGTGCTAGATGTTTGTTCCGAGTCGGGTATTGGAAGTGTCTTCTTGTGCTTGCGCCACGCTGCGTAGACAAAACAAAAAGAGGAAAGAAACTCTGCACTGGGGGAAACGCCAATGGGATGTTTCCATTCCGGACCTCGAAAGATCAACGCACTGTGCTATAGATGTAGACGTTTTTTTTTCCATGGTGTAAAGTGTAAACTGTGTTTTTTTTTTTTTGTAGGACACATTTTAAAGTGTCCAACGCTTTTCTGTGATATATACCTGCGAAGCTGAGCAGTATGTTTGATTGGATTTGCGGCGGCGTAGATATTGAAAAAGTTTCCTGAACTCACTGGAGCTTCACTCGCGGCCATGTCTTTCTTGTCCTATGTGGCAATGGCAGAGAAAAGTTCTACAGCTGCGACAGACAATAACTCCTGTGAAAATTTAGGCTAGAGGCATTAACCATGGCGGGTTCTTGTTCGCATTCAGGGAATCGATCCCGAAGGTATTCTAAATATAACGTTGGTCATTGCTAAATTCAGGAGATAGAAAAAATATGCAGCAGTGCTGCAGGTTTCCAGCTATTCAATAAGCACGCACCACCAATACACGGCTATGGAATTCAATTGTATACGATGAGTGCCTTCAGATAATCAGTCTTAGAAATGTGCAAAACTTACAAACGAGCCTTTAGAACGAAACGGCACAAGAGACGGAGGCTGGCGTAGGGCTGGCTTGCGACCATACCCAGGAATATAGATCATTGCCCTTGCCGCCATCTCTCCAAGGCTCACCATTCCATTTCTCAATGCAGTGCCGTAACTCAATAGACAGCATTTTAAACAATGCAATTGGTCGCCCGAATTCCAACAACTTTCGGTACCCAACGTCCGGAGGTCACGCCCTTCTAGAGGTATGCGTATTTACGGCACCCATTCGTAACTGTCGTGTATAGAGTTTCATACGCTGAATAGAGGGAACTATGGCCCAAGTATCTACGGGAGGTGCAAGCAGGACGGTTTAGCCCAGCATGGGAATGATGGGTAGTACATGTATTTGCCGAAGCTGCGTCCTTCCGGCTATAAACGTCTTCGTGACATTGCAAATCGATTACTTTTGAGAAAGTACCGCGATGTGAATAATTCAAACAGATTATTAATATCTTCCGGCGCAGTATTCAAACAAAGGACTTCTAGCACCGAAACCCAATATTGAAACCCTTACGCCATGGACGTATGGTCACGAGTAACCACTGCAATCATAAACGAGTATGCTTGATTGCACAGACTTGTTACCTACGATCTGCATTAAGCAAAGTATAAATTGTTTTAAATTTAATCAAGTTTAGGCCCAGATTAAGCACGATAAACGAAGCCACAAGTACGCCTTAAGCCCCCAAGCGGGAAGATCAAACAAATCCATGTACTACAAAAGTGTACTACAGGGCGGTGGCGTGTTCAGGGGCAGCACACGCCATGCATTGCCGTGAGACGGCAAGTGTGGATAGGTGTGACACTTAAGTGCCAGCCCAGGCGACAACAGCGCCGCCGCCAACATCCGTCGATGCGTCGCTCAATCCCGCTGTTGTCAGTTGTGCTGGTTGTACGCCATTAGCGCGTACACCGAAGTTTTTTTTTTTTTTTTTTTGTAGTTTATGTAGTTTAAACGACGCATTGCTTAAAATAAAGGCTTGATTTTCCCTGAGGTATTGCAGGTCGGATTACACATAGCGGTTTTCTTCGCAATACATAGAGCCGAATGCGTTTAATTTATTACTTAATAATGCAAACAATTTTGATCAGTCAAGTTTGATATAACTGAAGTAATTAAAAATTATCAATAATAATTATTTAATTAGCACTAATTGTACAGTTCGTTTCCATTACTCATACTACCTACACAATTGAGAAATTGGGTAAATAATCATGTTGTATTTACTTTTGCTATTTCCAATCGATTGCTGATCCTGTGAGTTTTAGAAATGAAGTAGCCAGTCTATTTTCATATTATTCGTGCATTAATTGTTTGAGCGTCATGCACGTCCGAAGGAGCACGTTTTCATTGATACAATTTTTCATGTGTGATATGTAACTTTAGGAATCGCATGTGCATTTCCACAGTTCTCTGTGCATTTCCAAGAAGTTCTCTAACGGATCCAGCTGCTCTGTCAGGATCCGTTCGAGAACTTCATGTGCACCGAATGATCATCTCACACCAGCGTAGCTTCTGATTGTTGTAAGCTGCTTGTCATTTTATAATCTCAGAAAAGTAGTCAGCTCGGGCAACGCAGAGCTTCATGAAGAAAAGAGCTCTCTTCTTACACCTTCTTATGGCTCCACCCGAGAAGCCAAAGGTAATGATTTGGACAACGCCGTCGAAGCAGGGACGTGTCAGCATTGGCGCGTGTTAGGTTGAAAAGCAGATTCTTAAGCGCCATGTGTTTAAAGTGCCGTAATGCGACGGAATTCTAGTACACTATAGTACTACCCATCATTCCTATGGCGGCTGAACGATCGATGCGCCAGAGTTCCTTCTAGTAAATGTAGAAACCTCCATGCTTCCCTGCTGTGTTATAGTTCAGTGTTTCGATCCTGAACAATATTCTGCTATACAGTAACAAAGAAGTTGCGACTAAGTGACGTAAATACAAAAGTTATAAAAAAATGTCACTTATTGACTTTGCTTTCAGACTTTCAGACGGTATTCTGGAATATTTTTTTTCAAACGTTGTCCATTGAGTAAAGCTGAAGTGCTGCGGCTAAATGCTACGTATTTCTGCCGTCGGCGTCACCGTCGCCGTCGCCGGGATGCTCCCTATCAAGTCGAAGGGCGATAGCACCGTCGCCAAGCGCCCTACGCTGCATTCGCAAGGGAAAGCGTGTGAGGGGAGCCGACGATCATCGGCTCAATCTCGCCCGCGCGAAAGGGAGGAGAGCGGGGAGGAGCGCGCCGTCTTCCGTCGCGCGCGAGGCACCCAACGTCGCGACGCCGCGAGGGGAGTAAGTGAGGGACGTCGTTCTACTCCGACTGAAGCTGCGTATGTGAGAGTGATCTGCGTTGGTGGCAGCGTGTAGGTGAGTGGATGGCTCGTAGCTTTGCGCGTGGTGTGTGTTCTCAGCGCACAGTTTTGTTGCCTTGGAGCGATCACAGCACAAGGTCATGTCACTGGCTGCTGCTGACACGCTTCTTCAAACCACCGTTTCGACAGTGTGCGTCCGTGATCATAGAGTGTGATGTGCCCATGTTTGCTGTGCTCGCTGGCACCATGCTTGTTCATTTAGTTAGCAAGTGATTGTTTACAAGTTCATACGGCTGATAAAGGTCCCATCCTTACTTAATATGGATATCTGCTAATTTGCTATTACAACCGATGCTTCACCTTTCCGGCAAAACTGCAACATTTTTTTTAGATATTGCTGCTAGTTTACCTTCGAAGGCCATGTGTAACGAACCATCAGTTCGAAAATTGCCGTGCAATGCCTGGAAATATCACTCAATAACTTTAAACCTCCATTCTTTGATGTGCAGTTCGTTCATCCAACAAGGTAAAGCATTCCTGTGCAGGCCATGTACAAGAGCACGCAAACCTTAAGCGAGGCATTCCTACGGCGTCCATCGCTTTAATTAAAGCAGCAAGAAGGAAATGTACAGGAAGGCACCGCGTAGAGGACAGCTCACAACCATGGACACAGAAGAGAGAGACCGTGACCCAATTTCCCCGGGCAATGTTCATGCCAGCGGTACATCCACGTCGGAGCTGTCATGCGGCTGCACATTTGCATTCGTAAGACTCGACTCGTTGAGCATGCTTGGCACGTCACACGCATGAAACCGCCCTTGCGTTCATACCAACGCCTACTTTTTTTTTGTTTCCATTGCAAATATCTTCCATAAGAGCGCGCCTGCCGACGTTAGCCAGATCGTCGGACGTGTGACATGCGCTTCATGCATGCTTTTACGCTTCGTTTCCACGATGGTGTGCCGCCATTTTTCTCACGTTTTTATTTCCGGTCCAAGCATGCATACAACTTCCTCGAAAGATTACTACAGATTATAGGCCTCGGGGTTGTGTGACAGCAGAGCATGGCGGTTGAACCGGACCAAACCTCCGTACAGTGTAAACAGCGTTCGAAAAAAGGAATGTCGCAGGAGCCGACATTTCGACAAGACGACCTGTCTTTATCACGGTAGTAACGGCTTTCTCTAGCAGCATTTGCGCACACGCCAAGCTCATTCTCCCCAACTATTAGCAGTGGAGGAGTAGGAGAGTGGAGAAGTCGAAGTACTAAAAAAGCAAAAGACTATGGCGGGGGCTGTGATAGTAAGGGAATGGGTAGGAGTACTGCTATTGCACATCGCACGCACTGCGGGAGCCTGAGTGTGTTCGCATATGTTGTTAATCCGCTAATGCTAGTTTACGTTCTTTTCTGTTTTTGTAATCTGTACTTGGAAGAGCCAACAGCAGTGTTCCTACCCATTCACTAGCCGCCACCAATACAGACCGGAGTGGCAGATGACACCTCACGTAGATAAAACGAAACTAATGCCATTTTCGGCCTATTTTGACGCTCCTAATTAAATATATGTTGACCTACAACGTGTTAGTCAAATGGTTCTCCTTTAAAAACTTAGCATTTTTTTAGCCTGGATTTTTTTTCAGACCGCGCTTTCCTCCGGCATGCATACAGAACGCATTAGAAAGAAAGCTCTCAGGAAGTTTGTTTCTTGTTGCGATCGCGATTATATATATGCTCCAGGCGGATTTCTGCAGTCGCCACAATGTTGCGTATGAAACCCAAGTGCGATAAGATCTCGGTCGCGCGCCGTAAGCTGTAGGTGCGGAGAAAAGCATGCGAGGCTGAGCCGAGAATGATGGTGGCTTGTGGCGGCAGCGTCTTCTCGTGCGTGCGAGCCTAACCATCATCCAACCGCAAGTTAATAATTAACTGCGTCTTTCTTTGTAAGTAATTGTGTTGCTCATTCAGGAAAATTTGACCGCGGATATTGTGAACGTGGACCGCAATCAGCGCCGAATGCCCGCTACCACGTAGCTATCGCTTTACTGCAGAATAGCCACGTATTACAAGCAGCAATTTCGGACGTTAGAAACTATACAAACGTTTATGCAGCGTTTGACAACAATAAATCCATGTATCTGTAATACAGACCCTTCTCGCCTTGCTAGTTCGCTCACTCTAAACAGATGGCGCGTGCGCCGCGCCTAGCCATTAGATGCCTCAAGACCCGCCGTGCCGACTCTTATGTGGTTCCAATCTCGGTAGCAGCGGGCATAGCGAAGGTGTTGCCGACATTAGACAAGCAGCACCACCAGAAGCGACGTACGTCACGCGGGCACGCACGGGTGGGGAAGTGCAGCACACATCGTCATTCTTCTAGGCCTTCCGCCAAGCGCAAGTGCCTTATTAAAGTAATTGAATTGTTGAAAATAAATGTCGTCAGAAATTTCGTATAGGACGGCTTACACACAATCTGCATGCATGATAGCTTTGAAATGTAATTCGAATATACGAGAAAATATAATTTTGTTGCACGGCAGCTCAATGACAAAGCTCCTGTTTGAGGCCTGTCTGAGCTGCCGTAGCCTTTAGGTGGCGATACTGTTTTTGGGTGAGCAAAGAGCAAGCCTATAAGCAAGCAAGCTTTACTGTAAACGATTTTGTACTTAGATATGGGGCACGTTGAAGAGGACCGGCCCGGTAGTCAAATCGAACCTAGCGCCCCAGCACTACTGTGTCATTAATAAACCAATGTATAGTTTGAGAACGCTAAACGCCGTTTTTTTGTTTTAGATCGCCGCTGTCGGCGCCCGTTCGTGCGTTGAGCAGCGTCGCCGTCTGTGCAACCGAACGAACGATCTATTAGGATTAAAGAGAGCTAACGGGAATGACTGTTAGCGAAGAGAGCGAGAGGAGGAAAGCAGAGGAAGGTTCAGCGGATGCATAACGGAAAAAATGTTGAAGAGTAGAGACCGCGGAAACACAGCGCTGCATGAGCGAAGGTCTGTCTGCAGCGGCTAAGAGGTGGCGCCTGAGTAGCGTGGCGTCGTCCCCGTTCGCCGATGACTTCATCGGTAAGGTGCGCGGTGAGCGCGCCCGCAGAAGTGGAAACAAAGCGGTGCATGAGCAGAGGTCTGTTTGCGGCGACTGCTGTGAAACGCGCCCACGCATCAATACAATGCGTCGCGCAACACGTTGTCCGCGCGAGCCATGCTACTGGCAGCGTTCTCTTAACAATGAGCCACGCATGCAGCCGGTGGAAGTGCATCGTCTGCCGCTACCCGCCGCGGTGACTTAGTAGCTATGGTGTTGCACTGCTAAGCACGAGGTCGCGGGATCAAATCTCGACCGCGGCGGCCGCATTTCGACGCGGGCGAAATGCGAAAACGGCCATGTCCCGTGCATTGGGGGCAGGTTATAGATAATCTGGTGGTCAAAAAGTAATCCCGAGACCCCCACTACAGCGTGCCTAATAATCAAACGTGGTTTTCTAATGTGGAACCCGAGAATGCATTCACTCATTCTTCCGTCTGCCGCTGCTGCTAGACGTGTTGTCCTGGCAGAGAGGCTCAGCGACGCCGACGCCAGAATCGACAAGTTCGCGCCGCCGACGGGAGGACCCTGCCGTTGGCGCCGCCGAAGCAGAAGCTCATCGAAGAGGAGTGTTTCTTGAAGAGTATGTCTGGAAAATAGACAGTGCTATCTAACTGTAAATCCATGCACGTCTCTCTGAAATATTTTGCTTCGTACATAGCAACATCTGAACACACAATTAGCTGCGCTCAAATTTCGCATTATGTGGTATCGTATTCTTTGGTAGATCTTTGGTAGAACTTTTGAACATTCCGATAATGCAGTACCCGCGTAGACGCTTTGGTAAGGCTGCTTCTTGACTAGTGGATTGAGAACTGTGCCACTTTCGCATGAATCTTTGTAGTAAAACCTAATCGGTTCGCAGTGTCTTGTGTTCACAATGGAGAAGCACTGGAAAAAGATGCACCTTCGTGAAAAGCATTTTGTCACTCCTATGTTAGTGTAGCTGCTGTCCCCACCGGTTTTCTTCGTCATGTTTTGTTTTTTTTTTAAGCCAGAGCCCGGAATAAAATGCCGAACTGTTACGTAACCCAAACCAAGTTTCTGCAGTTGTGGAACAATTTTGTGTTTATTTCCTATCAAATGCAACGATCCCGGAAAAAAATATGATGGCCAGATAACCCCGCTAAACTAGTAAACACCCACTCACGCTTGTAAATAATATTTTTTGTCCACACTAAACAGCCACCCCATTGCCTGAAACTCACTGCCAAACTGTTCAACAGCAACAACAAGAAAGAAATTTAAACATGGTGCAATATAGAGTTATAAGACCTAAGGTGTTTGGTCGGAAAAGGATAGGCATATGAAAACTGTAGGTTCTAAAATCATGTCTTGCAACGTATTTTTCAAATCTTATTTTTCGTCTCCCACTTGGCAAATGCTAGTTGGGATATTATAAACGCACGTTTCACGTATTAGCGCACCCATTAGAGACTATCCCTTACGTATGTTACGTAATAACAATCGTAGTTGAATGATTCGTCAGGAAGCAAAGAGTAAACGAGTGACAATCGATACTGATATTCTTTTTCGCAGGCTACTGAAAAACTTCGGAACGTTGACGATTTAGGCTGGGACCACGGCATGACCAAACCTAGCGCAATTGTCAGATTCACGAATGATTACGTAGATAATTAATAAATAATCTAATGAGGTCGCACCAGAAACGATGCTGAATCCCAGACGCGAAATTCCGTGGCTTCCGAGTCATAGTCCGTAAATGAAAACGATGTGCGGAAGACAGTAATAATACTTTAATACGACAGCTCAAATCATGTGCCACTGTTCTCAAAAATAATTTTCCCTCTGGCCTTCTAATAAGCTCACCGTACAGCAGTGCTGTCTCGTAGCATTGCGACAAGGCATGATTAACTCGGAAGGATGGATATCAGACATTTACAGGCCTTCTGAAGCTGTGACCGAAGTTTCGAGACGGTCACCCAATCACTGTTGGCCATAAACGCCGAAACAGAGGTCTGCAGCGCCTCACCGGCGTCGAGCTCTGTCACTATAAACAGGGGGAGTGGAAGCCGCCTGAGGCGAGCCCGGATGCAACACCACGCGATCGAACGCGTTAGCGGTTCTCTAAAAATGTCGAACAACAATGGCACCGTCGGAGTGGGCAACCGATTCCGTGAGCGAGCCCACCACCGCGGCGTAGAGCGGCGCCTCCAAATCCGCAATTCGTACACAAGCCCTGCTGCCAGAGTAAGCGGGCGATCGCGCGTGCCATGCAACCAGATATAACGTTACCCAGCGCTCTTTGCGGGCCGTTTAGACTGCGTCAGCGACGGCTTCTCCGTGATGCGTCGTGTAGCGTGAACGAAGTCACTGGGACCTGCAGACTGGCAACAAACCAAGCACCAACTAGCAATGGAACATTTATTTGCCAAAAGACAGGGTACAAGTGAGCATACAAACAAAAAGAATACAGGATATAAACATAGAATGCCACGTACCGCTGTCGGCGTCTTTAATGAAAAGTAGGCACTGTCAAAGAGAACAAGTTGAGGGACAAGTGAAAGTACGAAGTACGAAAAGCCTACGGAAATGTACAAGGGGACGGAGCAAACAGATATACCCAGAGGTGAAAGGGTTACCAAGCTGATGGGACACACATGGTGAGGGCACCTTTGTGCACAAAGCTACAGGGCACTGTTGAACTCCAACATCGGTTAGAAGCGAAACCATCCACTCTCTAGCAGAAAGCAAGGTTGGCACGGCGCAGACACGGCCTTCCAGTAGAGGCACTGGGAAAGAGACGGAATTCTCTATAGCGGGAGACTTCCGAATTTAAGCGGCACAGCCCCTCCCCCCCTCCCCGCCCCCGCCACTACTCTTCACACACATTCCTTAAGCGCCGCCAAATCAATGTTGAGACTTGACAGCTTTTCGACGGTCAACAATTTGCCGTCTCTTTCACTCCTTTTGGATGGTGGCAGTTATCAGCATCTCCTGGGCTGTGAAGGCCAGTTTCCTCACCGATTCGGTGCCCGCGCGATTAACTCGAGATGTTTTCAGTTGTCACTATCTATTCAATGGTCGCGTGCGTCGCTGTTGCTGCGTTAGTTCAACCTTCTTCTTTAGACTGATCCACGGACTAGTAAAGGGATTCGGTTCGTGATCAGCTGGTCTGTGTGCTCGAGAAACGAGTTGCGGCGGGAGAAAACGCCAGTCGCGTTTAACTTTTCCGTTTGCATCATTATTTCCTGAAGTGATGATTCGCTGCGACGCTGCGACATCCTCGGAACCATATATATATATATATATATATATATATATATATATATATATATATATATATATATATATATATATATATTCGTGATATGAGTTAGGCAAGGTCAAAAATAAAATAATGCGAGACAGCGTCCATGATCAAACCGTGCAATAAGCCTTAAACCCATAAGCAATATGACTGTCACCCTTACCTCGTCTGGTTTTTCACTTATTGTTGAGCACTTTTCGTGCAAAATTGGCAACTGGAAACAAGAGTCGCAATGAGGTGAGAAATCAAGCGATCTAATAAGGGAGAGAGCCAAGGCAACAGCCAAACAGGAAGGAAAAGTGAAAATTAACAAATTGAACCGTTATTTATGAAAATATTTATGGATCAACATCTTTTTATTTCAAAAGAAAGTAGGGAGAACGCTGCCGGAAGTGGAGAACAATTCCATGTATGTTCAATAACGCGTCTACAGTTAACAGTCAAACCGCCTGACGTATCCAGAGAGAGAGAGATAAGAATACAGGGAGGCAGGGATGTTAACCAGTCAATAGTCTGGTTGGCTACCCTACACTGGGGGAAGGGAGAAGGGGAAGAGAAAGAAGGGAGAGAGAAGGTGTAGGTACGTGTACGGATAGCACTTCAGTTAAAGTCACTCGAGCAAACCAGAAGTTCTGAGAAAACACAAAAGTGCCTTCACTGCCTTCTGAGCCGATGATCGGTCGGGACGGTGCTCTAATATTGTCTGTTCACTCAGAGGACGATCGTCTAGTTTCCTCAATGTGTCGGACAAATACTGTCTTTGTGCTTGAAATTGAGGACAATGGCACAATATGCGGTCAATGTTCTCCTCGCATGCGCAAACATCACATGCAGGACTATCAGCCATTCCAATTAGTGCTGAGTAGGCATTTGTGAAGGCCACTCCAAGCCATAACCGACACAGAAGAGACGCTTCACGCCGGTGCGCACCGGCTGGAGGTCTGAGTTGGAGTGACGGGTTTAGTCGGTGCAGTCTTGTGCGCCTTGTATGTACGGTGTTCCACTCTGCTAAGGAGATAGTGCTTGCCAGAATGCCAAGTTGTCTCGCGGCGTCGGTCCTTGAGAGCGGAATGGGGACGCAGCGGTCTTCTTGGTTTGACGTCCGAGCTGCCTTATCGGCGTCATCATTACCAATGATACCGCAATGACCTGGTATCCACTGAAAAGAGATATCATGGCCTTTTTCTCTTAAGTGATGGACAAGTTCCGCGATTTCGCACGTGAGCTGATCGTGAGTTCCATGTCGGAGAAATGAATGCACACATTGCAAGGCCGGCCTTGAATCGCAGAAGACTGCCCATTTTTTAGGACTTTCAGTGTTTATCACTTGAAGCGCGTCGCGGAGAGCCGCGAGCTCTGCAGCTGTAGACGTAGTGACATGGGAAGTCCTGAACCGCTTGGTTATTCCCATTGCTGGTATAACTACAGCGCCGCCGGAACTGGTTGATGTAGTTGATCCATCAGTGTAGACGTGTGTGCAGTCGCTGTATTTCTCGTACAAGAGAAGTAAAGTTAGTTGCTTGAGCGCTGATGATGGCAAGTCCGACTTTTTCTGAAGTCCTGGGACTGTAAGGTTCACTTGAGTACGGCGCATGCAGCATGGAGGAATTGAAGGCCTTGCCGCAGGTGTGTAACCTGACCTGAAAGAGGCACGGTGCGCGAAGACAGTCGCACTGAATGTCGTGTGGGGCCTATCTACTGGGAGACTTGCTAGGTGGTGGGTAGGGGTCCGGGCGAAGTGTCTTATGTGCACACGCATTGTTTCAATGCTAATGTGCGTTCTAATAGTGAAATCTTGAGCGACTGCAATAACTTCAGTCGTTGACGCACTCCCGCGGTAGACCGAGACATATCTTGAGTGCTTGGGCTTGGATGCTTTGGATTGTGTTCAGGTTAGTTCTGCAGGTGTTAGACGTGACCGGTAGGCTGTACCGCAGGAATCCAATAAAGAGGACCCTGTACAGTTGCAGCATAGAGTGTATTGGCACTCCCCAGGTCTTTCCTGCAAGGAACTTAAACATATGGCAAATTCCTGTCAGGCGTTTTTTCACATAATTCACATGAGGGGTCCAGGAGAGATTTTTGTCAAGGACCACTCCCAAAAATATGTGACTCGTGCTGTACGAGATCATGTGTCTGTCGACGGATATCACGTATGGTGACATTGATTTCCTGGTAAATGCCACCGCTGCGCACTTCTCGTGTGATATACGAAGTCCTTGTTCTCTAAGGTAGGATGATGTTAAAGTAGCTGACTTTTGAAGCCGCGCGCGAAGCTGCATACGCGTCACAGCCGACGTCCAAATGCAAATGTCGTCGGCATAGATGGAGAGCCTAACGGTGCCTGGCAGAATGTCGGTGAGTCCAATGAGTGTTAGACTGAAGAGCGTTGGGCTGAGTACTCCGCCCTGAGGCACCCCACGGTTACTGTAATGCTGGGAGGTCGGGCCATCCTCGGTAAGTACGAAAAAGGATCTCTTATGTAGATAGCTACTTATCCAAAAATATACTTTGCCGCCAAGTCCTACTGCCTCTAACGCGTTGAAAATCGCTTCGTGCGTTACGTTATCGTACGCTCCTTTAACATCCAGAAACAGAGCAGCAGATAATCTTTTGCAGGACTTCTGGTGCTCGACGTACGTCACCAAGTCGATAACGTTGTCTATGGAAGAACGGCCACGCCTGAAACCGGCCACTGCATCTGGATATACCTGGTAATGTTCGAGGTACCATTGTAGCCGTGCTAGAACCATCCTCTCCATTAGTTTTCCGATGCAACTGGCAAGCGCAATTGGTCGGTATGATGCAATGTCTACAGGCGACTTGCCAGGCTTGAGCAGTGGAATTAGGCGACTGGTCTTCCATTCTTGGGGAACCGTACCTGTCTGCCAGGAGCTGTTGAACAGGAGCAGGAGCACTTTTCGAGCCTCATCGCCAAGATTACACAGGGCACGGTAGGTTATACCGTCGGGTCCTGGTGAAGATGAACGCTTGCACAAGGCCAGTGCAGCTTCGAGCTCGTCCATGGAGAAAGGACTATCCATGCGGGAGTCGCGTGAAATTGGTGAGTGGCGGAGCGTCGATGTTCCAGCGCAACTACTTTCGCCAGCAATCCTCCTGCAGAAAGCTTCCGCTACGTCAATCTCGCTGCATTGTTGGTGAAGGGCCAAAGACTTAAAAGGGTGGCGCTGCTGAGGGGTTCCACGGAGACCACGAACAGTTCTCCATATGTGAGACAATGGTTTTCGTGGATCCAAAGATTCGCAGAATGATTTCCATCTTTGTGATGCAAGTTTGTCCATGCGACGCTGAATTTTCTTTTGAGTTCTTCTGGCCAACCTCAAGTCATGTACAGACTTCGTGCGCCTGTATCTTCGCTCTGCCCGACGACGAATTGCACGAAGCTTCTCTAGCTCAATGTCGTATTCGGTGCGTGTAGACGTTCTCAGAAGCGAATGTTTCGCAGCCTCTAGGGCACCTTTTATGATGTCCTCTAGGCTAGTGGACAAGTCATCACGACAGCCGTCTTCGACAATTGACTTGAACATTGGCCAGTCGATACATTGTGTGACGGCGGCTAACCTGGAGTCCGTCAACCCTTCAACCCTAAGATAAGTGGGTAGGTGGTCACTTCCCCGCGTTTCAATATCCGGAAACCACCTGACCTTTCTAGTGAAGGAGCGTGAAACAAAGGTCAGGTCCAGGCAGCTACAGTAGGCAGTTCCACGTAGAAAGGTGGGGCTTCCATCATTTAACAAGCACAGTTCTTGTCTGCAGGCAAATGACACTAATCTTCTGCCTCTCGAGTTTATCTTAGAACTTCCCCAGAGATGGTGGTGGGCATTAAAATCTCCAGTAATCACCAAAGGCTGCGGAGTCGCTGTGGTGATTTGCCGTAATCTCACGCAGTCCAACCGACTTGAGGGCGATATGTAGGCTCCAATTAATGTGAAAGTGAGCTTGCCTTTCTTCACTGTCAGACAGACGTATTGGTTTTCTTGGTCTGGCGACACTGGGTGATGGACATACGTAAGATCACGTCGCATGAATACGATGATCTTGCTGCATTCTCCGTGGCTGGCGGACATGAAACACTCATACCCGGACAGTCTGATGTTATCTGATAGGGGCTCGCAGATGACGATGACCGGGAACTTATTTGTGAACACAAACTGTCGAAAGTCCGACATGCGTGACTTCAGTCCTCTGGCGTTCCACTGAAATATCGACGCGTCTCGGACTTCGTCACGAAACGACGGCTTCTGGAGAGCCATGATTTTAACCAAGAGCTGCAAGTACTGGACTCAAAGTGTCCAACACCTGTAGTGCGCTTTGCGCAGACGAAGACTTCATGTTGGTAAGTATAACGCGAATGGCACTCATGAGCGACCGCAGCATGTTGATGACCTGGAGATCATCAGCCAGCGTCGCTTCAACAGTCGCAGAAGGCGTTGCAGTCGGTGCGTTTTGAGGTAACTTAGCAGGGAGTCGTGCCCTCGGTAGCTCAGGCCATTCTTCAGGGCGGGCGAGCCTCTCCTCTTTGTTCGCTTTCCTTGTATCTGTCTTGGTGGCGCAGTGTGGAGATGCGGCAGCCCTTCTGACTGTAGCTGGCGTGTACCTATCTGCAGTTGCGGAATTTCTTGAACGTTTTCGGTGTCGATGCCGACGTCGCCGAACAGCGGTAGCAGCCTCTCGATGCGTTGAATTGTCCCGCACCATGCGTTTTAGAATCGTGAATTCCTTCCACATCCGCGGGCAATCCTTTGATGAGGCCTTGTGAGGACCACTGCAGTTAGGGCACTTTAGAACATGTGCGCTGCAGGCGTCTTCTGAATGCGACTCGGAGCACCGCGGGCACACTACGCTGTTCACGCAGACACCCTTCACGTGGCCAATCTTGCAACACTTGAAACACTGGAGGGGCTTCGGTACGAATGATCGTACTGGATGGCGGACATGTCCTACTTTGACGTGGGAAGGAAGGCTGTCTCCATCAAGCAAAATCTTCACACAGCGTGTGTTTCCCAATCTGGAAATCCTTGTAATGAAATTGCCTTCTGTCGTTGGCTTTATCAGCGTTGGCAAGTCGTCATTAGGAATGGCAACGTCGACGTCATAAATGACGCCCGCAGTACCATCGCCGCCTGTAGGGATAATTGATCGCACCTTTACCTTGTCGATATCAGTTATATTACGTAGGTGTTGTAGGGCACTGCGATGTAGCACATCAACTGCCAGGACATTTTTCCGCGAGTTTATTCGCACGTCTTTAATCTCATTTGGTGCGATTCTCTCGAGTAAGGAAGAGAGGACCTGCCTGTTGAGGAGCCGCAAATTGGTCGCTGGGTCCACTGGCATAAAGAGCACAGTGTGCGGCCAGCGCAGCGGTGCACTCTTCACGGTAGAAGCACTTGGCGACGAAGATGCCTGCAGTAGTCTTCTTTTCGCTGATCTACTCATCACGACCTGGAAGTCATCGTCCGATGAGTCGTAGCTGTCCGAACATATCTCAGTGGCCTCGCTGTCTGTATCGCTTGACGCACTTCCACGTTTCCTGGACGCTAGCCGACCTGACGGCTGCACATCAGGAAAGTCCTCGGAGATTTCTTCATCCATTGCCGCAAGGAGGGAGCGGCAGCTCCCAGAAATGCAGGGAAACAAAGCGAAAAAGCGGAGACAAAAGCACAAGCGTTCTATCAAAGAATCACTTCCCCTGACGTATCCACTTCTCTGATGTGCTTATGGGGGTGTTTTTGTAACCTTCTGCGGCGGGCGCAGTACGTCTAGAACCGCACCGTTCTGGCACTACGCGGTTGTAACATACTATCTGCCATGAATCCTTACGCAACTTCCCAAATAACAATACGAGTCGATTGTGGCACTTGGTAGAGCAGTAAACAAGGAATAAAAAAGAACTGTGATTGTTCCTCAAATATATATATTTATCATTCTTGCAGAGCTAATTGGAAAAACGCTGTACTATAGTTGGTTACAACTTAAATCTACAGTGAAGCACCGCCCACGCCCTCATAACCGTCAGCACCATTCCTCCCGAAGTCGCAAATAATTCGTACTTCGAACACTTCCTGTTACCTAAATAAGGCGGTAACCATAAAAAATAAAATTATTAGTGCGTAATTCTATACGTTTCCTATTGCCTATTATAGTCGAATGACGGAAGCCTAATTCTTTATTGAACTGAAACAAAATGCTTGCTTCTCTGAAATTATCTATTGTCAAGTTTCACTTTAGTTGGCAGTGGAGTTTCATAAGCGAAACCGGTTAGGCGGTGAAATGAACTCTACCGCAGACTTTTGAAGAGTGAAATGCCCAGACTCCATACACTTTGTCCCTGTTCGCTGCACACCTCCTTGCTTCGGCCGATGAAAAGACTCGTCAAATAGAGCAGACACTCCGGAGGTGCACTGGCTGTACCGGTATTTGCAAGTACGACGCCATTTTCACAATGCCGCACGACGACGATTTTGTTTGTTTCTGTGAGTGGCTGGCGGAGTAACACAACCCCGCGAGGTTTGTACGCCTTGGTTGCCAACTGTTGTTTTTTTAGCTGTATTCTACTACAGTAATCTTTATTTTACACTTTCGCTTGTTTACTTGTTGTTGGCAGTGTTCTTCCTGCGCGAGTCCATTTGACGTGGTTCCCTGTTTGCAAAGTAAAGGAGACGTGTATCTCACAGGCGTATCTGTGAGATACACCTTATGTCACTTCTCTTTTGCGGGTTTGGTGGGCGCTATTCACATTTGTACTAGCAAAGGTAACCTCTCCCCTTCATTTGCACAGAAAAGTTACCTTGGGTTGCCCCCCCTCCCTTCCGAAAAAGAATCCTAGGTTCGTGTCTGACCTGGCATATTTCCTATGCGCACAATTATTGGAGCCAACTGCAACACCGCGTCGACTAAAGTTCATTTTACACAGCCATAAAAGCTTCTCTGGGTTTCCGAAAACTTCTGTGTAAAGTACGCTTAGACTTACCTGCACAAAGAGGACGAGCATGACTTGTTTCTAGTAACACCATGATCAGCGCCTGCCTTTTAAGCTAAAATGTTAATTCTGACATTTGCCGGGTACTTGACCCACTTCCATGAAGCTGCTACAGACACCCGCAGTGAGCGTGACTTATTTACGCACATAGCACATGACGCCGTGACACGATGACAGTTGACATGGACGTTTGCTTAAATTGCTTGAGTGCCGATGCTGGCCGTGCAGTAAGCACTGCACTGCGGTATGGAGTCCCCTTCAATCGAGCCGCCGTAGTGCTACAAAAATTGCTAGAGCAGCTTCAATCGTTCAACAACCATGAGAATGAGCAATAGTACATGAATTTGTATAACATTCACGCTTGTGGCTTAAAGCATTCTTGTGACGTTCTGTACCCACCTCTATCTTTCTTAGTTTCCAAGGTCTAATATTTCTCCAAACGCAGCAGGGCTGACAATCTGCGCACATGCGTAATGATTGCGAACTGCAGCATTTATTACGCAATGTCTTTACTCGCTATTACTCGGCCGAAGCCGGCTGAGGCAAGCAATGGACGCGTCACCACGCCATCAAATACGGAAGAATGTGCATGACTAGCTTCGTTGCACGGAACTGCATTCTGATGCGCGATCTGCGGTGCCCGCGGAACAGGCAGTGGTGCCTTAGCACGTCTAGTGGCCTGCAAGTTCCCATTGAGCTGGTGCCAATATGGAGCCGGAACCTATATACGGCTCCCTAGCCACTCTGGCATAATGGGTAATCAACAGGCCGACGCAGCTGCTCATGAAGATGGCGTGCAGCAGCCAATCCCGCTGTCATGAACAGATGCAGCAGCGCAACTTAGACTGCTTTGCATGTGATGCCTTACAATCGTTGTGGAACACACTCGTTTCCAGCACACACGTCTACATCGAGTTGCAGACACCTGTCTGCAACTTCAGCCTCCACTTGGACTATCCCGACCCGAGACAACGGTACTTTACGGATTGTGGTTTGGCGTCGCATTTGCGAAGTCGTTTGTTTTCAGCATCGGACGGGAGGATAGCGCTGCCTGTGACCACTGCGGCGACGAGGAAACTACCGAACACGTTCTTTCTCATTCTCCCCGATACAGCGCACTCGGACAGTCACTCGCGACAGCGCTGGTGCGTCTTGACGACCGGCCGGTTTCGGAGCAAGTAGTCCTGGAACGCCAGCCTGTACAGTCGTCCCATCACAAGGTAGTGATGGGACGACTGTTAAGGCACTCTTTAAAATTTTGCGTTCGAGTGGCGTGTTGAAGTGACTGTAATTCTCATGAACGTTCGCCACCTTCCCTACCTTCTTTTTGTTTCTTCGCTTTTTCTTTCTGCGGTTCTTTTGGTCTTTCGTTTCCCCTTACCCTTCCTCCTATTCTGGGTAGCAAACCAGAATCTTATCCAGTTAACCTCCCTGCCTTTCTCATCCCGTTTATCTCTCTATACGCGGCGTGCACGCCGATGGCCGCGCCACTGGTGGCGGCCTTGCGCAGAACGCATGGGAGAGGAGCGAGCCGCGCGCCGTAGCACGCCGTAGTTTGTTGCGTCGCTGATAGTGCTTCTCCGTCTTATTTGTGTTTTCAGAGCAAAATAAGCAACACCCTTCGCATGTGTGGGATGGCCAAAGCTTCCGAAGAATGTCGAAGAAGAATTGTTGCAGGGTGGGGGGGCTCAAATACCGGCGAAAACGGGCCGGTGATACGGTTCTAATTATTCCCCGCAAAGCCTCATCAGCAGGAGCAACGGTGGCAATGGATCGTAGCTTCGGCGCGAAATTTCTTGTTCTCATCCTTTCCTTTGTCGCTTCGGTGTTTTTTCTTTTTTATTATTATTTTTTTACTCAATTGTAGTTAGACGGGTAAGCGACGAAGTTCGTCTGCAGTGCAACCTGCGGTTGAAAGGCATTCCGCTAAAGTTCGGAATGCCGTTTGCCGCTTATATTGTTTTCCGCTTCTTTACCGCGTTGGGCTAGCTAGGCAGCACGACTGCATGAGCGCATTGTTTTGCATGTTAAAGCTACAGAAGTTTGCAAGAACTGAAATTGTTAGTTTTATGTGGCCCGGTAAATCCTCGCACCAGCTGTCGCGCACTTCATGTTTTTACATTTATTTTATGCGTGGCTTCGCCCATGTTTAACTGTTGCTAGTTGCTTCATGCATAACTCTTGATTCTTTTGAGCTGCGAGGTTTTCACCCTGCCTCGTTTGTAAAGGGTATAAATCACGCTGTGTCTTATCGGAATGACACCAAGCAAGTGCTTCAACAGCTTTATTCATTTCGCCCGAGGGCACCTTAGATATTGTGGTTTTTTGGGAAATGTGTTTAGAAAATAGGTAGCTCAGGGCGAGAATTGCTAATAGTTACTGCATATGGTATTTTTGTTCTATTTTTCGCTGAGCAGTTCGCGTCACATCATCATACCTTGATGCTGTCTGAGCAGACTTAACACGCCGAGTGATTTGTTTGTTTCACAACGTAGTCGCTTCTTGCAAGTGAATTTTGCACTCAGCTGAATTATTTCTTATTATGATTACGCCGCATAGGACTAAACCCGGCCTTGCCGCCAGCGCTGTATCTAATTTGACTGGCGCTGCTCTGCCTTTAAATATATCATGTGGCCATTCTCTCTAGTAACATTTAAAAAAATTACTGCAATGTTAGTCACACTATAGCTTTGTACGTTTCCAAGCAGTTCCCTTAGGGAATTTAAAATTGCAAAAACTGCAGCGCGAACGGCAGTTCATCGGCGGTACAGCGCTAACACGCGCTTTTATTAACCCGTGCGTTTGGTGGCTTCGTTGACTATAGTGTACGCGTTTCTATCAATAAATTCGCAATTATTCTACTTCAGGCGACTTTCACTACACTTATTCGGCGGCGTCACATGTATTCATCGGCAGAAAAATCACAACGGTATATGCAGACATCGCACCGTGCGGATTTGTTATCTAAGTCTGCACTAACGACGGGTGCTTATTATTGAGGTACAGAAGCAGCATTACGGCAAGGGTAGAATTAAAGAAAAAAAAAAACGGTCCAGACATCGCATTAGTCAACAAAATTTGTCGGCTAGTTTACATGAGCTCCACTTCATGTAAATGGTCTTCATGGCGTTTGTCTGCGGGACGCACCTGGCGCGTATGTGGACCATGTTGCCCCAAACACCGGTAACACCTTGTTCATACCCGCTCCCACAGAGGTCTGCGTCTTCCCTACAGCTGTCACCGCAGAAGAAGCAGTCTGGCGCCCGAACCAAGGAGAAATCGCAGCCGCGAACTTCAGTCACCCTTGCTGCAAAGCGTTGTCGTCTGCTACTGCTCCCACGCGTATTGTTGGAAGCGCCCGCTAGGTGGCTATCAGTGGCGCCTCTATAGGCGGTGCACGCGGCCTATACACAAATACGGGAACCCGACTTTAGCACTATCGCTTAAAATTGGAAATGAACTGCCTGCCGATATGATTGCTACAATGACGCGGTCTTTTTTTTTCAAGACACCTTGATTGATATGTTTACTTATTAACCTCCTAGATGGTATACTCATTTTTATCTCATGCGTGTTATACAGCAGATAAACAATTCTTACTGTCTACACATCGGTCTCTTTTGTTTGGCCAGCTTTGTCTCGAGCGATGCAAAACAGCCTGTAATTATCAACGCCAGTATCTCGTGTGTGTATAGAACCTCTAATCACAAGATCAATAAGCGATTTGAGCATTTGTGCGAGCTGCGTGTGCACCATTGTCATTAGGGATGCCGTGAGAGAAAGTCACGATGGTCAGCCTGATAGCAGTTCCTGCTAGCCAGCGCATGTATGAATCCGCGTAGAATAAGATTATAGCGCGCGCAATCCATGGCAGCTGCGTTATTCTAGCAATGTTAGGCAGTCATACGTTACCGTTCCTTTATTTTTATCCTTACTATTTTGGTTCTTGCCTGAAACAACTAGTCACGATGTTCCGAGTATATAATAAAAACAGATCCATTCCAATATACCTTTCCTCAATATACAGGGTGTCCCACCTAACTTGAGCCAAACATTAAAGATATGCAAATCTCACGTAGTTGTACAGAACCAAGGCAATATTGTTTGCCGGCGCTTGGAGATCTCATTCATTTATTTTAAATTTCACCTAATCTTATGCTTAGTCGTACTTATTTATTCAACTTCTCAAATATTATAATTAGATGAAAAGTGCCAATGAGAAAATTGTAGAGCAACATGAAAAACTCGCGATACAGCTTTCTATTGCTCAGTACGTGCTACACAAAAGTGTTTTTCTGAGCGTGAAAGGAGCCCGCGAATACACGGAAAGGGCCTCGAGTGGCCAGTCGCACGGCAATTTTGCGTGTATTTGCGGGCTTCTTTCACGCTCGGGAAGCCACTTTTATGTAGCACGTATTGAGCAACAGAACGCTGTATCGCGAGTTTTTCATGTTGCGCTACAATTTTCTCAGTGGCACTTTTCATCTAATTAGAATATCTAAAAAGTTGATTAATTAAGAATAGTTGTGCAAGTAGGCGGAATTTAAAAAGACAATGTGAGTATTTCCATACGGCGGCTATGAACATTACGTTCATTTTGCGCAGGTATGTGGGATTTTAATATTTTTAATGTTTGGCTCAAGTAACGTGGGACACCCTATACAGCCAATCTCAC
The DNA here is from genome assembly GCF_023375885.2 of Dermacentor andersoni. Taxonomy (NCBI): domain Eukaryota; kingdom Metazoa; phylum Arthropoda; class Arachnida; order Ixodida; family Ixodidae; genus Dermacentor; species Dermacentor andersoni. The sequence continues at coordinate 127,227,691 of NC_092820.1, forward strand.
TTTATTAGCGAGAAAATACATGGACGCCTTTGGAAGTCGCATCGGTGCCGGAATTTCTATTCGCTAGAGACTTACTTCAACTTTATGCTGTTTCGCTCTAAGGAGTGTCTACTGTTTCTTACTCAACTGGAATATAAAGGCTTGAGTGCGTGCTCTCTGGCTGCTACATGCTCCTCGTGAAAGCCTTGTATACTACTTACGGTATAATGTATTGATAAGGCTTTCAACATATGGGGTGATAATTTTTTTAGGTTTTTCGGAATTTCTCAATATCGCCGGTGAGAGAAAGCATAATTCTTGCCACTGAGCTCAGTTTGCTGTTGAAGACAGAGAATGACGACCGTCGTATGCCGTCTATTATTCGAACTGTTAAAATAGCACTAACACGAGCCCTCGCCTAACGCGTATCTTAACCTCCTTGTCTCCTTCTGTTTTCATACCACTCTCACGGCCGCATTAAATGTGTGCCCCTCTATCAGTTAAAGCCGCTGCACAGAACGTCTGACCTGCGTCCCTTCCTGCAAACGTTTCAACACCACGGCCAGTCTTCCATGTTTGAGGCGGCGTCTGTATGCCCTCGAAGACAAGATCGTCTGGCTGTTAGTTTGATAACGGCTATGGCTTGCTGAGTTGAGCAGAGTGTAGGAACAGGAAGAATCTCTTCTTCCTTCGTTTCCAAAGCCGCTAAAGAAGCATTTGTGGATATCGGACTAGTCGCAGGGCGGCTGCACCCAATTGGGGCCAGCCGCACGTGGCGGTCCTTCTGATCGATAAAATTGCTGTGCTTACTCAAAACCACCGAGATGGTGAACTTGGAACTGCGGTTCCGAGCAGTGCATCCAGGGTAATGTTCGGTCTCCCAAATACGGTGGCGGTAGGAGGAGTGGTGATGACTGAACCGCGGCGATTTCTGTGTCTCTCATGCAGTGTTCTCGACGTAACTAGAAATGATGCACTTTACAACGCACAAGCCTGCTTGTATCCGGCGACTGGCATTTGACACGAGATCTGAGACCGTTACAAATTCACCGCTTTGTCCTCGACTAAGAATGTAGTGCTAGACGAGCGGTTCAGTAAATGGTGTCCTCGTCGACTGGGACCTCTGCATCTTTCGTGACTGAGGTGACCTCGCTCTTTTCGAAGGCTGTTTCTTGACTTCTCTGTCAGTCGCTTGTGCTTCAAGGGGTTTTGTTCAGCCTTGCTTAATGAATAAGCGGCTTCCACTGATGGTACATTTCATCACGGGCCGGTAGTTGTTCTCTGAAGGTGTGGTCCACCTTGGCCTAACGCGACGGCGAATCGTTCTGTGTGTCGTCGCGTTAGTTGGAGAGGCTGGCCTTAAATTTCGAGAACGGGATGAAACGAGGCTAGCTGGGGTCATCGGCGTTCTCGTCCCTGCGGTAGAAGCACGGGCTTCTGTTGCGGCTTTCTGAGCGTTGATACAAGCTGAGTCAGCAACGGAGGAGAGAGAAAGCTGGGCGACTCCCGTAGGGTATTGGCAGGCGTCACTGGCGTCCTCTTGAGGTCGGTGATGCCTACTGCACAAACTCCCCAAATTTTCATTGATTCAGTTTCTTCTGCGCCTTATCTCTTCTGTTCCCACGCAAGGAATAGGGCAGACGTGCTGGTGTCCGTAGCAGGTAAACCATTGATGGGCGTTTATGCCTCCAAAAACAGTTTGTACTGCAAAGAGGTCGCTGCTTAGATATTCTATTCGCCCAGTCGCTACTCACCAATTGTAGTTTAGAAAAAGAATTTTCGCTCCTGGCTTCTCCTACGGTGACCGTACGGCAGTGCAATCTGACAATGACAAGGCGTGATGAACTCGGATAGATGGTTATCAGACATTTGCGTGCCTTTTGAAGTTTGGCCAAACTTTCGAGATGGTCACGTAATCTCCGTTGGCTACAAGTGCCTAATCGGAGGCTTGCGCCGCAAACCGAGGCAGCGAATGCCGCCCGAGTCGAGCATGGATGCATCGCCACGTGATCTAACAGAGCGGCGCCAATGTTCGTGCGAACTACAGGTTCTCTAAATCACCAAGGAAGTCCTCGGCTCTTCTGCTATTCGAAAAAAAAATCCAATATATTTCTACTGCTAGGAGCACATGGTAAACGCTGTCATCGGAGCCAACTCCCGAAAGGTGTCGCCTCAACTTTATTTTACACAGCCTCGATAGCTTATCTAACTTTCTGAAAGCTTATGTCTAAAGCGTGCTTACACTTACCTGCACAAAGTGCACGTGCATGCACATGCATCCAAAAACGCCATCAGCAGCGTCTACCTTTTAAGCTAAAATGTTAATTCTGGCTCATATCGGGTACTCCAGCTACCTTAGTAAAACTGGTACACACACCTGCTAGAGCGCGACTCAATTACGCACAGGGCACACAACAGAGCGCCACAATGGCTCGGACGTCTTCTTACATTGCTTGAGTACCCATGTTTGCCGTGCAGTAAGTACTACACTGCGGCATGAAGTCGCCGACAATCCAGCGGCCGTGCTCCTACAAAAAGTGCTAGGGGGAACGTTGGTGCTGCAACCCTTCAATTTGAATGGGAATTAGAAATAGTACGTGAACTGGTATATCATTCATGCCTGTATTTTAAAGCGTTCTTGTGAAGTTCTGTATCGAGCTTTATGTTTCTTACTTTCCAAGCACTCATGCTTCTACAGACAACACAGCGAGGCCCTCAATACACGCACGTGCGTTATTATTGCGAACTACTGCATTTATTACGCCGTATGTTTACTCACGATTACGCAGCCGAACCCGACTGAGGCAAGCAATGGACGCGTCACCATGTGATCAAAGAAGCAGGAGTGTGTACGACCGACGTCGTTTAGTGCAACTACATTCGGTTGCGCACTATGGAGTACACGCGGAGCTGGTGGTGGTGGTGCCGTAGCACGACTCGGAGGCTTTGCTTGCCTGCAAGTTTATTTTGCGCTGGCGCCGATATTGAGCCGGATCGATTATACATACCTACAGAAAAATACGGGAACCCGCCTTTAGCGCTATCCTTTAAACAGTGGAATGAATGCCCTCCCTATATGGAGGCTAAAATAACCCGATCATTTCTTTTTTTTTTTTTCAAAACGCCTTGTTTGATATGTTCACTCATAAAGCACTTAGATGGTGTGCATGATAAACCATGTATGATATGCCTAACAAACTATTGCTTGCTTGCTTGCTGTAGCGCACGTACCCACTACAGGAGATGGGCCATGAAGCCGGAGGTTAAACGAAAAACGGTTACAGGAAACGTGTGCTTTTGAAAGGCGAGCAAGCCAGAAGGTAACATATTTTAACCAATTTATTTGTAATTTGTAAGATAATAAATATTTGAGTAAATTTTCATGTATTCCAATTTTCTGAATTAATAAATGATAAGCCAGTAAATTAAGTAAGCAATCTCCTTGTGTCATCAAGGAACTTGCATACGGCCACACATACATTCCTGTGGCTAAGACCTGATGTAGTTGCCCCAAAGGAGATAACCTTTTTAGTGTTTGTAGCAATGCCTAAGTTCTTTTATTGCAATTTCGAAGCATTTGTTTCTCTGGATTGCGCATCGGCAGCAGGTTAGTATAAAATAATCAGTGGTTTCAAGTTCTTTGAGAAATGTCATAAAGGGGACAGTGCCAGGGCAGACCTGTGTAGATAACTATTTAGTGGTGTAATAAGGCGTCGGTAATTTGGTGACAGACATTTCTAATTTACGTGTGGGGCCCTACTGCTTGTACGAAGGGTACAGCAAATGGTCTAAATCTTTTATTTTGGAATGTCTGTGTTATAGGGTATTTTAAAAGAGAGAATTCTGCAAAGCTAGCTGCGGTGATATAAGCAGAAAGCGAAACACACAACACTGGTCCTTCAAGGGATTTACGTGCAAGTGTGTGGGACATTTCATTTCAAACAAACCAAGGTGACCTGGTACCCATATCAAGCCCACCGAACCTAAGCTCGAAGGGATTAATGCTCCTAGTTCATTCAGAACAGTGCTGTCTGCAGATGACGTGAGTGCAGAACATACAGACAACAAATCGGTCACTATTACAGCTGTCGAGGAATTTAAAGGAAATTTTCGAAGAGCAAAAGTAATTGCTTTTAATTCATTTTGAAATATAGGTCCAAAATCAGGATATTGCATTGCATACGACCATACAGGATAGCGCCTCAGAAAAAATGCCTACACCCTCTTTTTCTTCACGCCCTGATGCATTCGTCTCTATTACATTATTGATTTTCAATTGCGCAACGATCTTGTAACATGCCGCACAAATACCTAGTGGGCTGGAGTTTATCATTGGAAAGAAATATGTCGTCATATGCAATTCTGATAGTATTTGCCAGTTTTTTAGGGAAATGATCGCACGTATTTGAATTTTAATGGTTCCAATTGTGCTTGCACAAAAATAACCTGCAGATTGTATAGACCGGATCATATTTCCTCAAAGCACACAGACCTTACTTTCGCAAATAGATACTGCGATCGTTTCAATGATGATGCGTGAATGTTTATGTAGGTTTTTATTGTAAGAATGCGGAATCTTCAAGCAGTCAATTCTCGCTGTCTGCACATGTGTTTGTCCAGCCTTGTCTCGAGCAATTCGAAATCACCTCTTATTATCATCGGCCGTATCTCGTAGCTACATAGCACCTCTAATGACAAAGTCTCTAAGCTATCTGGGCATTTCTAGGTGCCGTGCGTGTAACACTTTCATTTAAGATGCTGTGAGAGCAAATGACGATGGTCAGCCTGACAGTAATTCGTGGCAGCCAGTGCCTGTTTGGACCTGAGTAGAATAAAGATATAGCGTGCGGAATGCACGTTAATTACGCTGTTTGCTCTGTCAATGTTAGGTGGCAATAACTTCCCGTTCTTTATTTTTGTTCTTCCTATCTTGGTTTATGGATAACACAACTGTTCGCGTTGTCTCGAGTATATGTCGAAAGCGGATCTATTCTTATGTGCCTTTCCTCAATATTTAGCCAATCTCATTATATTAGCAAGCAAATACATCGACGCCTTTGGAAGTCGAACTGGTGCCGACTTTGGCCTTCGCAAGAGAAAATGGCCCCGATGTGGATTTCACTCTAAAGTGTTTCCGACAAATCTTACTCAACTAGAATATAACGCCTCGTCTGCATGCTCTCTGACTGCTACATCCTCCTCCTTTAGGTCTTTTATACTACTTGAGGTATAACATAATGACAAGGCTTTTAACATGCGGGGTGATCATTTTTATGTTTCCCGGAATTTTTCAATATCGCCGATGGAACGTAGCATAGTTCTTGTCCTTTAACTGGATAATTTTTTTTTTTACTTCTTGGACACGGGCGGCTTCCGGCACGTCGAGGAACGCCGATCTTCCGTGCTTGAGGCGGCACGATTACCTTCTCGACCACAAGATCGTCGAGCTGTTACTTTGGTGACGGCATCGGTTTACTGCGTTGCGCAGAACGTAGAAACAGGAAGTACCCCTCCTTTGTCCATTTCAAACGCCGTAGACGAAGCAAAAATGCATACCGGGCTCGTCGTAGGGGCGGCGGCACCAACCGGGACAGCTTCGCGTAGCGCTTCTGATCAGTGATGAAATTGTCATTCTTACTCGAAATCGTCGAGGTAGTGAACTCGAAACTGCGGTTCTGAGCAGTACAACCCTGGTAATGTTCGGTCTCCTCACTGTGGTGGCGGTAGGAGGAGTGGTGATGATTCTGCAACGGCAATTTCTCAATCTCCTATACAGTGTTCAGGATTTAACTAGGCAGAATGTGTTTTCAATGCAGAGGTTGGCTTGCATCCGGCGACTAGCCTTTGATTCGAGATCTGCGAGCGTTACGCAGTCATTGTTTTGGCTTCTGGTAAGATTGTAGGGTTGACAGGCGGTTAAGTAACTAGTGTCTCGGGCATCTTCGTCAACAGGGACCTGTGCATCTTTCGTGAATGAGGTGTTCTCGCTGTTTTCGAAGGCTGTTTCTTGACTTCTCTGTCAGTCACTTGCCCCTCAGCGGGTTTTGTTAAGACTTGCTTATGAATAAGCGGTTTCCACCGATGGTACATTTCATCACGGGTCGGTAGTAGTTCTCTGAACGTGTGGTCCACCTTGGTCTAATGCGATGGCGAATCGTTTTGCGTGTTGTCGTGTTAGTTGTACAGGCCGGACTTAAAAGTTCGAAAACGGGATGAAACGAGGCTAACTGGGGTCGTCGACGTTGTCGTCGCTACGGTAGGAGGACGGATTCTGTTGCGGCTTTCTGAGCCTCGATACAAGTTGAGTCAACAATGGAGGAGAGAGAAAGCTGGGCGACTCCCGTAGGGTACTGACAAGCGTCGTTGGCGTCCTGTTGGGGCCAGTGATGCCTATTGCACAAAGTACCCAAATCTCTTTTTATTCAGCTTCTTGCGCGCCTCATCTCTTCTATTGCCACGCAAGGAATAGCGCAGACGTGCTGGTGTTCGTAGCAGGTAAAGCATTGATAGGCGTTTGTGGGTCCAAAAATAGTTTCGACGGCAAAGAAGACGCTGCTTAACTGTTCTATTCGCCCGGTCACTACTCGCCAATTGTAGTTTAGGAAAATAATTTTCGCTCCTTCCTTCTAATACAGTGACCGTACGGCAGTGCATTCCCTTAGCATTTAGACAAGGCTTGATGAACTCGGAAATATGGATATCCGACATTTGCGTGCCTTCTGAAGTCTGGCCAAAGTTTCAAGATGGTCACGCAATCACTGTTGGCGACAAGTGCCTAATCGCAGGCTTGCGACGCGTTCACCCGCTGTCCCTGTAAACTAAGGGAGCGAACGCCGCCCGAGTCGAGAAAAGGTTTCTACTGCTAACAATCGGAACACGCAAATGTCATTGGAGCCAACTACCGAATGGCGTCGCCTAGACTTTATTTTACAAAGCTTCGTAAGCTTCTCTGGCTTTCTGAAAGTTTATGTCTGAAGTTTGCTTAGACTTAACTGCAAGAACAGCATGCGCATGTACGCGAATTCCAAAGCGTCATCACCAGCGTCTGCCTTTTAAGCTAAATTCTTAATTCTTATCCTTTTCGGGTACTGGAGCTACTTCCATAAAACACACACCCGCAGTGATCGTGACTTCGTGGCTTCGTAAGCTTCTCTGGCTTTCTGAAAGTTTATGTCTGAAGTTTGCTTAGACTTAACTGCAAGAACAGCATGCGCATGTACGCGAATTCCAAAGCGTCATCACCAGCGTCTGCCTTTTAAGCTAAATTCTTAATTCTTATCCTTTTCGGGTACTGGAGCTACTTCCATAAAACACACACCCGCAGTGATCGTGACTCATTTACGATCATGGCACACAGCGTGCCACGATGGTTCGGACGTTTTCTTACATTGCTTGAGTACCCATGTTGGCCGTGCAGTAAGTACTACACTACGGCATGAAATCGCCGACAATCCAGCGGCCGTGCTCTTAGAAAAAGTGCTAGAGGAAACGTTGGCGCTGCAATCGTTCAACTTGCACGGGAGTGAGAAATAGTACGTGAACTTGTATATCATTCATGCCTGTATTTTAAAGCGTCCTTGTGAAGTTCTGTATCGAGCTTTATGTTTCTTACTTTCCAAGCGCTCATATTTCTACAAACACATCGAGGCTCTCAATCTACGCACGTACGTTATTATTCCGAACTGCTGCATTTATTACGCAATATGTTTACTCACGATTACGCAGCCGAATCCCGCTGAGGCAAGCAATGGACGCGTCAAACGAGAAAGAGTGTGTATGACGGACGTCGTTTCGAGGAACTACTATCGGTTGCGCACTATGGAGTACACGCGGAGGTGGTGGTGGTGGTGGTGGTGCCTTGGCACGACTCGGGGGTTTTGCTTGCCTGCAAGTTGATTTTAAGCTGGCGCCGATATTGAGCCGGATCGATTATACCTACCTACCTACAGACAAATACGGGAACCCGCCTTTAGCACTATCTTTTAAACGGTGGAATTAATGCCCTCCCTATAGGGTGACTAAAATGACCTGATCCTTTCTTTTTTTTTTCAAAACGCCTTGTTTGATATGTTTACTCATAAACCACCTAGATGGTAGGCATGATAAACCATGTATAATATGTATAATAAACTATTGCTTGCTTGCTTGCTTTTGGAAAATAATAAATATTTCAGTAAATTATCATGCATTTCAATTTTCTGAAGTAATAAATGATAAATCAATAAATTAACTAAGCAATCTCCTTGTCTCATCAAGGAACTTGCATACGGTCATGCATACATTCCTGTGGCTAAGAGATGATGTAGTTGCTCAGAAGGAGATAATCTTTTCAGTCTTTATAGCAATGCCTAGTTCTTTTTTTTTTTGGAATTTCGAAGTATTTGTTCCTTTGGATTGCGCATCGGCAGCCGGTTGTTATAAAATAACCAGTGGTTTCAAGTTCTTTGCAGAAAGGACATTAAGGGGACAGCGCCAGGGCAGACCTGTGTAGCTAACTATTTAGTGGTGTAATACGGCATTGGTAATCTGGTGACAGAGATTTCTAATTTACGTGTGGGGCCTCACTGTTTGACCCAAGGGTACAGCAAATGGTCTAAATCTTTTATTTTAATATGTCTGTATTATAGGGTACTTTACAAGAGAGTATTTTGTAAAGCTAGCAGCGGTGATATAAGCAGAAATCAGCGAGACACACAAGACTGGTACATCTAGGGATGTACGTGCAAGTGTGTGGGACATTTCATTTAAAACAAACCACGCAGACCTGGTACCCATATCAAGCCCACCAGACCTAATATCGAGAGGATTAATGTTCCTAGCTCATTCAGAACAGTACTGTCTGCAGATGACGTGAGTGCAGCACATACAAACAACGAATAGGTCACTATTAGAGCTGTAGAGGAATTTAAAGGAAGTTTTCGAAGAGCAAAAGTATTTGCTAATAATTCATTTTGAATTATTATTATGGATGGATGGATGGATGGATGGATGGATGGATGGATGGATGGATGGATGGATGGATGGATGGATGGATGGATGGATGGATGGATAGACGGACGGACGGACGGACGGACGGATGCTATGAGCGTGTTTTTTGAAACGGGGCGTTATGGCACCAAGCGCTTTTTCTCATTTTGTTTAATGTTCTAGCTATCTTTTCTTTTTGAGCACACACACAAACTACCCAGCATCAAGCTTTCAGAACGACTATTGGGAACATTGTTTTAATGCGAAAGCAATTAATGTCCCATGAGGCAGAAAGCCCGCCGTGATCGAGAGATGGTACCAAAAAATTGTCATCCTCAGTGACGTAATCAGCATCTTGCTCTACGTCAGTAGTTAAACACAAATTAGCAAATGGTACAAGAACGTTAATTAGTAGTGAGTATGGGTAACTGACGTGAATCAAAGTTAATTCAGCTAATTAAGGTAAATTAGAGAAAAGTGCAATAAAGTTAGAACAAATTAGAGTAAGGTGAATTAGGGGCTTCAAAGTTAATTAAGGAGAAGTAATTCGCATTAAGGTAAGTTAATGTAATTAAGGTGGATTAAACAGTAAGGTGTATGAAGGATACTACAAATTAGATCAAGGTGTATTAAGGTAGAGTTGTGAAGGAAACGTGACAATGTATGCCGTCACGTATCGTGGACGTAGCCAATTAGAAAAGTCCTAACGTCGTCGCATTCAAGCCACGTAAGGATACATAAGTGACTGTCAATTCCTGTACGCCTCCGTTTGTGGTCTCCCTAGTTTTCTACCACCAAACCCCCAATCGCCATTTACTTATCTCAAGCGCGGACATGTTTGCTTTCCTCCAACTCTCCCTAAGTGATTGAATTCTGGGGTTTTAGTTGCCAAAACCAGAATGTGATTATGAGGCATGCCGTAGTGGCGGACTCGGGAATAATTTTGACTACCAGGGGATCGTTGAGATGCCCCCAATGCACGGCACACGGACGTTTTTGCATGTCGTCCCCGTGAAAATGCGGCCGCCGAGGCCTGGATTCGATCCCGCGACCTCATGCTAAGCTGCGCAACACCATAGCCACTAAGCTGTCATGGTGGATCTTGCTATCCCTGAACCCAAGGGCTTCGAGGTGGCCAGCGGAGCCTAAACCAACAGCTGGGTAAATATCTTCACATACCAATAAAGCATATTCCACCGTTTCCCAAGCTTTACCGCAGCGAAGCACTTGCTTCTTCTTCCGTAGTTTACCTTGCTATATAACTACGCGTCCCGAGCTCAAGGCATTCTGGAATGAGGATGCCCATCCAAAGCTACATTCATATAATAAGTATTGTAGCGAAGAAGACTGGCGCGCCCTATGGACGCACTATCACCATCGGCCCGCCGACGAAGAGGGGCTCGCGCGCTCGGTGTCTGACGCTCGACTGAGACGGTCGCGTTCCTGGCTGTCCAATAAACCGCATTACATATTTATTCTCTCTCTCTCTCTCTCTCTCTCTCTCTCTCTCTCTCTCTCTCTCTCTCTCTCTCTCTCTCTCGCTCGCTTAAAAAAGCAAAAAGCTTTTATTTGCGTTGCCATAAGTTGTCGCCTTTACCTCTTTACCACCCACTAGATTGGCTCAGGCTCTTTGACTTTGCATTTGACGTTCTTTATTGCCATGTTCAGCTGTGCGTGTGGATACGTGCACTCGATCAGAGAGATTCGTTTCGAATGCTTTCGACAAGATGGCGTATGGCGCTTTTCTGCTGAAAGTCGAAGGATGGCGCCTGAAATTTTGATTATTCTTTTTCTATCTTGAGAAAAGGCTTTGTTGCGTTACCAAAATTGCTTACCAAAAGTACGCTGATAAATTGTTATGCCTCTCTTTTGTCATTCCGATGCGCAAAACATAAATGTTTCACTCCAGCAACAGAATGCGCACTAAAAGGGGTCGATATTCGGCAACGCATTCCACGCCTTGGAACTGTTAGAAACAATTTCCTCGTAGCCCCTGTCAACTTTGGCAGCTCAAAAGGTAATATCGTTACGGAATTTCTTCGCAAGATAAAACATACGCTACATACGGCTTCAAGCGACCGCTCGCACATACAATACTACTGAGACCATTGCATAGAGCGTCCAATTAAACGAGTGTACTTTGCTCCCCGCAAGGCCGCAGGAACCGGACGAGAAATTGTACCGTTAAAGACAACTAACCGAAGCATACAGAGAAAAGTTGTTTCCAGGCGCGCATTATCTATCGTCTGCTGAACGGAACAGAAGGCCTACTTATGCTAGCAGCTGTTTCAGCCAAGGTTCTCTATTTATGGTGGTAAATTGACACGTACGTTGAAGAACTGCAGCCAGCGGCTCGTGCTTTACCCGTACACAATTCTTTGCCCGCCTCTCCGCTTTCTCGAGTCGGCCCTGCCAAACAATCAGCGAGAAGTGTGAAGAATACACGCTAGCGTGGTTCCTTGAGAACGCTTTACTTCTCCACCCTAGCTTAACCCTATAACGCAGAAATAACAACACTGCCAGACATAACAAGGTTAGCCGCCACGCGCGCCAAACTCACACTAAGTTGAAGAGGAAGCACGCGCAAAAGTGAGCAAGATTAGAAGCGGACCAGCACCCAAGAGAATTTCTCGGACCCAGGGGCTCCGGCAAACTTGTAAGCGGCTGAATGAATTCCCTTCTTTTATGGCTGCAAGCAAAAACAGAAAGTTAGAGTAAGAAAAAAAAAATCCACACATGGGGTTCGCGTTAAACCTTTGGTCGCTTTCATCGCGTTTTGCGCTTGTAAATCTCTTTGGGGCGGTATGGCACCGAGAATTTGGTAAAGAACCCTACGCGATAGCGCGTCGGCACAGGCGTTAAGCGAGCGTAAAATTGGAAGTCTTGTAGTGGGGCGACCTTTGGCGGAACACTGCGGTTCTTGGAGGCCCGGTTCCTTTTTTTGCTGCGCGCCTTCTACACTCGGGCTAAAGCCGCCGTAAAAACCTATCCGAGCGGCATGGAGCGGGAAGAACGCTCGCATGAACATTTAAGAGGGGCACCCATTAATAATTCGAACGACCGGCGCCCGACCACGGATGGGGCAAGAGCACGTCGCCTCATTAAAATATCCTTGATGGCACGAGACGCCTTTGAGCCCCGAGGTCGTGACCCGCCTGTATCACGCTCAGCGGGTTTTCAGGGTATACAACCACTCTCATTTCCAGTTGTTTTGGTACTTTTAGGTGCTTTTCATTTTCCTTTAAAAGGTGTTCGCTTTTTGCATTCTTCTTTATTTCATTTTTACTTGCCGCTAGCGCATTCCCCGCCTTTCACCTACAAACCGGCAAAACTCGAAACAAGAAACGCAGACCCGTCCATGTGTGGCTGGTGGTGAATTTCGCGCACTACAGTTGCAGAGAGAAATCGAGGTGTCTAGACGTCGTTTCATGTATTCATCGTCGTCATGCACGAGCATCGTCATGCATCATTGCCCTCAGGGGGCCGTCCCCCCGATAGTCATACCGCCTTCGCCATTCCATCGACGTCATTTCTTCTCCATCATTTCATCGTCGTAACTGCGTCGTCGTCCAAAAACAATTGTAGTCATGTCATCACGCTTATGGGCGACGTTGGCAAGCGCGTATAATAAAAAAAAAACAAATTGGCCGATACCTGAGACAGTGTATGCGCATACAGCCGAAACAATGGAATTCTACTAATGACAAGTGCAGATTCTTTGCAACATCGGTAAACGTCCGACAACGCCCTACGACCACGAAAACGGGCGAAAGAGTCAATGAAAGCTGTCAGCTATCCATCTCACGATGCCTGTCAACTGTAACTAGCATTCAGGCTAAGTAGCGACACAACGAATTGCATATATGTTTATTTGCCCCCGTATTCAGCAATTCGTCTTAGTTTGATGCCCCTGCTTGACTTGACTTATATGACGCCCAGCGTGAACGCGCAAAACACCCTAATTGCGTTTCCTTCGGTGCGTTCACGACGGGTGTCATTCAGATGGAAGTCAAGCATGTGAATCGAATTAAGATGGATTTCCGGATACGGTGGGGGGTAAGCGTCACCCTGTACCCCTAGAGTTTTGGTCGGGTTTATTTCAACACTATGCCTCGTTGCATGACTGTCAGCTTCAAGCGTCCCAGTATTTGAGCCTACAAATAGTATTAACTTCCACTGGAGAAGATTATGCTATCCTGAATGAGAAGCAAGAGGTTATTCGGAGAACGTTCGGCAAAATAAGCTATATAATGAGACTATAGATAGGAGAAGGAAGAAAATAAACTATATAAAATGAGATAGGAGAAGATAATATTTTCCAAACTAGCAATAATTGTCGCACTATTATTTTGTCATGACGATTTCCAAGAAACGGCAGCAAACCAAGCATATGGTTCTGGGCTTCTTTTCTAACAATTCCGTATAGCAGAGGCAAGCTGCGCTGAGGGAAGTCCGTTTGATAACAGGCGCTTAAAACGAACTTTGAACTCGCGATCTCCTGCCCGAATACGCGGCAACGGAGAAATCGGTTTATCCGACATCCACAGCTCCAATTCCTTTAACTTAGAAGGATCCGTTCAAATAATGTTAAAGACGAATAAACATAAAAAGCGAATTTCCAAATTATGGTACACATTTCTTAAAAAACATTAATGCAATCTGGAAAGTAAAAAAAAAGAAAAATCAAGGATCAACTGTATCAGTGTAATTTTACAAAAAGAAAGAGAAGACGTCACAATTTTGTGAATTTCGCCTCATAATGCATATAAAGCGAACGAAATGGATGTAGTTTACACCGCTCTGAAATATGCGATTTAACAGCGAGTAGGACCATTGCAAAACCCTACTAAACATCCTAAAATTTTCTGCATATAAGATTGCCAGGGGTGCTATAACGTAAAACTATTCCAAACTTTTCTATTCCAATTCTGCAATCAGCCCTCCGCGATTGGTGAAAACCTTTTGAGGGCTACCCTCACTTCACCTGTCCCTCACGCGACGTCAGGAAAACCACGATAGCTCCCCATCTGATATGATGTGTACACACTGATTATGCACGATTTGACCGAACAAAAGAAACATAGATTTCTGATTCGACGCCTTTTCGCCATTAACCCTCGGCTATTGGTCAAAAGTGTTCGGGCTGCACCCACTTCACCTGCCTGTCACGGGATGCCACAAAACCTCAAAATCTCACCGCGTCAAAGTGACGTGTATGCGTTAAAGATGCATTAATATGCCGAACAAAACTGAATTTTCTTCTGAATAGCCGCAGGCTGCCCCATTCCGAAAGGAATAATAGATGGCTGCCGCCGAACGCTCAGGCACTGGCTACTCGCACCTGCCGGAGAGCATGGGTTTACTTGCGTGTAATAAAACTTTTTTCGTGACCGTGTAACGTTTTCGAGCACTTTCGCCAGATTTACGACCTCGTTCTGCCAACTCTTCTTTGCTGAGGATCCGTTTTAGCGTCATTCTTAAGCTTCCGTTGCATGCCGCCGCGATTGTCGACGAGCCACCGTATAAGCTAAGGGGAGAGGGGGGGCGAAGCGGACCAATCACTGACGCCGGTACCACCCTCTTCATCCGGTTATCGCTTTTCAGTGCAGTGGCTCGGCCCCATCGAATCCCTCTCCACTTGACCGTGCCTCTCGCCTCTTGTGAGCCAATGAGATAAGACAAGCCGTTCAGTGTAGGCGATGTAATTCGTTTTTCAAGCAAACAAAAGTAACCTCCTATGAACGAGGAGAGCGTTTGATTGGTCTGTTGAGACAACCGTGCGGGGGACCGCCCGATGATTGCGTCCGCAGTTACGGAAATTTGGCGTCAGGAGATTGGAAAAGAACATATTGGAATAGTTTTACGTTATAGGGCCCCAGATTTGTCTGCTCGAGAGGCTCTTACAGAAACAGTTTGCAGAACTGTATTATTTATTTTAGTGCCGAGCTGCGAATTTGCAACTGAGTGCCTTTATTCTATTCCGATAGCGAGAATGCCAATCCTCGAGGCATAAAAACGACGTCGTTGCCGACGCCATTGCCCCTCTGTCTCCATAGTAGTCCACCCTTTAGATTAAGTGCATATAGATACGACCGAAAAACAGAGACCTGGGTTTCGATTTCTGTAATGAAACGAAAAATGGGTGTAACGAAGGATCGCTGCGATGACGTAGTGCTACACAGGGACAGTACCACTGTCCCTGTGTAGCACTACACACTGTGTTTACTGAGGCTTGCGAATATGTGCGGCAATGAAGCGATCTATCTAGGCCTTACATTTAGCAAGGAGAAAACGGGAATTGCGATATGTACTGGAGACCCGAGCAATCACGTGGTATCAATTGAAACGGCAGCCATACTTATGGTCAAGAAAAATATAAGCACTTCGGTGTATATTTAAACGAATGAAAGGCAGGGTCAAGGGTTGACTAAGCTAATCTAGAAATGGGAAGGAAAGCGGAATGCAGCAATAGTGAGACGCAGAACACTTAGGGGCTGCAATAAATACAATGTGGTGCGAGGAATTAGAAAAAAGATGTAATGGTGCCAGCGCTAACGCGCAAGAATGCAATTCTATGCTACAACTAAGAAATCTTGTCGGGGTTGGAGATTGAGCAAGGGGTGGTAGGCCGACTGGCTTTCGAAGCCCAGGTGCAAAACCTCAAATGAGGCACTGCAAGATGACGGGGGTTGGTCTCGTTTCGAAATTAGAGAAGCACAGACAGAAGATCGGTTTTGAATAGAAACTAAGGAACATGGATGAAAAGAGATGGCCGGCTAAAGTCCACAAGTATCTGCACCTCAAAAGCGTAGACACGGAATGGAGGAAGACCTAAAGGAAGTTGGCAACCTAGTGCAGGGTAACTGAAACTGTTAAGAAACATCCAGGAGTCATAAAGGTAAAGTGAGAAAACCAGAGACGGTAAATTGGGTGCAAAGGTTGGAAGAAAAAAAAATACCCCGGAGATTTACAAAAATAGCAAAAAAGGTATATCAGCAGGGAAAATCTGTATGATAACGCAAGGGGGTGGTGCCTTGCTATTTGAGGCCCGAGGAAGCTGCAGGAGCACATAAACATACCGGGGAAAATATGCGCCACAGGATGAGTCTCATGTGTGCTGCAAAAAAAAAAGAAACACAACAAAAGCACGGAAACTCCTCGGTGCATCGCAATAGAATGTCAATATGTTCGGCCAGAGACACCTGTAGGGAGTGCCCTCCTTCGAGAAGCATTGGGATCCAAAGAAGATAGAAACAATAACTGGTCGTCAGTCGAGATATGTAAGACACGATTATAGTTATGGTGGGAGAAAAGCGAGCAAGTGGTGGATCGTACCGGAGACATAGGAAGGGGGGGTAATGAAACAGTGCTGGATGTCTTAAACACGAAAGTCATGATCGAGATGAAATAGGCGATAGGCTAGATAGCGATAGATGCAGTAAAACGTGATTAAATCAAGCAGACTAGGACACGATTTGTCCCAGCCCCATTTAAAAGGGGATGCCAATAAACATCATCGTCATGAGGGCTCATCTGATACACATACAGAAACAGCCAAGAAAGTAGACTGGAAGACCACCGCCGTGGTATGGCTTAGTTCGTGAAGCACCAGACGTGGCGTTGAGGAAGGTGTAGGAACAGCTCCCGTGTGTGGCAATTTGTGTTTTCGTCCATTTTCATTTCCCTTTTCATTAACAAAGCGAAGCTTTTTTTTTTTTTGCCTGTTCCTTCTAATTTCCCGCTGCTACTGGTTGCTGGCGTTGTCTTGCCGAATAGCTTTTCTTGAATATGTGGGTCTCACTCAAAGTATAGTTGTCGGGACGCTATTGTCCACGTCCCTCCCATCCCTGCTGGCGGCTGGCTACAGTCTTGCACGATTTACATGTACCGGATATAGCGCATACAAACACAGGACATAGGGCGAATTACAAAGACCCGTGCAGGAGGTTGTGCAACCAAGCGCCGGATACAGTGCCAATTAGGGTGGCGCAATTTGGCCGGTACCAGACATGCTGCAAACCAATAACATCGGATATAATTTGAATCGAAGCTGCCCGATAGGCCGGTACCAGACATAGTGCAAACAACCGAAGTATACCATGTGAATTAAGGCGGCTCATGCTACGCGACATATTGCGAACAAACGCCGGATATACTGCAAATTAAGGCTGCCCGCAGAGGCAAGTGGTACAGTAAGTGCGGACGTGAGCTCCAACACGCCGCCGTACTCATGCCGCCGTACTCATGCCGTCGTTGTCATTTCGTTGTCGTAATTCCGTCGCCTTCATGTCAACCTGACAATTCTTCGCTGTCCTTCCATCGTAATCTTTCTGCCATTTCCGCGCGGTCGCTGTCACTGCGTTGTCATATCGTTGTCTGCAAGGCGCCATCTTCTAGCTATCATCACAATTTCGTCGACATATTTCCATCGTTCTCACGCCGCTGTCGTCATCGCGTCGTGATTCCACTGTTCTCGTCATACCGTCGTGATTGTTCCATTGTGGTCACTTCGTGGTAGTCATTCCATGGTCGTCATGCCATTGTCGTCATCCAATTGTCGTCATGTCCTTCGTGTATAGCGTCGTCGTCAGTCCAGCTCCATCATTTCCTTGGTGTCATCATTATGGTGTCGTAGTCATACTATTAGCATGAGCTTATCGTTACGCCGTCCTCGCCACACCATCGTGGTCACGTCATCATCGCCATGCATCATCCTCACGCCAGCGTCGTCACGTCATTTCATAGTCATCATGCAGTCGCCGTCATACCATCGTCATTATACCATCGTCGTCGCTCCGCCGTCGCCATCCGAGGACATTCACGCCATTGTTGTCCCACCATCATCGTCATACAGCATCGTTACTCCTGCGCCGTCATCCAGTGTTCCTCATGCAGTCGTCGTCGCATCGTCGTCATCCGGTCGTCGCCACACCAGCGTCATCATCCATGGCAGCCGCACCGTAGTCGTCGTCATCGTACCATCGTCGCCTCTCGGACGTCGTCATGCCGTGCTCCGTTCACTTGTGCCTTCGAACAATCGCCATCGTACCATCGGCGGCACTACAGCGTCCTCATCTTATTGTCGCCAGGCCATCGTTGTCACACCGTCATCGTCGGTCCAGCGTCAGCAAACCATAGTCGTCGTGCAGGTGCCACCATACCGTTGTTGCTAGGGATTATTGTCTATTTAACTGATATTGTTATAGATAGAAGAACTGTAGCACAACAAGAAGAGAAAAAGCAAGAAAAGAGCTGCTGTACGGCCAATACTCACACCTACGCGTCATTTTATTTCATTTGTTATCAGTTTCTTTCACATCTTAATTTGTAATTTTCTTACTAGAACAACTCCACACTGCACTTGCACCACTGTAGATGGAATCATCATCATCATCATCATCATCATCATCATCAACAACAACAACAACAACAACAACAACAACAACCCTCGTACCTGAGCGCATGCATTGGGTGTGTTCCAATTCTGGCCAGCATCGGAAACAGCCTACATCCGAGAGAGCTTCGAAGCCATGTAATGGAACGAGTTTGGAACGGCCTGAAAGACGTGTGGAGGACGCTTCTGCGACGTGACGCCCCCTCGCGACGACAAGAAAAAATTGAGAAAAGCGCACATTATCTATATTAAGTCATCGCGCCTGCGAAATTATGAAAAACACCATGTGGCTTATATTAATAGGTAGCAAAGCGTGCCTACGTTTTCTTGTTCGCAGGTCACCTTTCTGTCGGCTTTTTTAAGTGCCCTGCTCAGCCGTCAGCATGTTTGGACAGGAAAGTAGCCTGCATCGTTCTTGACTACGATGCTGTCTTCGCGAAGCCGTCTACTTTGATGTCTTCGTGAAAATTGGAATGACGCTTAAGATGGCCGCTGTTCGCTTAGCCGTCTACATTGCCGTCCACGACAAGTTAGGAACACAGCCGTAGTGGATGCTATGCCCAATCGTGAAAAATGAACAGGCCCCACTAGGTCTGCTCTCTTGCCTAACCATTTTCTTAGAAAAGAAATAGCCTTGCTGAGAGCAACCACAAACAACCAGCAAATAAAAGAACGTCTCTCTTTACGTTTGAACTTCATCTTAATGTGACCTGGAGCAATGTAAGCCATTAACTATTCACAGAATACAATCACAAAAAAAAAAACTTATTGCGAATAGCATTCTTCTGCCTCGTTGGTGCCGCTGCTCGAACATCATATTCCTCAGTCAGCCTGTTGGCAGCATTGCGCCCCCCCCCCCCCCCCCCGCCGCCGCCGTCTCCCACTCCTACCCTGGCAATATAACCTCAAAAGAATATCGAAGCAAAATAAAGAAAAAGTGTTCGCTCTGACGAGACGACCTTTGCATTCACAGACCGCAGCACTCGTATAGTCATACGACTCTATACTAGTCCCGTAGCTTCGAAATTAAGCACGCTCCGCAAGAAACCTTTCATCCTGCAGAGGCCAATAACTACCGAGTCTAGAAATGTATAAATAGTACTTTCTTCTTTTTTTTTTGCTTTTTGTGCGGTGAAAGAGCGGTAGACAGCCAAGTTTGTCTGTCGGTGCATCCTTCGTTTTCTTTTTTTCCCGGGATAGGCGGTGAGGCACGTGGCGTGATATTGCCAGCCGTGATTACCCTTAGGCTAAACCAGCCTACACCAATCTAGTAGGCACCTCACACACAAATAAACAAAAAAACACGCGCTTTCGCTTTCCCCGTTAGAACTAACAAACAAACGAAGAAGGCCTCGACTCGCGATACCCCAAGTACTGCGATCTAAGCGAAGAAAGTTCAGGCGACACCGAGGGAGTGGGAGGGATGGGGGGGGGGGGGGGGGGGGGGCATCTCCGTTGCCCTGCTGGCGGGCACTGTTGACAGGGTCTCGGCTCGCAAGAGTAGTGCGACTTTAATCAACGCTACGAGCGAGGCCTCTGTTTGCTGAGCCCCGGTTTGGAATCGATCGCCACCCGCTGTTCCTTCGCGGGGCGCGCGAGATTTCGCTGAGCCCGCTCGTTAATTTGTCCCTTTTCTCCGGCTTTTGTCTCGCCTCCACCGTGGGAACATTGCGCGTGTGTCGCCGAAGGACGCCGCCTAATGACTGCCCCTCTTTCTCTCACTGTAAAGAAGGAAGTTGGGCGAGTAAGTTCGTCAGTCTCGTGCCGCCTCCGCTGAGCTGAGTGACCTCATCCTCATCTAGACGAACCGTTTTTTTCGTGTAATAAAAGGGCGGCTTGTTTAATTCGTGCCGTGATGAAAATAAACGTTCCTGGGCCTGTTATGCAATGCCTCCTTTTTTTTAGCAAGTGTTATTTATCAATGCTCGCCTCCATTCGCTAATAATGTGTACATTGACATGATCGCCGGGCGTCTTTTTGAAGGGACAGCACTAGTGTGAAAACTTTCGTCGTGGGTAAATGCCAGGTTCCAAAACTTTGATTCACTGAAACGCTAGCAGCGAACTTTTCTGTTGAAGTGCGTAAGGGCGGTCTTGTGTACAGGCGTTTCAACTTTGCTGCGTCACAGCGGCTTACTGTTCACGCAAATTCGTTCGCGTAGAACATCACAGGTGCCGCGACAGCATCTCAGTCCAGATTCACAAAACCGTTCGTACGCTAAACACTATTGCACGAACAGATTCCAAAGACTTAATTGTTTTGTCGGATAGATTATTAGCGACAGAGATCGGCAAATAGCGAACAATACTTAAGAACAAAATAACTCTTTCAATTGGCCATGATTCCTCCACTTGGAACGAACATTTCTGTGGAGCGAACAACACATCTGAGGAGGACAACTTATAGTTTACATGTCTACCTCTGATGTTCTTGCTTCCTGACCTAGGTTCACTTCTACAGGCATGCGACCGCTGTTTTTGGTCAACGAAAAGCTTTATGAATTGGGCCCCAGATTTGCATCTCTTAATTGTTGCTTTGTTGTTCATATTCATCTGCAGTGGTGTACTACTGCGACGCCTTTGATGGGGCTTTTTTACTGCCTCCTCAAGCCTAACGATGACACAAGTTGGAAGGTTGGTGAATCGGCTTGCACTCATTTTTGGCGAGTAACGCTGGTGTTGCGAGGCAGATGTTGGTGCGTGCAGGCAAGTAACACGGGTGTTGTCGCACATAGATTTATGCAAGCTATATCGGTAAGAAAAAATTTAAGTGAGCCTCCATGTACGTAAAAAAAAAGTAATCATCTCCTCGTGCTTGATAGGACAAAAACAGTTTGTTTTTTCTTGCGAACAGAGACGTGAAGATTGTAACATGATGTGGTGGGTTGCCATATTTGAGCTGAAATCCACATGCACCTGAGGTCATAATTGGGGTGATCATACTCGCGATCAGCTGTCTACATTGCAGGGCAGATAGAAGTGTTTTATGATCATCGACACAGGGATGCTATACTTCCCTCATGGCTGTCTCGTCCTTCTCTGGCTTCCATCTCGTCGTGCAGACACTTGCGAGAAGCTTCTGACGCACTATGTCAGCCGCTATTACGTCTTGCGCCAAGAATATATACCGTCGGTCGTACATGACATATCTCCCCTGATTCCTAAGTCAGCCACTCCTACACCACGGAGGGAAATAATGGACATTCCCTGCCTAAAACGTTGCCACTGTGACAGGCCGTCTCAACCAAAACAAGCACTGGGACGGTTCTTTCCTCTGCGCGGGTAGCGTCCCGGTTACCCAAGCCCATCGCGATGATCCTCAAGGACATATAAATAGAACGATACTAGTTGTATCATACTTCGCTACTACGGCAGAAGTCACGCTGATAAAGATCCGCATCCTCCTTTCCCCTCGTCGCACGATGCTACAAAAGAAAACCACATAAAGAGAGAATTTTTTTTTCTGCCTGGGCAGTGAATGTGTCGCCTTGCTCAAATGCCCATGGATACATGGTGTAAGCAGTGCACGCTACAGCACGGCAGGAAGCAAGACATGGGCGCCGTAAAACTAGCCTGCCCACTGCAGTTGACCGGCAATGTCAGAAGGAACTGGGAGCTCTTCGAACAAAGACTGGATCTATCCTGACGGCTACCTCGTCAGACCATCCTAAGACAGAAGAGGTCAAGACGGCCATCCGCCTGAGCGCCGCTGGTGACGAAGCGCTTGAGGTCTATGACAACTTCACGTTCGCTGAAGGTAAGCTCAAGGATGACAGCCGGACACTAGTGCGGAAGTTTGACGCATACTGCATTGAGCATGGAAGCCAGGTTTAGGAACGTCATGCGTTCCGCATGCGCGTCCAAGGTCAGGGAGATCAACTTGAGCGAAAGCCAAACTTTGCAATTTCGGGACCCTCGAAGAACCGCTGATTAGAAACGAGATTATATTCGGAACCAATAACAAGACTGTCAGAGAGAAAAATGTTGCGAGACAAAACCCAGATTCTACAGAAAGCCGAGAACATGCGCAAAGCTGATGGAGTTGAGGCACAGCAAAATGCAGCATTGGCCAACTAGTGCATCCAAGTTTAGTTCTCTCGCCGGAATGAACGTGGCAAAGAACAGAAATGCCGGTGGCTAGCACTGTGGCCGGGTGCACGAGTCATGGCTATGCCCAGCCTGGGGACGGACCTGCTGTGCTTGTAAAAAAATCCCTTTTCGTTGTGCTGCAAGAGCCCACAAGCCCATAGCATTCGGCAATAGCATGAAGATAGTTTTGATGTCCTGGACGTCAATATCTGGGGCGTAAGCACGAAACCACCAAAATACTGGACAGTACCTGGCATGCTCTCTCGTCACGGGGTAGAACTGAAAGTCTATACGGGTTCCCAAGCCAACTTGATTCCGTTGAGTATATTGTGACACATCTCGAAGGTAATCGCGTTGCGCAAGAGCGCCGCAGTGCTGGGTGCCTACAATGGGTCCTATATCAAGCACCTCGGTGTCGCCACCAAAGGTAAAGATAAAGGTGTCGCCACCAGCCTAAGCGGTACAACGAGAGGTACTGTTTTCCTTATCGTCAAGAAAGTACTTGGAAGGTTTGAGCACATGCGTCCAGTCCGGCATTGTCCCAGCAAACATCGACTCAGTCAGGCGAAGTCGAAAAGCACGGCCAGAAGTAGAATGTGCGCATCTATTTCATGGAACGGCCTGCGTAGAAAATATAGTACAAGATAGTCCTGCGACCAGATGCGGTATAGTCGTACAACCTGCTCGGAAAGTACCTTCGTTACTGAAGCAACAATTGCGTCACAAGCTGCCACGCATAGAAAAGACGTCCATCACAGTAAAAGTAGAAGAGCCCACCGAATGGGTAAGTCCCCTGGTCATGGTGCGAAAAAAGAACGGCGCTCTGGAAGTATACGTGGGCCTCAGAGAAGTAAACTAAAATATATTACGGGAGCACCACCGGATGCCTATCCACAAAGATTTAGAAAGTTGGCTGTCAGTAGCTCGATTTTTTTCGCGTCTTGATCCCAAGTCGAGCTTTCAGATACATCGCGGGTCTGCACGTTCGTCATTCCTTTCTGGGGCTATCGGTGCCTAAGACTATTCTACGGCATATCGTCTGCCAGTGAGGTCTTTCAAAATACACCGACAGAGATCTTTGAAAGTATGCCAGAAGTACGCGTTTACGTCATCGGCGTCCTCATTTGGCTTGCTGACAAAACGCAACATGACGAACGTTTGCGTCCGCGTTAGAAAGGGCACGCAAAGCAGGACTCACGTTTAATCCTGAAAAATGTTTGTTATGAAAGAGATAACCTTCCTAGGTGACATCAATGAAGGCGGCGCGCGCCCGAGCCCTGAATTGATTGAAAGCGTCCTAGCCATGCCCACGCCCGAAGACAAACATGTGAGAAGAATGATGGGTGTCGTTAACTATCATCGAAAGTATGTAGCTAGCCTAAACGATAAAATGGCGCTCCTACGAAGCCTCGCCAAAGGCGATGCAGTTTTGAGTAGACGACAGCCCATGGGCGTGAGTGGCCAAACGTCTCCGAGGCATTAACTTCTACGGCGCTCCTGGAATTCTTCAACGAAAGTAAGCAAACCAAAATCTCGGCAGACGCGTCGGCCATCGACATAGGCGCATCGCTATTGTAAAAAACACGAGGATGAATGGCGCCCAGTCGTGCACGCATCATGGTAGCTAACTGATAACGAAACGCGATATTCTCAAATCGAGAAAGAAGCGCTTGAGATATTGCTGGCGTGTCAAAAATTCCACCACTATACTTATGGCTGCAATATCCACCTATATAGACAGACCACTGGCCGTTGTTTGCCATCGCCAAAAAATAGAAAAATAAACATCGGAGACATGCTGGCCAGGCTACAATGGTTTTTTGCGCGCCTACTAAACTCCATTATGACTTCGAGTTTATGACTGACATGCTCTCCTGTGCGCCCGCCCTTTCACACAACCCGGAAGCAACGGAAGGCACCGAGCTTCATGCAGTTCGCGCTGTCTCATGCATGATAACCACGTCGACAGAACATCGCCTTCAGTACGAGACACTATTGCATGCTATATCTAAGTCCTTAATGCAGCAACTGTGGCGTGGAACAATGGTTGAAAGGGGATTACGTCCGTTTGCGCTTGAGCTATCGGTCATTGATGGGATACTCTTTAAGGGATGCAAAACTGTCATACCCTAGTCCACGATGAGCGAAATGTTAACAAAGGTACACGCAGGTCCCCTGGGAATGAATAAGTGCAAGGCAAGAGCGTGCCCACTTATTTTTTGGCCGGGTCTAGACGGTAGCATTGAGTCAATGATTCGTAGGTACAGCGCGTGCCAAACATATACGCACAAGCCGCAGTCTGAGCCCCCTTCATTTGCGCCCGACACCCAGTATGCCGTGACACAGTTTAGGTATTTTTTTGATATATTTGACATATTCAATTTTGCTGGCGAAGGGCACATAGTAGCGTGACGCGCACTCCAATTTTCCTTAAGCGGAAAATTTTTTTACTACGGTGGCCTAGAGGCGGTACAAGAGACACCCGCCATATTCGCGTGCTACGGAATCCCTGTGAAAGTATGTAGATGTAATGGGGCCTCAGTTTGCACACAAAGAGTTTGCCGACTTCACAAGGCGATGTGACTTTCAGCATATCAAGCCCGCGATTTTCGATATCAAATGCCCTTGCTGAGAAGGAAATGCGGATAGTTCAGCGCGTCATGAAAAAGAAGACTGAATCTTACGACGATTTTTGGTTAGGACTCTTGTCTTATTGTACGTCTGCATTGGAAGATGGCCGTTCCCCTGCCCAACTGTCGCAGTGACGGTGCCTGCGCAGCAACATTCCGGAATCCAGCACTGAGCTGGGATGCACAACAAAGAAGCGTCAACAGCAGGCCAAGGGCAAAAAGCTGCACCCTTTGTAGCAAGGAGACAGGGTGCGCATACTGGACGGAAACTCGTCAGGGCAAGTAAGAGTGCTCAAAGAGGTGGCTCCCCTGTCCCACATCTCGTAGACAGAGGACGGCAGGCTTCTAAGGCGGAACAAACAACACATGCTTCAAACGCAGGAAAAAAATAGCGCACGATAGATGAAGATAACAAGAGCAACGCCGAAACCAGCAGCCTGCAACACGAGAGACAGGAACTTCCGAAACCAGGCCCAAGCACACCCCGTTTCACTGGTCATCCGCAAGCCAAAAAAACGACAAACAGCAACAAACAAAGCAGAGGCGTCGAAAGGAGAGCCCCGCCGGTCGACCAGTCAGCGCAACAAGCCCCAATGGCTGCAAGACGAGGCGAATTTTCGTCAAGTATCCCAGCTTTTTTTTCTTACTTGACATAAAGTTCTGCGGTGTTCTTTTTTCACTTTAATGGATAAGAGATGTATTGTACTTGGCTACCACGG
This sequence comes from Dermacentor andersoni, assembly GCF_023375885.2. NCBI lineage: Eukaryota > Metazoa > Arthropoda > Arachnida > Ixodida > Ixodidae > Dermacentor > Dermacentor andersoni. Next base: position 127,253,468 of record NC_092820.1, read on the forward strand.
CAGCAGACGCGCTAGCAACAAGCGGCATCCTCCTTTCCCCTCCCCACTTCGACGCACTCGGAACCCTCTCGCACGATGATATAAAAGAGCCAAGACTTCTTTTTATGCCCAACCACTCGATGTGTCCTGCTTGCTCAGACACCCACGATGCGCTCACTGAACGCTTGAGCTGCTCTGAAGCCTGTGCTTCTGTGCCATGTAGTTTAGCTAGTGTCCGGTCAGCGATCGCAGTTTAAATACTCCCTGTAACAATGCCTTACGTAATCGCGTCATATTTGGTCGAGAACAATTTAAGACAATACGAACTACAATATACCATAGCCATTAGGAGGTGGATTGTGGCGTTTCTCCTTCTTTCCCTCGTCATAAACATAAATGCTTTTCAATTGTCAAGTCCACAAACTATGTCTGATGATTGGATCGATGCACGCTATGAGCGTCGCCTTTGAAACGCCCCATTTTAAAGCTCCATTTGTCCTGTTTCGCCGAATGTCTTATCATACTTACTTTTTCTTTGCAGAAAATAAATGTCCAACATGAAACTTCCTAAGCCATTATTGAGAACATCGTTTTTGTTCTTCTCCGCTGTTTTTTGTGGCCCTCGTTTCTGCCATGAAACCTCCGACCGAATTATACGAATGTCTCTCGAGGACATATCTACTTTCCCTCTGCTATCCCTAAGCCCCCGTGATTCAAGGACGACAGCGGAGCCTAAATTCATAGCTGGGTTCATTCCCACCTTGATGAAAAACGTTCCATCATTTCCCTAGGTTTACCGCCGCAAACACTTGCTTCTTCTTCCTTTGTGTACCTCGCTTTATAAGTGCACATTCTAAGGCATCCCGATCTCGCTTCAAAAAGTACAGAGCTTCTCTTTGAGTTATCATAAATTGTTTTCGGCCCGATTTAGTTTTTACCTCTTAGGTACTTACTTGTAGCAGGTTTCTTTCCCGTTGGCACCACTATGGAGGTTGTCTCAGCCTCTCTGGCTTTGCGTTTGACTTTCCTTGTTGCTTACTATACCAGCCGCATGCTTGGTGTGGACCATCTTATGTTTTTTTTTTTTGCACCACTTTGAGTTAAGATTTCTTTCTGTAAAAGGACTTGAGCCCTCTCACAACCTATTTACGATATTTCTTATTCATCAGTCCTTCTTCGAAATCAATTTTACCCTGAGATTCCCTCACTTCAAAACTTCTCCAGCCCATATCACCCTGCACAGCTTCATTTGTAGTCTTCCCGTAAAAGCCCAACGCGGGGCGTCCCACTGACCTTTAGTTGCCATTGAGTCCTGATTGTACGCCTGACTTCAAGCAAATCGCATTTTGAAATGTAAGTCCTGTAACTATTACACCTTTCCACACACCCTGGAGCCCCTTGTACCTATCATTTTCCTAAAGAGCTCTGTGTTTCATTGTGGCCGCATTTCTCTTCCCGTTTGCTATTATATTTTGCAGGATTTCTATATACATAGTGCCCTCGTTTATCCATACATTCAGACATTTCTATTCTCTTTCCTGGCGTATTTCCTGGCCCTATATTGACACTGTCTGCTTACGGTTGTCATTGAATACCATAAGACCACATTTATAACGCTCAGTTTCAATGCTATATGCAATCACTTTCCTGTACACAGGTATTAGTCAGAGGTTGCATATCACCTCGCTTGTTAGCTGGCAGCACAATGTCGTCCGCGTAAAACAATTCCAGGACCTCCTGCTGTATTATCGTGCCCACATGTTTGCATGAAACATGAAACCCGATGCTCACTCCTTCTAGCGCCCGTTTGATCCTTACCATGTACATCATAAACAACAGCGGAGACAAGGGTCACCCTTGTCTTATTCATTTGCAGATGTCAACTTTCTACTTGCTCCTCATGCTTACTATTCAACGTAAACGCTATTGCCTAGGTAAATCTCCCTCATCCGCATACCTAGGCATACGTACGATCTGCGCCCCTAGTGATAACAAGCTGGAAACAAACCCTATTTCTCTGGGAGTGAACGGTTTTTCATGAATAATTAACAGCTCAGGCCCGCAAACCGTACTACACATTGGCTACACATTATGTATCCATGCACCTATGCTACTGATGAAAATCCCAGTCCGAAACAAGCCTAAGATTTGCGTTATCTTTGTTAGTTGCCGATGTTTTTCTTTGCGCCAGAACAAAAAAAAAAGCTGTTTTCATACACAAACTAGGCGAGGACTGGAAACACACCACTTTTCTCAAACCGCATGTTTTCTCGAAGAAACACAACGCCCATGCAAATCAGGAAATTCTTGCAAAACTTGGCCCGTATTCGCAAAGTAGTTCTTCTTATTTTTTTTCTATTTTCAAGCAGTTGTTGATAAATGTTCGAGGCCATTGGCCAGTCACCTTCGCTAATGATACATCCAACTTCAAAATTCCCAGTACTTTCCTCTTACGAAGACTTCTAGTGTTTTTGTGATTATGGGCCCTGTAGTGTCCAGAACGTTGTGCCAACATCTTTCGTAGCACTATGCAAACTGTATTTACAAAACGCTTTAGTTGGTTACTAACGACAGGGCAGTAGACATAGCAGACTACTTTTGGGGGGCGACATATCATTTGTTTTCGATGACGTCATAGTATATGCGATAACCACTGCTGGTAACAGTATTTAATCGAGCTTCTTCAACTGTCGTTTTTACCTATTTCCTCAGCATAAAAACGTTATCGCCAAATCTAAACCAGCCAATATGCAAAGCATTCGTATTTGCTGAGAGAAAAGCACGTAAGAGAAATTTGTGCCCACAATTGGTGCTCTGTGCAATATTTTCCAGTACCATCAAATTTTAAAACGTTCTTTCTGCCCTCCTCTCGATTTCACCTCTAGTACTTTACATGAACTTACAGTTTAGCTTGCAAATTACAATGTGGAATAACCTAGTGACAGGTTTTCCACTAATTAGCTATACGATGAATAATTTAGCTCACATCTTGGTATAGCGACAACCAAGCAAGCCAATTCTTACTGCTTCTGGTACCAATTCCTAGCTAGCGCCAGTTTTCTTTAGATCTCTTTTTTTTTTTCAATCGTGCACAACACAGTGAGAAGAAACGTTAGCGTCCTTGTGTTATTTGCCTGAAATACCTTCGCTTCGCAACGACAGGCTACGTACACACTGTTTATTCCAGAAACAATGTTACAGCAATTTCAAACTGCGACAGTCGCCTTTATTTTTTCATGATAAGGGGTCACTTGTCTGCCCAACGGTGTCGGGCAGAGAATTTCATTCACTGCCGTGCGCGGAAAATCAGCGTTCCTCACCGGCGGATCTGAAGGCAAATAGCCGTAAACTTCTCTGTTTCTACCTATTTTATTAAAACGTGGGGTACGTCGTTCAGCACACACTGAGAACATTCACATCGCTGTTTAGTTATCTGCCGTCGCACCATGCGTCAAGCACTCTACTTAAATAGTTTCAGCCGGCAAGTTGATGGCACACCCCTTCTTTCGTTTTTTACATGACTGGAACGTAATACCGAGAGGTGACGTGAGCACGGAGTGACAAAAATTAGAGTATTAGAGACTGCGTTAGGTATTTCTTACGACTTACACGGGAAGTCGTGCGAAACGGTGCTAATGGCACTGCTGAACAAGCCGCACTGAACTGCAGCTGATAAAACACGGACACGACGCTTCTGAAGCACCAAAATTTCTGGCTAGGTCGTTCTCTTATGCTTTCGCGAACGACTCTTGGACATACGCGTCGCAAAAGCAGCACTCCCCACGAGAGCCATTCAGCTACTAATGTCAAAACAGCCGCCACAGTTTTCACTGAAATGCTAACGGTTTTCTCTGTACGCCCGCAGTGGCCAAATTCCACTCTGGGGAGTAAGACAGTCATGCTGGCTCTCCGCTTGAAATAAACGACCATATGCGTCCGTTAACGCATGCGCTTGCACTTGTAGTTTCGTACTATTTGCGCCACGTCCCCTACCTCCTCTTTCATAGCCATATGCTGCTTAAAAATACCCGTATCCCAGCTCTTTAGATGCCAGCACTCAGAAGTTAAACTAGCAAATGAACGCCAAGTATGAAAATGACGCAAAAGGGGCTGTTCCAGCCTGCTGTAATAGTTTACGGTATCTGCGGGGAAAACACAAGCACACAAAAAAAAAAAACTCAATTCCCTCGATGCTTGGGCGTATAACATCGGATTCACAGTTTCACCGGATTTAAAGTTTCATCAGATTCCAAGTTTCAGCCTGTGGCACGTTTTATGAAGTACACAGCGATTCGTGAAATTAATGTGGCGTGCCTTAACCGAGAACAAATTAACATTTTTCGTTATACCGGTGTCCCGTAGGCTTTTACTACAGACTGTACAATTAACACGGGGCCGTCCTTCTTCTTGCGCGTTTTGTTTCTTTGCTTTTCTGTCTTCTTACACGAATCTGCAAGTTTGAAAGAAAATTACGTGCTCGACCAAATCATACATTGTTTGACAGTCGGAAGTCGAACGAAACGGGCCAGGCAGATAGAGAGTAATTTGCTGTGCGTGGTTCGCATTGGTGCCTTTATTCTTGTTATCAGCTGCGTTTAAAAAGACTTTAGCACATCTCATTTTCACTGACATCAAAATTAAGCGCGAAACTCTTCACATACATTAAATACTGCACGCGTAAAGGAAAATAAATCGAGTGGACTCAGTTTTACCGTTCACAAGGCACAAATGTCCCTGGGCAGGCGCAAACGTGTTATCTCATATATTTGCCACTTTCTCAACCACAGAAACGTGAATGGGGAAGTAAAACAGCCACGCAAAATTAAGGAAATGTTTAAGCAAAGATATATACAAATACACAAACGAAACAGACCAATCGGCTAATATGCAAGGCTTTATATGGAGATGAAAAAAACAAACGAATAATCAGGTTTCGCATTATCTATAGTGGGCAACAACCTAAAAACATAAATACAGATACACCGATGTCCAACTAAAAAAAAAACAATTTCTTTAGATGAGCCAGCCAATTGCGTTATGACACTTTCGTTACGTCAAAGCGGAGGTGTACTCCGGCGTCTCTAAGGAGCTGATTTGTAGCCCGGAAGCACGGACACCTAATAGAGGGCGGTTTTGGGGGGCGGAGCTTCCACTGAATTCTTAGGTTGTCACCACCGAGTATCAATATTCGATTTCTCGAGAGACCGTAGTGACATGCGTTCATCACTGCGTTATAATTTTCATCATGAGTGCTACGTGGGGCAGCTGTCCGTGCCGTCCTACGATTCAGTGATTTGCCCGGCGACAGAATCGGCGGATTCCGAGAGTATCATTCAAGACTGACCTCGTACGATATTTCAGAACGCACCCGATCTTTAGCAGTCCACCTAAAGAACCCTCGAGCCAACTTTGAGTAAGATATTCTTTCATCATCATTATGATGACCATGTATCCAATTTTATTTTCCTAATGCTCGTTTCTTTTTCGCTCTGTGCAGCTGAAATAATGACTTTCGACGCTTAAGATATCAAGCAGGCCTCGCTCCACCTGTGAGTTTTTACCAAATGAACCTCACTAAGTGCTTGTTGCACTTTAATTTAGTACCGGCAACGTATGAACAAGAATGTGTCCTCCAGACCTTTCTGACTAGCACGCTGTGGTGTCAAAATGTAGTCCTTAATTGAACGGACGAAATGAACCATCATTCATTCCAAAATTTCTTGAGCTTCAAGACAAAGACGATAATGAGAGGAAAGGCGTGCCATCATGCGATTTTACAACGTTTTAACTATATTTGCACATGCGTAAAATTTTTCAGGTATCCAGCAGTTTTCTTCAAGGACAGCACTGTTAGCCTTATTGTTCTCCTTTCGCCGTACCATCCCTCTCTTTTCCCTAGTCATTAGACCCGTTGTAGTAAGCAGGATGTCACTTAACTATATTCGTAATCATTAAAAAGTGTTCATATGAACACAGGCAGCCGCAAAAGAAACTTCCAGTTCAGCGGTGAAGTATAGTACAGACTATGGACAGGAAAAGCCAAAGCGAAAGCCAACATTTTATTTTTCGAAGGCTTGTTCGAAGGCGAAAGCATGAAGCCTCATTCCGCTCCAAGATACCTAACTGAAGATCCCGTAGGCTACTTAAAAACGTAAGAAAACCTATAAGAAATATAAGAAAGCTATGTACCCTTTATCAGGAAAACGAGACGAGAAGTTCGTTGACGTAAACATGTTCGTCTCGGCCTCTCACGCAAAACCACCAGAGAGTTGAATTTCTAGGCTCTAGAGAGACGTTGATTCCCCAGGATGCAGTTTCATGCCAAGTTTTTCGGTGCTGTGACACTCACGACGGCTTCATGTAGCTTGGTAGACAGAGAAAAAAAAGTTGAGACGCCGTTCAGACGTGGCTTGAAAAGGAGGCAATATTCCCATCTCTCCTCGAAATAAAAAAGAAAGAGAGATATCATTTCGCTTTCCACATCCTAGAATGCTTGTCTTATCACTTTTTTTCTTTCTTTCTTCATGGACCTAAAAATAACTGAACTCAGCCTAGACTACCCATGCTTTTTTTTTCCTTAAACGGCTGGGAAGAAGAGGCTGTCGTTCACCTTTTTATAGGTCCGTCGAGACGCCAGCGATGCCATCCGTTTTCCCTTGTGACGTTACCGCTTGGTACTCGATGTGAAACGACAATATGCGCTCTTCGGGTTTCTTTTCTTGAGTCTTCGCCGAAAATACTATTTCGCTGCTCATAGTCAACTACAAGGACACGCGCCTCACACTTGTTTTTTATATATGTAATGCAAAAAAAAAATGTCATTCAAAGAGTCGGCAAGTCTGCCGGCAGCCGAGATGCCGAAGCCGGATGGGCTGCTGAGCAGCAGCTCTCAGATTGTTTCTGTCTTTAGCCTTGATGTTTTGTACGCCAACAACGCTCGATACTTTGCCAAGCATTCTCGCTTTTCAGCTGCGTGTGAGCGAGTGCTCCATTATTGTCCTCGAATCTAAAATAATGAAAGCGGCACTTTTGTGGAACCACCGTCTCCTAGTTTCGCGCTTAGTCTTGTACGCATGGCTAGTGCCTCTCTGTACTACGCTATTTCCTTTTTAACATCACGCGTTGAGTTTCTATTTTCTTTCTCTTATCGGGCTACCGTTTTCGTTTTTCACATCCTCTTGTGGCGGGGCATTTCGTTTTTATATTTTCCCTCCTTTACAATGAGGTGTTCAACTTCGAGCTCGAAGTCAAAGCAGTTGCCTTGTATTTAACGCAAATATATATATATATATATATATATATATATATATATATATATATATATATATATATATATAGCTAAGCAACATATATATATATATATATATATATGTTGCTTAGCTTTGAACAGCATCGACTGTCCCGTGTTTCGCTAGGCGGTTTGCAACAGTACCTTTCAAACCGCCATTGCTCTAAAGGATGTAGTTAAGGCCAAGAACCGCGAAGCGCCGACAGAGCCAAAAAAAATGACGACGCGAACACAAATCGCAGCCCGCACGTGCACTCTCTGCACATCTGCATACGTGACCCAGAAATGTATCTCACTGCGCCGTGTCACTAGACAGGAGACGACCGTCGCAGGCGGAACCTTTATTTGTACTCTGCAACTGCGCCGACGCCGACAGCTGCAACTTGCACCACCAGCTTGCGGCCGCATATAGTGGCTGAGTATAATAACGAAGTCGAAAACTGGAAGTGAGGTCTTAGTTAACGGTGGATTGGCAGCATTTTATGACCCACCGCGGGATAGCGTGCCAGTGTCTGCGAAATACGCTCAACTGCCGCCCGGTTCGTGCCTCATCTCAGTTTGTGCTTGCTTCCTATCAGGCCTCCTGTTTACTTTTGCGTCAACGCTTGAAACTCAGCTTGCTTGATAAGAGGAGGTAGCCTTACTCGCCGAGCATTCGTGAGCATTCGAGCAAGTGTACATGAGTTGGATGAGCGACGTAGCGTATGACTGAGAGAGATGGAGCGTTACAGCTATTAGTTGCATGCTTACAGGTGGTTCTACTTGCTATTACTGTGTTTGTAAATTGAGGTCATATTGTGAGCATCTCAGTGTGATTGAAGGCCGTGAAGCGTTGATGGAGGAGCAGCGGCGCGTCGCGCACCGTAATTACCTTAGCCAAGCTAAAGCGCTGTTACGCACAGTGGCCCTCCTAGAAACACTTTGTTGTTCTATATCTTTCATCTTTTCTACGCATCGCCCCCCCCCCCCCCCCGCCCTAATGCAGCGTAACCAGCCGAAATGTTCACGTTAACCTTCTTGTCTTATCTCTAACAATATCCATTTGCTTCCACAGCTCTGGCAGCGTCTTTTTATCTTAATCAGCGTAAAAGCGCCTTCTATTACCGCATGTTGGGCAGGCTGACTCATTTCCAGGTTCTTTTTTTTTTATATGGTCCATTCACTAACCCTTCGGTGCCACTTGAACACAGATTTATTTCATTAATATTATTCTTTTCAGCGTGACGGCCACAACAGATAAGCGGCATTTTATAGCTTTTTTTTTTCTTTGTACCGAACAGATCTTCTTCCATGATCCCATTGTTGCCTAAACAAAGCGAAAACGCACAGACACGTCCTTCTCATTCTAGACGGCCAAACAGGGCCAAAATGAAGCATAATCATAACGCTTACCTTAATCTGACGTCTATTATATTCAATATCCGTACTGTCGCCTGTAATAATATTAACCCTCCCCTTACCCATTCCCTTCAAACAGTTTTCAAAACGTGATTAAAGATTACTTGAGGGGACATTTACCTTTAGTTCTTACTTTTGCCGGGGCAGACTGTTGGTTGTTCGAACAGTAGGGTCAAGGTGGGCCACAGCTGGCTGAAGAGGGCACCTTGTTCGAGCCTTGCTTCAAGCGTTCGCGAATGGAGTGCAACACACGGTAGCACGACAACGCCGGTATACGTAAAGACCGATAGAAATTAATTAGAGTGATCGTTCAGGCTCCGAAAGTGTTAGCGAAAGGTCAGCGCGTGCTGTACCCATTTTTCAACAGCCCTGAACAGCAGGGAAATGATTTTTCGTTAGGTTCAGTTTGCCGAATACACAAGGTGTTTCGTCCGTTAGAGATGTTCGTCGTTGGCTGGTTGCCTTCCCTAATGATGCGTCCAGCTTCAGGATTGGTTGGGGTTTTCTCTTGAGAAAAATATTCTCGCGTAAGAGCTCTCTGTGAATAATGACCAGTACAGAAGTATTGACTAGCTTGTGCTTCGGAAGGTTTGGGCAAGGAAAGGTCGTAACATTTCCTTTGTTTTGCTATCTACTCGCTTTTCTTTCTCACCTATTTTGTCTTTTTTTCTGTAAGTCTATTCCTTCATTCATGCTTCCTTGTTTTTGCGCTGTTTATACAATGCGCAAGTTACGCAATCTCGACCCATGCTGCTTTCTATTTCATTCTTCGTCATTATTATGCAATAGTTTTCTACCTTATTCATTTCATTATGCCAAAGTAGTGATTTCAATGCACCACTTCGGTTACTCTGTTCAAATATATTTTGCAAGCTTCACAAAACCCGACCTTTGTGGTTGCCGGAAAACCCCGAAAATTAGGAGAATTAGATAGAGGGGGAGAGAGAGAAATGATCAAATGTGTTTACCGAGCATAGAAATTGCAATGTTGCTAGCAGTTTGAGAAAAATCGATACTTTCGAAATCTTCATTTGGAAAATAAAGGAAGATTTCGTGCTTGGTAGTCACTCTTGTAGACGAGATACTGTCCTTAGTTCGTATTTTTTAATGTGCTTTCGCTTGGCATTCTTTCATTTTTCTCTTCATTTTTCTAGCATCTATACTGTTTGGCACACTGACAAAGTTTAGCCTTGATGTGCTCACGTGTAAAAGAACACGTTCTACTTCAATACTTGCGTGGACTTGCATGTCTGCGAAGGCTGCGGTGCCGTAAGGTAAGTCTACAGTCACTTCATAGTTTCTTTTTTTAATCACGAGACCTCTGGGGAAGACAAAAAGAAATTTACAGTGCGCTACTTATTCGATAAGAGTGGGGAGCCCGCGTTATACATAGATGGCAAGCTATTATTGATCGATGTACCTAATGTTGTATTCATTAGCAATAATTTTAGTTTCTCTCCGTTTTTTTTTTCTTATCTTTCGCGGTCCCTTAGGGCAATTACTGATTATTTCCTATAGCGAGTGCTTTCTTGTCCGCTTCAAAGACGCCAATTATTTCGGACTATTGAAAATTCATTTTCACCACTTTTCTTGCACCTTCAGAATCACGAAGCGCCTAGAGCTTCCGAAAGCATTGAAAGTTTTTATTTCTTCGTTAAGTATTTTTCCGTTAACAGACTGTAAAGTCCCTGCGATAACTCCCTAAACGGAGTTTTACCATAGACTCCGCATTTTGATAACGTAGAAGTATATGCTGAAGAATTGAAAATTTTCAGTTCTTCCTGCAGCTCCACGCTTTTCGCGATTCTGAAGATGCAAGAAAAGTGGTGAAAATTAATTTTCCATCAACATAATTAATGGCGGCCTCGAGGAATTCCACAGCCAAGAAGGTCAAACGTTTCACTTCTCACATAATTCAAAAGCAGTTATTCAGCCATTTAAAAGATACGACTGATGTAAAACATCGCGGAAAAGGATGAAATAAGTGAGCCCACTACATGGAGACATAATGATGCCGACAGTAAACACCTAGCCGTCTACCTTCTGATTCCATCGACTGAATACGCTTAGCGCCTAATATTCCATCGTGCTGTACAGGTCCAATCAGAAGTTTTCCAATGTATATGGGACAAGTATTTAATATCGATATTTGCGTCACAGCTTTTGCTTTTGATGCACTATCTTCCCGTATACTGTTGTGCGCAACAGTATACTGTTGTGTTGTGTACTGTTGTGATCCTGAAAGAATCATATAACTATTTAAAGCTTACGTCTTTTGATGAGCAACAATCACTAGAAACCAACAGACACGTGACCATCTCTCGTAAATCTATGCCAGAAGATCGAAGTTGTTCTGGGACCGATACACGCCATTCCACAATCAAAAAATCCTTTTCGGTTATGGTTGCTCCATAATCGTGCATCAAACTACGGAATAATATGATGATTACGCTTTCTACAACTCAAATCGAAAAATATAGGACTATCAAACTATTTATGAAGCCCTCCCTAATGACAAGAGTAATCACGGCAGCACAAGTGGCTTCAGAAGAACACTTCCGATTCTAAACGACTCACACATCGTTTATTTTTTTACTAGAAATAATGGGAGTTGGATGTAAGTTTTCCAACAGGCACTCCGACCACTTTGGTCGGCTTCGTGTACGGCGCGATTTTCTTTTCTTTTGTAATTCTTATCAAGCATCGGCTATGCAGCTTTCTCCACGCATGATAAGATAATCATCGAGCGCTGAGGAAAGACTTCTGTCAATACTATGGTACGTCCTTAACGCATTCGTATACGAAGTCCTCGCTCGTGCCCTTGACTATCGTCATTATCGTCAGCAGCAGTCACAGCCTTTCTTATGTCCACTGCAATAACGAAGATCTCTCTCAACGATCTCCAATTACGCCTACCTTGCGCTAGCTGATTCCATTGTTATGCCGGCAAATTTCCTAATTTCATCGCACTACCTAATACTCCGCCGTCCCGGACAGCACTGGTCCTTTCTTGCCACCCATTCTGTAACTTTAATAGACCACCGGTTATGTGTCATAGGCCTTAGATGGCCTGACCACTTCCATTCTTTCCCCTCCTATATCCAGCTAAAATAATCCGCTACTCGCGTTTTCGCTTTAATCCACACCTCTGTCGTTCTGTCTTTAACGGTATGGCTTGACTCTTGGCACTTGAGGAAAGACTTTCGTATTTCTCGCAGTACCGAAATTGCGTCTTCCTCGTTTGACTCAGTGGCAGTGGAGACAGAGATTGCTTGACCTATTTATTCAAGTATAGCTGATTGGTCTAGTTGGATGTGACCCTCTCACTCGTCGGCGCAATGTTCGCCCGCGCCCTGTTTCAGTTTGCCGAGTGTGCTGAAGAGATATGCGCGGCTCGCACAGGTAGTCCGCTTGATACTTGCCAGCGCCTTAATCATACACGACACTTACGCTGGTATTGAGAAATACATCTTAAAAGCTTACGAGAAGCTTTAACCCTAGCGCTCGCATATAGTAGCGGTTATAGTAACAGTCACTAGATTATAACCTTCCCTCTCAAATGCAACAAATTTCTCTAAAATCGGTTGAGGGGTTATTCATGTATTTGAATAGGCCGCGTCGGAGTTGGGCCCGAGCTAAAGCTTCCTCTTAGAGTAAGCTTTAGCCCTAGCGCTCAAATAGATACCTGTCCATCGCCAACCGCAACGAGAAGGACAACGTGGTGACGCTACAGGCGCTGGACGCACTGGGTCGCTACAACTGCGGCGTCAAGTGCGCCACCATCACGGCCGAGCGCGACGTGTTCGACATGTACCACCTGAAGCGCATGTGGAAGTCGCCCAACTCGGTCATCCGCAACTCCCTAGGGGGCGCCCTGTTCCGCGAGCCCATCATCTGCGCCAACGTGCCGCCGTTGATCAAGCAGTGGCGCAAGCCGATCATCATTGCGCGGCACGCCTTCGGAGACGAGAACATTGGAAAGCAAGTATATGCACCCGCGCCAGACGCGGCGCCATAGTGCGACGACTGGTCAAGTTTCGGGGGAATAGCGTGCTGTACTTGCACTAGATAGATAGATAGATAGATAGATACATAGATAGATAGATAGATAGATAGATAGATAGATAGATAGATAGATAGATAGATAGATAGATAGATAGATAGATAGATAGATAGATAGATAGATAGATAGATAGATAGATAGATAGATAGATAGATAGATAGATAGATAGATAGATAGATAGATAGATAGATAGATAGATAGATAGATAGATAGATATGCGCACACCACTTGCCAGCGTCTTAATCATGCGCGACACTTACGCTGGTATTGAGAACTACATTGAGTACGCTTTAGCCCTAGCGCTTATATATATATATATATATATATATATATATATATATATATATATATATATATATGTGTGTGTGTGTGTGTGTGTGTGTGTGTGTGTGTGTGTGTGTGTGTGTGTGTGTGCGAAAGAAAGAAAAACATCGTTTATCGCGGCAACGTTACCGCTGTGCCAAATTTGGTGGGGTATGTTGCATTCAAAAGAATACATTAAAGATCTAGTGAATTGTTGATGCCAATTTTTTTAAGTCTTAAATTTTTTCCTAAACACTTGTGGAAAAGCGCCAACTTTCAGAAAACACAGCTATTCAGTTCGCGACTCTGAAACTCAGCAATGAAAAGGTATTTGGCAATTCTGTAACATGCATCTTATAGTACACCTGAAGCGGACAAAATAGAACTGTTATACATGGCTCTCAAGTGCACCACTAAAATTTAAGTAGGACGCAAAAAATTTTCAACATATTCACGTAACGTATCAACTACTATATGGAATTTGTGCACTTTAGATGTTCTAACGGATCAAGTTTACAGAACTGCGATATCCTCTTTGGGGCAGAGTTAGGGATTTGTAAACTTCGTGTGTATATTTATTTGACACATACTAATTTGCGGCAATATTTGTAAAAGAATGTCGGAAGTCACTAGAATTTAACTTTATCTCTCAAATGCAACAACGTAAATTAAAATCGGCTTGGAGGTTACCCCAAAAAAGCATTTCTGTGTTTGGCATGCTGTCGAAAAGATTCGTCTTAACTTGAAACCAATGCTTGACTTGACCTAAATGACGCCTGGCCTAAACACACCCAACACCCTCATTACGTTTCTATGGCGCGTTTATGACAGATGTCAATAATATGAAATCGAGCATGGGCTTCAAGTTAAGGTGCACTTCTGAATACGCGGGGTTAGTACTTGCTGATGCTGATGTCAGCGTCATCCCATATTTGCACGTGCTACTGTACTTTGGAAAATGTACGACACGAGTCATACGAAGACTGAAATAGAGAAAATAGAAAGCGTACAAGCATGAAAAGCCAATTAAAGGAGGAAATAATTTAGTATAAAGTGATAAAGGATTCTGTGAAAACTCAATGTTCGTTAATTTTGCATTAGCTGGTCCATTACTAGAATTAAAAAATGAAGGTCAACATTTCATCTTTTGAACTGCCGGCTAAAACACCAACACCGGCGCGTCCGTGTGGCGTGACAAATGTTATTGTACAATTGTTTCTTATTTGGGCGGTTGCGGCTCGGCAAGAGGTATTGAAACGTGTTAAGTTCAGTCTTTGTCTCATTTAGAATACAATATGTACAGCCCATCTTTGCCTCTCAAAGTCTGACTTACTCCTTGGAGATGCTCTCAAAATCCATGACGTCGCGTAGAGTAGGTAACCATAGGGTGTTTGTTTTTTAGTCCTTTCTGATTCTTCTAAAGCTAACAGCATTTTTTTTCTGGCTTTCTGGAACCGTAATTTGCTGAGCTGAAATCAGTTTTGTCTTCAGTGTCCCTTTAAGAAGGCCTATGACATATAGGCCTTCTTAGCAGTGATGAGGCTAGCGAACGGCGTGATGGGCTACCGCGTAGGTTTAAGATACGATGATGAAAAATGAAAAACGTGGACACACTTACACGAATAGTGCTGGCGCGAGAGCTTAATCAATCGCATTGTCTTTTTTTATTATTTTTTTTTTTTGTTTTACGTGCCAAAACCACTTTCTGATTATGAGGCACGCCGTAGTGGAGGACTCCGGAAATTTCGACCACCTGGGGTTCTTTAACGTGCACCTAAATCTAAGCACACGGGTGTTTTCGCATTTCGCCCCCCATCGGAATGCGGGCCGCCGTGGCCGGGATTCGATCCCGCGACCTCGTGCTCAGCAGCCCAACACCATAGCCACTGAGCAACCATGGCGGGTAATCGCATTGTGGCGTGTTCGGCAAGAATACTAGGGGCCACTTAACGGCACTCAAAGCATAGCTGGACACTGCCAGGGTCCAAGGGCGTCCCACCGCTCAAGAATTCGCTCTCAGTGGGAGTGCCTACGATCGCCTTCACAAGCGTTAGATGTCCAACGGAAAGCTTGTTGCGTTCGTTTCGTGTCATGCCAACAATTAGACAGCGTGGTTATTTCTTGGTTCGTCGGTGGTTCCGGGTCTTCCTTTCAACTACGCTGCTATTTAATAGCCTGTCCCCCACTTCCCCACACGACCCTTGTACGGCTGCCAGCGCAACATGCACGGCGGGGCTGACCCGTCGCCTTTGGGCGCGTGTCCATAGGTTGATTTCCGCCTTCACGAAACTCTCCAGAAGTACTTCTTTTTTTCTTAACTCGACAGCTACTTTTGCCACCCCCCCCCCCCCCACCACCACCCCGGCTGTTGCTTGTAATAGCATTTATTGCCGCTCCAGTTTCCATGCACTGGAGGAAGCGTCGCCACTCGATGAACGACAAACATTTTGACGTTTTCTTGCATTGTGAAATTTTCATTTATAGAAGACGTAGCGATAAGGATCTTAATGCTTACGGCAAAAGGTGGATGACGTGGAGTCACATTATATGCCGATAATAGTCCAGTGCGGTAATAAAATCAGGTTGATGATGCGCTTTCTCCAGTCCAAGCACTCTTGACACCAAATAAGTTTTCTTTTTTTTTTCTCATGTAAAAGAAGGCTACGCTTGTTACCTTGGCATGGAAGTTAAGCGGTAATTTCTTTTCATTTTAGATGACTGATAGTTGTTCCCTGTGGTACTCCACCTGAGGCAATGTTCGCCTCTGGAAGCCGCATTGTCAATCGGTTACTGTTATTATCAATTTTGCTAATATGTAGGATGTCTAGTGACGTGATTCCTTGCACATTGACAGCACATACTTATTAAGGCTTGCGTTGTGGCTTGTTGTAATATCACACTTGTGTATAAAAAAGAGCAGCGCAGCAAAGTTGAACGACAGAGACAAGAACTTCGCAACGCTGCTCTTCAAACACAGCACACTCTGACATATTGGTATTCTTTTCAGTGCACTGGACAACGAGTTCGCTGAAAAAAAAAATCTTTGGTGGAAACGTATCCGGCTATAAAGTATCCGTGGTTACATTTTGTCTCACTGTTGTGGCTTGTATTGGCACCGGGACCGTGACCTTCTGACTCTTACTTTGCCTAATCGTCGTTGTCCATTTCTAGTGGGAAGGAGCCTACCAGCCAGAGGAAAGTCAATGAGGGAGTAAAACGGTGTGGATAAGACGACGGCTCGAGTACGAAATCCATAAAGCTCCCGGCCTAGATGCAAAAGCTCACTTGTGACAAGTATTCCCACGGACATTAACTTTCGGTATGCGCATGCGCAGACGCTTTCGCGAGAGCACGTGAGCAGTGCCGATTGTCGCCTGGCCGTTAACGAACAGAAAAGGGAGCTTTATACTCGAAGGAAAGCACGCGCTTACAAGTTTAGGCCTCACGACAAATGCCTATAGAAGCAGCTAAAGATTCAGTAGCGACAGACCATTACAAGGAATGGAATAATGAGCGAGACCACTATATACAAAATCACCAGTCGACACATTTGCCAGCCAGCCGGCTTTAACACCTCAAACTCTTTCTTTTTTGTTAACAAACCATGTTGTAGACTGTAACACACACATAAAAAAAGCTTTGTTTCGTCGCTCACAGGCGCCGCGTAAGTCAGGTCGCCAGCATGGTTTGGCCTGCGGGAATACTTGGCATTCGAAGCAAAAGATATGGGCTGTCGTGATAAAAAAGCTCTCTAGTGGGCTTCTGGTTGTGACGTTTTCACCCTGTGTTAAAACCGCTGCAGGCTACGACTTAAGTTTTCATGGTTGTCACGTTTGCGTTACCACCTCATCCATCAGTGTTTCGCAGCGACTTGAGGCACTGTTTCCATGGGCTAATGCATAGTCGCGTGTGCGTGAAAGGTTCACAAAATGTGCCGACACCAGCATCAGCAGCGGCCTCTTTTCTTGGAGACAGAAGAATGGTACTCGTCAGGCGTTCACTGTCATCAGCGTCTTTTTACAGGAGAAGGCTTCTCTTATTTTGCGTATCTTCGCTCCCTTTGCAACTGCGTTCCGGCAACAAATGTCTTGCGGCGAGCTTCGCGACCCCGGAAATCGCCAACCTCAGCGCTCATGAATTGCGGAGGCAACGACGCTATTTTCGGAGCATCTTTGCGTTTTCGTTTGCCGCCGCCAGGGTGTGCTTGCATTGGCAAGTGTGGCCACTCGAGACCACGTGACTGTGCCGCGCGACCGGCTGCTCGAGGAACTTTGCCTGTATTCGTGGGCTTCTCTCTGATGCATGAAAAAACACTTATGTAGCACGTGTTGAGCAACAGAAAGCTGGATCGCGAGTTTATCGTGTTGCTCTGCAATTTCTCATTGACACTTTTCACCTAATATTATTATCAGAAAAGTTTATTAACAAAGGCTAATTATGTAGTTCGGTGGAATGCAAGAAGTAATCTGTATCTCCAAGCGAAGGCTAACAACATTAGCTTGGTTCGGTCGAGCTATGCGGCATCTGCACATTTTTAAAGTTTCGCTCAAGTTAAGTGGAACAGCCAGTATATTGGATGATCACTTTTAAGTTTTGCGAGACTCAAAAATCTCCTGCGGGACATAACATAAATTTTGTCCTTAAAGTGAATTATTCGAAAAGGTGGACATTACACGCACGATAAATCAACGCACATCACCACATAATTGGAAAAAATTCACCAGTTAGTTTCCAAAGTAATTCCTTTGTGGCACATATTGCAATTTACGTGTTGTAGCCGGTGAATTTGCTAGCCACACCCACTTCGAACAAATTTTGAGGATGACATTGGCTTCTACGTATGCGCCTTCAAACTAGTAGTCAAAATGCACTTTTCCGCGTACTGTTTTAACAAAACGCATTTTTATGCATTGAAGTACAAAAGTGACTGGAACACTCTTGTAATTAGTCGCACACTTTGGCAATGAATATCTCGAAACTGTTGTCATCCCGAAAATTCATTTTCAATGGATATTGCTTGCCAACTCAGCGGCTATAATTCGTAAATTCTAATTTGTGCCATAAATATATTAATTGGTAGCTCATTCCTCTTGTGTGTATTTTTTTAAATGGTTGAATATGTGTTTCTATTTCGCACGGAATTATTGTCAACCTCTTTGAATAATCCAGCGCAAAGAGCATAGAATTATGCCATTTGGCTCAGGCAATCTTCAAAAATTTTGTGATGCAATTGACATCGATGGCCCGATAAAGGCGGTATGACAACGACGGTATGATGACAATTGTATAAGGACGAGTGTGGGATGAGGACGACGTGGCAACGACGACGTCACAACAATCGGATGAAGGAGTTCGAGTGACGACGATGGAATTTGCGCGACGGCATCGCGACGAACGTACGACAACGAATGCACGATCACGGCTGCATGACGATGGCACAATGGCGGCGATGGGATGACAGCGGTTGGTACGAGGACAATGGGATGGAGACGAGTATATGACGACATTGGTGTGACGACTGTCACTGGAACCTCTATGACGACAAGGCGTGACGACAATGATACGACAAGGATCTGATACGACGCAAGAGTGACCACAATGGAACGACCACGATGGCATGGCGACGGCAGTGTCAAAGCGAATGCATGACGACTGTGTGAGGACGATGGCGTGTAGACGACCACTGCATTACGTGAACCGGATGAGAAAGCTTGAACGACGACGATGCAAGGAAAACGACTGCCTCACGACTACGGGCACGCACCTAATGACCCAAGCTATTAGACAGCTGTGGCCACTCGGCCTGTGTAGAACGTGTGGCGACGAGAGCATAACGAGAGCCAGATCGCACACCTGAAGTGACGACGATAGAACGGCCATGAAGGTATCCCGCCCACGAGCACATATTTAGCGGCCGAAGCAGGTAGACATCTTGGGCCTCTCTTTATGCGTTAGAGGCTAGACAGGCACAGACAAACAAAGACAGACACAGACAAACAAGGACAAACAGACAGACAAACAAAGAGAGACAGAGACAAAACACAGACTAACAAACACACACACACATACAAACAACAAACAAGCTCACACAGACAGACAAACAAACACAGACAGGCACACACAAACAAACAGACACAGACAGACAAACAGACAGACAAACAGGCAGATACAGACAGGCAGATACAGACACAGACAGACAGACAGACAGACAGAGAGACAGACAGAGAGACAGACAGACAGACAGACAGACAGACAGACAGACATGCTCAAAACGCCTGAAGTAGACAAAGAATGCTAATCGCATTAAAAGGCGCATACGATTAAAGTAGTGACCTTCGCCGGGAATAAACATTGGATAAGATCACACGTTGCATTAGATGAAAGTAAACAAAATTGTGTTTGTCGCCTTTGGTTGCCGGCCTCGTACACATATCGTACACTTCAACGCGGATCCATCGTTGTAGTGTATTCTTATTGTATGTTGCAAATGTTCCTACTTCGTTGTTATAGTATATTGCTAATGTGCGTTTTTTAGTTTGTTTCAAGGTAGATGTTGGGCCAGGAGTTTTAATGCGATTAGCACTCTTACGAATACACACCGGTTTACTAAAGCTTTCACATAGATTTCAACATGTGCCTCTGACCATGCAAAAGGTAAATATATATATATATATATATATATATATATATATATATATATATATATATATATATATATACACACACGTTCTCTTTGAATCTCCGGCCAAGTATTTTTCGGCGCGCAGACGACAGTGTCGGTGCGATGCTAGAAAGTTTCCGCTCGGAAAGCGTAGACTTTTGACAAAGTACCAGAGGGTAGAGATTCTTTCATTTCATCCGGGCCCCGCGTTTGCTCGTATTGGTTTCTTTCCAGGGCTAAGACTCATGCAAAACTTAAACTCTTGCGCCATGCCCATAGACGCCTAGGAGGACCGACATGCCGGGGTCGGGTTTCGCCAACGCCGACAAGGAAATCCTCTTAGCGCTCCGCGAACTTTCCTAACTGAAAATTTGCGCGTAGAGACGGGAAAAACACCCTTCGCCGGTAAAGATGGAATGTTCAACGCCTGGACGGCTCTGGCGTAAGTGCTGAATTCTTCCTTTATTTTTCCTTGCCTTCTTTTTCTTTCTTATGCGAAGTCTGCCATAGGCCAGAAGTAAAATAAGTGTAGAACAAACCTTTCACCTTCGTGGAACTGGTGCGGTATGACATGAGGAGCCGTCGCCAATAGGTTGTCTTTTTTTGTCCGTGTCAAAGTGGATGAAAGTTGTGCGAAATCCTTGACCGGAGGAGTAATACCACCAGCTCAGAAATGCGTGCAAGAATGCGTGTAAAAATGAATGAATAATCGCAAGAAAGAAGAAGAATCAAAATACCATGTCTTTAGCCTAAGGAAAAACAAGATGGAAAGATATAACCTGTTGGTATCATCGGTCGGGACTTGTGCAACCCCTTCGAAAAGCAGCCATTGAAACTAATGGCCTTGAACTTCACTTTAATGATGCAGAATTGGCGGGTCGTTCAAGTTTGAGCGGGGCTGCGTAACCGTTATTATAAACTTTTTGATGGCTCCAAAGTCATCATTTTGAAAGTTTGAAAGATATGTAGACAGACTATATATGTGGCAGAACACGACAAGTACATTTCTTTGAAACTTGCAAGCCACTCCTCACGGACGAAGTTATCTCATTTTCTTTTACTTACCTTCATGAAAGAACTGCTCTTGGCTCAACAAGACATCGGGTTTAGGACCGAAACTGCTGTCCACCGGACGAAATGGACCATATTGTGATGACACAGTTTCGGAACTCGCGTTTGTCCACTAGGGTGTAGAATTGGGTGAGTTGGTATTGCACTCTAAAACTGGTACAGCGCAAAATAGAAAGTAAGGAACAAGCCAAGCCGGCCAGATAAAGGAACAGAGCCGTGTACTCTGTATGAAACAGCGCTCTGTTACTTTATCTGGTCGGCTCAGCTTGTTTCTTCTTTCTGTACTGCGCTGTACCAGTTTTAGATCGCGTTTGTCACCGCAGAAGTTTGCCATCCCTTTGAGAATGCGAGCTGGGACATGGAGGGGGGGGTCTGTGTACGATTGCCGACGTCATATCACTTCGAAAGCAAGAATCACCGCTATATATAATTAGCGAGGGTAATTCGAGCCACCTATGAGGACTTGATTTTTTCCTTGCATGTAATAACAATCACTAACAGTAGTTGTTACTTATAATAATACCATAAGATTTAAACTGGGCCGCATTCATCTTCTGACGCGACCGATTGTCCCTTGGTAGTAAATGACATGAATAAATGCAAAACACTTTATGGAAATGCGTTGGTAGGTACGCAAGTTTCACGTGGTGGTTTCATTTTATTTGGCTGCAGTGCGCACAGACTTCGCATCGCTTGACACAAGAAAATGGCTGGCTCTCCGGTAATCGAGAGTACATGTAAGCATCTAATGGCAACCGCCAAAGCTGATTGGTTGGAGATGATACTAGCCGCAATGTTAAAATGAATGTAGTGCATGTTCGCAACGGCACACCCCACCACACCACCCCGCACCACGCCACACTGTGCACTGGTTCACATGGACGCTAGCTAGAAGAAGAAAGGCGGCTGAAGGTCGCACGACAGGCAGCGAAAGACGCCGGGGAAGCAGAGCACACTGTCCAGCTACTAGAAGAATGAATTGAATTCTTGGGTTTTACGTGCTAATACCACGATTTGATTATCAGGCACGCCGTAGTGGGGGACTCTGGATTAATTTTGGCAACCAGGGGATCCTTAACGTGCTCCCAGTCCACGGACATGGGCGTTGTTGCGTTTGGCCTCCATCAAAATAAGGGATTTGATCTTGTAAAGTTTTGTATGATATCTACACCATCGCAAAATATTTACACCTACAAAGTCCTTTACTTTTTGTATGCTCACTGAATGTACCTCTGTTTCTTCCTTCTGTACGGTTCCCAGATTCCCTCAAGTTGTCTATGACAGCTGTCTGCCTCGAGGACCCCGAATTTAGGTGTTGTAAGTAAAGTGGTTTCGTTTGGCTTGTTGATTCTGAAAATGTTTTACATCACGCTAATGTTTAAAGTGACAGGGTGGGTATTTTCCGACTGTACTGCGCAGAAAACAGTTAATTTTGCTCGCATATTTGACGTTCATTTGAGAAATGTAAGTGTGGACTCCGCTTATATCGGCTCGCTTAACAATTGAAAAATGTCATAATCTGTTGTGCTACGATGTGCTTTCAATTGCTACAGACGCAATAAAGCTAAAATGAAATTTTCAGGTAATAAGATTATATCGCATCTGAGCGGATTATGTATTCACAACATTGCGTCGCAATTTGCTCCTGAAAACCGAGGACCGATCAAAGTATTAACGACTGGTATCTCACCAACATGAAAATCCCACTATTTCCTTCAAGTACCCGTTTAGATGCGGGAGCCAGCACCTCCATGGCTATGGGGAAAGTAACCATCTCCTCAAATTTCTGGGGGAAAAAATCCGTTTCTCTTTCGCCAGCCACAGACATCACGGGGCAACGTCGACTGGTAGGTTTTCAGTTGGGGTTACATCCGGTTTTTCTTTTCTCATTTCTGTACTCGAATCTCACCCTACGACTACTGTTCGTCGTCAGAGACGACTGAATATTTGAAAAGAATCCATTTTCGCAAAAGCTGAAGGTGCGAATATGCCTAAACCACTCGTGTCCAGTTCAGCATACATGCGCTTTCATATCCAGGACGAGCACTTCCGAAAAAAAATTTGAAAAGAGTTTAGGGCGGTGCGAATTATAACGGACAAATTTTCTGATGATGCCAAAATTTTTTGACGTTACGGCCAGGGTTTATGTTCTGCTTTCCGACTGCGTTAGTTCAATTGTACATTTGTCTTTTTTTTTTCGTTTTCCTCTCTATCATCTTTCCAACCCCTATCCCCCATCCCCAGTGTAGGGTAGCAAACCGGAGACTCATATCTGGTTAACCTCCCTGCCTTTCCTCCTCATTCTCTCTCTCTCTTGTCTATTTAACTGTATTTTAGTATTCTAGTAATCTGTATGCGCGCATTCTTGCTTTTCGGCTTCTGAGCGTACTTCTCCGATTTTCTTTTTCATCCGCAAAAGAGGTTCATAACATGTTTTCTTGTGTCTGAACGAACAAAACATTGCCCACATTTTTTTTTCTGTCCAAGAAAAGTAAAACAGTGTACCAGCGCGAATGTGAGTTATCCCAACACCACCGCTGAAGCTGCAAACTTACGGCTACTCTTATTCCTCTATGAGAGGTTTGAAATTAGGCATAATTTCACGTTGACATTTTTCGCTCACCCTACTACTCCGCGACATTACTTTGTACACGGCTTCCTTCAAGGTATGCTTTGAAGACATCCTCATCTTCGACTTTCCTGCGGCGATAACGAAGTTTACCACTTATTCTAAATTTTAGTAATAGAGTGGCTGAAAAGGGAGCAGCTTAAGGCATAAGGCAACGGAGACCCCAGAAACGGTCTTCTAACCAGTGAGAAAGTTATTTATGTAAGCATATCTAAGCAGCAAGCATAGAAAGAAAGAAACAGAAACAGTCTGACAAGTGTTAGTCTGTTAGTCTGTTGTCAGAATATCCCCTTGAAGAGGATAGAAAAAGAACATAGGAAAACCACGTCACATCGCACCGCGTAAACTAGGTAACTGCGGCCACATTTCGGCTGCTGCTGTCACATCACGGCAATTCAACACAAGGGGGCTAAATGTCAAAAAAACTCATGTACTTGATTTTGAGTGCACGTTCAATAACGCCAGCTGGTCAAACCTTAGCCGCAGTCCCTTACTGCAGGTGTGCCTCATAATGTGATCGTGGCTTTTGCCCGTAATACAAGAACATATATATAGCCATCACAGGTGGGCGAATATCAACTTCCTAAAATGCGGATCGAATAGGAATAGTAAATGTCGAATCGAATATCGAACAGTCAACGCAGACCACTGGCGTAGCCAGGAAGTGACACATCGCGCATGTGCCCTCCTCCCCTCTTCCATCCCCCTCTCCGCCTCTAGTCAAGTGCGGGCCCTTGCCCGACCCCTTCGAAGAAAAATTATTTACAGGAATTTATCAATCAATAAGGGAATATATTATGAGACGATCACTTTCGGCGATAGTGTCGCCTCGACGATACCATTGCCGTCAGGCGCACGCTGATTGGCTGGTACAGCGAAATGGGATGAGCTGATTGGCTGGTTGGGCGCTATGTCACTCGAAGGCAATAGTAGCGACAAAGCGATCGTTGCAGAATACGTGCGCAGTTTATTTCGCTTTCAAACAATGGAGAGCCAGGAAGTAAAAGCCCTACAGATATCGATAAGGCTTCCCAGCCCCTGTTCAGTTCTTCAGCAAAGTACATTTTATATGGCAGTGCATCTTCAGCAAATTACGCGTTCAGCAGCACCGTACATTATCAATAGCAGCAGGCATCAGTCTTACGCGCAAAACGTTTTAAAACAGAAGCAGGAAAAAAAGACATCGAGTGTCCATTCAAATTTAGCACATATTTCAAGCGAAATAGCCCATCTACAAAACGAGATTGGATACAACAAAACAAAATGTCCGACGGCTACGATACTCCCTAATGCGAAATTTGAGCGGAGCTGTATAAGTGTTTTCATTTTGGGATATATTGACGCAAATGAAAATCTAGAAAACGCGTAAGCTTCGCCTTTAAGAGTGGAACGCGATAGCATTCAAAGATCTTCGACTGCTTCTCACGCTTCTTAAAAGCTTATGTAAAAGTAATATTTTCCTGGAAACGGGCTGGCGCCAAACGCTGCGCACGAAGGCGAGCTCTCTGGGGCACACCGCTCCTACAAAGACACACACATCAAAGGGCAGTTAGATAAGGGGTTTAAGTTTTAACTTCCGCGTAACGGAACTGTGTTTTCTCGTATATTCAAATTACAATCCGACGCTACCACGTCTGGAGGTTATGTGTAAGTCACACTTTACAAATTCTATGGCACGTTTTACTTTGAGAAATCCAAATAGTGCAGTAACGCCTATGTGCCACGCGGAGGGCCTGTGGATGGGAAAGTATGGTTCGGGATGAGCTTTTCCATATACGGACAACATCGCCGACACCGACACCGACGCTCTATCTTCTGCTACACACAGCCCTTTACCCTCTCGCTTTCATAGAGAGGTTTAGGTTATCTGACGCAAGCGGCTTGCGCACGCAAGAACTAAGGGCCACGGTACTACGCATGCGCAGACCTCCGCGTATGGGTCCGCGCATGCGCAGTACCTTGGCCCCTAGTTCTTGCGTCTCATATTTAAGAGATTTAGGTTAGGGGACGCAAGCGGCTTGCGCACGCAAGACCTAGCGGCTACGGTACTGCGCATGCGCAGAATCGTATAGGGGTCTGCGCATGCGCAGTACCGTCGCCCCTGATTCTTGCGTGTGCGAACCTCTCCCGTGCCCTAACCTAAACTCTCCAATATGAGACCTTAATCACTGCACCGGCTGGCTGTGGGCGAGTGCCGTCAGCGCCTTCGCAAAGGTATGGGCAGTATGGGTACGGTGCAATCACGAGCGGTATCGGAGCCAGCTGTCGAAGAAGACGATGACGGACACGCGGGCAGTGGCACGAGCGCGTTCGCCCGGTTACGCCAAGGGACGCCGACGCTCAACCCAGGAGCGGGCGCATAAGAGCTGCGCTCTAAATGAAGCATCGTCGGATACAAAGGATCTATATGTAAAATGCATAACGTTCAGACCTGCTACATCAAGTAACGTCAATGCCATCTCGCGCTGTATAATTTAAAACTGAGGGCAGGGTAATTCTTAACATTTAGGCACCGTAAATTGTGCGAGGCGTTCTTCCCTCGAACTTTTTTCATATGCCGCAGAGGATATACTGAAGCGTAATGAGTTAATTTTGCTATATCGCTCAGGGCTGAAATATTATTTTTTACTTCATGTTTGTACCATGAAGCTAGCCGTAACTTATATAGAAGTTGGAGCTCTGTACTATCAGCAATCGGAAGAAATTTACATTTTCAGCAGAAATATAGTTACTCCGGCACAATTAGACGCCACCCATCTATGACTAGTGCAGCAAATACAGCTAATTATCGTAAAAATAATTGCAGCAATAGCATCACTACATTTTCAAATCCCCGGTGGCAACCAAGCTTTCGAAGATTCATTGACTGCTGTATTACAAGCTTTTCAAAAACACTAAATAAAGAGTTGCCAAAAAAACTTCAGAAGCTGTGAAAAAAAAAGCTGCTGAAATACTTACGTGGTGTAAACACGAGCAAAGGGCCCGTTGCAAGAAAGACATCACTACTCGTAGCGCAGCATATGAAATTACTACTACTACTTGGATAGACTGTCAAAAAGAATTAATGACCGACAACAAGCAAGAATGGCACGTTGGCTTTCGCCGTGAAACCTCGAACGAAGCTTACTTTATTCATTTTGTTTATGTATTGCTTTGAAAAAATCTTTGTTGTTTTCTCTCTTCTCTCCTGAGGATGTGGGATTTTTGTGTACCAGATAGTACACAGGGAAGGGTAACAGTACTTTCCCGGTTGAGTATTGAGAAATATTTGATTATTTCGATATTTGAAAGTGCCAAATAGCTTATTTTCGAATACTAATATGAATAGTTAGCGCGTAATATTTGCTTGTATTCAATAACTTCGAATTTTCGCGCACCCTATTTGTTAATTACATGCAGAGTATTAACACTACCGACATGAGAAGCAGCAACACTAAATAAGGCCTCCATATTCTAGGCCGTTGACGTGGTATCTAGATGTGAAGCACACAGCATTAACGAAAAAAAAAATGGATTTGTGTTTTCTCCTTGAGCGTTCGACGTGAAGTGCTTGTTTTTATTAATTCTGCAAACTAAGCTTGATGTAGGCTATTTAAAATGTCGCACTGGAAAACTTTCACTGAGGCGAATCGCAGAAAAGCATATATCACTTTGGTTTTTATTCGCAAGGGTATGTGAAACAACGTGAAAATACTCGACGTTAAACATGCTTTGTTTGCACAGGCTTGTGTTTACGCTGTGCCTTCGGAGCCTTGCGAATTACGAAACGGGCTGCTTTTCGCTAAAGCTTCAAATCATAGAGCATGAGCTGCTTCAAGCAAAGATTCCTAATAAAAGGCTCTAAAAACTGATAGCACAAAGCGCGCCCCGACCTTCAATACAAGTCCCAGTGGGACGCCTTGCTGAAGAGCTCATAATTCACGCAGCAACTACAGGCCGTCCAGAGGGCCCGCGACGCCTCCCGGTCCCGTCTTGGGCCGAGCCAGAACTTGATTGGCGAGCCCAATCAAGTTCCTCAGGACACTCCAATAAAGTTCTTGTCACTGTCACTGCTTGCACAACAAACTCGTTGACGCCGTTTTGTACTTTTTTTTTTTGCTCGAATAAGTAGCCCAGAACTGAACAAATAAGTTTTACGAGGAATTCAATAGCACAAGTTGCAGGTTGGCACAAACTGTTCGGAATCTGTAACCAGTGCTGACAGTTTACTCTGCAACCAACATTAATTATTCATGCTCTACAAGCCGTTCCAAAACACGTCGTCATTTCTTTGTTAACACCCACTCAACGCATCCGCTAAAACTCTGGCATGTACTCTCGTTTCGATCTAGCCTGCTGATTGCTTAGTGAATGCTGCTGATTGGCCCGACGGATTGACATGAATTAGGAGTGCGAGTGCATTCTTCGCCGACGCTCGCCCATGCCTACACCATACAACACAAACCAAAGAGTTTCCGATAAATAAATAGGGATGCATCAGAAGCTCTAATAAAACCGCAAAACCAGGAGAACGTCGCTTTTCAGTCTATCCGTGATTGCTGCATTTGTCCTCCAATCATTTTCCTTCGCGACTGGTTCAAAAGCAGAAAGTCCGAATCCCGGAGTTTCGGTAAGCTGTGTGAACAGAAAGCTAAGCACCGATGCTTGTTCCCCCTCTCCTACACTTTTTCTTTCTTTCTTTCACTGATTTCCTTACTTTTTCTTTGTTTCCGTGATTTCATGCGTGGCTGGGAAAAAAGTAAACACGTTCGTGCGTGTTTCGGGCGATAGTGAAAGGTTATTGTCTTCTTATACCGGGCCCGACAAGCAAGCACGTTGATAATCCGGAGCCTATCCGTTAGCCCAGCACGGTGAAGCTCAGATTGAGGGGTGGACGTCGCACTGATATCCCAACGCCTCCGGCTCTTCCTGTGCGTGTGCTGAAAAAAAAATGGTGTCCTAAAGCCCGTTGAGTCCGCAGAGGATCGAGCTTGTAGGAATAACGTCATTCGGCTGAAGGATCTTTTCCGGACGAAAGAAAAATATATCTTCCCGAATACGCTTTCCCGTAAAGCTGAGGAGAATCGGCGACGGAAGCGATGCTGTAATGGTACGCTGGCTTATCGCTCACGCTGTCTTTTTTATTAGTTACAAATATTCCATACCTTGTATTTGACTAAAAAATCTTTCCTTTCTTCCTTTTTTTTCTTTTCTCGATCCCAAGTCCTAATACGTTTCCGCATGATCACCAATATATGTCGCTACATGCCTGATCCTATTTCCTTTCGGCACTAGAGAGATTCTGGTTTGTGAGCCTCGGGAAAAAGCAATAGTGCTGTTTCTATTAAAATTTTTAAGGAACACAATCCTTTTATTTTTTCCCAAAAGGACAGTAAAGTTTTCTAGAAAAAAATATTCTTGGACAGTAGCTTACTACAGCGCTTTAGCAGATGTACTGTCCCGTTAAATATAAGCTGCAACATGGTGTTCGTCTGTCGATGGGGCACCAAGACGGCGCCGCCGACATAAGAAAAATTTGTTTATTAAATGCCAGTAATTGGAAAGGTGTTAATCCCTCTGATTTCTCTTTTTCGGGTGCCACCATGCAGTTTCCATACCACCTTTGATCACGTGCACAGCGTTTCGACTCACAGTGAACGCGACTGTACATACCCAATGCCATTTTTATCTAAGCTTCGCTCATATTAGTTTTCTTCTGTTATTTTGGGCTTGGTATACTAGAAAGCGCCCTTTTCTTCGCAAGATTGTTCTAGGAGTTTATTTATTATGTTGTGTTGTTTACATTGTTACGTAAATAGTGCGAGTTTTGTATAGATGGTATGTATCATATGTTAAATGTGGCTACATAATTCATGCATTCGTGTGTTGCATTCGTGGGAAGACGTTGCCGTTTTATCAGCGTCCTAAAACAATGTGCATGACGGAAGTATACGGTCCAGGCATTCGTAAGCGTTCCAACATTTTGTAAGGGGTAAAAAAATTTTAAAAATGCTGATGCTTCCGGAAAACCGAAAGCAAAAATAAGCGATCTTCGAGGCGCGTAACCTGCCGCAGTGCTTGTCGGAATTGCAAAGCTGGCGGAATTTACAAAAAACTCATAAATACTACAGGATAATTAAGCCAGCAGGTGGCAAGTGCTATGTAACCAAGGGAACCGACCAGTAATTGTAGCCGTTGGCAAATAATTGACTGTAATATACATCACCCGTACTTCGCATGCAAAGGAGGCTATAAAACAAACGGTCCATGTTTGTTTTTTCTGTACTTTTCTTGGTTATATTGCGAAGTGTAGATAGTATTTAAAGTTGTGCCAGAGAAGGTAGTTAACTTTCAGGTTAGGATATGATCGAACTGAAAACACGTTGTCCTCTGCTGAAAGGACACTTAAGGCGAATGCTATATCAACTTTAGAGCTTAGAGGAAGGGAAAGGTACTCTTTGGGGGGGCTTCTGATCTAGAACGTGCTGGGTACACAGGTGTGAGCCTATAGGACGCCCGAAATGGGGCCTTATAGTTCATTTGGCGCTAATCAATTTTATTTCTCAATTTCTCTCTCTCTCTCTCTCTTTCTTCTTTTTTTTCCGCGTCGTTTTTGGTTTATGAAACCGCCACACCACGTGCCGAAAGAGCAGCTCGTTTGCTATTGCAGTGGTGCACGTTAGTAAAAATGGATTAACCTAATCTTAATTAGCCCCAGTAGGTCAGCCTACCCAAAAAGTAACTCGCGGGTAGTATTAGTAGTTATTTTCACCGGCGACTCGAAAGATCGGAGTACCATTCCAAAATCTGTAACGAGTGTCAGTGAGTCCGCGTTTTCTTTCGTCATTTCAATGATTGTCGTAAATGCATGTTAGTCTCCTAAAATGGTATTGCCCTGTTTCGCGTTATATACGAATATCCCATCCCCTGCGTACCCTATGATGTAAGGGCAGAGTCTCAAGCCTACGGCATTCGCAATCTCAAAAGGAGCAGAATATGTCCTTAGCCTGGGCCCATCATCTAGATTTGAAAATTGCGGCCTGTATTATTGTGTTCGCGACCAGCGTGGTGTTTTACTGCTTCAACGGCTGCAAAGCTAAGACAGAGCTGACATTCGACGTCTTCTCAGAACCCTTAACCTTCTGACCCAGCCTGTACTTACGTAATATGAGAGTAAATTTAAATTAAGTGAATAAATAGAGAAAAAATAAATAAGTAATATTCAATGTCACCGTCCTTTTTACGCTTTCCATTCTTTGGGTGTGAAGACGACGGTATAGGACCAGAGGACCCCGTGAAACGCGCTAACTATAGAAAATTTAGATTGACCGCCCTGAGCTTGCAGAAAAAAGCGCTGCCGCCATTTAAATGCCATCTACTTGCATTGAGATGAATGCGCGCTCACGGGGTGCTGGATGGCGAATGAATGAATGAACTCGCCGACTCGAGCAAAATTGAAAGGGCTTGAAAGCCGCCCTTGACAATGCTCGCGAATGCGCTCGAAATTGAACGAGTCAGGAAAGTTCGAGCTTGGCGCCAATGTGGGGCGCTTTAAATAACAATGAACGACTGAAGAGCACAAAAAGAATATAAAGAATGCGTATTCTCTGTGCATTTGACAAAAAATAAAAGAAAGCTCGCATGCTTGTTCCGAACTTTGTTCTTGGTCGCAGCGATAAAGAACAATCTGAAATATTAAGAGTAATCTAAATA
This sequence comes from Dermacentor andersoni, assembly GCF_023375885.2. Lineage (NCBI taxonomy): Eukaryota > Metazoa > Arthropoda > Arachnida > Ixodida > Ixodidae > Dermacentor > Dermacentor andersoni. The sequence goes on from NC_092820.1 coordinate 127,284,552, forward strand.
CTTTTGAGCCCCTCATCCTTAGCGTCAGGCCTCAGCGTAAAGATCGGCCGCAATACGACGTGTACCTCTGCGCCAAGAACGCGGATGAACACACACACGCACATAAAAAAAAATAAGTGAATCGTAATTGCTTTCGTTTTGACGTTCACGGTGAAAATACACGATCCACTGCAAAGGCACCAATGTCCAAACTGCCAAGAAAACAATATGAAATATATGTAAGTGAGAACAGCCTAGCAGCGCAGAAAGAGCATCCTCTGAAGTACCTGTGAAGGGAAAAGTTGAGAAAACTTTCCTTTTTTTTTTTTGCAGAAAGTCGAAGAGAAGCCTTCAGACATGCAATTATGCAAAACTCGCTCGATTATATAGGCTCCAGCGCTGGCTTGTTTTGCGTTTTACTGCAGGACGCGTCAAAGGCAATTATTCTGCATGAATATCAGGGAATGCACAAGGGAGCTTTAAAAAAAGATTTGGCAACGAGTCGCTGACGAGCTTTTCTGTACGTTCTGAGAGGCCCGCTGGCAAATCGAAGGACGAAAAGGAAAAACAAGTGCGGAGAACAGAACGCCGCCGTTAACATTCTCCATTCGCTAGTCTGCGCATGCCACGGTCGTGAACCTGGATTATGTTATTGTTGTTGTTAGAGGGGCCTTTGTAACGGAGAACACGCTGTGGCACAGGTGCTTAATTTCCTTTCAGTAACCTAGTCTCTGCACATGGAGATGCAACTTACTGCTGAACGTTGCCCGCCGTGGTGGCATACCGGCAACGGAGTTGCGCTCCTAAGCCCGCAAGCGCGGTATCGAATCTCCGCCGCATTTCAATGAAGACGAAATTCAAAACAACGTCTGTGTACCGTGCAGTGAGTGCCCGTTAAAGAACCCCAGGTGGTGAAAATTATTGTGGAGTTTCTCTCTGCGGCGTGCCTCATAATCAACTAGTGGTTTTGGCACGTATAAAAGCGCGGAATTTCAATTTGGTTACCTTCGGAACGTTCCAACTAGCGGCGATAATGCAAGCAAAAAAAATGCCTAAGAACAGCACTGACTGTAAACGTACCCTCTACTGAAGAAACCACAATGTCGTAGTCACTTCAGCATGGAGAGTAAGCCAAAACAATCGTAATTTGAGGGGGTTCAGCAGCAAGTTTAATGAGAACTTCGACGCGTTCCTCTATGTCACTGCTTATAGTTTGGGTTGCGCATTGCATCAGAAGGTCCTCAACCTAATAATATTAACCAGCGCATCTACATGTAACAAATATCCCAGTTCCTTTCATCGTACAACGCATGATCTACAAAAGCTGAATATGCGTAATCACTTCATCTTTTTGGAAATTTGAGCTATTGTCCTGACACGATGTCAATGCACATTACAAGTCCGCCATATTTTTTTCTGCAAAGTTCGCGCCGCGTTTACAACAAGAAACACCCTATAAAATTGGAATTCTTAAGAACACTCAATCGTACTATGTAAGTGGAGGGGCTTAACTCGACAAGGCAATTTCGATCGCGCACACAGGGTTATAATGTGCACTCTTAGTTGAATAGCGAAGTCAGACAGCACGGCGACTATGGCATTTTATACGCACGTACCAAAAGAAATGTGAGAAACGGAGATCACATGGTATTGCGAGCGGCCGTGGTATTAAGAACGCCGAGAGTCGCTCAGCGAATTTCTATTCAACGCTGGCTTCAATTCTACGCATGCCAATGCGTTTGCGGAGCCTTCCTTATATCTGGCATCTACTTTGCGAAAATACGTGCTGACTCGTCATCTCGGCGAAACCGACGTATGAACACCTCTTTGGAAGATGCAAAATTTATTTGAACCTTTGTCAGAATAAAATTAATGAAGCACGACCCAAGTTTTGTTGTTACTGTGCAAAGCTATTATTGTTTCTCTGTCAAGCATTGTAAAGTCATAAATTATGCCAAACAAAACAAATACTAGGCAAATTACTCGTCCGCCCGAGAGAATGGTGGAAAAGATCCTTTCTTGAGTATCACAAACGGTCCGTTCGTAAGTTTAACGAACCAATCGCAAACAAATTGCATACACGAGCCTCCCCCTCCCCCTTCATAAAAAAAAAGCTCACAAGAATATATGTGTTTCACATCACACGCGGACGAACGCGCATATGCACACTTCTTCTATTTGTTTACGTATGCTGCTTGGGTGTCGGCATGATAATTTTTTTTCTACAGAGGTGTCGAGCACCCTAATTAATGAGCGCGAGTTATACAAATCGCTCGTAACTTTACACCCCGCTTTATTTTAGGGGAAGTTCCGCATGTCCCCTTTAAGGACATTCCCAATCTTTTAGGTGACACTGAGAGTTTAATAAACTTTATAGTAAAGAGACAAAGTTTGCTTCTATTTTTTATCGACGTGTATCACCTTGGTGTTTGGGCGCAGCATACCATTAACCGCGATTAAGCTAACTAATTAATCAGCGAGATGACCCAGGCAACGTCTTCGTTGTATTGCTGTGTGCCATTTACAAGCTTTATTGAAAGTTGGCTTGATAGGGACGTGTGTCGCTGTAATACGGGTCCAACACGTATCCCGTCCGCTCTTTGGATGCCCTGCCGTCCTTGCTGATGCGTGCAAAGTTGTAGTTTCTGATATCTTCTGCACTGTTATGCATAAAATAATTATAATTGATGGTGCCGGAGAGCCGTGAAATTCCACAGTACACGTTAGGGAAGCATTGTTGGTGTGCTCCGGATTATGTTTAACACTTTGTGCTCAGAAACGTATCGCCCTTTTTTTTTTCCATTTTTCTCTGGTTGGCTGCGAGCCATAGCCAATGAACCACCCGGTCGGTTTTGAAGCCCCGGCCCAAAGAACGGATGAGAAGCGGATAATACAACAGACGTGTCAGAGGCCTGCACAGGCCGTGCCTTTGACGCATAGATGTCATAGAATATTACTGTAAAGCTCGAACATATATATCTTGGATCACGTTGCTGTTTATTGACGTAGCATTTCACCTCCTGTCTGCGCAAGCGCACTATAGGAAGTGCGCCGATGTACGTACTGTGACTGGAAGCAAACATTAAACGCAATAAGCCTGCGCTCGTTTTAAAAAGGTTTCTATGCCTAATCCAACTAATCTGAAAACTCTGTACGGTATATCTGTGAAGCCAAATCTATCATATATATATATATATATATATATATATATATATATATATATCAGTTTCCAAAACCTACATCTTTATATGCGTACGCATCGGCACTACGCCGAAACACGTGACGGTCACGTGATATAATTTCAGCTAGTTGAAAAAATTGCGTAGTGGTCCTATCACCGTCATTGACTTGTAACCATGTCCTACCAACTAGTCTGTACGTCTGTACGATGCATCGCTTTCAATTCCCAAGCGTTGTTTGTGTTATAAGAAATCCTCCGCTATTACATCGCTAGCCATCAGAATTCACTAGTGTCTGTGATGACAAAGAGAGACATTTTTATGGTAGAAAAGCTGGTACATTTGCAAAGGACTGCTACATTTGCAGAGGAAATCTTTCATTGGTAATAAATAGGAATCAAATTTGGCGCGTCGAATTACTACATTTAGGCTGAAGTTTGCAGCGCTGCTCAAATAAGGGTTTCATTTGTATAACGCAATAAATGTATAATCGATCTTTGGAGGATCAGCGACCAAGAAAACCATTTCTGTCAAGCCGCCACTGCATCTTAGCTCTTTGTACCTGGGCTGCATTCTTGTCGGCGTGAGGTAGTAAAAGCTGTAGTCAAATTGTTGCACGAGAGCAGTCTATATTTGAGAGCTTGAAGAGTCTTTGCTATTCAGGTTCACTCACGATCATCTTCACCTTTATCATCAACACTCTTTCCCTCCATCTTTTTCTCCTTTTACTCTCGTCTCCCTCCTCTAGTACTGAGTAGCAGGTCAGAACTTTGATGCAGGCCGACCTACCAGCTTTTCTGCCATAAAAATCTCTCTCTCTCTCTCTCTCTCTCTCTCTCTCTGTCATCACAGACACTAGTGAATTCTGATGGCTAGCGATGTAATAGCGGAGGATTTGATGTAACACATAACACTCGGCTTCAGTTGCGCAGTCAGACAAACAGAAAGACACAGACAGACCTTTTTATTGTCGCAGTAAAATTGTCTAGTAACAATACCATACTAGTAATAATAGTATAATAATACTAGTAATATTAAGCAGATTGTTGTAGGAGAACTGGTCACCCTGTATACCCAGTGCCTCATGTCGTCGCGCGTACCGGAGTCTTGGAAGAACGCCAGCATAATCTTAATGCTTAAGAAAGGGGACGCGAAAGACAAAAAATTATAGACCGTTCAGCTTACTGTCCGTTGCCTCCAAAGTATTTACTAAGGTAATCGCAAATAGAATCAGGAACACCTTAGACTTCTGTCAACCAAAGGACCAGGCAGGGTTTCGTAAAGGCTGCTCAACAATAGACCATATTCACACTATCAATCAGGTGATAGAGAAATTCTGCGGAATGTAACCAAGCCTTATATATAGCTTTCATTGATTACGAAAAAGCGTTTGATTCAGTCGAAACCTCAGCAGTCATGCAGGCATTACGGAATCAGGGTGTAGACGAGCCGTATGTAAAAATACTGAAAGATATCTGTAGCGGCTCCACAGTCACCTTAGTCCTCCAAAAGAAAGCAACAAAATCCGAATAAAGAAAGGCGTCAGGCAGGGAGATACGATCTCCCCAATGCTATTCAGAGCGGGTTTGCAGGAGGTATTCAGAGACCTGGATTGGGAAGAATTGGGGATAAGAGTTAATGGAGAATACCTTAGTAACTTGCGATTCGCTAATGATAGTGCCTTGCTTAGTAACTCAGGGGACCAATTGCATTGCATGCTCACTGACCTGGAGAGGCAAAGCAGAAGGGTGGGTCTAAAAATTAATTTGCAGAAAACTAAAGTAATGTTTAACAGTCTCGGAAGAGAACAGCAGTTTACGATAGGTAGCGAGGCACTGGAAGTGGTAAGGGAATACATCTACTTAGGACAGGTAGTGACCGCGGAACCGTATCATGAGACTGAAATAATCAGAAGAATAAGAATAGGCTGGGGTGCGTCTGGCAGGCATCCTGAGATCATGAACAGCAGGTTGCCATTATCCCTCAAAAGAAAAGCGTATAACAGCTGTGTCTTACCAGTACTCACCTACGGGGCAGAAACCTGGAGGCTTGCGAAAAGTGTTCTACTTAAATTGAGGACGACGCTACGAGCTATGGAAAGAAAAATGATGGGTGTAACGTTAAGCGATAAGAAAAGAGCAGATTGGGTGAGAGAACAGACGTGAGTTAATGAAATCATAGCTGAAATCAAGAAAAAGAAATGGGCATGGACAGGACATGTAATGAGGAGGGAAGATAACCGATGGTCAGTAAAGGATACCGACTAGATTCCAAGAGAAGGGAAGCGTAGGAGGGGGCGGTAGAAAGTTAGGTGGGCGGATGAGATTAAGTTTGCAGCGACAACATGGCCACAATTAGCACATGACCGGGCTAGTTGGAGAAGTATAGAAGAGGCATTTGCCCTGCAGTGGGCGTAGCCAGGCTGATGATGATGAATACTAGGCATCGGTGGTGAAATATATTAGGGAGCTTTAGGTTAAGGGGACGCAAGCGTTGGGGTCCCTAATCTAAAACTCTCTACTGGTGTTCTAGTACCATGGAAAATTGAGTGCGGATATGTGTTACCTGCAAAGTCAGTGCAGTTTGCAGAGACTGGCGATATATATCGCGAAGGCGGTGCTAATCACTGTACTCGGCTTCGATTGCAAGGTTTGTTAAATATCTACCGTCGCGGTGCAATATGTCTTGCAGTATGTCCACCTCTTCCAAAAACTTCCGATGATGTGACAGGACTGCTACATTTGCAGAGATCTTTCATTGGTAATAAATAGGACTGTATATTGGCGCGTCAAATTACTGCAATTGGTCGGTCGGTCGGTCGGTCGGTCGGTCGGTCGGTCGGTCGGTCGGTCGGTCGGTCGGTCGGTCGGTCGGTCGGTCGGTCGGTCGGTCGGTCGGTCGGTCGGTCGGTCGGTCGGTCGGTCGGTCGGTCGGTCGGTCGGTCGGTCGGTCGGTCGGTCGGTCGGTCGGTCGGTCGGTCGGTCGGTCGGTCGGTCGGTCGGTCGGTCGGTCGGTCGGTCGGTCGGTCGGTCGGTCGGTCGGTCGGTCGGTCGGTCGGTCGGTCGGTCGGTCGGTCGGTCGGTCGGTCGGTCGGTCGGTCGGTCGGTCGGTCGGTCGGTCGGTCGGTCGGTCGGTCGGTCGGTCGGTCGGTCGGTCGGTCGGTCGGTCGGTCGGTCGGTCGGTCGGTCGGTCGGTCGGTCGGTCGGTCGGTCGGTCGGTCGGTCGGTCGGTCGGTCGGTCGGTCGGTCGGTCGGTCGGTCGGTCGGTCGGTCGGTCGGTCGGTCGGTCGGTCGGTCGGTCGGTCGGTCGGTCGGTCGGTCGGTCGGTCGGTCGGTCGGTCGGTCGGTCGGTCGGTCGGTCGGTCGGTCGGTCGGTCGGTCGGTCGGTCGGTCGGTCGGTCGGTCGGTCGGTCGGTCGGTCGGTCGGTCGGTCGGTCGGTCGGTCGGTCGGTCGGTCGGTCGGTCGGTCGGTCGGTCGGTCGGTCGGTCGGTCGGTCGGTCGGTCGGTCGGTCGGTCGGTCGGTCGGTCGGTCGGTCGGTCGGTCGGTCGGTCGGTCGGTCGGTCGGTCGGTCGGTCGGTCGGTCGGTCGGTCGGTCGGTCGGTCGGTCGGTCGGTCGGTCGGTCGGTCGGTCGGTCGGTCGGTCGGTCGGTCGGTCGGTCGGTCGGTCGGTCGGTCGGTCGGTCGGTCGGTCGGTCGGTCGGTCGGTCGGTCGGTCGGTCGGTCGGTCGGTCGGTCGGTCGGTCGGTCGGTCGGTCGGTCGGTCGGTCGGTCGGTCGGTCGGTCGGTCGGTCGGTCGGTCGGTCGGTCGGTCGGTCGGTCGGTCGGTCGGTCGGTCGGTCGGTCGGTCGGTCGGTCGGTCGGTCGGTCGGTCGGTCGGTCGGTCGGTCGGTCGGTCGGTCGGTCGGTCGGTCGGTCGGTCGGTCGGTCGGTCGGTCGGTCGGTCGGTCGGTCGGTCGGTCGGTCGGTCGGTCGGTCGGTCGGTCGGTCGGTCGGTCGGTCGGTCGGTCGGTCGGTCGGTCGGTCGGTCGGTCGGTCGGTCGGTCGGTCGGTCGGTCGGTCGGTCGGTCGGTCGGTCGGTCGGTCGGTCGGTCGGTCGGTCGGTCGGTCGGTCGGTCGGTCGGTCGGTCGGTCGGTCGGTCGGTCGGTCGGTCGGTCGGTCGGTCGGTCGGTCGGTCGGTCGGTCGGTCGGTCGGTCGGTCGGTCGGTCGGTCGGTCGGTCGGTCGGTCGGTCGGTCGGTCGGTCGGTCGGTCGGTCGGTCGGTCGGTCGGTCGGTCGGTCGGTCGGTCGGTCGGTCGGTCGGTCGGTCGGTCGGTCGGTCGGTCGGTCGGTCGGTCGGTCGGTCGGTCGGTCGGTCGGTCGGTCGGTCGGTCGGTCGGTCGGTCGGTCGGTCGGTCGGTCGGTCGGTCGGTCGGTCGGTCGGTCGGTCGGTCGGTCGGTCGGTCGGTCGGTCGGTCGGTCGGTCGGTCGGTCGGTCGGTCGGTCGGTCGGTCGGTCGGTCGGTCGGTCGGTCGGTCGGTCGGTCGGTCGGTCGGTCGGTCGGTCGGTCGGTCGGTCGGTCGGTCGGTCGGTCGGTCGGTCGGTCGGTCGGTCGGTCGGTCGGTCGGTCGGTCGGTCGGTCGGTCGGTCGGTCGGTCGGTCGGTCGGTCGGTCGGTCGGTCGGTCGGTCGGTCGGTCGGTCGGTCGGTCGGAGGAAAGTCGCCGAACTTCAACTGAGCTTCACTGCGTGAAAATTACGTGAGCGGTAGTTGCTGCGCAGAAACATTAGAAACGATATTGCCACAGCGTACTTTTTCAGCACGAAAGCAGATCATCATGACCCCTTCACTACTGAAAATCCTGATCTGCGCAAGATTAAAGACACATTTCTAACCACGCTATAGCACGCTCTACGCTCTTCATATCCGCGGACTTCGATACTTATTGCGCAAGTACATCTCTTCTTTTCTCGATAAGATAAGCGACGCGGTGCTAATGCAACTTTCTGCTTCTTTCTTATGCAAGAAGCCTCAAAAATTTCCTCTCTTTTTTAGCCTCGAAGCTTCCGAGTATACAAGTGTCTCTGTACACTGGAGTACACGGGCACCTTTTGCAGGGGTCAGCCATGTGACCCCAGCTACGAAAGCCTGCACATTTGCTCGATGCTGCCTCAAACGGTCATTAACACAAGGACCACTCCGGCTGAGGCAACATTTACCGCAACAGAGCGCAATGCGGTATACCACCTCCTCTTGGCGAAGCTTACAAGACGCGCAACATGCTTTTTTGCGCACTTTTGCGGAGTGCGTGCACACTTCACTGCGCGGCACAGTAGTGTCCGCCTCTTCAAGTAATCCAGCTCGTGTGACATTCTGCGCATTTTGTCATAACGCACGTATAGACTTCATGATGGAGCGAAACGTTAGGACTGCATAATTGTAGCATGTTTTTAGGATTGTATTCAAGGGACACTGAGGAAAAAAGTAAGTTCAGCTTTATTCGTAAAGGAACCATTCCAAACACAAGGAAACTGCACTTTAACGTGGGCTTCCGTGTAATTTTTACTACGCCACAACGACGCAAATAAGAGAAAATAGTTTAAAATGCGTGACGTTGCACGGATATACCTGCGCATGGATTTGGCGCTAAATTCAATATATTAAAAATATGGCCTCCCTTTTACTTTTCTAAAATTCAACCTCGTCTCGCGAAACTTACCGAAATACAGTTTTCAGAAAATGCCCTCTTAAGCACGCGCCCTCTTAAGAGTGGCATCTTAAGTACGTGTACTTAAAGTCGAAACTCGATGGCGCAAGCTTTAAAGTCCTGGCGAAAAACGATTGCCGAAACTCGCACGTTCTGCACTGAAAGGGTCCATGCATGGTTTAATCATTCCGCATAACGCAAACGCAGGGCCTGCAGGATACGAAAGCCGGCACTAAAATTACTACCTTTCGTTAAGAGCACTTCTTACAGTGTACAGTGCGGCATCGACGGTCCTAAGGCTGCTTATACGCTCCAAATACGGTTGTTCATCTGGTGACAGCTGTGCCCCAACACCACATCACTTCAACTCTACTTAACGTAATCATCGGGTTACCCAACCCACACTGCGTGCAAGAACCGTGCATCGCTGGCCGATCGCTGTAAACGACGCGGCTCCCCGATTTGTTAGCCGTTCCGCCATGCGCGGCGCAGCAGGGAACCGCGTCGAATAGAAAACGATTCGCGTGTGCGACTGGGAATTTCCCGAGTCTCGACCGGGTGTTTTCGAGGCTCGACTTCCACAAACGTTGCGCGTTATTAGTGGGCCCACAGAAAATTATGCGCGCATTAAAGTACGTCCTCAAACATCTCAGCGCACTTTGAGTAAAGTTCAAAGCAGGGCAACGATTGCGAAACTTGTTTGAACGAATGGCGCTCCTCCGTTTTCCCGCAGCCATCGGGGCCTGATGGAGCGGGTTAATTACCGTAATTAGCACTGCCCGTTCGCGCTTTCGACGACAGACTCAGCACGGCTGTCGCTGCAGAAATTTTTGAGAGAGCTTCGTTGATTCGTGTTTGTTGGACACAACGCCCATGCATAACTTACGTTCTGCTCGAAAAAAAAAAAAAAGAGCCGCATGCCTTTCGCAGTCTTCTCTAAGATTACCGCGAAACTGAGTGTATCTTCTCCTTCATCATTTTGTCGTCTACACACCCAACGTTCCTGAGATTTGAAGTGCGCGAACAAAAGATTTCACGTCTAATTAAAAAAAGAAAGCTATAAGGATTGGCCCTAGTAAGATTTATAGTGTTTCTGGAGGAGTACCATTTATTCCAATTTTTTTTTTCTTTTTTACGCTTTAGAAAAGTGTGTTCCCGTATGGTGCGGCAACACTTAAATGTTGTCGATTGCAGTACTTTCAGTTACAGGCGGCGACAGTGCCCTTCTGCGTGATTAAGCCTCACCCCATCGCATCGATGTTGAAATGGGAAAATATTCGTCGCCGACGTTCCTCCATTTAGATATCTCCTAATTTGCGTAGCACGGCAAACGTTTGCGGTGCGTGTGCGCGTTCTGGTGTAGTTCCCATTAAAGACATCTCCGCCCACCCACGTTTTCTCAAATGCGTAGGAAACGCTGCCAAAAAAAAAAAAACGGAAACCCTCTCGTGCCCATTTGCTTTCATTTGGGTGATAAACTATTTCGCCATACTTTAGCTGGCTTAATTTACCGGGAACTTATTGTGAAGCTTCTTACTACTTTATTCAATCCCTTCTTTGTGTCGCACTCTGGAAGCTTTTGTAAAGTTTGCGCGGGTATTGACGTGGCTCGTGCAAAAGGCATCTCCCTAAACTAATAAGATACCGTGAGTGGTGCGTTCTATTTAGACAAGTTGATAGTTTCCTATAGGTATCTTGACCAAATAAAATTTTAATTGACTTGGCAATATCCCGAGAAACCAACGCACCTACGTTTTCATTTCTACTTTTAAAACTATGCATGAACGTGAGAGTCACAGATGAAAGGTATATTTAGTGATCTATAATTTGTTTTGCTTGTTTTTTTTTGCCTTTTACGTAACCTGAAGAAACTTTGCAACCGTCTCATTTGTTGCTTGTGGAGGAACCTTTGAGCTACGCCGTGCCCATGTGACGATAGCTGCCACGATAAATCTTTATTCCGAACGGGCTCGCCGGTAATGTTATGTTAAGCAGCTGTATCGTTCCCACGAACGCTTCTACGCGTCTCTGGGTGCATTGTCGTGTCATCAAAACTAATATTCTCGATAAGCGGAATTTGGGAATCAAAAAATCGTCTATTTAACCCATGTTCAACGAATGTAAGTAAAGGGATCGCGAGGTGACCATACCTGAGTCATCAATACCCCGAGCATTGTCAAGCAAACAATGAAGCTCAATTCAGTTTTTAGCGACCTGTCAGCTACCATCGCAAGAAGGAACATCGGGAATAATTTGCCATCGAAATTTAGGCGAACAATATCACATACTACAGGGACATTTTTTAACAGACTCCTCTTATTTTATGGCGTAGCGGCCATTTGAACCGTCTTAACGAGTGTCACCAACTTTTCTCATCGCTTCACTATTAATTAAGATTAATTAGTATCTTATTTTCTTTCTACGTCCCACTTTCATGTTCTACTGTGCGCAGCCCTCGATGCTAGATATACCCAACATTCCAACCGCTTCATCAAATATGGTAATGAATTCGTTCTTGTCTTCTTTCTAGAGAGGCAAGAAACTCGATAATGAACCCCCCCTCCCCTTCCTTCAGGTTTGGAACTATTATTTATGCTCCCACGCGCTACATACGCTAACAGACGCTTGCGTCAGTGCTCCGCTTTCAAAGGAACCGCCACAGCACCAATCCTTCTCCGGAAGCTCTCGTCATTACTTGCCAAGGCAAATATTTGCCAAAACCTAACTGCTATAATTTTGCAAGCATCCGCGCGTCGCTTCTTTCTCGAAAATCCTTCCTTCGAATGAAGCTCGTTCGGTTTATTTATTTTTTCTTTCAAAAACGTTAACGTTCCAAGGCGTAAAAGTAACCATCAGTTCAAAACCTGAGCATGCCTAGCTTACCGGAGGGAGTGGTGGGGTCTGGCTAATTAATTCAGCTTCTGTAAACGCAGTTTTGAGCCGTGCTTCTGACGGGCGCCCTCCGCGCTTCGTGTCCCGGCTCAACGAAGTGCAAACATCCGTGAAAAGTGGGGCGAGGGAAGAATAATTGAGCGGCTGGAAACGCGGAGCTGTGGCAGGCGGCTGAGAACTGCGTAGAAAACGAGCTCCGGTTAATCAGCGAAGATTCTCGTTGCTCGACGTCCGGGCATCAGAAACGAAACAACGATCTACAAAAGGTGGCAGTACCCACGTGTTCGAGCAGAGCGATTCGCCTGGGGACTCTGTGCAAATCATACTAACGTGGCGTACGTTTAGGAGCTTCTTCAGGGAAAGACTGCGCTTGAAGCTTCTGATTGAAGACGAGATGTTTTCTTGAGCACGGGGAGCTCTTTCCTGGTTACTCTGGTACGACGGGGCGCCTCGCGGAGCCTGCAGCGAGTGCCTGCAGACAGGTTAAGATACATTGCGGGAGCTTCACCCTACTGTGGAGATAACGTTAGCTGCTGGCAATTATGATTGTCTTTGCGATGGCGGTTGTCCAACCGCCGCAACCACCGCCAGCCTGGGCTCGGCTAGGCTTACCGACCGACCTTCCGAATGGCTAACCCACCCACCAAATGACAAGCAGACCCGACCGACCGACCGAACGACCGACCGAACGACAGAGCGTCAATGTCATTGTGGGAGTCGACTTACGATGTAGCAGCATGAGCACTGAGACACGAACGATATACGGAAGCGGTGACGTGCACGCCAACAAAAATTGCCTCTGCGAATAAAAGGCCTTTTTACTAATTTTCCCCTTCTTTCGCTCGTCCTCAGGCGCAGCACGAAGTACAATACAAACGCTGGCTGTAAATAAGGGTGCATCGCTTCTGAAGGAGAGAAAAAGAACTATTTGCACGCACTTGAAAGCAGCACCGACCAGTGAAGCGCAGACATGCTTGACTCCACTCAAAAGACATCGGTTCGAAAAGACGAATGGACACGCCTGTACGAATAGACAGTTTTAGCGTTTTGCAACCGAACGTAAAAGCATTACGTACGTAAAGAAATAACGTCATCCTCACTGCGCATGCTCGAAACGTTATTGGGTTTCTGCGGTTGACGTGCGCTATTAAACGTGCGTTATTTGGCGAGTGTAACGTCCGTAACGTTTACGGACGCTAATAAATAGCGTTGTCAAACATGGCGGCGCCCATGGCTATCCACTTCAGCATGAATTCTCGTGATGGCTACGCTCTCACTCGCGTTGATCGCCAGTAACCATTCTAATGAGCTTTCACTTTCTCTAAACTCAGCTGAAAGGTTAGTTATGAGCGCACAGCACATCAATTTTCCGAGATCGTTCATCGATTCTGGCGCCCGTGCGCCTATCGAGACGCGTCCACATTGCAGCAGCAGGACGGTTGCTAATAGATGGTCTTGGCTTCGATACGTTTGGCACGAGGCACCAAATGGCGCCCTGTTTTATAACGTTTTCTTTACGTTTGTGTTTCCGTACGGTAAACTGAAAGACCTGAAAGGGCACGCACAGCAACATCCCGCAAAGGTGCTTACGTTTAACGTACGTAAGGCGACAAACGCTGTTCTAAAACTGTCCAATATCTCTCGAGAGCAAACACGTGTGTCCACGGCTGGCGGCTGTACCCTACGTTCCTCGTTACACGTGCTGATATTTCCTATATTCTTTTTTTTTTCTTTTTTTCTTTCCCCCACAGCGCTACTCTTCAGTTGATAGTGGGCGTTCGCATTTTTCTTTTCGTACTTGTTCTTGTCGTGTTTGGCTCAGCCTGCATTTTTCAAACTACGAATTCTCGAAAATAAATCTCCTTCACCTACCTTCCATAAGTACAAATCCGAACAAGACGGAAGATCGCCGAAAAATAAAAAAAAAGTCATAAGCAGTAGTGGAACGAGGAACGTCGGGATGAAGACAATGTCCGATTTTCAGAATGTTGGATCTTGTGGCGCCCCTTGCTCGACCAAAGCACACATACGTTTTCGGTAGGCTTTCTGGACAAACATTACTGAAGGTCATATAAAGTAAGTATGGAATCGGTAGAATGTCAATAAAGATTTGTGTAATATATTCAAATAGCAGATTCACACCTTTCAAGTGTCCGTTTAGCGCACCAGCTAGGGCAGAAATAAGAGCGCGTCCTGACTCTGTAGTCGAAAAAGGATCACGAAGTACATCAACTTGATGCAACGACAAGTAATGGTGCCTCATAATTGGTTCGAATTGTTGAATCGTAAATTATTTCTCGGGACAGCACCCCCAGGAAGGGGGCGGCGGCCCTCACGGATCCGCAGAAGTAGCGAGGAACCAAGACCTCGAGGAGCACAATGCACGAGACTGACGTAGTGGCCGCGTCGCGGTAAAAGCTTGTCCTCCCTGCGTGGAGGGAGCCTAACCGACTCTGCAGGCATTTTTCACTAAAGTTGTTCTCTCTCTCTCAAGGCACACACGTCCGCGTTTTCTAAAAAAAAATATGCACGATTTCTCACACACCACTGTTCCTTGGCATGACCGTGTCACGTGAAAGCAAAAGTAGTTCTCGTAAATTTATTTCTACAATCATCCACTTTTTGGGATAGTTGCAATCTGCTTTCGAGGGTTGTACAGGAGCAAGATGAAGTAGGCTCGCTCATCCAATAGAATGCGTTTGTCACTACGTTCGCGAGCATATAATGGCTGAAGTTGCAGCATCGCAGAGAGTGCCAGAGCTCTAGGAAATGAAGTCAAGCGTGGAACGTTTCATTACTGCCGCAAAAGCGTACGGGTACGCTGTTCTCAGGTGTGTGCGGCACCCATCGTGTGCTTGAGACGACGTACTACCGCGTTACAGCTCGTCCGCGACGAACATTGCGCCCCGCTCGAAAATGTACCTGCATCCACCTTACTAATAGCGATTTCCGCTAGGAGAACACGAGTGCTTTGCGCCGTCGGATAAGCACTCGCTGGTGTCATCAAGCCTAGAGCACAAGTGCTCGAGAAAACGCTTTCGGCGTACTGAACAGCGTTCGCGATCGTTTGTGCTGGAAAGTACCGGGACACTCGAGCACGTCGACGTCAATGTTCACAACAACGCTTTGCTATTCGGAAAGCTGCGTGCGTGTACCTGAAAGGTAAGTGAACAGATCGTCTGGCTTTAATGACGTAGGCGAAAGCCGTGTCTGGCTGATGGACTTCGTGTGTTTCCGAGAAGAGCGCTTCGCACGCTTGTGTATTATAGCTTCGAGACCTGTGAAATATGTAAATCAGCGCATTCAACCGGAGGTCTGCGCTGGCTCGAGATGCATCGCTTCTGTTGCGTCTGAACATGCCCTAACGAGTGAGACTCGCTACTGTGAGCCCTCGTTACTTTAGTGTCTGGTTCTTCGTGCCCAGTCTGGCGTTGTTCGAGCTTATCGTTTAGCCTGCACTACGCGAAAGGAAGCCCCCCATGGCCTCTGGCCGCAGCACGAAGAGGGTGTTTTATCGCTGAGCGTGTCTTACTATAATTCACCGCCAGAGCTATAACCACTCCATTTGCAGTACTTAGTTGTGTGACAGCGTTGCCCACAAACATAGCAGCTTCGCGGCACGTAATGACAAAGCCATTGCCAGACACTATACCATGTCTTGTGAAGACGTCGCTGCATTCGTCGAGGTGTGAATGAGGCCGCACTTACCCTGCCCGAGGCCTTGGGCGTTATGCTTACTGAACGAAAGGTAAATGAACCTGCAGTGGAAAATGGTAAGAGACTGCTGGGAATATGGTGGCGTAAAAGATACTTTATTAACCAGAACCAAGAATCTTCAGTGTTAGCTTTAGGTGGGGATCAATTGCGATTTATAGGTGCGAATAAATGCGAAACGCAGGAATGCTCTCACGAGACAATTGCAGGACCAATTTGAATTCATTTTCCTGCATTCAGTAGAGAAAGTTAGTCTAGAAATTCTGTAAACAAACATTTTGATTTTAGACTTCATATATATATATATATATATATATATATATATATATATATATATATATATATATATATATATATATATATATATATATATATATTCTTTTCATGGAACAGTTTCTGAGACGCCTCGCGGACTGCCGCCGCCTCGCCGGCCTTAACACCGCGGCGTCTCCCAGGACGCTCGAAAGTTTCGTTACGACTCGACCCACCTTGCTGTGACTTTTTCTCCTGGCGACGAAATTCTTCTTCGGACTCCTGTGCGTTCCCGGCTCATGCGAAAAAATTATCACGCGTTTTAATTGACCTTACACGGTCATTGAGCAGACATCACCTGTCATTTACTGCGTCTCGCCCCTTAGAACGCCGTCCGATTCCCGTTGCCGTGGGACAGAGATAGTGCATGTCTCACGCCTAGAACCATATACTTCACACATTTCATAATACTTCCGCGCGGCCAGGCGGCCCCATTCACAGCGAGGGAGAATCAGTGTGAGCGCAACAGATGCCTGACTTGCAACTTTAACATTTCTACATATCATCATCCATTGTACATCTTCTTCATCTGTATATCTCATGATCCTCGCGATAGTAGCACGAGGATCAAGGTGTGATATATATATATATATATATATATATATATATATATATATATATATATATATATATATATATATATATATAGTTGAAGAAACGGAGCACACTTACGAAAATTGCATCTTTAATGGTTTAACGTTTCGGCCGTGGCACGGCCTTCATCAGAATAAACCGCATTCGTTTATTCTGACGAAGGCCGTGCCACGGCCGAAACGTTAAACCATGAAAGATGTAGTTTTCGTAAGTGTGCTCCGTTTCTTCAACTACCTAGGCACCGGACCTACGGAACTTTTCCTTGTATTATGTATATATATATATATATATATATATATATATATATATATATATATATATATATATAAGGATAATGGGCTTGGTGGCATCGGCCACTATCCTGTTTCCAAAAAGGATGTCCATAAATTTCTTCTATCTATTCGTAATCTATCACTGCACCATTCCCGCACAGCTGTGTTGGACGATGTACGTAAATGTCACTAAAGTTCACTTTCACTAGGAAAACACTATAGCAATCCAACAGTTGGTTTCTACCCCAGTTCGCTCAGCACAGCACGTTGCTCTACCCATTAGAGGAACATGGACTACGCCTGTTAGCCAAGTTGGCGTCAAAGAGGATAGCCGAAAATAAACACAGGTACCGCAAACTGGGTGAAGTCGCCGAAGAAGGTCAATCTCAATAAATGTATTATTTCAGTATATTCGGACGGACGTGCATACGCGTAGTGCGCCGCTACCGAGGCACCACTGATGGCCACCTAGTGGGCGCTTTCGAAAGTACCCTCAGGATGCAGTAGGAGACGAGAACATTTTGTAGGAAGGATCGCTGAAGTTCGCGGCTGCGATTTCTTCCTTTGCTCAGGTGCCAGACCTCTAGTTTAGCGGTGACAGCTGCAAGAAAGGCGCAGGCCTCTACGAGAGCAGGCGTGTGCACTATGTTAGCACAGTTTGGGACAACCCTGGACGCATACGCGCCAGGTACATCTCGGACACAAGCGAACGAGGCCTAGTTATGCGAAATGAGTTAAGTAGCCGCTTCGTTTTGCTGACAGCTGCGATGTGTAAATAGATTTTTTTTAATCCTGCCCTTGCCTTAGAACTACTTCTGAACCCCAATAATACGCACACGTCGTTTGTGCGGACTCATATCTCAGACGACTCCGCACGGCGCGATGTCGCCGCAGATTGTGTTGGTCTTGCTACCGATAAATGCACATGACATTGCCAAATACGTGCCGTCAAAATCACCTCAAAGAAAGTATAATTACGAATTACCACAATATCTAAGACGTCCTCGAGAAAATTAATGAAGCTCTTAATTAAAGAAGCACTTGCCTGTACTCATTCCAATAAAACAAAAAACGATTTAAGCCCTTACAAACTAGGCATGGCGAGAATTTGTTGAACAGCAATTGTGCACAAAAAAAGAAACTAGCAACAGCTCAGCATATGCGAAGCCACGTAATAAATAGATCCAAGAACATGAACTGCGTGACCACTGGTGCGACGATTTAACAGGCCACGTAAAACTAACAAAGTCAGTCCTTGCAAGCCACAACAGCCTGAGCACACAACACGACGCATGAATTCGTACAGTCGTGCACCCAGGCCAGAGCCTGGCAAAGCAGCAGCAGCCTGGTAAAGAGCCTGGCAAAAGCAGCTTGGTGAAGCAGCAAGCGGCATTCACAACCTAAGCGAAATGCCTTGAACCCGCCGCCTCGCAAGTGGACAAACCAAATCAAAACATGGGTAGGCCGTGATCAACTTTGTCTCTTACCCTTAAACATGATTGACTACAACACCGAGATTACAAAAGAAAGCGTGTTAACAAGAAATTTCCCTCCGAACAGCGGTGCTCCGTTTCCCTCGTTGCTACCGCTCATGAGACTTAGCGAGAACGATTGGAATCGTGTGGAGGGCAATTTTGACCAGGTATTAGAGCACCCACCACGCAGCAATTGTTTTTTGACAAGCTTTGAAGCTTTGGCCATCGCACAGACGCGACAGGTACTGCTTATTTCGCTCTCAAAACGTGAATGAGACAGAGAAGTACGAGCTGCGACGCAGATAGGTACGGCGGACGGCTGCCTCCCTTCCCGAGTGAACTTACCATCGCAGCCACCAGTGGCGCGTCCGTCGGCGGCGCGCACTATGCGTTTAGTTATGCCAACAAAGTCACGCTTTCAGCGAACCGTTTTACCGACCACAATTCGTGCTTGCGCTGTTTGCCTTGAACACTTAAAAAAGCGGTTGTCATGGTCTCCTATGGCGGTGCGCTTGGTAACCGGTAGTAGCGTCTACACATGTGATATTAACAACCAATCCCATCTGTTGGGAGGCGTTGCAGATCGCTTCAGCTTTTAATGAGATCAGAGTCTCATTAGGCGCATGAGAGACAGCCAAAAACTTTTATAGGCTATTTCCGAGGCTCGACACAATTCTGGCAAGGCCATCAGAAAACATTTTCAATACACCATTATATCAACACTTCAGAGCCAAATAGGAGTAAGCAAATAATGTTGACTTTTTCTTGACCTTATTTCTCAGGGGCGGGAGCCATTCCAGCTGTACCTTCAGCTTCTTTTCTCAAGCTGCCGTCATCGGTATAATAAAAATAAAAGAACTAATAATATACGTACCTCTCTCTAGAGGCTGACTGTCCTTTTTTTTAGCACCCATGAAGACACTGGTTCAGCATTCAAGGAGTCCATCTCTAGGTAGGGTTTTCTGCTCTGTCACCTCGGACCAGAAACACAGAAAAAACGGGAAAACGAACGCAAAAGAGAACGGACAGCAATTTATCTTGCGCTTCCATTCGAATATGTTAGTGTTCAGCTGTTGTTGAGCTTACGTTCCAGGAGCCGTTCCAATTGTACACGTGCCGGATGCGTCACTTATCCAGGACCGGCATTATCCAGGACTGCAGAGCAATCCCTAACGTATAGTACGTGCTCACCTTCGCATGTGTTTTTTCAGGTGGGCAGCCAAGGATAGGTTCCTGCGCCCAACTGCCAGGGCAGTATTCTTGACTGGGTTTTCGGTTCTCTTATGCCTGAGCACTTGACAGAATGTCTGGCATACAGACAAAACTATAGTGCGTGCTTTGCGAACTTACACTTGACACATCCTCGGCAAGCTTTAGGGCAACCCTTACAAAAGACTTCAGTGGTTATCAAGTGCATCTCAACAAAAAATCTGCATAAGTCAACAGACAATATACGCAAACACAATAAGAAATTTTGCGATGGGTTCTGTAAGCTTTAGTTTACATTTAATGCAGCGCCTGTCTCCCGGGAACATATGTTTGGTGGTTAAAGTTTGTTTTGAGCCTTTTTAACTGCTGACGAGCATTTCCGATGTTTGTAAGCGCACGTTCTTTGCCCACGTGCACTTCATTGCTCGTTTTATTCCCATGAGCCGGAGCCCAGTATACTTTACTACAAAACTCGACACCGCAAACATTTGCTTAATCATTTATACAATAAACGCCAAATCTTGTGGTGACCTTGTTTTATTATTTCGCCATTTACTCTTTACATATTCTTCTGCGTAATTTTTTTGCTTCTAGTACCGGGAGGCGTTATGCTTCTCCTGGTGGCAATTGCCAGCTAGCCTTCTCTCTCACCTCGGGGATATATTTTTTATGTATGCGAACCTAGTGAGAATATAATAATACTAAAAGCGATAAAAACACGTTTCTCTTTTTTTTTTTTTTTTTTTTTTGCCCCTGTGGTGTTTTCAAGGTCTTATAACGAAGAAGCGTGGCAGGCAAAACACTGTCTTGAAACAATTATTGTGGGCCGTAAACAGATAAAGAAGGAAAATTTGTTGAGTTTATTTCTTTATGAGATGCACAAAACAGCCATGCGATAAGGAAAGAGTAAGATGTGCAGACTGTTGCGGAAACTTACGAGCGGATGCGAGAAATGACGCTCTTAGGGCATCCATCTCCTGACTCTCTCGGGAAATCAGGCGCTGCCTGGAGACGTCCCGCAGAAAAAAAAGAAAAAAACAAACATGAGTCACGTTTTACGGTTGCCGCACGGTGATGTATGTGCGCCACGAAACGCTGCCGCTAAATTGCGCCGTTCATCACGTCAACGTTCGAAGATCGTTCAAAAAAACAGCTGCCAAAGCGAATCAGGAGAAAAGCGAGGACGTGTACGACAGAGATCGGCGCCCTGACGGTGACATGCCGGACACTGGTGCTCTGTCTAGATCGTGCCATTGGAGGGGGCATTCATTCCCAACGGAATACCTTCCAGCTTCAGAAATCTTGCTGTAATGACGTCAATAAAAAAAATCAATCTTTAGCATTTGTAACATTTTGTAAAGCACCCCCCCCCCCTCCCTCCCTCCACCACCGTTTACCTCCACTCAAGTGCCTTAGTAGACAATATCCCTGGGACCATCCAGATTTCGATTCAAGGGGCCGCTAACCAACTTTGAACAGAGGGGTTACATGAATGCACCAAAAAAGAAACGTGAAAACCCGATAGCTCCAAGAAAACTCCCACCGTGCCACCCACTACTTCGAAAGCGAGTAGACTGACCTAATACAATTAGAAGCACAATAACTGGTGTGCTCAGTTTCAGCCTCTACAGGAGCAGCGCCTTCATTCACGCAGTTCTCCCGGGGGCTTCGTTTGGTGAAATCATCCCTTTACGACGAAAAAAAAAAGATATGAAACGCGGACGTCTGAAAAATAAACTCGTTCGATAAATCCTGGCGAGACATGCAGCAACGCTGTTTGCAAAAGATGCCTTCGGGCGAGCCGGTCGATGTATAGTAAGTCTTGCTCAATGATCTTTGATGTTCTGGAGACTAAAAAAAAAAGGAAGTGTGTGCTAAAGCGCCTGCTCTTTCTGTCTCTGTACGCACCATCTTGCACGACACTTCAAAGCACGAGAGATCAGCGGAGTATACCAGGGGGAGTCTAGCTGACTTGACATAAAACAGCGCCTCCTCTAATCTCACAATTCCTTTTTTTTTTTGCTTCTCTGCCAAACGTTTTTCGGGAACACACGCCGTGTCAGGAACATGTCGCAAGACGCTCCCAAAGGGGTGTTTTCAGCGACGTACCTCAGAACGCGTTTTACTACCGTCTTACGAGCGCCGTTTTCTTTCTTTTTTTTTCGTTCCTTTAAGGGATCGCAATCACGGCGATTCAGTAAATGTGGCAGATCCGAGCTGCAAGGAAACTCCTTCTCACTTATATAAATATATATATATCTCTCTCGCTCTTGCACCTTCCATACCACTCCTTTCTTTTTCTTTTAGATTTTGGGATAACAGGCAAGTTCGGTGCTCGATTTAACTAGCACCGCCTCCCTTGTGCCTTTCGAAAGCTGACTGCGCGTAAAACGTGTTTTCCCATGATTTTGCAGAGATGGCGCAAACGATGCCTCACTACGAGAGGGTGTTGGTGAAAGAAAAAATCACGACTGACTTGCTTCGTAAGTGAAGACGATGACTATAGTTTCGGTGTGTCTACAGATCAGGCGCCGACTTCGCAAAGCTTTTCATCCCTACGTCATCATCATCATCATCAACTTTCAGTCTATTTATGACCACTGCAGGAGGAAGGCCTCTCCGTGCGATCTCCAATCACCCCTGTCCTGCAGTGCGCCAACCAATTCCAACTAGCAACCGCAAATTTCCTAATTTCGTCGCACCACCTAGTCTTCTGCCGTCCTCTACTGCGCTTCATTTCTCTTGGTACCCATTCTGTAATCCTAATGGTCCAACGGTTATCTGATCTGCGCATTACATGACCTGCCCCGCGCCATTGCTTTCTCCTAATGTCGATTAGAACAAGGCTATGTGACGTTTTCTCTCTGATTCAAACCGCTCTCTTTCTGTCTCTTAAAGTTATGTCTAGCATTCTTCGTTCCATCACTCTTTGCGTGGTCCTTAACTTGTTCTCAAACTTCTTTGTCAGTCACCAAGTCTCTACGCCATATGACAGCACTGGTAAAATGCACTGATTGTATACTTTCCTTTTCAATGATAATGGTAAGCTCCCAGTCAGGAGCTCACGATGTCTGCCGCATGCGATCCAACTGATTTTTATTCTTCTGTGAATTGCCTTCTTCTGGTCAGGGTTCCCTGTGATTAGTTGACCTAGGTAAACGTACTCCTTCACAGATTATAGAGGCTGACTTGCGATCTTGAACTCTTGTTCCCTTGCCCGGTTATTTATCATTATCTTTGTCTTCTGCATATTAATCTTCAACCCCACTCTTACACTCTCCCTGTTAAGTTCCTCAATCATTTGTTGTAACTCGTCCGCAGTGTTGCTGAATACAACAATGTCATCGGCAAGCCGAAGGTTGCCGAGGTATTCGCCGTCGATCCTTAATATTAAACATTCCCAGTTTAATAGCTTGAATACTTCTTCCAAGCATGAAGTGAATAGCATTGGAGAGATTGTGTTTCCTTTTCTGACCCATTTCTTTATAGTTATTTTCCTACTTTTCTTGTGTAGAATTAAGGTGGCTGTGGAATCTCTGTAGATATTTTCCAGGGTATTTACGTAAGCGGTCTGCGCTTGCTCCTTGATTAAGCAATGCCTCTATGACTGCTGGTATCTCTACTGAATCAAATGATTCTTCGTAATCTATGAAAGTCATATAGAAATGTTTCTTGTACTCTGCGGATTTCTCGATAACCTGATTAATGACATGGATGTGATCCATTGTAGTGTATCCTTTCCTGAAGCCTGCCTGCTCCCTTGGTTGACTAAAGTCCAATGTTGCCCTTATTCTATTGGAGATTATTTTGGTAAATATTTTATATAATACTGGGAGTAAGCTAATGGGCCTATAATTTTTCAGTTCTTTAATGTCGCCCTTTTTGTGGATTAGTATAATACTTGCATTTTTCCAGTTTTCTGGTTATTCCTATCCTATCCTATCCTCCAGTTTTCTGGGACCCTTGCAGTCGATAGACACTTCGTATAGAGAGCCGCCAGTTTTCCTAGCATTATATCTACTCCATCTTTGATTAAATCGACTGTTATTCCAACCTCTCCTGCCGCTTTCCCCGTTTCATGCCTTGCCAGGCCCTTCTGACCTCATATCTAGGTATAGGAGGAGTTCCTATATGCTGCTCATTATTGTTTCGAATAGAGTACTCCTGAGTCCTCTGGGTACTGTAAAGGTCAGTATAAAAGTCTTCCACGGCTTTTACTATATTTTCGAGATTGCTGACGATATTACCCTGCTTATCTTTCAGTGCATGCATCTTGGTTTGTCCTATGCCAAGTTTCCTTCTCACTGATTTCAGGCTGCGTCTATATTTTACGGCTTCTTTAGTTTTTCTCACGTTTTAATTTCTAATATCACTTATTTTCGCTTTGTTGATCAGTTTTGACAGTTCCGCGAATTATATCTTATCTCTTGTGTTGGACACTTTCATTCTTGGTCATTTCTTAATTAGGTCCTTTGTTACTTGGGAGACCTTGCCTATTGGTTGCCTTGGGGCCTTGCCTCCCACTTCAACTGCTGCCTCTGAAGCCAGCCTCGTTGCGGCTCATTCATTACCTCTATGTCATCATCTTCATCTCTCTGTTCCAAGGCTGCATATTCGTTTGCAAGTAGCAGCCTAAATTTGTCTGCTTGTACACTTACTGCCTCTCAGTTAACCTGTTTTTTCTTCAGCAATTTTACTCTTTCTCTGTTCAAATTGAGGCGAATCCTAGCCCTCACTAACCTATGATCGCTGCACTTTACCCTACCTATCACTTCTACATCCTGCACTATGCTGGCATCGGCAGATAGTATGATATCAATTTCATTTCTCGTTTCACCATTAGGGCTTTTCCAGGTCAATTTTCTGTTGCTACGTTTCCTGAAAAAGGTGTTCATTATTCTTACCTTATTCCTTTCTGCGAATTCTACCAGCATCTCTCCTCTAGCGTTTCTAGAATCGACACTGTAGTGGCCAATCCCCTGTTCACCCGCCTGCTTTTTCCCCACTTTTGCATTGAAGTCCCCCATTACTACTGCATACCGCGTTTGCATTTTTCTCATCGCTAATTCAACATCTTCATAAAACTAATCTACTTCCTCGTCGTCGTGACTGGATGTTGGAGCGTAGGGTTGTACTACCTTCCATCTATATCTCTTATTGAGTTTGAATACGACTACTACTACCCTCTCGTTGATGCTGTAGAATTCGTCAATGTTGCGCGCTATGTCCTTATAGATTAGGAATAATACCCCGTATTGCTTCTTATCAGAGAGACCTCTATAGCAGAGGACATGGCCGTTATTTAGCAATGCGTAAGCCTCACCAGTTCCTCTAATCTCAGTAAGGCCGATATTATCCCAAACAATGTCCAATAATTCCTCAGAGTCCTGCTAAGCTTGCCTCACTCGAGAGGGGTAGGGTGTTAAACGTCGCAAGGGTCAGTTTCCATTGGCGACCTGTCCGGACCCTGAGATTCTTAGCACCCTCTGCTGTGTTACAGGTCTGACCGCCGCCTTAGTCAGGTTCTCCGCAGCTGCTGGGGACTGAGGGCCATCGGTTAATTGTGGAAAGCATCAGAGAGGTTGTGGCCGAATACTGCACCAGGGAGGCCAATTCCTGTTCTGGTGAGGGAGTGTCTTTGTTCAGCTCAGAGGGACTTCCTAATTTGGTTGTACCTGGATTAGTATAGCCCCACTCGCTCTCGGCATCTTTCGCCGGTGGCATGCGTCAATCCAAGCGCGTATATGTAGTGCACTTCCTACGTGCTATTTGCTATTGGGTGGCCGCCTTCGCTAGTAATACTTATAGCATGAGGGTTGGCTGTAATTTGCGCTATTGCGAAAAAAGTTCCAGCGTAAGATCTTTTTCCCGAATACGGGTCGAGAGCCTTCAGCTCTTGTAACCGGCAGCCGTGTATTGTCGGGAACTGCGAGAACAGCTTATTGGAAGAAATGAAGAATTAGGAGAGAGCATTGTAGTAGCACGATTGGAAGCCCAGAACGTATCGTCTCAACACGTGATCGTCAGCTCAGAGCGCACGGCAGGCTTTTAATACTTCCGCTCTGCAAGCTGAGCTATTCGGCAGGGCTGCCGGAACAAGCGCGCTTCGAATCAGGAACTACATCGGGTACCAAATCCTTGCATGGTTGACCTTCACCGGTGACCTCTGGTTGGGCATTCTGGTCTGTAAATTTAGAGCGCGTATACTTATGGAAAATTTAGTTCCTGAGTTCTGAAAAGCGGAGTTCCCTATACTCTGAAATGACTCTTAGGACCGGGTGTCAGACACGATGCGACCACCGCCCCGCCCATACATGCCGCACTTATATGTTTTGTTTAAAGCAAACTTGTTAATGACCTCTTCTTCTGGGTGTCATAATTCTGTTACGTCGCCCGGATTACTTGAGAAGGAGGAAACCACTCGCAAGGCGAATTGCAGAGTAATTCTACCATATTGTTAGAATTTCACCACTTTTGTAAAATAAGCACTCTAGAGCACATGTGTCAATTGCAGATTTCGAGCCAAGGGGCACTAATGACGCCAGAAAAAATTTAGTCCTCAGCACCAGCTTCTCGAAATACGTCTTGAAGACATGCAGTGAAAAGCACAGACATTCCACCTGAGGCTTAGCAACACTACTACTTTCTACAGTGCAGATAAGTGTCAAATAGAGCATCGATGCAATTCGCCGATGATTTTGAGGACGTTATTTCTCAAAACTGGTGATAGGCACAGCTTTTTTGTTAAATGTATATTACTTCATTACTGCTCGGCTTTAATTTCGCAATTCGGGCATAAGCTCTAAAGTGTATCACCACAGCGTTAATTAGAAAAACGAACATAATTTATCTAGCATCACTCTGAAATTTGCCTTGCCTGCAAATACAGTTCTCCTCTCTGGCAATCCAGCTGACGTTACCGAACTCAGACGTCTGCCGCCAGGACGTCTAATAAGTCTGTTTAATATATTAATATCAATAATAAATATATCTTCCATCGTAAGCAACATACCTGATGCTGGAGAGCTGCCTGAAAGGGCTGCTGAACTTGACTGCTGGGCGAAGCCACAAGTCCTCTTATATAGTAGCTGCACAGCTTCATCATGCGGTGTACACATGAAGAGCAGCAAACGTACGTGATTTATAAACAACGACAAATGAAGTAGATAAACGGGCGTCTTCTTCGAGCACCACTCAGCCCCTCGAAGGCACCGCAAGACATCACTTTCTTTTGTTCTGTTTAATAGAGAAGCGTGTATGGCACCCCAACCCTCTAAAATGGGTGTGAATCAGTTAATTCAGCGAGATGAGTTGCCATGACTCCGACGCCTACGTGCGAGCGAAGCAAGTGATATCGGCCCGCCTTGCAGGTGGGAGTACTTCAAAAGTATCGATAACAATTTACATGCAAGTTTATCCCGCAGCATATCTTCTCGCCATTTACACGCTGGTCTTTGTAGGCCGTCTTCGACAATCAAACATGACGCCATTGTGTCCGCAGTATATGGGCACGCTAATCACAAAATAAAAACAAATGCAATGAAAAAAAAAAGATTGCGTACGCCTTCTGCAGACCTCGGCGAAACGTTAGACGATGCTACCGCTTACAAGACGAGCCCTCTTGAGGAAACTGTCAGGGTCGCGAGGATAGAAAATTTAGTATGAAAACTACCTCCGAGCACTTTGGTCTGTTAAACAGGCCGCCTTTTTTTTACAACCATTTTGCTGTTTTTATTCCGGACCGGTATATTCAATTATGCACCACGCATTTTCTTTTTTTTTTCTTCTCGGTGCTTTATTATACGGCCATAAAGTACGCCTCTGCCTTGAACGCTCGAGAACGTTCAATGTTGACAACGCCTCTTGTAGTACACAACGTTTACGGGTCACGGTGTGGTTTCTGTGTGCGCAGATAACATATTCCGGAAGCAATAACATGAATAACTACGCGGAAACGCAGTTTATGTTGCGTCGGAACCGGCCTCTGTTATTTACGGTCATTCGAGGCAGTGACACGTAATGCGTGTAAACAATGACTGCAAGCCACAGGCAACGTAGAGTTTATAACCGCGTATGATTACTTAGAGAAACAGCTCCGCTTTTTAACAACCCAGTGCGGGACATTTCCCGAACATTTCACTAGCTGACATAAACTGTCGAGACACTTATTACGGGTTGCATCAGCGCCTCCCCGGTAAAACAAAGTAGATTTAGGTTTAAACATTGAAAAAAAACATTGTTTGTACGAGTTAGAGGTGGTCTTCATTATGTACGGGCAATGGAAGTGTTCCCCCACGAAGAAATTGACAGGCAGTAATAAGGGGCGCTCGACGTTCCGGCATTTACACGGTCTACGGGTTAAATCCCAGGCCGAGATATTTTTCTGCAACTCAAAACAATGCGCAGCCTTGTTCTTCGCCTTCTGATGTTTTCATCTTCTTCATCTTCTTTTGCTATCTATGTAATGCAAAGCACACACGGTATGGTAGACAGTGGTTAAACTTGTGAATCATTTAAACGTTCTGTAGCCAGCGGTTGATGATGTTGAGACGTGATGCGAACTGAACAGGGGTGCAGCGCATGGTGGTGTTTGTTGCTGTTGTCATATTCAGTCACCCAAGTAGTCAAGGAGCTTCACTTAAGAGCGGCGCGAACCAAGCGGCACGTGACTAGTTGCACGTACCCAGTTACCCCAGGGGTACATAACCAGTGACACATACCCAAGTTCGCGTCGAAGCGCTTCACAGAAGAACGGCTATACATAATGGCACATACCGAGTTGCCCCAGTGGCACAAGTCTTGCTTCGCACGAAAGATGTTTGTGGAAGAGCGGAACATGCGCAGTGTCACAAACTCACTGTCACATACCGACGCGAACAGGTCACAGTTTAGACTGCGCTAACTTCGCGATTCGCCCACATTGTTAGACTTCACTATATTGGGGATCGGCCCAGCAAAAGGGAGAGCTAGTCGTCACCGTAGTCGTTACAAAACTGGGTTCGTCTCGCCAAGAATGGCTCGTTGGCATTGCAGGGGGCAGTACTGAGTGCAAATATTGACTTGTGGTCACCAAGCAGGTGTGCAAAGCTTCGCACTTTGCGCCTTCGCAGCGAAACGCAGGGGACCTTAAAAACCTTTCGCCATGCAGGTCAGTTTGTTATACAGCTCCTGCATCACCCCAATCGCAAAAAGCATACTAAGCACTTTCAGAAAGAGAAGAGAAAAATACATTTATCGATGCGAAATCATCAGATGGCCTATTGAGCGACAAAGCCGGCATCTCTCGTCTGGACAAGCGAAAAAACGACACTTAAATTCCCATTGACTGTGACCCCCCGACACGAGCGCCAAGTGTTGCGAGAGGGGAGAGGGCATCACCGCGACGCCACGTCAGCCTCGCGCTCGCTCTCGGAAGTTTGTGTTATCCGAGCGTTCCTCGTCAGCGCAAGCTCTCGCCTACGTTCTAACTGCTCCTCGGTAATTGCTATAAAGAAATTAATGTATGAAAAAAACAAAATCAGTTTGAAAGGAAAAGCGTTGAAGTTTCGAACCTACTACCCCACGCTCAGAATCCGCGTGCCTTACCCACTAGACTAACCCGTTGGCCAGGCATATCCGTCGCGCTCGTTTGTTCGTACCTCGAAGGACCGCTCTGCGGTGTTCAATTTGACATTAATTATTTAGCAATCACAACTCACAAAGAAGTGCTTAGGTGTCCTCGGAACACGAATATAAGAGATACTTGCTAAAAAACCAGCAGTGATTTTCTTCTGCGCACTAACTCATTCGACGCAATCTTCGACTACAGCGGACCTTAAGGCATTCGGGTTGATGGCCTGCCCGACAATTATAGAACTCAAGGCAATTACAAGTGGCCCCCACTTGCAGCACATCAGTGATGAAATTTTGTTAGAAAGTCGTTTCAGTTGAACCAGACGAAGAAAGACAAGGCGCTGTGTCTGTGCCTTCCTTCGTCTGAGCTTCCCGTCGCTTCGCGCTGTTTTACATATCCAAATATGTTGGACCGGTTCTCCCAAGCTTCCACTTTAGTTCCTAAACAGTTCGCTAATTTGAATGTTCGGCCAACATAGGTAATCATACTGCCTAGTGGCGCTTGGCGGCTACGGAGCTCAGTAGCGGCTATGGAGGGCAGTTGCGACACGGTTATACTCGTGTTCGTTGTAGAGTAACAAATCAGCTCTCGGTGGCACTTCAATTTCTTCGTTGCGCAGGCGAATTCGTAGTAGTGGTCGTCGTTGTAGGGACGTTCGCAATAGATGTGAAAGATGATGGTAGTTTAGCCGAGACGTCCGTAACCCTTCCTTATCGTAATCTAGGCGTTCGTAGAGAGAACGCTCGACTTAATGCAGCGCATGGCCAACGGACGCCGACAAGACCGAAAAAGAAGCGAGCCGACAAATGAGCTTACGCGACCCATATGCAAGCCTTGTCTCCTTTTTATTTTTTATTGTTTCGCCTTTTTCTCAGTTTCAGCGCTGCAATAAATGTATTTCCTCGTCACTTCTCGTCTTCGAACTCTACAATGGTTTATCCCTTCGTTCACTGTGACACTCTCGCAAGGTTTCGTTCACTGTTTAATTGGCGACAACTGATAGGCAACTGATAGGCCAAGCACACCACATTAAGGAAGAATAAGAGGCGACAACACAAATAAAATAACGAGAGAATGAGACATGTGTCCCGATTCGCTGCCCTAAAGGACCAATATTTAAGAGACGTTTCAAAGTGTGTTAACCGAACAAGAAATGCTTTTTTTTCTTCCGCTTAAGCTCACTACGCAAAAGACAAAGCTTGTTGAAACGCAGCTTTTATTTTTCAAATATGAAAGCCGCAGTGACATGCTTAGGGCAGTTTAGGGGCACTCATCTTGCGCTCTCCCAACTGGGTACAGCCTCAGCGCAACCTCTCACTAGTCAACTGACTTGGAGCCCTGACCAAAACAACTTCATGGGATTCAGTCCGGCCGCGCAACCTATCTCTTCTTACTGAGGACTTGAGGCCCCTGCCCCCTTACTATTTGTAGTAAGGACGTTCCATCAACAAAGGTTACCAAACAAAAAGGTCAGGTCAGGAAAGCCTCACTAAGTGGTACTACCGTTACCATCTTGTTTTCAAGCACGTACTTCCCAGAATATATTTTTTAACGTAGAGCATGGCGAGGTGAGCTTTAATACAACTTCCTGAGAAGCACTTCCAGCCCGGTTTCTCTCGGCTACGCGTTGATTTATTTCACTGACAGCAACGGAAGAGCAAAGGAAGAGTACGGGAACAGAAAACTGTTGCGTCGCCCAGCATCAGCGGCTCTGAGTGGCACAAGTAAATGATGATTGATTCTGTAACGGGGTGGTAGGGCTCGAGAGCCTGTCGAGGTAGGCTTCGGAACTCATGAATAATTCGCAAGGGGCCGCATTCCAACAAAAATATCGAATGAAATTAAAGAAAAAACCTCTTCCGCCTTCAATTTGGTATCCGGCTCGAATGGGCCGACGTTTCCTTCCGCCCGCTTTCGTCGGTGTACACCATCGTTCCCGGCTTTCTGGCGTGTCTGTAGCAAGCATTTAATTATAACGCCTCTGACTCCTGCTGACGCCATTAGGCGCGCCTTTTTGTGCCTATTTATAACATTATTTATCATATCCCTTACAAATTAAGTGTCTTTCTGCAACAGTTCTTGCAAGGGAATAGCACGGAACTTTTAGGAGACCTGCTTGCAGTTCTGTAAAATAAGATCAGTGTCCTTTATTTCTTAAACGTGAACAGAGCTTCGAATCCATTTAATAAATGCAATTTGATTGATTGATTGATTGATTGATTGATTGATTGATTGATTGATTGATTGATTGATTGATTGATTGATTGATTGATTGATTGATTGATTGATTGATTGATTGATTGATTGATTGATTGATTGATTGATTGATTCTTGCCAACCTCTAGGTATTGAGGCAACACAGCTCGCTTCCGTACATTTTGCCTTTCACTGCAGGGCTTATAGACACATGCCAGAGTTTGAAAAGACAGCGATCGTGAGCAGAAGCCGGAAAAAATGAGCTCCCTAAATTTCACAAGCTGATGAAGGGCTGCAAGATATCCTTTGTCAGCACCTCTTATGCTTATAAATAAGGAAATGCAGTTGCTGACAGGTAAATTATCTGTCCGCGTGCCCACGTACCTGATGATCTAGAGATACCGGGCCATTTTTTTTTTTACTTTGTGCTTGTGATACTACCTCTTTTCAAGTTTTCCCTTCCGGCAGTCTGCGCCAATTACCTGTCTGTTCATCAGCTTTAAAACCCTGTCTGTCAGCCCTGTGGCGCCAGTTTTACGTTCTTGCGTCCGTTGTCCTTCGTGTGGTGCTGCTTTATTATGTCGACCCAAATACATGGTCCATAAACTCGTGTTTTCGAGTAATCACAGATTAGCAGCGTCTGCGAGAAACTGCCATAGCGTATTTGGACTCGTTCCGCTGCGTTATTCACTGTTACTGTTACTACGCGACTCAGTGCGGAAGCGGACGATGCGGCTACCTAGTTATAAGTACAGCACGGGCCACATGGCAGTCACAGAGGAGCCTCTTTTATTGTGGACAGCCATGTAAATCGCTTGAATGTTGTGTGGCATTGACGAACGGCAACGTCTCGGCTTTTATGCGCGCAGTCATAATAAAAATTGTTCAACGCTACGCTTCCCTATTGTGGGCTCGCGCAATCTCGTCCACGATGTTCCACGAGTCCTCTTAAATTTCGCTAGTTTTCTTAGTAAACAAATGTGCAGCCAGGGTTTCTCGTTGAATTAGGGCAGCCACTAATGCCTTTATGTTGGCCTCCGTTGTTTTATTTTATTTCACTGTTATTCCTGCGAAGCGAGAAAACATCTCGTGTAAATAGTACAAGGACTGCCCAGAAAATGTTTCCATAGAGAAGCGAGCATAAAAAAATATTGTCATGGTGGTGAATAGCACACTAACAGGCGCTCGATGACGTTACAGAAGGCGGAAGGATGTACCTCGGGGGAGCGTCGCATGCTGGATCTCTCTTTATATATAGATAGGGATAACATGCATCTTTCGTATTACAAAATGTTACGAATGCTTACTACGAACACATATAGTTGGCGGCTCTAACGTGTACCAGCATCGCTGTAAGAAACGCACAAACACACACAATTAAAAAATGCAAATGACCACTCAAATCCCTACGGCTCATTGGGTTCTTTTATTTTGGTGAGTTGGTGCAACGCAGTCTGCGGGGCTTACGGGATTCGATGGTGCTCGGTCGCCATTGTCTTCGAAAGTATTCAAAAGGTTTATCAGACGGGGTTGCTCACGTCAGAGCTCACTGTGCCCCTGTTTTCAAACACATTTCGTGTCTCTAACGAAGCACGCATAATCCCCTTGTGCTACTTACCCGTTTTTGCAAAAGACCTAATTAGGAGGTGAATGTCCTCGGCTATCTAAATACGTCAAGTAAAAAGCTTATGAACTTTTGCAACGAGAAGCTGCATATTGGGAAACAGCAGTGGCTTGGCCTTGGCCAGTTGCAGAACTGTTGACTTCAACTGGCAGAACAACTTTTCTTCAACGTCCTTCGTGAAAGAAAGGTATTCATGGTGTGGCTAAAAAACAGATTTATGGCTTACCACGTAAAAAGTCTGCCCAGATATTTTTTTTTTTTTTTTTTGCAAAATGTTGCATATTGGCACCGCATACGGGCAATCGACACGTTTGTGGTACAAACGGACATAAAGTTATTACCAGTGCTTGCACAATGGGTGGCTTCAGAGTGTACATCCTTCAGAAACTTAAACATCATTTTATCTCAGGCAGGTGACCGAAACCCGTATCTGCGTAAAATATAAAAGCCCCCGTAACACAATATTTTCTCTTTACTTTCACCTAGTGTATTTTGCGGATGTCTACCGGGGCATCAAAAGGCGTAGCCGAGGTAGTCACGTTTCCTACAGGTGCTTTTCCTGAAACAGAAAAGGAAATAATTAAGAGAATTCACGCGGACGTCACAAAACTCGTCAACGTGTAGCAGAACCTGTAATGTTCTGGAAAATGTGTTCGTTTCCTGATACTAAATTATTATTTATATTTTATTATTGATATATTCCACTGAGGAAGACTGCCTATACATTCAACCGCATTGGGATTTTTTATATACTTTCCGTAGAGCTACTTCCCTGGCATCTGTTGATTTGGAAACTGCTGTTGCTATAACGCTGCACAATGTTAAACAGAAGCAGTACACTACTTAATATGAGTGGCGAGAAAGGCACATTTCCTGCTGCGGACGCAGTATCGCTCAAGAATGACACCTTAAAGTATCGATTGCAGTCAAATTCGGCATCGCGAAGAAAACTTTTTATAGTGGCAGATCGAGAGGAATTCTGTACGTGAAATTTGAACGATTAATAAAAAAAAACTGGCAAAAATTTGTTTTTCATACTGCAACTAAAGCAAAAAAGGCTTCGAATCGTCATTGCAGCTCGCCGGAAGTGACGCACAGAACCCGCACTCGGTCTGACCGGAAACTAATTGTTTGTCCCCTGCTTCACCAAGACCGTTTCGTATATTTCAGAGGCAAAGACAAAAAAATACTAACGGGATAACTCCAGGCGCACAGCGTGCAATTCTTGGTTTGACGTCAAGCCAGCCTAATTGTGTAGCTTCCAGGTGCGCCGCTAGGGGCGCCTATAGTCTGCTAAGAATGCAGTATGAACTCTTCTTAATAAATACCTGCCTGGCTGCTATCATTTCAGGGTTACAAATCTGGCACATGAGGCGTGCGGGGCACCTGCCTGCCAATAGATCATGTCCAGAATTTCTGGTAATATAGGCTCGCCACGATTACCTTGACGACACCGGCTATTCTGTCATCATAAATTGAGTACGACTGTGGTTTTCTTGAAGTTGTCATTTGGCTGTTTTTGCGACACGAGTGGTGCTGTCAATCCTCCCCATGAGCAATATTAACGATGCTTATTCCAGTACATGAATGCTATACAACATCATTCAACATCACACAGGAGATAGACAAAACAAAACAAAAGTAATCGCAAACATTTCAAACTGGTCTGGAAAGCAGAATACACTTATGTTGGCCCTGTGATGCGGAATAAACACTTTAGGCGAGTAACGTTGAAACACACTGCATTCCGTGTGATTGTCACCATCATCTCTCAGAGACACGGGTGATCTCGACACTCACCAGCACTTTGTCCACAAAAGTTTGATGAACTCCACTCCTTTTCTGACCAATACTCTGCCTTTGCAGGAATATACGGGCTGCACAACAACAAAAAAAAAAAGTTGGGTTACAGAAGCACGGAGCCTAAATTAATCTGCACATATAGTATGTTCTGTTGCTTCGTAAACAATACACCAAGTTGTTCTTCAATATTATGGGAACCGCATTTAATAAGTGAGGTGTCTTTTTTAAATTGTACAGAAATTTTAATCGTCAGTTATGGCAGATAGCACAAATCTTGTTCTTGCGTTGGATTACTCGAAGAGGCGGACATTAGTACACCTAAAATGATAAGGTATAATTATTTAGGTCATCAAATTTTAATAATTAGGCATTTCACTAGTTACCTTACGAAACCAATTGTAATTTATTAATTGGAGCCTGTGAGTTCTCAAGGCAGGTTCAGTTGGAACGAGTACTGAGGATGACACCAATTTTGAGGTATTTGTTCCCTAAACGTTGACAAAATACGTTCGTCTTCCGGTTATTTTCATCCTTCAGTGCATCAAAACGCGTTCAATAATAAAGTAAGCGGAACAACACCGCATATCCAACGCAACTTTGATGGTGCTGATTTCGAAACTGGATCAATCATTCCAAAATTATTTTCAATTGCATGAACCTTTAGAACTCAGTGCTTTAATTTCGTAACTTGCCATATGTGCCCTAAAATATTTTGTTAAAAGGTGGTTTAAATGAAATTTTGTTAATTTGACAATTGCACACAATCATTTGCTATGCAAGTAATGGCTCCCTCTCCGACCGACCCAGCTCGGAGGTGGGGATTTCGATATATTCCGCAGGCAATGTACAACTTTTGTGATGTGTTAACTCTAAGGAAAGATCTCGTGTACTTTTCAATGACCCACTTGGTCGTCTCGCTTGATGTGTGTATCCAACTAGGTGAATTGCCTTTGGCGCATGCTGACTTATTAACATCTACCATGTATTTGGAAACTT
This sequence comes from Dermacentor andersoni, assembly GCF_023375885.2. Classification (NCBI taxonomy): domain Eukaryota; kingdom Metazoa; phylum Arthropoda; class Arachnida; order Ixodida; family Ixodidae; genus Dermacentor; species Dermacentor andersoni. The sequence continues at coordinate 127,320,094 of NC_092820.1, forward strand.
CGGCATTTGTCGCAATCTCTGCCTGACGAATACGTGTCAACTGCCACCTTTCACAAAAACGAAATTGTGTAATACGTGTATCAGTAAAGTGAACACCGAACCGACACACCTTGCATCTTATAAGCAAATGAAGCGATTGTTCCATTTGGAAAAAGATGACGTCAGAATGGCGTCTTGATGCCAGTAGCGAGGGTGAACAGCATTGGTCACCAAACATTTCAGGAGGAGCTGGTGACGCTGGCAAGATAATAGCATGCCTAACCTTCCGCATTAGGACCAGGCAATTTCTAATATACAACTAGCATACAATTTTGGTTTTTTGACACAAAAGTAAACGAAGGACTTCTTGAACATAGCTACAATTTATCAGTTGGTTAACACTATCATAATAAGATATATATATATATATATATATATATATATATATATATATATTGTGACGAAGAAGATCGCCAGATCGTGTGTGCGCGCGTGTGTGTGTGTGTGTGTATGTATGTATGTTTGTGAATTCTCTCCCTACACGATTCCTAAACGAAACAGCACATATAATAGCGCTAAGAGTAAAAGTCTTGATAGAAAAGTTCTCGCAACAAGATCCACAAATGTCTCGGGTACATACAAATCTCAGACGCAAGAATGAGGTGCACACAACGCAGTAGAGCTGATATTCGTCTCAGTCGCTGGTGTCTTCAAAGAAGCGTTGACACGATGCCATTGCTTTGTGATGCAGTACTTTCGATGTCTATGCACCTAACACTTTGGCGAGAGAAAAAGTCCGATGTGAATCAAGTAAACAGATTTCTTTTTCGAAAAGCTGTCTTTGTGTGATGTGTCCGTAGGGCAGTCAAGGAGCAGTGGTATACATCTTCGTCGTTTGCGCTGCATGAACTTGCTGAATAGGTCACACGCCTAATTCAAGATAAACAGTGCTTTGTGGAAGCAGTTATGAGGCGGAGACGATGTCAGACGGTGTCCGTGCGTCTTGCAAGCTGAGGGTCTAGCTGGCATTCAAGATGCGTCTCAACTGCGTGTAATATTGATTCCTTTGTGCTCGCTGTAAGCGTTTGCTTCATTGCGTGATTCCGAAAAGAACAGAGTGTCTAATTAGCACGTCTGCAACGATAATGTTGGTGTATATTTTGGCTGCTAAGCACGAGGTTGCGGAATCGAATCCTGGCCACGGTGGTCGCATTCTGATGAGGGTGAAATGCGAAAACACCTGTGTACTTACGTTCAGATGCACGTTAAAGAACCCCTGGTGGTTCAAATTATTCCTGAGTCTCTCACTACGGCGTGTCTCGTAATCAAATCGCGGTTTTGGCATGTAAAACCCCATAATTTTCAAATGTTGGTGGCTATACTTACAAGCCGTTTCCTCATAAGAGTGTTGTCTCACGCGGTGCCAGCGCCAGCGTGGAAGGCGACTGCCATTCACCTTTCTCGCTGCCACAGCAGAAGGATAGGGGCGCAGTAGAAGAGGGCTGCTTTTCCCTAGCGCTTCATTACACCACCTAATTTGTTGTTGTTGTTGTTGTCGCCGTCGTCGTCGTCGTCGTCGTCGTCGTCGTCGTCGTCGTTGTTGTTGTTGTTGTTGTTGTTGTTGTTGTTGTTAAAACGCTGGAAGTCTCCGTTTATAGTTGCCCCTTTCTTTTCCTACAGTGACAAAGGCTTTCCGTGAATGAAATATATGAATAAGAAATGACGTTTGGTTAGACGACAACTCGAAGCTTGGCACTCCGGTTGACACTTACCGAGGGTACCCTTGGCTTACAGTGGAAGTTCCGTGGATCCCTTGGCCACCTGTTGCAGGTCGAGTCGGTGACGTCAATGGTGAGAACGACTATGTTATTTTTTCCTTTCTGGAAACGGAAATAAGCAGACGTCACGTCCGGAATTTTTAAGAGGATTTGCGCCACTAACGTTCAATCATCTATAGTAAAGTGATAAGATCGCCTTTGTATGTCTAACTTAAATCCCCACTGCTTCGCTGTGTGACGCCATCCACAAGGTTTTAAGGGTAATGTGAAGAAGTATTATTAAGGCGAAAGCCTTATATGGATGATGGATAGAAAATTTAACCATCCGGAAAATTTAATGGCACCAAAATTCAGTGGCACCAAAATTCTGGTTCGAGTCCTCGAGCTTTGGTGTAAGTCGAACCCACCACTTTTGGTGGGAATTGAGCCTGCGACCTTTGTGCGTTAATTCAGACAGAGTTAATTAGCATAGTGTTCATAAGGGTACTCGAGCCAACACCTTTGGTGGGAATCGAACCTACGTTCTTTCGTGTTCATCATCATCATCATCATCATCATTATCAGCAGCAGCAGCCTGGTTATGCCCACTGCAGGGCAAAGGCCTCTCTCATACTTCTCTAACTACCCCGGTCATGTACTAATTGTGGCCATGTTGTCCCTGCAAACTTCTTCATCTCATCCGCCCACCTAACTTTCTGCCGCCCTCTGCTACGCTTTGCTTCCCTTGGAATCCATTCCGTAACTCTTAATGACCATCGGTTATCTTCCCTCCTCATTACGCGTCCTGCCAATGCCCATTTCTTTTTCTTGATTTCAACTAAGATATCATTAACTCGCGTTTGTTCCCTCACCCAATCTGCTCTTTTCTTATCCCTTAACGTTACACCTATCATTCATCTTTCCATAGCTCGTTGCGTCGTCCTAAATTTAAGTAGAACTTTTGTGTTACTTAAGGCAAAATTAATTAAAGCACAGTTATTGAAGATACATTTAATTAAGGTACTTGAACTCACCACCTTTGATGGGAGAAAACAAGTAATAGGAAGTAACAACTAATTCCAATGAGAATGTCAAGTAATTTAATGAATGGCTCGTGAGTGCGCAGGCTTTCGCGTTCATCCGCCTTAGCGTAATCTAACTTGAGTGTCAGCTTTTAATATTAATAATTGGCAGCACTTGATTAGGCTTCAAGTAAGCGTAGCGCATTATGAAATATTGTAACTGGATCTTTCTATGTACCGCGGAATATTCACCTAGTCTTGTATTATGAGGTCGTCTCGTCTATTGAAAGCGTGATATCTCCCAATAGCAAGCACATAGTAATCATTCTTGGTGATGTTAATGCTTTTCACTGAAACACGCTTAGATATTCTCATTAAAATCATCACATTGCGAACAAGTTCAGGTTGTTGTTAGACTTTCTGAGCTACTGTCCTCTTTCGCGGCATATCTTGATCTGAAATTGCTGTGGTAACGTCTTAGATCTTTCTATATCGAATGCTCAAGTTATGTACGTCTCTCGTTCTGAAATTCCTCTTGCGGCATCCCGATAAGTGTCACCCGTCACTAAAGATAAACACTTCGGCGTCAGCATTCAGGCAGAGCTCCTCCAGTGGCATAAATGAATTATACTGCTTTGCTTTCAAACACGGTGATTATGTTGATTTCTGTCATTTCTTGTCCACCACAAATTGGTCACTAGTTACAGACGAAACCAATTTTATGACCAAGTAGGTCAATTTACGGAGCTTGTTTAGAGCAGCATGCGCAAATACGTTCCCCTAAACCTAAACCTAAACGCTCAAAGTGTGCCCGATGGTTCTCATCTGAACTTATAACAGTTCTAAAGCATAAAGATCGCGTGTACCGAAAATCTAGAAGTCCTAGCTGTGCTTTATGAGTGGACAGTATAATTCCACTTTTTTCGGGATCTCTGTAAACGCTTCTATAAGCGGGATCACGACTCATATATCGCATTCTAGGAAAAAAGCCCCTCTGGCCGGCTGGCAGAATTTTCGAAGCATATTCTCGAGTGCTCTAGTGAACCTGGAGAGTGTTTTCACCTCCTCCGCTCTTGAGGAGTGGAAGTTCCAGCAGTGATGAATTGTTTTGCAGCTTATTTCTCATCCTTATATAAAACTTCAGGTTTCAACGTCAAGTGTCAATCAGCAGCATACTTCGGCTCCTATACATATAGTGCTTTGTTGGTTGATGAAAAGCTCATCCCCAAATGCCTTAAGCGCTTGAGGTCTTCCCTATCCTGCGGCGCTGATGGCTGCCCCTCCGCAATTCTAAAAGTTTACGACGGTATATCTGCCCAGTATATCAGTATATATTTACTAACTATGTGAATACTTCCGCCTTCCCTTACATGTGGACAACTACTTGTGTGTTTTCCTGTATTTAAGTCCGGCTGTAAAACCAATGTCTGCAATTACCGCCCGATTTCTCTTCTCTGTGTCATGTCTAAGATTCTTGAGCTTGCGTTTCATAACGTATTATATTTTACTGTGAAGAACTCATTGATTCCAAATCATCATGGATTTCTCGCCGACCGCTCCATTGTCACAAATCTCGCAAGTTTCATAACGCAGATCTCAGCGCCGGTACTTCAATGGGGCCAAGTTGACACCATTTACTATGACCTCAGCAAAGCTTTTGATGTAACCAACCACTCACTGCTTCTCATCGAGCGCATTCACTTTGGTTTTGACTCGTCACTCTCTTGTGCAGTTGTCGTGTTGATAGATCGTGTTATGTTAACGTCAATAGCCAAACGTCTTCTTTTTACGTAGCAACCAGTGGCGTCCCTCATGGGTCTGCATTAGGACCACTCCTTTTTCTTTCATTTCAATAATGACGTTCTTTCTGCTATTCGGAATTCTTCATTCCTTCTATATGCCTATGCCATAAAAAAATTAAGAAAATTCATACTGCTGATAACTTTCGCATCCTACAGTCTGACCTGTTTTCGTTTTCTCAATGCTGCAAAGATAACCTCAACTTGAATGCTGCTAAGTACAAAGCCATGACTTTCACACGCAAAAGAGCAAGTGTTTATTTTTCATGTTCTGTAGATTCTGTACTATCCTATAAGGCCTCTGAGATCAATGATCTCGGTATGTCTTTTGCTACAACCTTACACTTTTCAGCTATTACTAAACGCGTTGCAATGCGGGGTATTCGCTCTCTTGTCTCTGTTTGCAGACAGTCGAGGTAATTCAACCCTCCTACACCATTCCGCAAGTTGCACATAGCAATCTGTCTTCCTCAAATCGAATACGCGTCAGTCGTCTGGAATGGCATTTCTAGATCCAACGGTGACATGTCCAGAAAAACTTTCTATGCACATTTCACAACCGTTTTGCTACCACCGACGCCGAACCTTGTTCTACATTTGTTGCATTATTAGCATTGCCGTCACTTCGCTGCTTAAGTAGTCGCACTAACCCTTTGTTTTTTTGTTTTTTATATTCATTCTCCTTCACGGTATCCTCGTCTGCTCTGAAGTCGTCAGTTGTATCATGTTTCGTAATTCGCGCAAGATCGCCAGAGAACATAGACATTTCCATGTTCCTGCCAGCATTCTACCATCCATAGAATACTGAATCTTTATAACGCTTATTTTCATGATCTTGATATTTTTCATAACTCGCTGTCATTGTTCTTTTCCGAGGTGTGCGTTGCTGTCTCATAGCTCCACATATTGTTCAACTGCCCTTCTCCTTTCTTTTTCTTTTGTATTCACTTTGAACCCTCTTGTATGTACACCCTTCGTTATTGTTCTTTTTATTCATCGTTTTTCGTTTTGCTTATATTCCCCTGTAGTTCTTTTTCTTCTTTTTTTCAGTGTATACATGCGCGAGCACTCAGACCTTATGGTTGTTCCTGGGCATAGTGATTGATTGATTGATTGATTGATTGATTGATTGATTGATTGATTGATTGATTGATTGATTGATTGATTGATTGATTGATTGATTGATTGATTGATTGATTGATTGATTGATTGATTGATTGATTGATTGATTGATTGATTGATACACTTACCGACACAAGACAGTAACAAAGTAAAGCTTTCCTCCCATGTATGCAATCTGCCACGAGCCAACAGTGGCAATAGTTGAATGGGTCGAGCATCCTACTCTTCGCATGCCTTGCCTCTTTCTAACTCCTCTCCAGAATCTTGTGCGTGAGTGCAAAGCAAAGCGCTGCAGCTTTTGCGATTCTTTTTCAGGGGTGTCAAAGGTAATTACGGCAGCCTAGAGGACATTGTGGCGACGGGAAGGGTGCCCCAGGAGAGGACCGCCTTTGGAAAGGTCTCCTCAAACGAGGTATGCTGTCTTGCGTCGCCTTTTCCTTCTCCCGCGCTCATGAAATGTGATTATACACGCTGTCAAGCACCCCCCTCCCCCCGACGCAGCGTGCGAGAAGCAGCAGATGCGGCAGTAGTGGAAAAGTCGAAGGCAGGGGCGAAAATATTTTCAATTTATGAGTTTGAATAAATGGACTATGCAGATATGGGGCGCTACATCATGAAAACCTGATTGCGCACAACGGTGCTGCCCTCGGCATCCTGGCGTATGCTCCACGAAAACACACAATATAATGACCACAGATATGCGATTGTAAGTCAATGTCTAAATTTGACGTCCTCACAAATGATGGCAGAGCCCTGTGATTTTGTTCACGTCCAAACACAGAGGCAAGTGGAAAAAGATTTCGTCCAATACAGCACATGGTAAGGCGAGTGAGCGGTACTCTCTGTAAATGACATCGCACTGTGCGCTAAGTGAGAGGTAGCCCAACATTAAGTGGTTAAGTGTTTCTGTGGCACTGCAGTTAGCACCGGATGAACTAGGAGCCCGTTTTTGAGAAGGTACAGCACCCGCGAACGGTCGAAAAAAGGAAGGACGCGCGCCACTGAACAAGCGCTTACTGCCAGTTCGATGTTTGTTCAAAGTGCCATGTGCTCTGCATCCAAATAAAGCACGAAAAAAATAATTTTATGAAGAAGAAAAATTCCGACTAAGGCGACAAAATTATTCTTTTTTCCTCAAGCTCAGTATCTTTCGTGGTGACTCAGTGGCGACATTGCGCTGCTAAGCCCCTGGGCGCGGGTTCGAATTCCAGCCACGGAAGCCGCATTTCGAAAGAGGTGAAATGACGGAACACCTCGGAGCCCTCCTCCTACGGCGGCGCGCCTAATAACCCAACTGTCTCTTGGGAACAGTAAACCTCGTGAATAGATCAAGCAATCTAGCTCTGTTCTTCATCGGACCAGTTCCGAATATTCTGGGCGTTTGCTTCTTCCTTGTGGATTTTTTTTTTCGCAAGTTTACTTCGCTTAGGCTATCTTCTGCAAGTGCCTGGTACGGCTCACGCTATGAATAAATAAGAAAAAAAGTAAGAACGTTGACATTAGGGTAGGAGGGTGAAGAAGGGTCACTCTAAACCCACTCACCGGCCAATAAACTCTCCTCAGGCCCAGCAGGTACAAGGCCGGTCGCCGGCCCTGTGACTTGAAGCGCGCCAGTTCTACTGCTAGATGCACGTACTGGTGGTAGGCTGACTCGGGTACCTCGAACTTCTTGGTGGGAGCGTAGTATGCGTCACTGAGACCGGCCCCGGCAGCTAAGGTCACCAGCACGACGGGTACCAGGCGCACAAGCATCGTTGAGAACGCGGAGAAATACTGGTCCTGCGCAAATGGTCGATGACGCGTCAATGAATTATACATCGACATATTTCGACATCGACCACTTTATCTATACGCCGTCACATTGAGTCATCGAAGTTTCTGCATGGCATCGTCAATTTTTCTTATCGTGTCTCACATACCATAAATATTCCTTCAGATATTCCTCGGTCAAGTAGGAGTCACCATAGCCTTAATAATAAACCTTACTTTGTTCGATGTAATAAATTCAAATACAGCTTTTTCCCACGTACTATTGAATTGTGGAACTTAATTCTCTGAACAGTTAGGTCACTGCCATTAAACGATTTCCTGTTAAAAGTTAACTACACCTGATTTTATGTATTTTCTTGTTGTTACAGTGTATTGACTCATTCTCGTTTTTGTACTCACTCTCAGTGTTGCTGTTATTTTGAGTTTCATTTGCGTCATCTGCCTTATTTCTAGTGAATTTTTAAATGTTATTGTTTACTTGTTTTTTTTATGACTTCCTTTTGTCTAACCCCCTCCTGCAATAGCCCCATAAAGAGGCTGCAGTATGTGTAAATAAATAAATAAATAAATGATGTTAGGATAAGTGTATTTCAGGCAGATGTCGCATGGGCCCAGTCGTGGCTCTTGCTTTAGGTATGGCTGTGACAAGGGTAGGCTACAGTCAAAACGCGGACGTGTTGGAGTACAAGGAAGTTATCACAGCTAGGCCATAAGTTGGGTTAAATGAACACGCACTTTCGGAAACAAAGAAAGAAAACATGAGAGTTATTCGAAGTATCTTTGTCAAAGATACGCAGAACAAGAAGTAATCCTTGCGTGGCAGTGTTCAATCAAGATTATTATCCTTCAGCCAGTCAATGTGTAGCTTTTCTTTCGCTCCTTTTCGTTTGACATGCAGTACAAAGCCGAAACTTCCCAGTGTTTGTTTCGTGTTGCTTGGCGGTAAGCGAACTTGCAAGCATCTCCTCTTCTTTCTGACGTTGAGACTAACTTCTTTCTCCCAGCCTGTGTTTTAGAAACAGGTGACAGCGACTCACACAAAAGCAGTTTATAGCATCGTGAAATCTCCCACGTCAGTACGCAATCTCTAAACCTGATTCTTCAATTCGAATTCTTTGCTTAGCCTTCCGGCTGTCAGCTATACCTATTGCAACTGTTAGGAAAGTCGGTCGACGACGTCTATCACAGAATTCTACCATCAAGTTCTCTGAATAGGTTGCTTGGAAAAACCCAAAGAGGTGATGTATGCTGTACTCTTTCACGGCGACTTTCAAGTGTCAAGAATATTCGCGTAGTCTTCTTTTGACAATCAAAATGCAGTGTCACTGGTCTTTGAATGCAAGAAAGGCTTTCACCTTGAATGTTGCACACTTGGGATCCCGGCACGCCCACAAGTAATTGACGCAGGACGTAGGCATGCATTAACATCATCTCGTTGCTAAAAGAAAGTTCGCAGATTTGAAACATGGGCCCTATAACGTAAAACTATTCCAATATGTTTCTATTCTAATCTCCTGACGTCAAATTTGCGTAACGGCCAACGCAAACACCGGGCGGCCACCCGCAAGGTTGTCTGAACAGACCAATCAAACGCTCTCCTCGTTCATAGGAGGTCACTTTTGTTTGCTTGAAAAACGAATAACATTGCCTACACTGAGCGGCTTGTCGTATCTACTTGGCTGACAAGAGGCTAGGAGAACGCTCAAGTGGAGAGGGATACGATGGGGCCGAGCCACTGCACTGAAAGTCGATAACCAGACGAGGAGGGTGGTGCCGGCGTCTACGATTGGTCGGCTTTCCCTTACTTAGCTTGCGGTGGCTGGTCGAAAATCGCGGCGGCATGCAACGGAAGCTCAAGGATGACGCTAAAACGGACCCTCAGCAAAGAAGAGTTGGCTGAATGAGGGGGTAGACGTGCCGAAAGTGCTCGAAAACGTTACACGGCCACGCAAGAAGATTTATTATACGCAAATACACCCATGCTCTCCGGCAGGTGCGAGTAGCCAGCGTCTGAGCGATCGGCCGCACCCATCTTCTATTCCTTTCGGAACGGGGCAGCCTGCGGCTATTCCGAAGAAAATTCAGTTTTGTTCGGCATATTAATGCATCTTTATCGCGTACACGTCACTTTGACGCGGTGAGTTATTGCGGTTTAGTGACGTCGCGTGACAGGCAGGTGAAGTGGGTGCAGCCCGAAAACTTTTTACCAATAGCCGAGGGCTAATGGCGAAAAGTGGTCGAATCAGAAATAACTGTTTCTCCTTTTTCTGTCAAATCATGCATAATCAGTGTGTACACATCATATCAGATGGGGAGGTAACGCGGTTTTCGTGACGTCGCGTGACAGACAGGTGAAGTGGGGGTGGTCGAAAAAAGTTTTTGACCAATCGTGGAGGGCTGATAGCAGAATTGGAATAGAAAAGCTTGGAATAGTTTTACGTTGCGCCCCATGTCTCTGCTGTTATTTCGTTTGTTTCAAATTTTCCGGATAATGCGATTGCAGTGCATAAGCGTTTCAATGCTAACGCAGGATGCGAAAAAATTCGCGTGCAGAGTATACCGGTTTCTATTCACCATCTCGTTCGGAAACGTTTCCTGTCTTTCATGTGGGTTTACGTTATATTGAATTGACTCGCGTTAGGCACCCTAAAGGGCACATTTTATGTAATTGTGACATCTGTATGACGCGGTTTGGCTGCGTTACAAGCCCTGGAATTGCTTCGATATTCGGCAGATTTTGTAATAGGACTTACATCCCAACTCGCTGTGCAATTTCATCATTCATCACAGTGCGCTTGCTCTTAAAGAAAATCATGTTAATATAAATCGATTGGGTGTTTTTTACGTGGAAACATATTACGTTTCACTTGTATAAATTTTCTTTGTTCGCATAACAGAAGAAAGAAAGAGAAAGCGACACGGAAGGAGGCAGAATACTGTGCGTTGTGTATTATCGCAGTCAAATGAGATTTACAAAAAAAGACAAAATTAAAGAAAATAACTAGAGAACGATTAAAATGTTCGGCATGGAGGGGTCTTTGATTTGCACTTCTCAACACAGCCGTCACTGGTGTGTTTGCATGCCTCGTGATTATTCAAGATCCCCTGATAACTTTTTATTGGCCCGTTGTAGTATACTTTGCATAAATGTAGTGCCCAAATTTGCACACAAGTGCGCCAAGAAGATATGCTCCGTCATGAAACTTCGGTGATAGCATGAAAAAGGCCCATCTTTGTTTGTTAATTATTATTTTTTTCTCTTTATCTCGGTTCCAGTACGACGATCGCTTTGGAGGGACTAAAGTAGGTAGGGTGGCGTGCATTTGATTATTTCTGCATAGAAATGAGGGCGACGTGCATGTAAGCTACCAACGACTATATGTTATTTCTGTTGCTTCACATTATATGTCACTTGGTATGATCGTGACTGACAAAATACCGAGCCCCTCGAATGCCCTTTATTCCTCTCGCTCAACGTCCAGGTGGAACAGTGCCAGCAAACACACCGCAAGGAAGTCAGTTCGTATCGTCAACTAGGGCGCCGTGCCTGGCGCCTTTACCCATCGATACATTTTCTACGGTCACACCATGCACCTACCTGTATGAGACATCCCTCTGTATCTTCAAAATTGATTGATTGATTGATTGATTGATTGATTGATTGATTGATTGATTGATTGATTGATTGATTGATTGATTGATTCATTCATTCATTCATTCATTCATTGAGTGAGTGAGTGAGTGAGTGAGTGAGTGAGTGAGTGAGTGAGTGAGTGAGTGAGTGAGTGAGTGAGTGAGTGAGTGAGTGAGTGAGTGAGTGAGTGAGTGAGTGAGTGAGTGAGTGAGTGAGTGAGTGAGTGAGTGAGTGAGTGAGTGAGTGAGTCAGTGAGTGAGTGAGTGAGTGAGTGAGTGAGTGAGTGAGTGAGTGATTCGTTCATTGGATAAAGCGCTACCATAGGTGAATGAACCAGAGCAACTTTTGTCTTCAAATAGCCCGTCTCTGAACGACCGCATGCTTAAATTCGCAATTCTGCGCGGTGCTGTTGCCAAGAAAATAAAGACCAGCATCCTCGAGGTTGCCGAGGAAGCTGGAAGGTGGTGAACCAGATGTTCTCCACGGACGAAGAACGAAACAGGACCTGGCAGGATCTTTGCAGAATGCAGCTGATTGACGCATAGATATTTTAGTTTCTTTTTTTTTATGAGTTTTCTTATTCCAGATCGAACACTTTCATTCTACATGGTAAACTCAGTATGAGCGTTCTAGAGAGTCAATTATGAAAGCTGTGGGAAGCGGAGTAGTGACATTTAGCCCAACAAGTAATTCCCGCAAAACCTGGGAGCATCCTACCCCTCCTGTGATCATAGAATGTCTGCAAATAGCAATACCTGCAGCAAAATTATTGTAAGCGCGATTCAATGCGGTCTCAAGTAAACATCGCGACAAACCTGCTTCGCCTTTCACAACGGGCCCAGCGGAGGAACCATGAAGAATCACCCTAGCTTGACGTCTTCACGTATATATTCTGCAAACGACCATGCGTTATATTTCCTTTATGACGCGTTCGCCTCTTCACCCGTGCTCACAGTTATGTAACTCTATCTTTACATCTGTACTCTCGCTATATTTCGTTAGAAGCGCACGACTCTACATGCAAACGTTCTGTACTATGTGTTCACTGACACCTTCTCCACATATTCGCTTGTATTGTTTTCTCTCGGCCATAATCAACAACCGACGACAAGGGGGTTCGCTCGACATCCCCGGAAGGCGGCAATATCATTCACAGGTATTTCAACTATTTACGGTATTACGCAATGAATACACCAAGAAGAACTGAATATACCCTTGCCTTTAGGGTGCTCGGCCAACGCCCTAATCGTGAAAGGAACGCAATGCCCAGGCGCGATGTTCTCATTCGATTAACGTGGTTGTTCTGAAATGGTGGTCCACATTGCATCGACTGGGCTCACGTATACATCTCTGGCACTTGGTCGTACGCTACAGTCTCCTTGTTCAGGCACCTAAACAGAAACTTGCGCTTTATCTTCTGAGCGCACAAAGTGGCCAGCGACCATCACCATTTTGCTTTCATGCCGTTGCTATAGATCCGCTTCTACAGACGTCTGGCGTCGTAAGAATAAACGAATACCATTAGCTCGACTGGAGGTTGTGACGCGCAATCAAAAGCATGTGTACAAGAATCATCTATTCAATTGGACGCAAAAGAAATCGTTATAGCGCGTGCGCGCAAGAAAGAAAGCTCTGAATGAGCTTGTATTGACATAATAACTCAATATAGCAGGTGTTTTCGATTAAGCGAGACGTTCGGCATGCAGCTGCTTCATATATCGTTCGGTAGCTTCTATATCACCAAAAGAACCATTGCCAATAGTCTAAGTAATGTCGGCTCCAAGACGAAGACCTCTCCCAGCAATCTCCAATCGTCCCTGTATAAGGTCATGTGAATACATCCTCCTCTGAGTGCGAAGCTCGTTATGTTGTTGTCACACTGCGAAATTCTCCGCCATCTTCGACCGCATTGCCCTTACTTCTACAGCGGTCAGGATACTATGTAGGTCCACCATGTATGCTTGTGCTCTCAGCACGATAGTAACTTGCTTAAATAGATTTCTTCCTCTTAGTCAAAACAAGAATATCGGCTACGACACCACCTCCCCCCTCCCCCGATCGCAATTTCATAAAAACCACTGTTGCGTTAAAACTTTACGCCTATATCTTTACATCGCTTGCTGTGTCGCCCTTAGCTCCTTGTAAACATTCTTTGTTAGGCTCGAAGTTTCTGGCCCATGTGCTAGTACGAGCACAGAGCAATTGTACATTATTTTTAGAAATGTGGTACTTCCAATACGAGCGGCTGTTCCTGTAAGTGCTTACGTCAACCGTACAACTTCTATCTCTCGAGTATAAGCTTCGTTATTGCTGCTTAATTGTCGTCGTCTCGATGCACCGAATTGCGAATGAGTTTTAAAAATAAGTTGCAGTTTCACCTGAAAGGCAAAGCAATGATAGCGATATCAAAACATTAGAGAACTACACCAACTAAGGTTCGTAGCTTTATCGTTCGTGTAAATTGCGGTAAGCATTCGCTTACTGATTGAAATAACGAGCATGGTCCCACGCGTGCACAGGCAAGTATCACTGGACCTCACTCGATGACTGCGAACACTCGCTGTCACAACGCTAGCGTGATGGAGAGCTCAAACAGTGGGCAGAGAACGCTTCGTGCTACCTCTCGCGTCTACGCGTCCCCGAAACATGAAATTACGCGATGTCCAGAACTAGGCAAGCGGGAACACAGCGTGCATACAACCGCCAGCCATCTTGGCACGCCCAGGCCTTGCACCCTCCGGAGATTACCTGCAAGCTAGGGCGCGCGGACTTCGTATGCACTAAGCGACGCAGATAGCCCAGCGCAGACACAGCAGGGCCATGGGAGACACGCGCCCTACGCGAGCGTGATCACGGTACCGCGTCCTCACCTTCCCCCTCTCCCCTCGGCCTTGCGCGCGCTTGTTCCTGTGCACCTCCAGCATAGGACAAGCGAGAAGACGGCGCGAATCAAGCCATTATCCTTTTCGGTTCACCCTCGCACGCTTTCCACCGCACCCACAGCCTACGACGCGTGAGGGTACGATAAGATCTTATCGCACTTGGACATTATACGGAACACCAGGTCAATGGTGTCGGTGACAATGGCAGCGAAAATTTGCCTGGAGTGCCCCTGTAATTCATATCGCAACAAAACCTAAGGCGTGCGTGGAAGCCCAAGCCCATACCTTAATTACATTCGCAAATACGCCATATCGTTTGCGAATGAACGCCTGTTAGACGTTCTGGGTGACGAGGAAGGTATACAGGTAGACATTTAGATTGTGGAAGGACCAGTGGTTCCAGGAGTATCACTCTTATTTACGGCAATATGTTCAAAATATAACAAAGGCCCGGACGAGATCTGGGGTGCGATTTTGTAGCAATTCTATTACTTTTTCCATGCCTTTTGCCGCCATCACTGAGCAGCCATTGGTCGAAAATGACCGGGCCGCGCCCATTTTGTCTGTCAATCACGCGACGTCAGGAACCCGCAAAAACTGTAATCGTCATCGTGACGTTGAGGCACTCATTATGCGGAGCAAAAGGCACGGATTTTTGGAACGGCCAGAGGCAGGGTCGTTTCCGAAGGCATGAAAAAAATGGCCGCCCCTCTGATCGCTATGGCCGTGGCTCTTCGCCGTCGCCGACGTGAACAGGGAGAGCCAGACGACGCGTTTGACATGCCGGATGACCATTTTCGACGGCGTTTTCGCCTCTCGAAGGGAACGGTGCGGTTGTTGTGCGAGGAACTGGCGGGGGAACTAGAAGCTGAGCGAGCGACGGGACTGTCGGTGGAGCGGAAAGTGTTGTGTGCGCTGCGCTTCTTTGCTACCGGGAGCTTCCAAGCGTCCGTTGGGAGCGAGGAGACGATCCGTGTGTCGCAGTCGACGGTGAGCGAGTGCGTGCGACGTGTGGCAGAGGCTGTCGTGAACGCAGGGGCCCGCAACAAGTGGGTCCATTTTCCAAAGACAGCCGAGGAAAAGGCAGCCGTGAAGGAGGGTTTCCTTCGGCGCGGCGTTATCCCCGGCGTCATCGGATGCGTAGACGGCAGCCTCATAGCCATTATCGCACCCAAGGGTGAGCGCAAGGCTGTGTTCATGTGCCGCAAGGGATACTACGCCCTCAACTGCATGTTCGTAAGTAAAACTCACGTTTTCTGCGATCCTTTTTGAAAGTTACGTTGCTCTTGCCAACGGGCACTTTCTCTGGTTTACGTTTTACCTCAGATCTGCGACGCGGACATGAAAATCTTGGCCTTGGACCCTATGCGACCGGGGTCGGACCACGACGCTTTTGTCTGGCGGACGACATGGTTGCGCCGGCAGTTCCAAGCGGGGCGCATCGTGAATGCCGGGGAATACCTCCTCGGTGAGAAAAAAAACATTTTTTTTTTGGCGCAGTCACGCTTCAGCAGCGCAGAACGCCGTGTCCGCTCCAACCCAAACTTTTAACCAAACCACAAGAACATCAGTAATTCCGGAGTAAAAAAAGAAAATTAAGACATTGACTGCCACCATTGGCAATGTTCGAAGTGTTAAGTTACAAGCACATTATGTGTCTGCGAGGAGCTGACGAAAGCAACACGTATTAGTGCTTTCTGCACCCAGTGACTGCCAGAAGCAGAAGAAATGAACACACATTACTGCTACTACTGTCATTGGTAGCACCAACAAGTGTTGATTTCTTGTTTGTGGCAGGCACCGCGTACACTTGTAAATTGGTTAAGAGTTTGTGACGGGTATGGACATGCTCAACTCATGCTTTTACTTGGGACTTGCAACCCTGAAGTCTACCTTTGTTGAATGATGCTGTAGCTTTCCTCAGTTGACAACTTGCCTCTCGTCAGCGGAGTACTCAATGTACTATTTCCATCTTTGTGCAGGTGACAGTGGCTACCCCTTGGAGCCGTGGCTCCTGACCCCGGTTCCTGGCCATCCTCCAGTGCACACAGCCGAGGGGCAGTACAACACAGCACATGCCGCCATGCGTTCCGTAGTGGAGAGGTGCATTGGGCTCTTAAAGAGCCGTTTCCGCTGTCTTCAGCGATATCGCACCCTCCTCTACGAGCCGGAACGTGCAGCCAACATTGTCGCGGCATGTGCTGTGTTGCACAACCTTCGCCTTTCTGAAGGCGACGAGTCAGGCGATGACAGTGATGACGACAGCAGCAGTAGTAGTAGTGAGCTTGACAATAACGGTGACCCCACGCCACACAGTCTGCCCCGTAACACGGGCTCTAGAATGCACTACTTGAGAGGGCGGGCTGTTCGCGACAATGTCATTGGCATGTTTGGCACAACCCGTGCGCAGCACATGCGTTATTTGAGGAGCGTGCGGCGGCAGCTGCGACGTCAACAGCAGCGTCAGCATCGTTAGGTGCATGCACACAGTTTTAAGTAATTGCATTGTGCATTTCATGCTGTGAAATTGCAGATACATTTCTCGTGCTAAGTTGTAGTTGATGTCTGCGTAATGCAAAGCATTCATGATTTGTTGAGAAATGTAAAAGTTGTTAAAAAAATTAAATTATGGGGTTTTACGTGCCAAAACCACTTTCCGATTACGAGGCACGCCGTAGTGGAGGGCTCCGGAAATTTCGACCACCTGGGGTTCTTTGACGTGCGCCTAAATCTAAGTACACGGGTGTTTTCGAAATGCGGCCGGGATTCAATCCCTCGTGCTCAGCAGCCTAACACCATAGCCACTGAGCAACCACGGTGGGTACATAAAAGTTGTGTAGTGAAGGGTTATGTAAAGCCTGCACTTATAGTAAGTAAAACAGTATCGTTAGAGGTGACACATGAGATTGAAAGCAAGCTAAAAATAAGTGCATATTCAAAGTGTCTGCCACAATTTGCTTGTTGCTGCTGTCGTCATCTAGATGCATGTAGCCTGATTCTTACTCGTATCCCCTTACGCATTGATGGACATAAGCGCCTGTCTCCTCACTTTCTACTAGCACAGAGAAGCTCACAGAAGCCAAGATGTACAGTGCACGTCACACCTTCCGCTCCATGGAACGTGCTGTTGCACGCGCAGCTTCTAGGTCCTCCACCATTTTGTCTCGCAACAACGGCAAAGTTCCTTTCGAGTGACGAAAATGCCGTCCAACTGGTCATCCGACATGTCAAACGCTGTGGCTCCCACGAAGTGTGTGCACGCACGAGCAGTTGATAGATTTTAACAAAGTGACCTCACTTGTATATAGCAGAACTCAGCAATGTTAATCAGTAATATTTGTACAGTGCAAGCTAGTACTTGAAATGTAGTTGCGATGTGTAAATAAAAGCACTAGAGGAAAACTGCACCTTTCTGTATTTCAGTCAACATACACTTGTTTATGTACACATCACTTGCGACAGTCTCTACATTGAAGAAGTGTGATAATCATGAGTACTCAGTAGTAGAGACATTATGCAACATATCACAGACATGTTGGAATAAATATCGGATCACATTGTTCTTGCATCATAATGTATCACAGGTAACGGCATGCATCGTTTAAGAAAACTGTTGTACACTGCACAAGTACACAGTAATAACAACTGGCTTAAACTGCACCAGCAACAGAAATGAGCAGGTGCTTAAATCACATGCCAACCGAATATTTATCACAGCGAAATGTATAGGTACATCACTACATGTGAAAGGAACATGCTGTTGTGGTGCTCAAAGTGAAAGAGCCATAGCACCATATTATGATATTCAGTAAGACAAACTGCATAAATATTACACACAAATTGCACCACAAGGGCTAAAATACAATGTATCACAACCTGAAAGATTACTGAATGACAACAAATTGTTTGATAATGAGACAGATGTGCAAGAAAAGAGACATTCCAGCTCAGTACGTAGTGACACAAACAAATATGCATATGCAACAAACAAAAAATAAACATTACAAATGAAAAGAAGGAGCATAGGCAAGGAATTTTCATAACCTTTTTTTCTTTTTTGCTGTGTATATTGACAGGTTGCTTTCGACATTATAGTAAGGCCTGAAAATTTCACCATTCGATGACAAGGATTAAATTGTAGAACACTTGCAGTGTGGCGTCGTGCTTAAATTGAAATGACAATAACTAGGCACCTCAAAATTGCAGTGCCACAGTCGGAATGCCCACACACACCAGGCCTACAGGCACTTTTGCAGGTGAGCCTGATGGTGTGCACGCTCTTATGGCTGAAGTAAACCTTGAAGAAAAAATTCATGCTGCAACGGCTATGCTACTTATGGTTGCATTAAAGGGTGACTTCAGCAATTTTTATTTGCAAACTAGCAATATTTGCCCTTCATATCATTAATACATCAGCAAATTTTAAGAAGTTACAAATTCCTTGCCTATGCTACCTTTAATTATGTGGGGCCTGAGAGGGGGGAGGGGCTTGGCTGCCACCATGCCCCAGTGCAGCCAGCAGCAGCTGAAGCAGGCGCTCGTTGGTCTCGTGCGACCGACGCGCCACTTCGAGGCGTTGCCGCTGCACTTCGAGGCGCTGAGACTCCACTTCCCGCATTGCCGCCACCTCCTCCCCGAGGTGCCGCAGGCTCTCCATGTGGGCCTCGTGGTGCTGCCGCAGGCTCTGCAGGTAGGCCTCGTGGTGCTGTTAGCAAAGATGTGTAATTAGTTTATTTACAGAAGCTCAGTAACAGGGCCTTTGTGTGTTGCATTCATCCCCATTTGCAGGCTATTGTCTTGTCATTGTATATTCAAACACTGGAAATATCTTTCTGGCCCATCAAACTTGTGCCGTCGCATTCCATTAAGAAGTGTTACATTGCTGTACCTGCTTCCTTGAATTCAACGCCACTTTTTTCTTTTTGCCACATAATTGCGTAGATATTTACACATGTTATATCACGCGAATGTGTACAAGATATCACCACAGGACTACACGTATACATTATGCTTGTTCACTGATTAATATAATTTTTAGAGAGGTCATATGCTCATCAATTTCATACGCAGAAAAATATACATCTGTGGCTTTGCACATACCTGCCGGTTTTGTTCCAGCAGCTGTTGGCGGAAGCGAGTGTCCTCTTGAACTCTGGCTTCCTCCAACTGGCTCTGGCGAACGTATGCGGCAGTAGCCGTCATCACAGCACCATCAAGTTCCTGCTACCTGGGCTGTCTACGGGGTGCCCGTGGCTCTCGAGGGGTAGGCTGCGGCACCTGGGGGGTAGGCTGTGGCACCTGCGGGGTTGGCTGCGGCACCTGCGGGGTTGGCTGCGGCACCTGCGGGGTTGGCTGCGGCACCTGCGGGGTTGGCTGCGGCACCTGCGGGGTTGGCTGCGGCACCTGGGTGGTAGGCCGCGGCACCTGGGTGGTAGGCCGCAGCACCTGGGGGGTAGGCCGCAGCACCTGGGGCGTAGGCCGCAGCACCTGGGGCGTAGCCGGTGGCTCTTCATGCAAGGCAAAAGCAAAGACTGCTCATTCACTGTTATCCGACCTACACAGATTGATTGTCCTAACCAGTCACTTTGAAATGTCATTATAGCTGCATAGCTACAATAATGATACACAAAACAGGTAGTTAGAGCAAAAGATGCCACAGAAAGTTGCTGGTAGCAGTAACCCATAAGAAGCACAAGGAATCTCTATTACAACATCAAGTCATTTGTAGTCTTGCATTTCTCCTTCATGAATGAGAGCTGGATGTTGGACACAAAGGTAATAACAGCAGAGTGCCGTACTTTACTTCATAGCAAGATCATACAGCAACTGCAAACAACAATGCTACTACAAAAGCTAGGTCACTGCCTTACGTGTAAGGCCACTTGGCCCAGCAACAGCTGCAGGGCCCGACACCACGAAAGCAGTTGTCGCTGGTAGATTTCTGCGGGAACCGCTGGGCCCTGCAGCTTCCTCTGAACTTGCCTCGTCCTGCAATCAGAGTAGTGTTCAGACATTGCGAGCAGTGTGTGCAATGCGCATCATGTACACAAGTTGCTGCTCAGAGTACATAACCTATATTGTCACTTGCACAAAAAAAAGGGCTTAAAAATTTTTCAATATTGTGTTCCAATGTAATGCTGAAAATTTGTGAGGTCACAGCAGGTCACACAAACAACACTTTTTTAAATCCAATGTACGCACCTCGCTATCGGGGAAGTACTCAGGGGGGGAAACAAGGACCCCTCCTGTCCTCATAAGGACGTCGAGGACGCGGCCGTCCACGCCACCCACTTTGCCACCTCCAGTAGCCCTGCAAACACGGCAACAACGACAACGTGAAACTACGTTACTGTCAGCATCATTAGAAGCTCACCTCTTCTCGCTCGCGGCCCTGGCCGCTTCTTTTTTCGCTTTATGGGCCATCTTGGCCCAATGGTTCCGCCAACGGCTGGTGGCCTTTACGGCTGGCCCCTGTGCGTTAAGCACCGCCGCCACCTCCTCCCACAGTTCGTTTTTTCGAGCAGCAGTCATACGTGGCGAGAACTCTGTAGAAGCTCTCGCCAGGTATGGGTGCTGCTCGATGAACTGCACGAGAATAGCCGCCTGCTCTTTGGACACCCGCGGCCCTTTTGCTGCCATTTTCTCTTTGTCAAATTGGGAATTTCAGCCGGCCCGCAGCACAGTAAGAAATTTAGAGGCAAACATTCTGTCTAAGCTAAGCGCCTGCATAAAGTGCTCACTACGACTTATTTCTGCCTTTTTATACCACTAATGTAAAAAAAGGTGAAGTCACTACTCACATTTAATGTTGTAGCAGCTTCTTTCTCGGAGCGTATCAGTGCAGGAAGTATTACCGATGCAGCGATAACTTTAAGGAAGCTATCGTTATGTCATGGCGGTGCCCTATGGAAAATGCCTTGACAGTTCTCGATCCACTATGTTGCAAAGTTTCACCTCGGGGGCTACGGATAATTCTTCTTGGCTCTTCCTAAAGAAGAAATTATCACACGTCAGACATGCAGCGAAAACCACACGACAATGCAAGCACTACACGAGCAATAATTACTCACCTCAATCAGTATCTGACGGGGGCGGGGCCGCAATTACGGGTACGCAAGGGGCTGTCAGCTGTTCAGACGGACACGCTAGGGGCTGTCAGCTGTTCACAGGTAAACAAAGGCTGCCATTTTGCTTGCGCTCAACGGCATGGATTGGATGCACATCCGACTACTATGTGGCTACGACTTCAAAAATAGAGCACTTGCGTTTGCATTTCTTTGGACTGCGGCAGCTTTTGCGTTGTACTGTAACAAAATGAATTTGCTTTACGCAGCATGGAAGTCCGCTTTTATTAAGTGCCGTGTTACAAAACAAATTTGCTATACAGTCCCAGAAAAAGAGAAGAGAATACGAAAGAAACATCCGGCCAATGAAGGGAGCTTCTGATTGGACGATCCAAGAAAACGTCGTGCCTACGTACACACAATTTCCAAAATCGGTGACGTCACGCGAGAAGGCATTGGCATGAAAAAAGTCATTTCTACAAAATCGCACCCCTGCTGGGGCGTGACATGACATGACAAGAACTTTGTTGGGGTCCGGAAGAGCTCGCGTCCGCAGGGACCCGGGATGAGCCGATGGCCTCGCCGAATACGGGACTGGCAGACCGAGACCCACCGCAACATCATCGGCCTTCTGGACGGCCTGGAGTTGTAGATGTTCTGCATACTTGAGGGCGGATTCCCAGGAGTCCTTGGTTTGAAGTGAAGAGGCCTCTAAGGCTGGGCACAGCCAAAGCATGTATTAAAAATTACAATATTCGTATCCGCAATTGCGGCCTGCTCAGGCAGTGCACATAAATTGCCCTGCTCTCGTCCGTACGTTTCCGTACTTGAAGAAATGCTTAAAACGCCCTACACGAGAGACAAAATGCGCTGAACAGAGCCTGATCTGCTTCTTTTCCTTGTGAGTAAGTGACGATTTGCATACGTGTGAGTACACAAACGAGGTGCGCATACAAGCGCTACAAGCTACCCTCCCGTTTCATAGACAGTGATGTCTCGTAATCACCATTGTGATTCAGTAGCCACGCTCATCTATGCCACCTGTGTACACGCTTCCTTATCCTAAACCGACGACAGTTGGTGAGACAAAAGAGAGTGGGAAACAGTCCGCCTATATTGAAACAGCAGTATCAGCAAGAACTGATCAGACAGTGCGTAGGTGTGTGCGTGCTTGTGATCTGGTTCGATCTGTGTTTCTGCAACCGCAAGCCCCGGCAGGCTGCCTCCAATCTGAAAGGACGCGAGAAGTAGTGCGGGAAAGAAAACACCACCGAAGCACCTTCAGTTCGCGAGAAGCGCAAATGTCCTGAGGGAGCTGTCATGCATCCCGGACCTAAAGCCACGCAGCAACAAAAGAAAAAAAAAACTATCGAACCAGGGTCGTACGTTGAACACAAGAGACATCGCCACAGTTTGAGGCTAGACCGAGATGGCGCAAACAAGAGAAACGAGATCCTTATATCGAGAACTGTGCTTGAAAGCATCGCTGCTTTGCGGGCGTCAAAAAAAAAGAAAAAGAAGCAGTAGCTACCCGCCGGTAAACCCAGGCTCTCCAACGCCTTGGTTACAACTCTGGCCTTCACACCAACGTCGGTTCTCACTACTTTCCTGTTTCTTACTTTCATTAGCTTTTTCTTCCTTTCTCTTTCTTTTATTTTTTTGTTACCTATAAGCTGTCTTACATATCTGCTTTGCTGGTAAAATTCCTCGTCTCGAACAAACTTAGGCGAGGAGGAGCAACCGCTGACTCAGCAGTTTCAAGAGGCGAACATTTTTTGCGGAATTGGTTTGGAAGAGAAACAAAATATAAATATATTTTTGTTAAGGCATGCTGAGTAAAATACGCTGACGTGGTTGCAACAACGATAACACTTTCGTATGTTGCCTGTTTTTCTTAGAGTGTCAGAGCTTTTGCTGGAGAGATCTGCGAGCAAAAGTAAATACTTGGCAGTACTGAAGGCGACAATACTTAAACAAACAGCAATCGAATAATCTGCTCGAGTTTGAGAGGCGAGAAATTATTCAATGGAAAGGGACACAAAAACGAGGCAAGCAAGAGAAAACTAAACAGACTAGCAAAACGCGTGGGCGTGAGAGCGAGGATGGAATTTATTATTACAGATACCCTTGTTTCGTAAGGCGGCCGGTTAACCAGAATTTATTAACGTGTAACGAACCGGGTAACGGTTCGCACGAAAGAAATCGCAAGTAAAAATGCTGTTCTTTTTTCTTCAAGAACTTTGCTATTGAAACGTCCCAATTCCACAGCAAGAATTACCACTAAATAACTGCGCATGCAACTCGTAAAGACAAGAAAGCAGATGAGATCACTGCACTACGCTGTTATTTCTCTGGTTATTAGTTCACTGCTTGTTTATCTTGTTTGTTTGTTTTCGTCTTTCTTTAATGATACTGTTACGGGGATGTTGAGAGACACCGCTGTAACCATGCGCTGCTCACAACTGCTATTGTTCCAGGCCGCACTGTCATGGGGCGTCCTTTCCTGGCTTCCTGGCTCTTTCCCTACGAGCTTCGTTGGTCCCCCGCTGCTTATGCCATTCCTGCCGCAATCCCAGCCGTGTTTGGACGCAACTGCTCCCCTTGTCTGGCAACGCGGATTGGGAACGTATACCGGCGACGCAAGCGCATCAAAGTATAAATTGGAGCCAGCCACCAGCATCGTCGGGCACGACACCGCTGTAACCATGCGCTGCTCACAACTGCTATTGTTCCAGGTCAGTTACTTGAACCGTGCCGCATGTGCCAAAACTAGCAATTGCTGTCTTATTGCGGTGTCGTGCCCATTGGAGTTGTCTAGTGTTAAAAAGCTGATATTGACTTGTTTACAGTGTGTATCTTCTTCCCTCGTTAACTTGCTTCTCATGTTATCGGGCGATGTTGAGTCGAACCCTGGCCCAATGAGCAAGACTGAGTCCGCTGCTTTCGAATCCGCCCTGGAGACAATTGAAAAATTGGAATCTGGGCTGAAGTCAGTTCTGCTTGAATTTAAGGGCATCAAGGACGAACAAGCCGCTACTAACGAAGAAATCAAAAAACTTTTAGCGAGAGTCACTGCACTTGAAGGTTGTGGAACCATAACTGCTACCACTGAAGCGCTTCCCCCTCAGAATAGCCTGCAAGATATTTCAAGCCAGCTACAGCGAATAACAAACAGATGTGACGATGCAGAAAACAGATTAAGACGATCGAACTTATTATTTTTCGGGATCGAGGATGACGAGAAAGAAGATTGGGCCACGTCTGAAGAAAAAATTAAGAAGTTTTGCGAAGAAAAACTCGAACTTCCCACAACCAGTATGCAGTACGAACGGGTTCATCG
The DNA here is from genome assembly GCF_023375885.2 of Dermacentor andersoni. NCBI lineage: Eukaryota > Metazoa > Arthropoda > Arachnida > Ixodida > Ixodidae > Dermacentor > Dermacentor andersoni. The sequence goes on from NC_092820.1 coordinate 127,344,463, forward strand.
CCTAGGAAAATATTCTACTGAAAAAAAACTGCCCATAATCGCAAAACTGTGTTCATTCAAGGACAAGCAAAGTATCCTGTCCGCAGCACGTAAACTTAGGGGGACAACGTTTTCAATTGGTGAAGACTTCGCGCCATCAACACGTGTGGCTAGAAGAAAGCTGGTAGCTTTTGCCAGGCCACTTGAAAAGCCTTTTAAGTTGGTGCTCGACAAGCTCTATATAAACAAACAAGTATATGTCTACGACACCGCTAGCGACTCAGTAAAACAATCTACCAGATAGCTAGACACAAGCCCAAGCTCGCAAAATAATCAGTTGCCTTTCTTGCCGCAAGCCGCTCTCTCGCTCTCAGTGGCCTACACTAACATCCGAAGTTTGCTACCTAAACGCGATACACTTTGTGGCTTTTTAGACGATAGTGACTCTGACATAATAGTACTAACTGAGACGTGGTTGAATCCAGATATCGACGACAATGAGATCCTGCCAACAAATAATCTTTACAAAATTTATAGAAACGACCGCATCAATAGGCGCGGTGGGGGTGTACTTATCGCCATTAAAAAAACCCTTCATTCATATTTTATCGATTCAGGGTCATCTCTCGAGATTGTGTGGGCTGCTTTTTCTGTGTCCTCCAGTGCTGTACTAATTGGCGCCTGTTACCGGGCACCAGATTGCAACCATTCCTTTTTGAGTGACTTGCGGGACAGTGTCACTAAAGCGCTCCAGCTGTGTCCATCCAACCACGTTTATCTTCTTGGTGATTTCAATTTTCCGCTTATCGACTGGGAACATATGTCATCTTCATGTAACGCGTCTCTGGAACTAATCAATCTAACGTTAGATTTTAACCTGTTCCAAATAGTGAAGGCCCCTACACGCACTTCCAATATCTTGGACTTGGTTTTCACAAACGCTCCTGACACAATTACTTCCATTTCAAATATGAGTGGCTTTAGTGATCATAACCTCATCCAACTAGCTGTTAGCATCCCGAAACCCGTGTCTGGCATAACAACTAAACAAATTCGCGATTATAACAGAGCAAATTACGATGAGATTAACTCCCAACTAGAAGAATTTTTTTGCCAAGTGCTACTACCTTCATTTCATTGTCGATCCGTAAACGACAACTGGGTGCTCTTCCGGGACAAATTAACAGCATTAGTAGACCGTTACGTCCCGATAGTCTCCATAACTAACGACAAATCCAGCCCTTGGTTCAACAAGTCACTTCGCAAACTAAGGAATAGAAAGAAGCGTTCTTATAACAGGGCTAAACGCGTGCGCACTGCTGAGGCTTGGCAGATATACAAAGACAGTTTAAACAATTACTGCTCAGCGATATCTTCCGCCAAAGATAAATATTACTCTCAAGACCTACCATCGCTGCTAACTTCCAATCCCAAAAAATTTTGGCAAACCATATCTCCGACAAGAGATACTAACACCATAACTTTGCACGGAACAGAAAACATACCTATTTCTAGCGCCGATTGCCCCACCGTATTCAACACGTTTTTTTCATCTGTTTTCACTCAGGAGGACTTTTCCAATGTTCCAACCTTTCCGGAACTTGATGCCGCATACATGGAACCAATCGATATCACTGTTGAAGGCGTTAAATTACTCATTAGTAACCTCAAGATATCTACTTCCGCCGGCATTGACAACATTAATTCTAAGATTTTAAAAAACACCATCACTGCCTCAAGCAAGATCTTATGCCATATTTTTCAACAATCCCTAGCATCTGGAAAGTTACCCACCGATTGGTTAATAGGAAAAATAATACCAATTCACAAATCTGGAGATGTTCATACACCTGACAACTATCGACCCATATCTTTAACCTGCATATGTTGCAAAATGCTCGAGCACATAATCACCTCCCACGTGTACAGCCACCTAGAAGCTCACAATTTCTTTTTTTCTAATCAGCATGGTTTTAGGAAGGGATTTTCTTGTAACACGCAATTGTTTGAACTAACGACTGACTTGCACTTTAACATGGACTGCAACCTTCAAACTGACTGTATCTTTCTTGATTTTTCTAAAGCTTTTGACCGCGTGCCCCACTGCCGCCTAATTTCTAAATTATCTGCCCTACGACTTGACTCTTTAACATTATCCTGGATTCGTAATTTTCTTTCTTTTCGAAAACAGTTTACTGTTGTTAACAATTTCTCTTCCCCGTCTTCTTCTGTTAGCTCTGGTGTGCCACAAGGCAGCGTCCTCGGCCCCTTACTCTTCTTAATCTACATTAACGACTTACCCACACAGATTACTTCCTGCATGCGCCTTTTTGCCGATGACTGCATAATCTACCGTCCTATTCACACGACTGACGATCACTTGAAACTTCAAGCAGATCTTAACCTTATCGCTAACTGGTGTAACAAATGGCTCATGACACTAAACCTTACAAAGTGCGAGGTGATGTGCTTCAGCCGAAAATGTGTAAATTCTAAATATTCGTATCACCTTAATAACACTATGCTTACCCACACTTCATCATATAAGTACCTTGGTGTTGTTCTTACAGATAATCTTTCATGGGCCCCACACATCACTTCTACATGCGCGAAAGCATCACGTTCTCTTGGCTATCTACGACGCAACTTGCGAAATTCGCCGCCAAACATTCGAAAACTCGCTTTCCAAACATTCATTTTGCCACAGTTAGAATTCGCCTCCCCAATTTGGTCTCCTCATCAAAATTATCTAATAAATATGACTGAAATGGTACAAAACAGAGCAGCCCGGTTCATATCCCGTAACTACAGCATAAACTCAAGCATTACACAAATTAAACTAGACCTACTGTTGCCGCCTTTAGATATCCGCCGCAACATCGCTCTTGTCTGCTTATTCCACAAATATATTTACACTAATAAACGAACCCGGTTACAACTACAAACACCCCACTCTTTTTCACGCAGATTACATAATCAGTTCACTTTCATGCGCATATACGGTAAAACAAATGCATTTAATTCATCTGCACTACCACGTGCCATTTGTCTCTGGAATAACCTCCCCGATAACATAGCCTCCATATCTAATCCCGACACGTTCCGCTCTCAGTTACTCATGCTTTTCCCATTTAATTCCGTTCACGAGTAACCAATCTAGTGTATGTTATCGTACATTTTTGCCATGTTGTATATCATTTTCACAAACGGTTTTCCTTTGCTCTGTTAACAGTAACAAGTGTTCGTGTGCCTTCAGATATTGCTTTGTATTCCTAGTGCCTTCAATATTGTGTAACACAGTAATCTTTTTATAGCACTGATCCTGTTGGAAATTTGTACTTTATACCTTTACTGTTTAATATGCCCCCCTTACTTTATGCCCTGCCATAGGGCCTGTAAGGTTCTTTGAATAAATAAATAAATAAAAATATAAATGAAAATTCCTGGAGCTGCAGAGCCCAGCGACCAGGCCGTGCTGTCGGGTCCCGGAGGGAAGACAGCCAACAGAGGGTGGTGTGGTGGCCTGTAACAACAGAAAACGTGCGGCCGTGCAAATATGGGCGTAACTTGCGGACAGCCCAAATTAAAGCCAAGCACTCTCACTCGGTGATGGAGTACTTTCTTTCGGGAGGTGACAGCAGGCGGCTGGCGTAAACTATCAGGCACTCGGTAACATCCTGCTGTTGGGCGAGAACAGTGCCGATGGCATGGCAGCTTGTGTCAGTGTGGACTTCGGTCAGTAGAGATGGATCAAAGTGGGCAACTTTGGGAAGAGTGGTCAGAAACCCGATGAGAGCGGCGAACTCGTGAGCCTTCTCCGGGCCCCATGAGAACGGCGTGTTCTTCTTTAGATCTGTCAAAGGCCGAGCAACGTCGGCCTTTGACATAGAACAGCATAGAACAGCTTACACCCTTTGGAGTGCCCCTTCTGATAACGCGCGTGGCGTTCGTTACTGGAAAGTTCCGGGCTCGCAGCGATAAAGAAAGGAAACGCATCAAGGCAGATGACGATTATAGTAGTGTGGCAGAAGGGGCACTCCAAAGGGTGTAACTTTGCCTAAGAGTGTACTAGGTTACATGCAGCAAGCAACACTAAATGGCTAGACGGACTTCTTCGATTAGTTCATAGTTAATTCATGGTCAATCACATAGGAATTTAAGACATACGTATGCATCGTGTAATTCGACGCCAGATAAGTTATCTTACTCTTATATCGGAAAGTGCAACTATGTATTACATGGCAAGCGTCGCAGATCTCAACCTGTATTTCCCAGCGAACGAGCGGAGTAACGTGTTTCTTCAATCAGCAGCCACAGCACAGCGTTTGGGCTCGCGACTGAAACACGTGGTACGTTGTATATACTAGAAGCGCGAAAGCGCACTAATAATACGTTATTCGAAGTAGCCATATCTCTACAAGTTGTTCTTGTAATATCTGACGTGATCATTACCTAGAGGGTATCGCAGGTCAAAAGCAACGTCTTCATGAAAGCGCCAGTCTGTCATTCAAGCTATCTTGCAAATCTGAATTTCCCTTTACCTACGATAGCTATTATATGGACACTCATGTCAATTTCCGTCGTCAGGGTCACCGTGATGTTCCGCATAAACTCCAAGTCTGATGACGTCAAGACCGTATGCTGTATGCTGCAGGTGCGGAGGACAGCATGCGGTCAGCCGAGAAGGATGGTGGCTTCGTACGGCAGCGCCTTTCCGTGAGCGAATGGGAAGTAGGCGCGGAGTGTCCGCGCCGACATTTTCGAGCCCACAAGGAGGGGGACTGAAGTGCAAGGAAGGCTTTGTGCCCTAAGAGGGAGAGGGAAGGGGGCAGAATAGCGTGCTTCTCCACGTCTACTCCAGCCGCGGCGGCGCATGGCGTGGCTGCGCGAGACTGCACGCGTCCTATCTCGAAAGTATTCTGCGGTGGGTTCGAAGGCTAGCTGACCTGAGATAGCTGGCGGTTCTTATGCGCTGTGTTTTTGCGTGCCTAGTTCCCGTTGAAGCGACAAGGAATGGGAGGCGAATTCGATCGCCGCTGTGGCCGTTCTCCATCGCGCCAGCTTTCTGACAGCGAGTGCACGTACTCATTGAATGAGACGTGTTCATATTTGCCAGTGAGCGCGCGACACTATGCTTGTTAATTTTTACAACGAAGTTGTATATGGCTAGCCGATTCGTCCATCCGTCCGTCTGTCGGTCGCCTGTATGCCCAAAAGTTCTCCGGCGCAACCATGCATCCACATGCGCGAAAAGAAAAAAAAGAGAGAAAGGGAGGAGAGCGATTAGCCAACATCCCGTAGATAGCACAAGGCCTATTTACTCCGATCAATGGCGTCACACTACCTGGCGCGAAATTTTCATTGACAATGCTTGCGTGATGAAAGCGTTGACGTCAGAACCACTGTTGCCTACTTGAGAGCATCCCCATTAAATTCTGTACCAGGCGGATCAGGTACCGCGACGTCATGGATCGGAGTGAAAAGGCCTTGTGCTATCTTGGTGGTGTTAGATTAGCTGCGCGAGTAGTCACGTCGTCGCTCTCCCCCGCAGCCGAGCGCGCGCACCGTAGCTTCTCTCAGGCTCCGAAATGGGTAGGCCATGTTCCATACGTTTTCCTGGGGAGCAAGCAGCTTTCGATCGGCAACGCCGTGAGCACAACCGGGAACTAGCTCGTCTACGTCGTGCCGATGCTGCAGCCCAGGCACAAGAACAGGATTGTGCAGCCTACTGCGGCAGCCTGTCATCGTACCAGCCTACTAATCCGACAGCCTACCAAGCCGTCGTTTAATGAACTGTCGGCATTAACCCAGTGATAAACATCGGTGCCATCACGCTTCTGCTTCGCTGGTTAACCATGCGTACGGAGCGCCTGGGCAGTGATTTTTTAACAAGCGAATACTTAAAGCAGTTTACACAGCTGATAAACTACTAGCCTTGCGGCGTATAGCTGTCTAACAATTTGATATCGCAATCAATGTTTTGCCTTACAGACGAAACTGGCTTTTACAGCCAGCTGCTTATGGCTAGCGTTCCGTGCGTTTTTCGTGTCCGTCAACAAATTTGTGAGACCAAAAACTATCATCATCAGCAATGTCTCGTGCCACTGCTCGCGCGTTTGTCGTCGTCGTCTTCCATAACTGGCTCCGTTGCCACTCATTCTGCCAGCGTTCCCATACTGCCCCTCCCTCTGCGAACGCGATGACCGCACCTGCCCACTGCGAGTCGGTGCGGTGATTTCGGTATGAAATTCATTGGCTCAATATGTCGCGAAAAAAAAAACACGATCGTATATCACGAATGTGTAACACGAATGAACGCGGATGTATAAAAATAAACGTGTGTGCGTACCTTTCGTCACCATGACCACCGATCAAGACAATAAATGTGTTCGTACCTATGTTAAAAATTCTGTGTCACCTCTTTGTCGTGTGCTACACAGCTTCGCTGGTCATCCACCTTCACAGAGTGGAATGGCTCATGATTTTTTCAACCCTCCCGCAAATCATGTTTTGTTATTTCTTGTATTTATGCTAATAAATATTGCGAGATTTGTTAAATAGATTTTTAATTTGGCTGATTAGCCGCATATTATATATGCATGCCCGATGCACTTAACAACTAGGCACACCGTACAAAAGCAATCTACGGTTTCACGTCGGCCGAGTGTTTTGTAGGTGGACAGGTGTATATATTTGTTTTTCTTTTTCTTTTGCGGGTTCCTATAATGACTGGAATCATACATCGCATTCACTTGGTAATGTTTTTGAAAGCACGTACTATTTTCTTTTTTACACGTTTCCTTGTTTTCTTTGACTACATCCTTCTCGAACGTGTACTTGGCTCGAAGCACTCTGTAAATAAATATATAAATATAACTAAATAAATAAATAAAATCATCTGTCATAGTAGCAATTAGAGAGACTATTTGAGACTTGTGGACATATTGTCACAAATAGTATACATCCCCGCCATCAATACCTCAAAGCTGTACTCAGTTTGTACACATTGAACCTTATTCGCTATGCCATTATTCCTCTTCAGAGTGCATTGCCGTAGTTTCCAAACAGACCCTGCAGTTTGCCTTACCATACTTCTTTCTTAAAGAACATAATTCAACGCTATGTCTTGTTTTTCTCATTCTAAGTTAGCACTTCTACAGAGCATGTGAGCCAACTATGCTAGCTCACCTTATTGCGCTTGGCACCTAACCAGCGATAGCATGCATTCGGTATTTACTTCCTCGGTCGATATGTTGGTCCTATGTAACGTGGTGCAACGCACTACAGGTCATGAATTGAATCAACATTAAATACAATATGTACAGCCCTGCAGTGGAGGCCTGCAAAAATTCTTGTAGACGGTACGTGGCTGATAGAAGCTAGCGTATCATGATTTTATAAGAGACAGAGGTCATGAATCGGGTGGTGGTAGAGACTAACCTATAAAGAAACTTTCTAAAACTAAATCTAGTAGTAGTAGAAGTGCGCTTGTTTCATAGGTCACTTTGGAGTTAGATGATAAAGAAGTATTGAAGCACAGAGCCCAGCGATTAGAAAAAGAAATGGAGGACGCTTAAGCTTCGCCTTTAAGAGTGTAACGCCATAGCATTCAAAGATCCCTGACTGCTTGTCACGCTTCCCGGCAACCGCAGCTTTCTTTTGGATGCGCGAAGGCGGCGGCATCTCGATGGCGTTGTTGCAAGGAATCTTGCGGGTCGCACCGCTCTAGGAATGGCATAAACGCTGGAAAAGGGGTGTGTGTTTGAGCTTCCGCACAACAGAATTATCTTTTCTGGTATATTCAAATTACAATCCCACGCTATCGTGCCTGTAGGTTATGTTTGGGTCATACTCTACTATTTTTCTGACGCATTTAACTTTGAGGAGTTAAATTCATTATTTCTAACAATATCATTAGGTTTATACCATCATGGTACTACTAAGTAATCAAAGCACGAGCAAGTAAAAAAGACAATATAACAAAAACAGTGTAGCATAAATATTTAACTTCACATAATACACCACACTTAACTTGCTATACAAAAATTTAATAACACTCAAAAATATTATGTTGGTACTTGATTGGGAAATTGCAATAATTCTGTCAATTCCCTTAAAAAAGATTTCTTGGTCCATGATGAGAATGAATTACCATCGTGCGACAATTTTATTTCGAGCGGCAATGAATTCCATGTGGCCATGCATGAAAACAGAGCTGTAAACTTGCCGTAATTGGTTCTTACAGCAAGCAAAAGAATGTTACTCCGCTGGGACAGTCGAGTACAATAGTTGTTATTAAGGCATTCAGGATAATTGTATTCAACGTAAGCTTCATGCGTGATGAGCCTATATGCAGTATAGATAACATCAGCCGGAACAATTGTCGTAGCGCAAGAAATTTGAGTTTCGGGAACAGCCATCTGCAGCACGCATCAAACGGACTGAAAGTCATTAGTCTGATGAACTGGTTCTGATAGTGCTGCAGATGTTCAATGTGAGTAAAATAGGCGTTTGCCCAAGAATATATGCAATGCGAAAGATGGTTATGAATGTAAGCAAAATAAGGAAGATCTAACAATGCAAGGTTGCAAATAATTATGTGCCTTAATAATGTGGATGCCAAATGCAATCTTTTTCATGATTGAACGAACATAGGCGTGGTATTTAATTTCATTATGTGAGATGACCCCAAGAAATTGCGCTTCATTTGAAGCCGGTATGACGTAATCAGCGATCTTACACGAGCGTTGGACGCCGATTGAAATTTGCACGGACTGGAACACCATGAATGCGGTTTTAGTGGGATGTTGAGCAGCTAGAAATAAGATCTTTAAGAGATAATTTCGGTACATTATTGAATAAGCGTAATAACGGAACTTAATTTCCTGAACTCTTGTTATCACACATTTGAAGAAATATACCAAAAAAGATAAGTTGTTATTATTCTTAGTTATGCCAGGAAAGCGCTACCGTTCTTCAGAATCACCATAGGACTGAGCTTTACTTTTATTATTTTGTTTGTCGCTAGACAACTACGATGCAATTCCACTCGCAGCATGTGTAAGTTAAGGCCCTAAAAGCTTGAAGGCTTAACCTACACGAAGTGCTTGAGAGCAATTTGTCAAGCTTACTGAAAATCCGCTTAGCCAAGACAGAACCACTGCGCACCGTCAACAAGGGCTCTATAAAGGTTCGTAGGAACGCGAAATGGCTTACAATACACAAACTTTTCCGGGTTACAAGCTGTCAGGTGTTAGCTCAAGGTGTATTTCATAATTCTTAAGGTACACTTAAATTTTGCTTTCATTCGGGATGAAAAATTGTAGCCTGCGTCTCCGTACTCTCTGAATCCGCTTCACTCTAGCCTACGCTCGAGCAGTTCGTTTTTCCGCCAAACAGAAACGCAGGGAGAACGTTGGTTCTTTAAGGAAACTGAAGAGTCTGAGCCTGAGTCGTACATTCATCTAACTTAAGATTGAATTGTCGTGTGTGATGCCCCCACTCCCGCGCAGTGTGCAATGAGCGACGTCATATATAGTGAGGGACTACGAAATAAATTTTGACTACTTGCGATTTAACATGCACCTATATTAATGTACACGAGCGTCGTTGCGTGCCGCCCCCATCGGAATGCGGCCGCGGCGACCGAAAATCGAACTAGCAGCCTTGTGCTTAACAGCGAAAAGCCATGGCCACTGAGCAACTGCCGCGAGTGTTCATATGGGTCGTTAGCACGGACGCGGAACCATCGATAAATTGACTGTTGATAGCATGATAGTTTTGTGAAACTATCGACACTGCAAGCAAAATTAATGATATTATTGCTGATGATGTGCAGTATCGGTAGTATTACAACTATTGATAGCGTTACAAAAAAGATGTGGGCAGCTTGCACTAGTGGGGCAAGGCTGGGTCACAGTAGAGCTAGTTCCGACTATTGATAAGTATTGCTAGGTCTGCGAGGTTATACATGGCTTGGGTAGGTTCATACTAAGTGTTTCTAAGTATTGCTAGGTCTGCGATGTTATGCATGACTTGGCTAGGTTCATACCAAACGTTGCTAGGTTTTGCTAAGTCTTACGAGGTTATGTGTAGCTTAACTACGCTCATACTAAGTGTCGCCAAGATTTGCCAAGCTTTTGCGAAGTCATAGACGTCCAGGACGGTAAGACACAAAAGCCGCAGCAAGTCACACGCATACAAGCTACAGTACGTGCATCACAATTTATTATGTACAGTGCTTCAATAGCAGTCATCATCATCGCTGATCCGGTCCTCGTCCTCGACGTCCGACCATCGTCGGGGTCGTCCTCGTGGTCGGTGGCATCAGGGAAGGCTTCGCGAAGCACTTGCAAGCCAGAGCTCTTCTGTTCAAAGTTCCGCACCGAGCTCACCGTGGAGAGATTCACGTCGAACCAGAGCCGATCACAGACGCGGCAGCTGTGCCCGAGCTCTATGTCGAGAAATTCGCGCTGGAAGCGATTCGTGCCGGAACCGATTCCCGGCAGCACCGAGCATTCAGTCGGCAGCGTTCATTAGACAGTTTTAGCAGAGCGTTTGCTTGCGCTCCACTCCGCATACGTTTAACGCGCACCGGTGGCTGCACAGAATGCATTGATTTTGCTTATCTAACAAGAGCGTCTTCTAGAGATGCCACTGACGTGCTCTCAGCTTGGCGGTAAAACGATTACGAAAGCAACTACACGCTCCCTGACGCACCGCTAAATCAGTTTCCTAGCGGAACGTGGTCAGCGTCCCACGTTCCGCTGCCGCTATGTGTGCTGTGCGCACGCGCGTCAGTGTTCCCAGTAGCGTTTTGCTGAGCGGATGCGTGCCAATTGTTGTGATATTCCGGTCTGAGCGGAGCGGACCGTAAACGCTCTGCTAAATCTCTGTATTGTCTCTGGCCCGAAACTCGGAATCCTCGGCTCGTCAATGGCGTTTGTCGGCGGCGGCCTCGGCGCGATGGGCAGGATCGTCTCTCCTTCGTCGATCGTAGTCCCGCTGAGCCACGGGCCGAGCTTCCTTGTAGGTCACAGACGCGAAATCTGTGCCCAAACTCTTTGCCCAGAAATTCGTGCTGGAATCGGCCGTTCGTACGCCACGTGTCGCGGAGGGCTTGACGCTGGAAGTTTTCGAGCAGTCGCAGGCTGGGATCGCTTTCTCGGCGACGTCGAGCGTTCAGGCGCTGACTATCGTTCCCTGGAGTGAAGCTCGGGATCCTCGACTCGGCGTCGCCTCTTCTCAGCCGCAGCTTCGCGGTGTTCCATATCAGCTCGGCGGCGACGCATCCCTTCTCGCTTGGCAGTACGGCGCTCTTCCTGGTAGGCCGCTTCGTCTTCGAGCGTCAGGACTTTCTTCAGTCTTCCCATGGCAGCAGCACGTATGCACGGAGTAGAGGAGGCGAGTGGTGTGCCGGCGCGCCGGCCCGCGTATTTACTCGCCTGTGACGTCACGACTCCGCCCTACGCTCGTGGGGTGCGATGAGGTTACGTGCCTCGGTGCTCTTGCAGGTGGTTGCTAGGAAACGCGAAGCGGCACACAGCTGGGCTGAGTTTTCTGGTAACGCTCCACATGTTTACGTGCTCCTTCTGCATACATGGGCAGCAGGCTGTTGAGACGCCAGCTCAAAGAGCTCTCTTCAGGCTATGGACCATTGTAATGTTTACACTATCACAGTACAGCACGCGACATTTCCACATCCCAACACCTGCACTTCTGTCGCACAGGAAAGCAGTCAAAGCACGTGCCATACGCACAAACTACGCATCCCGGCTCGTGTCGTCACCGGCTGGGATGGATGGATGGATGGATGGATGGATGGATGGATGGATGGATGGATGGATGGATGGATGTTATGAGCGTCTCCTTTGGAACGGGGAGGTTGGTTGCGCCACCAAGCTCCTGCTGCTAAACTGCCTAATGTCCTACCCAAATTAAAAAAGGAAGAAAAAAGAAAAAGTCCCTATGAACTCCCACAACCACATTTTCTGACTCCCTATTGCGAACTTTGCTTTTGTACGTCTCCGTTCCTTTTTTTTTTGTTGTTGTTGTTTCCCTACTTTTCTTCCACCAATCTTCCAATTGCCTCTTACTAATCTCTATTGCGGACATGTTTACTTTTCCCCTGCTCTCGCTGAACCCAAGGGCTTCAAGGATTCCAGTGGTGCATAAGTCGACCGCTGGGTAGATGTCTTCACATTCTAATAAAACATGCTCCATCGTTTCCCTAGCTTTAGCGCATGGAATGCGTGGGATGCGTCGGATGCGCGGAAGCGAGCGCCATCTGGTGGTGTTGCAAGAAACCCGCCGGAACGCGCTGGAAGACCGTCACAACGCCCGAAAAGCCGGGAGAAGAAGCAAAGACAGCCCACTTTAAAAATACAACTGGCCGCATGTGGGACGGGAAAGCGGATGGGCAAGTGGCACCGCAGTAACTCATTTAGTTAGAGCACGCGCGCGTAATGCGAAGATGTGGGTTCGCATCCCACCTGCGGCGAATTTTTTTTTTTCGTGCACATTCATTGCCCTTTTTTGTGGCTTCTTCATTTCAAATCGTTTCAAATAAAAGAGAAACAAGTAATTCTCCCTGTGGTTTCCTTGGTGTCATTGTCTGTATGTACGTAAGCCGGGGCTCTTTGTTCCCGTTCATCTCAACCATTATATATATATATATAGATATATATATATATATATGCTTGACTATGTTCCATAATATATAGTGGGGCAAATTAAGTTTCTGAGTACTTCAATTTGGGCGACGCCACATAGAGGCGAAGAAGAAGAAGAAGACGGAGTGGTATTTCGGACTGATTTGTTATAAGCCGGCGCCGTTACCGCGAACTTGAGCATGTCCTCGCGCGTACGTTCAACAAGCAAGTGGACCCGTCGCAATTTCACTTTAACGCAGCGATCGGAACACGCCCATCAGTGGAGCGTCGTGCCCAACTGCACGCAAGTGCCCTGCATGCCGCCTGGAGAGAGTACCGCCTTTCATGCAGACGCACCGCCGCGGGCGATGCAGTGGCATCCAGCGAGGCCGGCAGACACATCCCAGGAGCTCGCGAACGTTCAGCTCAAGCGCGAATTGCCATTGCATCGTTCCTCCCCACACCAAGGTAAGCACAAACTCCCCAATTACGAAGGAACTGTGGCCAATTGCTCTAGTTGGAATTATTTCCAACTCTTCTTCCCAGCTCTCTTATGCCCCGCTGGAGCACGGTAACTCCACGGGCTCGGGCACAAGCATGCTCCAATAGCGCGATTGCATGCATAAAGCGTTTGTATCCCAGAAAACAAAGGTTACGTGAAGACCCTCGGAAGATGAAGAATTGCACTGTATGTCTTTGTGTAAGGCCATACTCGTCACTGGGTCATCAGTCAGACTGGCCGCGCCATTCTCATCTGTTGCAAAGTTCGTCACGCGCGCGTCTATAAATTTGCAATAAGAAGAATTCTATTAGAACCCCAAAGTATTCCCGACTCTGGAACAGCAGGTTCCAGAATCTGTATCGTCCCAACTCGGCCCTACGTCAATGCCATCTTGACTTCGAAACGCTAGCATGTCCTGTAACAAAACCCGCACACCAGCAGTGTCTCCTCTGCACATGATACAATCAGAAGAATGTTATGGAGAATAACAACGGTGCAAAAACCATCGACGAGGATTGTCAATGTAAGCTAACAGACAAGAGCTTCTAAAAAGCTATTTGCTTCATTAAAGGAATGATGGGCTTGGCGGTGCATATTTGTCGCAGTGAAATATTTATGCACAATTTTTTTTTTTATTGTTTGATAATGTAAAGAACATAGCCGATAACGAGCACATCCTTAACGGTAGTATGTTTTGGTATACGCTGAGACCCTTGTCGCGAAGCAGTTTGCTCTAGGCGAACAAGATGGCGCTTTCGGCAGTGCACCACGCGCTGCCTCAGCGAAAGCGCACGAATAGGAATGCATTATCGTTTCTCTCACGCTATCGTGCGATCAGCTGTCGGTAATGCAACTGGGTTTGCGCTAACGTTCTGTGCTCCATTCCCCCTGCAAAATCTAGAATGGTAGGGGAGAGACGCGTACAGTAGTTATTTGCCTGCAGTGATGGAGACTGGCGTATGAAGGAATGTAATGTACCTGGGTGACCAAGTCCACAGAACGCTGCTACATGAGGATTGCCTCTGGTGCCAGCCCTTGGCGGTGCACGGCTTTCCTCGAGAATGGACAGACAGACAATGAACTTTATTGATGGTCCTGAAAGCTTCCTATACCTCCTTTTCAGAAAGGTGATAAAAAATATTCATTCGTCCGCTAGCGTTGCATCGCTAACCTCCCATCCCCCACACCTCCCCCCCCCCCAAAAAAAAAAGACTACAACTTCGGAATGTCGGCAAGCGTGACAAAGGGAGTAGTGTCACCTCCTAGCACAGTAAGTTTCTTGCATATTATCTGCACACATCCACCCCAACTCACACGCAAACCTACGCCCGCTCTATTTCCAATGTATCAGGAATAAGTGAACGAGCGCATACTTGAATCAATGCGCCTAAGCATGGGTAATGACGCCTATACACCGACAACACACGAATGTTTCAAGCCGAACGTTTCTTGGCGGTCCACAGAGTAGTGAGTGACTATTGATAATACGCCTTTGCTACAAGCTATTACAAAGTACAGGGCATCTACGTTCCAAGTCTCTTGTGCGCAGCAAAAACAAATATCTCGCAACCGAGCACACACGCTGGCAATTAGGCAGAACAAATCAATCGGATAGTGACCCCACCGATCAACTTTACTGAATTAGAAACATGACAAGCCCACGCTTAGAAGTGCTAGCCAAAAAATAACGAAGAGCAATGTACACGATCATGATTTGATCCCAAAGCAGAAAATTAGGACAGTTTGAAATACATTCGAAAAGCGTGAGTGTATCGTGCCCGTACAAGCATGGTGTAGGGACGCGTTGCATTGCTTTCACATGCCCAATGTTTTGTGTGCTTGTAACTGTCTATGTTTTGTCTTTGAATGCGCGTGTGTGTGTCGTGCCAATCGCCGTTTATTCTTTGCTATCCTCGGAGGTGTCATTGACTCGCACCATTAGGCCTGCTCCCCAAAAACTAAATCATAACAACAGGGCCTTCTCTTATCTGCGATGGAGCCCCCGAGGCAGCAGCCCAGTCGCATGTTGTCTATACACAAAGAACTTGAGGGCGAAATGCGACATATGCTTCGAGAAAGCTGGACTGCAAACCATTCGCAGCCGCTGTGGATACCACCTGGCTGGCGTTCTTGCCATACTCGGCAGCGCAACCTCCTTGGTACACCTCCCCTGGGACACACGTGATCCAGCGCCCTCCGATGCCGAAGCCGCCAAACCTTTCCCCTCTCATGACGTCGACACCGCCCTCCCCCTCTTCATGGGCGTCGCGCAAACGCAGAGGGTCGTCGGAGATTTCCTCGACTACCGTGTACGACGTCAGCGCCATCTACATGGTGCCCCTCTGCGCCTCCAACTTCTTCCTCATGATTGGTTAGTGTGTCGCAAGCTATTTAGCAGGGGGTCGTGCGAACGCCTTGCGTATTGCTAAACAACATTCTTCTACTGAACTGATTTCTTTTTAATTCAGTTCAATTTGACTTTTTTTCTGTATTTCACAAGCGCAAGAAGCAGAGCGAAAAATCTTCTCAATCAACAGCTTAACGGGATCTCTGTAACCTCTCGGAAAATCATTGCCAGCGCGAAAGTGGTGCCCTACGCTTGTTAAACATCTAACGCAGTATGAAAATTTCGACGCTATCAAAAAGGCAAGAAATCAACACTTGTAAAGTGCAGAAATGCGTGCACTAAAATATGAAACATAAAGCAGTGCAAGGAAAAAGTTTGCACATCTCACATATTAATGGCAATTAGCCGAAATACATTATAGCATAGTTTCAAATGCAAAACTGTTTGCGAAATAAACTTCGAGACCAATTTGCTTCATGTCCAGAACACTTATACCGAAATAAATTATTTCAATCAGAAGTCTCCTTAATTCATGTTCTACGCTCTTTTGTACTAAATTTGTCCTGCAGGAAGGTAGTAACCAGCTATACGATTTACGGAAAATGTAATATTTTTGTGTCTAAGAAGTGAAGGCTATGAAGGCAAAGCGCATGCGTGTCAGCTCTCCTGAAAAATATTCCCACAGCCTCAATCGCGTTTCCTTTAGCCTAGATATCGAAAATGTAGACATGTTCCACTTGCTAAAACACTTGGGTTAAACATAAGATATACCACTCAGTGTTATAATCAAATTGTAATGAATAAAGGGAAAATGAGACATCCACCCGTTGGTAGCAAATGCTACAAAGGAAACCCATACGGGTTCCTCGAAAGAAAAGCTTCATAGTTGAAGAAAAATTCGTCCTGGTCCGGGACTCGAACCCGGGACCACCGCCTTTCCGGGGCAGCCGCTCTACCATCTGAGCTAACCAGGCGGCTAGCAGATGGCAGGGCGAAGTCGAATTTGTCGACAACACACGAGGCAAAGGCAAGGTTTCCGCAGAACTACTACGTCAATCAAATTATAACTTTGTTGTTGTAGCCATTTTGTTCTCTTCCTGCCCTAAGGCCGCTACAGGGATAATTAGATTATGGGGTTTTACGTGCCAAAACCACTTTCTGATTATGACGCACGCCGTAGTGGGGGGATTCCGGAAATTTTGACCGCCTGGGGTTCATTAACGTGCACCTAAATCTAAGTACACGGGCGTTTTCGCATTTCGCCCGCATAGAAATGCGGCCGCCGTGGCCGGGATTCGATCCCGCGACCTCGTGCTCAGCAGCCCAACATCATAGCCACTGAGCAACCACGGCGGGTCTACAGGGATAATTATTTTTGAAGTAGGCTCTTATTACAGGCTAGCATATTGAGAATGCGAAAAAGACAAATTTAATGGAAATATCCCGGCTAGATGCCGAAGGCAACATCTTTACATGCCTGGAAAAAGTAACTGTCTTTTCATGTTATTGTAAAAACTGTTTTTCTTGGCCTAAAAATAAAGGTGAACGTGTAACATCACGTGGTAGGCTGGCATGTTCATCCTGCATCCCAACCTTTGCCAAAAGTGTTGTAAGACATCAGTCCTACTTGCCATCACAATTTGCGCCTGCTACGCGATAATCAGATCCATTGTGGTTTCTGCACGGGCGGTAAGTGGAATTGACAATTTCAGGAATCAGAAAGAAAGCTGGAGCGCCGTTGCCAGCTTTGAAACAAGCAACATTGGAACACATTCACATCGTACACAGATTCCGGCAACACGTCTGCACAGATGGTTCCGTAAAACTCAACAGCTCAGCTGCTGCAGCCATCATCCCGGCAAATCTGAAGAAATCAAATTAAAAACTTCAAGTATGACCACATCAACGGGTGCTGAACTTGCGGCACTCCGTGCTGCACTTGATTTCATTAATCAGGAACCACCGCAGCAATGGACAGTCTCTGGTGACTCCAAGGCAGCCCTTCAGTGCATCATCATCATCATCATCATCATCATCATCATCATCAGCCTGGTTACGCCCACTGCAGGGCAAAGGCCTCTCCCATACTCCTCCAACTGCCCCGGTCATGTACTAATTGTGGCCATGTTGACCCTCCAAACTTCCTGATCTCATCTGCCCACCTAACTTTCGGTCGCCCCCTGCTACGCTTCCCTTCCCTCGGAATCCAGTCCGTAACCCTTAATGACCATCGCTTATCTTCCCTCCTCATTAGATGTCCTGCCCATGCCCATTTCTTTTTCTTGATTTCAACTAAGATGTCATTAACGCGCGTTTGTTCCCTCACCCAATCTGCTCTTTTCTTATCCCTTAACGTTACACCTACCATTCTTCTTTCCATAACTCGTTGCGTCGTCCTCAATTTAAGTAGGACCCTTTTCCTAAGCCTCCAGGTTTCTGCCCCGTACGTGAGTACTGGTAAGACACAGCTGTTATACACTTTTCTCTTGAGGGATAATGGCAACCTGCTGCTCATGATCTGCGAATGCCTGCCAAACGCACCCCAGCCCATTCTTATTCTTCTGATTATTTCACTCTCATGATCCGGATCAGCACTCACTACCTGTCCTAAGTAGATGTATTCCCTTACCACTTCCAGTGCCTCGCTACCTATCGTAAACTGCTGTTCCCTTCCCTTCAGTGCATACAAAGCCCAATGCGCCACGGACCCAATGAGCAACTGGCCTCAGAAATTCGACACATGTATCATCGCAGCCATGACAAGGGACACAACATAATCTTTCAATGGCTTCCAGGACATTGCAGCATCAGCGGGAACGACCACGCCGACGAAGCCACCCGATCTGCACATGAAAGTGTTAAAGATGTCATGATTTCGCTTTCGCGAACAGACGCTGCGGCTGAGCCGCGACTCATGTCCCGTGAATGTACTTTGCCTCTGTGGGTCTCGAATGCTTTCACCATGTGTCGTTTGCGTTCGTTGTCTCCGGACACACGGATGCACCTACCGCCTGGGTTACCACGACGTGAACAGCCCATGCTGTACCGTCTGTGGCTAGGCGTTGCATTTACGAACTCGTATGCTTTCATTATTGGAATGGCCAACAGCCCCACGTGCGCCACATCCAACATCGATGAGACGCTCGCACATATTATCTGCTTGTGCCCGCGACATAGTGCCCAGAGACAAGTGCTGTGCAAAGTACTGGACCAGTTGGACAATCGTCCACTATCAGAACTCAAAGCTTTAGGTCAGTACTCCCACAGAACATCCACACTAAAGGCGTTACTCGCATTATTAGGGTTCCTGCGGTCTGCGGGGCTTCACGATAGACTGTAAGAACGCCGCCCCTTACCGCTCTGTAGTGTACGCGGTTTGGTCGTGCTCGTCTCCATTTCTATCTCCCCCTTCCGCTCTCTTTCTCTTTTGATCCCCCTTCATCCTTCCCCCCGTGCAGGGTAGCCAACCGGAACTGCTTCTGGTTAACCTCCCGGCCTTTCTATGCATCCTTTTCTCTCTCTCTATCTCTCTCTCTCTGCATCCCAAATTTTTACGTGAGCTCTTCGTATGTGGAACGTGAATCATGGTTCTTTTTAATCATCTGCAACCACAGAATGGTCGACTTCAGCTTAACGTTAATTCTAACGAAAGCTGATAGCAGAAAGATGCTTAAACAACTTCCGTACGGTCCCACATGCATCAGATTTTATTATCTGGAACAAATATCACTGCCGAGCTAGCTTCAAAAAATAGTGAAGGCAACGTGCATCAGGATGGCACAAGGGGTCGCACAAGGTTACTCTTCCACATTTTGGCAAATCCGAAACCTTCTCAAGCGGCAAGCTACGCGGACTCATTGTCTGGATCCGCGTAGACACTCTGCCGGACTAAGTGGCGCAGTAACATATGCTCAGAAGTTCCACCCCTGTAGCTTTCCCTTCATTGCCACAGAAAGTTGTCGAAGAACTTAGCACGAAGTAAATGCACCAATATAATTAAGCCTCGTAACACAGTTACATTGAGAAGTTTTCTACGTTGCTTTGTTAATGCAGTGCCTCATCGTTAGTGAGAAAAAAATGATGGCGAACTCAGTCCGTGGCAAATCACCGACCTTAAGAGGTATCCTAACTTTGCGCATGAAAAGTCAAAATTTATTCATCTATTAGTATATGCGAGAACAACAACAAGCTGGCTAAATTCACCGAAAAAAGCACTCCATGAAATCAATAATGCGTTAGAAGCAGTGGATTAGGCTGGTCTGCTCTGTCGTTTTCTCGTCGACAAAAGCTGGCTGTTCCTGGAAATGGTGCAACAGAAACTGGCGGTGATTCCAGATGCGGTGGGACGAAAATGAAAGCTGGGCTGATACTGGAGACAGTCTGATCCGCAATTTCATGGGTCACGTGGGTCGCGTAGGTCGCGTGGGTCGCGTAGGTCGCGTGGGTCCCGCGGTAGTGGTCTCCATCTCTTTCAGAGCAGGCACTTAACCAACACGCTGCAAAATGTGGTACACAAGGTGAATTAGAGCATTCACTTACTCGCTTCTCGAAAGCCTCGCTTCACATAGAATCTAAGGTGTGCGTTGGATCTGAACAGATTTTTTTACTTATTCCTCCTGCAACAAAGTCCTTTTTACGTATGGTATCGCCCCACTTTGCTATAGCCCTCACTCGCCAAGGTGGCCCATGAGCACGGAGGCATGACCACGACTGCATGACGCCGACTCAGTGACAATAAAATGGAGAATGAATGATATCGACAGGAAAATAAGAACGGGTAATGACGACCATATGACGACAATGAGATGTTGATAAGCTATGACGATGGTGAAACCACATGGGGACACTGAAATGACGACGACTGTATGATTGCGATGGTGTGACGACCCCGGTATGACGACAATCAAATGAAGAAGCGGGTATGACTACGATGGCACGACCAACGACCAAAGCGGCATGACAACGGATGCACGATGGCGTCTGTGTAACAACAACGCAATGATGATGAATGATGACTATTCATTCATGAACAAGGAATGTCGTCGATCGATCGACGAACCTGGTATGACGATGACGACATGACGATAATAAGATAACGATACTTAAGTAAAGACGACAGTGAAATGACAGTACGACGACGATGTCATGACAACAACGGTATCACGACAATGGCATGGCGAAATTTGGATGTCGTAGTTGCAGTGATGACGATGGGACGACTGCGACGGCATTTAGACGACGGTATCGCAACAAATGCACTACGGCGACTGTATGACGACGATTCAGTGACAGCGACGGCGTGACAACGGCATCAGGACAATGGAATGACAAGTGTATTATAAGAATGGCGGGGCGATGACTGCATGACAAAAGATGTACGACGACGATGGAGCGATGACGGCGGCGTGACGAGAGTCAGATGACAAAGCGGGAGTGACCTCAATGCAATGACCATGACGGCATCCCGAGCCCGGTCACATACCTAGTGGCCCAAGCTATTAGACAACGCGAACCACGGGGCAGACGTAGAAGGCATAGAAGACGTAAAAGGCGTGACAGCGACAGCATGACGAGAGAGAGAGAGAGAGAGTTAGAGGCGACGATTAAGCACCCACGATGGAATGGCCATTGTTGAACGACCACGAAGGCAACACTATGGCGTAGTGACAACAAGTACACGACGATTGTATGATGACGATGCTTCTTGTACGGAATTTCACGCTGACTCAGTACAGTGGCTCGTTGGCTATAGCGTTCAGCTACTGAGCTCGAGGTCGCGAGTGAAATTACTGGCTGCGCCGGCCAGCATTCCGACGAGGGCGGAATGCTAAGCTGCTCGTGTACTTAGGCTTAAGTTAATCGTTAAATAAGCTCAGGAGGTCCAGCTTAATTCGAAGCCCTCTAATATGGCTCCCTCACAGCCCGAGAATCGGTTTGGCATGCTAAATACTGTGAACCGATCAATCAGTGGGCTAATCGATACAACAGTCAATAAATAAAAAAATGCTGGCTCTCCCGTAATCGAGAGTAGATCTAAGCATGAAATGGTTACCGGCAAAGCAGATTGGTTGGAGTAATTACGACGATAGCTCACAACCATCCGTGGAGCGCCGGACGCTGCTGGCCTGGTCACGCAGCGTGGCGCCATCTCGTGAAGAAGGCGTCGTAGACGCCGCGCCGGGAAACTCATGGACCGCTGGCGTTCAAAAGATCACAGGCGACCCTGTCTCAGCGCCAAAAGATGATAATCAAGTGTTCGGTGCCCTGCACCTGCATTTTGAACGTCGCTATCGAAAATGACAAATTAAACTTCAGCGTACTAGAAGCTACAGTTTGAGTGGTATTGTGAACAAACATTGGGAAAAAATTGGAAGCAAGATTCTTTTTTAATTTGTTTGGGCAGTAGCTAGCTCATTTAATGCGGTCCTGTGCAAGGGGTTGGGGGCCAGAGACCGCATTCTCTTAAGTTTTCACGGGTTGCTCGGAATAATCTCGTTTCGTACTCGCCCCATTCTCGACTTCAGTGCCTGCATAACGGCTCTGGATTTTGACTCCAGGTCTCTTGAAGTTCGTCGACAATGGGAGCTGAAAGCATTCCATGCTGAATAAATCCACGATGCACGCAGGCTCCTCGGTCGTGTTCCTGAGCAGCCTGTACGCCATGTTCGACCCCAACGATTCCGACACGCCTTCGTCTACGGCGCCCAGCACGTGGTTGGCAGGGCTGCTGTTTCACCTGGAGACCGTGCTCATGGTGTCGTCGGGCTTACTTTTCCTTGCTGCCTCTGTGGGGCTTCTGGGCGTCGTGAGGGAGAACGTGTTCCTGCTGAAGGTCTACGGTTACGCGATGATGTTCCTGGTGGCGCTAGGCTTGGGTGCGTCCATGTTGGTCGCGGGTATACCATGGCTTGCGCAAAGCTTCGTCACCGACTACGTGACCGAGGACTTCGTGGTCCACTACAGAGACAAGGCCGACTACAGGAACGTGAGCGGGCTTGGAAGAGTCATCTTTGTAGTCTATTTTAAAGCAAAGCTTTCTCAGCCTCTTCCCGCACTTTGCGGATGCTGGTACATACTGTCTTGCCGATTACACAACTACTTGAGCAACTGCGCAGATGTCAAAGGGATGTGCCCGAACAAACAACTTGGGGCACTGAATATGTGCAAGTGGGCAGGTCATGCTGGAAAGTAATTTTTCTTGGCCATTTTTTGAGAAAGGGTATGGGATACAAGTTAGCTGCCGGAATATACTGGCGAAACAAGATGGCAAGACGTGAAGAAGTGAGCAACAAAAAAACGAAGTCAGCTACAGAGAAGTCAGAAGAAGGAGAAGTGAAGTAATTTCAATACAGATCTTAGAAAGCTTCCCATGTAACTGGTTCCAACATATGCATGGAATCTGCCGATTTGTTTGAAGGCGAAGCTCTCTTTGCCTCTTCAATTGAGTTGACGTTCATTGTCGTTTCCTTGCGGGATATTCTTGTGGAGTACAGTCAGGCTATTGAGTACGCGCTGGGTACTGTCTTTCTGAGTAGACGAATCAGGCTACCGGGAATCTGCTTGAATGGGCAGCTTATTGTTGCCAGTTGTCTGGCATAGTGAATACTTGGGTCTCTCGGTGTATGCCATTCGGCATGTGCCCCTGTGTATGCGCCTCTTCTTGACGAATCCCGAAGGCTAAGAAGCTTTAGCTCGGGTGCTTCTATTTAAATAGGAGCACCCGAGCCTGTACATGTAAACGGAGAATTCGTTTTTCTCGGCAACGATTGCATCAAATTTGACAAGGTTTGTTGCATTTTAAATAAAAATTTCAAATCTAGTGACTGTTCGTTTCGCATTTTCGATTTAGATTGTCAATTTTTTTTGTTACTAATTGGCAAAAATCGTCAATTTTCAACAAACAAAACTATCAAGTTTAAAACTCTGTAACTCAGCAATGAAAAGTGATATCAAAATTCTGTGAACTGCATCTGATAGTACGTCTAAAGCGCACAAAATTGATATGTTACACATGAACCTGATAAAATTTAGTAATACGGAAATACAACTCTTGCAAAGCCCTTGTACACAACGTAACAAATTCGTGTAAGACACAAACCAATACGAAAAATTTGCCCGGTTTCAATGATCTAACGGATGCCGTTTATAGAACCGCGATACTTGTTCTTGATGCAGATCTATCAATTTGTAAACTTCATGCTTCTATTTTTTCCAAACTTTCAAATTTTTGAAAATTCTTTTAACAAGATTCAGTCCTTAAATCTAAACTCCGCTTCCAACAGTCACTAGAATTGAACTTTCTGTCTCAAATGCAACAAATTTCATTAAAATCTGTCCAGAGGTTATCTCAGAAAAGCGCTTTCGCGTTTTACATGTATTTGAATAGCCCGCGTCGGAGTTGGGCCTGAGCTAAACCTTCCTCTTAGATGTAGTTAGGCATGGGTCGTGTTTTTTTGTGTATGCGCCTCTCGTCAACATTCTTCCTCAAAAAATATCATATATCGCCTCACTTTTCCTGGCACTACAAGAACAGCTGACAGCTACAGGCAACGAGGCTGATCTCATGTGAACCACCACTGCTGATACCTCGCTAACTCCAAGTAAAAAAATTGAGGGCAGAACCCACCTCACGACGGCTGTCGACGGTAATTCATTACCATTCAATCATTAGAGCGACACAACGTATTATCACTGTCAAAACGAGGCACCGCATGAGGCATGTACAATACAGCCGCACTCCTCTTTCGCGCTTTCCCAAAAACACTCGGCGCCATCTAGCGCCACCATGCCGAAGCCTGAGCGCGGCTTCCGAAATGCATGACGCCTGAGAAACACGTCATGTAGCAACTGAACTGCTTCATTGCGCTTCTTTCTGGACACGCCGCGCCGTCTACTGGCACTGCCGTGAAATCAGCGCCTACCCTCCGAGACCAGAAGCGCGGCAAGCCGGTGCCTCCGAACGCTGAGAATTCTTCCCTCGCTTGCCGCACACTCTTGGCACATACTCACTAAGCCAAATGGCGAGACGTTCTTTGAAGAGTGGCGTATACCTAAGCAGTCACTAACAGCTGTGTCTTACCAGTACTCACGTACGGGGCAGAAACCTGGAGGCTTACGAAAATGGTTCTACTTAAACTGAGGACGATGCAACAAGCTATGGAAAGAAAAACGATAGGTGTAACGTTAAGGGATAAGAAAAGAGCAGATTGGGTGAGGGAACAAACGCGAGTTAATGATATCTTAGTTGAAATTAAGAAAGAGAAATGGGCATGGGCAGGACACGTAATGAGGAGGGAAGATAATCGATGGTCATTAAGGGTTACGGAATGGATTCCAAGGGAAGGAAAGCGTAGCAGAGGGCGACAGAAAGTTAGGTGGGCGGATGAGATTAAGAAGTTTGCAGGGACAATATGGACACAATTAGTACATGACCGGGGTAGTTGGAGAAGTATGGGAGGCCTTTGTCCTGCAGTGGGCATAACCAGGCTGATGATGATGATGATGATGATGATGATGATGATGATGATGATGATGATGATGATGATGATGATGATGATGATGATGATGATGATGATGATGATGTATGCCTAAGCATATACCTAGTGCATTCATTATGCAACTCACTAAAGCGTTGCCGTCAAAGGCGTTCATTGAAAAGCGGCACACACCCAGTGAACTTCCGGTGCAGCCTGCAAATGCGTGAGGTTGCTGTGCTTGAGGAACCCTTGTGACGTCGACTTATTTCCGCTCAGCATCGGATAAATTTAGGGAATCTTTTTCGTGATTTAGAGCGGCACATTCCAAATGGCACATACCTAGTTACCCAAGTTAGCGACAAAGATGTTTATTGGAGAGTGGCACACACTCACTCGCACTTAACCAAGCTCGCCTCCAGGAGGCTTATTGAGGATCAGCACAGACTGACTGGCACACACCAAGTACTTCAAATCGGCGTCAAAGAGTTTCTTCTAACAGTGGTACTCGCTCAGTCCCGCATCTACCAGGTCCCCTGTCCGCATGGAAGAACTTCGTTGAAGAGCGGCACGTATAAACGCGTTGCCACATACTCAGTGACCCAAGTTAGTCCGATTCAGGGTTTCCAACACTGTTACCTCAACACAGCAGCCCAATGCGCTACCCATTCGACCACGAACTAACCAGTACCCAGGTAGGCGGGAAATTGGTTAGCTAAAAACATAAATAAATACATAGCCCCCGGAAAGCGCATGATGTACCCAAGATTGATAACGCCTTCAAAAAATGTAGCCCTGTTTCGAAAGGAACTCATCGTAACGAACCATCACAGCGGAGCAAACGCCGCTCGGTTACTTGTGGCGCATGCGGCGGCGGCGCGGAGGATTCTCGTGTGGCGCCCCGCACGAGAATTAGTTCTATCCGCGTTTTGCGGGTAGAATGGTGTCGACTTGCGCTACGTAGCGCAATTCAGATTTAAAGTTGCAGCTCGTTGAATTCGCTGCGTTTTTTTACTAATATTGAGTCAATAGCATGGGATCCGTATACCGGAGCTCTTACAAACTAGAAAGGGTTCAGAAGCGGCGGGCCGCAAGATTCGTCACGGGCAATTCTAATTTTTGTATTAGAAGCTGCGACATCGTGGCTGAAACCATTGGCATCGCGTCGAAAGGTGATTCGCCAAAAATTTTTGCTTGAGATCTATCAGTGCCTGCACTGATAAAAAGAAATATTTGAACACATCACATTATATTTCCAGCGGGAGGGACCACAGTAAAAAAAGATACGTGCGTGCAGGTTACATGTTTCTTTTCTCCTTGCACGATTGATGAATGGAATGCTTTAGCCTGGGTAATTATTGATGCCCCCAATTTTCCAACCATTGTTGAAAATATGCTTTCAAACATGTATTTCTTTAACTTCCTTCATATTTTTTTGCATGCCGCAGAAATTTTCATTCTCTTTAGTATATTCTATTTCGTATATATTGCAATGTTTGTTTCTGGTGTTCTTTCATTTTTTTCAAGCAATGTAGGCCTCCCTGCGCCAATGCCTTCTTGGCGCTGAAGGTAATGCTAACAAATAAGAAATAAAGTTAGGGTAGACGTGATCTTCGCAACATGCGTGCTCACGTGTGCGCCGAGCGTCATCAGCTTGCTGACTCGCCATGCTGTCCACTACGCGGTGCGGCGCGATCCGCGCCGAATGTTTGGTGCATTTGTGGCACTCTCTTAAGTAACGAGATTAGGGACGCCATCTTGTAATGATGCCTTTTTCGATGCCGTTTCTTATCGCGCTTCGTCAGTGCTCGTAGCGACGCTCCGTCAGCGTTATCAATGGGATAAGCCAGCCGAAAACAGCGGATGAAAGAGTGGCATATAATCGACCGAAAGGCATGGCTCCAAAATCGCTGCCCTGGAGCGGTACTCCCAGCCGATTGCATTCTTTTTGACTACGAGGGCTTTGGCGATCGTTCGCCTAACTGAGCTTTGGACGCTTCACCGCCTACATGCAGCAGCGTTTACTTGGTTATGTGCAGGCATCGGCTGTTTCCCGTAGACGGCCGACGTGTTGGGTGCCGAGTGACACAAATATCTCGCAAAAGGGATCTACCGAAAGTACCGCCTCTGGCATATTCAGCAGCTGACGAGATATTTAGCAGCCAATAGCGTTTACCTTGAAATGCTCTATGTTGTCTATGCGCGGCCAGGGGCTTATATTTACCCAAGTTCGCTTATCTCAAAACGCCGCCCATCTCGAGATGTCCTCCGGTTTTTACAACTTCGAGTTAACGGGGTTTTACTGTATCTGTTATTGTGGTGGTGCCCCAAACAAGAGAATAGGAGCTTACTTGAAACAAAGGTAGTGCATTATAGAATTGGAGCTTGATGTTAGAGGGGAGCAAGAAATGTAATTTGCTAATATATTTGCTGCTTCAGAAGTGTGAGAAATGAGGAGGCTGATATGTGTATCCCAGGGCAAATTTTTTGCGGAAGTAAGCGCCAGGAGTTTTTCACGGTATCAACCATCTTAATGGTGGCTGTCGTAGTATTAGTCAAAACCAGACGATCCGTTAGTGCGACGTTTACCTAAGACTGAGACTGTAAAGTCTCTGAAGGACAATATTTATGCTATTAGTTACACTCTATGAATTCGGTGAACGCAATGACAGCGTTATTCCGTTCACCTCATTCGCAGAGTGTAACTAATGGCATAAGCAGTGCCCTCCAGAGTCCCAGTTTGTGGTTTAAGTTGAAATCGTTACAAATAAGTCTAAATGAAGCAAAAGCAGTTACATTTTTACCTCGTCAGATAAACTCCTCACTAAGGGACAGTCTGGTTTTAGTTAATTCCAGCGTAGAGATCGTTGATACCGTCAAGATTCTTGGAGCCAACTTACATAAAAAATTTGTCGTTTGATACGCTGGAGCGAGTTTTAAGTTGCAGATAGTTCGGCAAAGCAAATACTAGTGAATATACCAGTGAAGTGTTTACTCAACAACTTTTCATTGCCTCTTTTTTTTCTTTTTTTTTCTTCTTTGCACAGGCACCCTCACTACAAACAGAAATGAAAGTGAACAAGTTGTTCCGATTTTGCTTGACTTGCAACAGTGCTTAGGCACTGCAGGGTTAAAGAGTGGGTTTCAAGTGTCCGCGCTTGGTCTGGATTCCTCGGCACAGACTATCGACTACCTGCAGACGTCCCTGCGCTGTTGCGGCATGTCCCAGGCCGGCTACCGGGACTGGCAGGCGAACGAGTACTTCGCCTGCAACAAGACCAATCCCAGTGCGGAACGGTGCAGCGTTCCGCCGTCCTGCTGCCGACGTACGCCGGACTACGGAGGAATAGTGGAGGACGTTCCCAAACACAGCGGACATCCTCCCGTCCCCAGCACCCTGTGCGGACGCGGAGTGCTTCGCATGGCCGAGCGCGATGCTTGGAAGGTGCGAAGAACAGTCGGGCGTTGCGTCGGTCAGAGGACAGTTCTGTAGCCATTGACCGGTTGTATATATATTCACCTGACAACTCCCAGCGTTAACGGAGGAAAAAACTATAATGGTGCAGCTTCTGCGCTTGTGTTACTGCGCCAAGTAGTCCGGTAGAGTTTCGCAGCAGTTTCGGTTTCTCGAAGCAGGTACTTAGCGTAGCCTGCTACTTGCGAAAGTTTCGTATTTGCAAACCTACGAAAAAAGTAAAGTGGAAAAATTATTTGCCATGTGACACTGAGCAATCCCTTTCTATCACATTTCTACAGTATAGCATGTAGTATGTTCGTTTTTCTTCATATGCCTAAATAAACGAATGAAATTGTGGGAGTATATTCGGGATCGCTGTTGGCAAGATGCTTTTCGGCTCCAGATATTTCCCTTCATTTGCCACAGAAGCTGGCTGTTCCGCTAGTGGTGCACGTGGTGCACAGCGACAAGTCAAGTTTGACACCACCGCCACCATAGCCACCACCTGCATGAGCTTTTGCACAGGTGGCTTCCCCGTCGCCTGATTTAAGGAGACACTAAACAGCAATAAATCAGTATATTGTCACCTCATAAATAAAGGTCAGCCGATTGACGTAATAACTTTTCAAGCAGGTTCTCTATACCAACTGGCACGTTACAAGCTATAACCTACAATTACAACGTAACCTACAGTTACAACATACTCTGAAATCCACGACGTCACACTGACGTGCCGAGCCCGGGGTATCGTCGCGAAATTAAACGGTAAAAACGAATCTTTGTCCTTCAACAACGGACAGGTGGTCCACCTGAGGGGATGCGGTGACGCCATGTTTCAAACTCTGCGCGCACACAACTTCGAGCTCGTCGTGGTGATGTTGGTGCTCGCCCTGTACTTCATGCTTCTCTCCGTGCTGGCTAGTTCGGTGCGGTCGCAGATCAAGTCGCTAACCAGGATATACGACAAGTACTACACGTGCGTATGCTTAATTTCTTTCCGTCATTGTTCCAGAGACAACTTGCTATTGAATGACTGGGTTAAATGCATACCGTGTGCCCCCAGCTAACGTTATTCAAGTGGTTGTTTGTCTCATTGGTTTAATTATTCTTTTTTATATTTAGAAAAGTAATTAGTACGCAAAGTTTCTCTTGGTGGCGTAAGATCACAGATGATCGAACGCCGTATAGGTCTCATTGCCGTATATTGTATCAGTTCTTGTTTTTTTTTAACTTGAAGCTTTCCTAACGTTCGTTGGGACAACCTACAACTATATTATTGCTGCCTAACAGTGGCCCTGGCATCCCACGCACTCCTTAAGTGGTTGTGGCCCATGCCGCGTGCTTCACCGACGACTGTCTCTAGTTATTAAGAACAGAGGTTCTGCAAGAAAAAAATATTATTTTTTGCAGGACAAATTACGCTAAAACGACGCACAAAAAAAAAACTTCATATGTAACTGTGCAGCCCATTTAACTATGATTTGTTCATTAACATCGCAATAATAAATGTTAAACCAGTAATACCAGCTGAACGTTTTTAGCTAATGGCGAGCTCATAACAAATCGGCTCTTAAAGCGCATCAAAACTTTATATTTACAACACGATGGCGGTAGGAGTTCTGACTCCTTTTTGGGGGTAACACGGAAACTGAGCGTGCCGGGGACGCGCCTCCTTAAATGTGCGTCACGTGAAGACGTGACTGGATATGTCACATATGCCGTGGCGCTCCGGCCGAAGTGTCATGTTTATCTGTATCAAGTGATTCATGATATCAGCTTCAAATCTGCGCTTGGTTTGGGCTTGTCACCTGAAAACTGAGAAGGAGCAGTCATTGGGGCAGGTTGACAGCCTGTGCACATGTTCGTGCATCGAGGGCTTGTTTTTTTTCTAGGTGACGTCACCACACGGTTTTCTTGCTTTTCTTTCGTAGCTTGACTTTTGCCGTGTGAGAAATCTAATGCGTGCTTATGCGTGATCCTGGTGTCCTTTGGTTTCAGTTTTGCATTGAAAAATGAGTCAGGACTCTTCCCACCAACGGGCTTCATATTGGTGTTATTGATCCGTTTGAAAAGCCGATTTGTTATAAGCTTGCCATTAGCCATAAATGTACTATTTGCACTAGCGGCCCAGCGTCAATAACTTTAAATTTAAACGGTAATGCTCAAAGTCAGTGATTATTTGAGCAACAGTATACATAAAGATACGGTTGTCTGGAGCACAGACAAAAAGCGTAAAATAGGCTTGATAGGGTCTAGTGTTTGATTTTGTTTGGTGTACCCCCTATACAAAGTCTCAGTAATTAGGCTACTTACGGATCGGACATGAAACTCTGTCTTATCGCTTTTCTTTCGCGAATCTTGTCCAGCACAAAGTATTATTCTATCTTGAATACCCTATTTGTTAGAGACTGGTTTGATGGACACGTGGGGAAATACCACAGTGATGTTGTAGGCGACGCTCTGGCGGAGCACTTGCCGGCTTTTATCGCCAGGCTAAAGGCTCCCTGTTGCTAAAATCCACCGCCACCACCCCACCACCATACGTGAAACTAAAATTTGTTCACCTTTATTTATGGTCGCGCAAAGCACACTTCTATGAGAAAAAAATGAAATGTTATTGAACCAACAATTCTTATTTGGAAAATTAATTGTTTATTTAGTAAATTGGTTTTCTCCACTAACTGTAATCTTTTTAGAGTCTATCAAGACCGCTACTATTTCCCCGGCCTAAACCAGAATTTTGAGGTATCGGAGAAGCATAACATAACTTATACGTACAGCCTTGCAGGCTTATACAATAGTTATTTTCCCAAGCGTCAAAGAAAAACACTGTAATGTCACGCTGGAAACTTATTATAATACCTGCTTCGAACAACCACAGTTACCATTTATGTTGCGAGACATGTCATGAGATATGATGTCATATTTTTTAAACTAACAAGAGAGGTACATTTTTCCCAGAATCGCGATGAGAATTGGTGGATTTTTAAGAAGTTCGGAGATAAATAATTATGTTTACTCGTTGCATAGTTGTTCCTCTGTGGGGGAATTTCAAAGCGAAAATACATAAAATTATGTTGCGTATTACGTGGAATTTGCCGGTAACTGTTCTCTTTGTTCTCGCAAGCGGGCTTCAGCAATGAGGGCCTAAATAAAAAGCACGTTACACCGCCAAAATCCGTAAAATTTGCATTGCTTAATTCTTTTCGGTCGGTGAAGCGATTGAAAATAGCGAGCGCGTTGCCGATTCGCTTGGAATAGAGAAGACCCGCAACGTAGCTCCACGTTAAGGTAAATGCAGTAGTAACGAGCATAAACATTCCTTGCCTTTCAGCTGCTTCACAGCATGTTAAACTTCTTTGACACCTATATGAGGAAATTCCGCATATATAGGTACCGCCCTTATTTTGCCGTCTTTAACCTAGTATACAAACACAGGTGAACGCTCGCCGTAGCAAGAGGAAAATCGGATAACAGTGGGAAAGGTGAGAATCACCGCAACCTGTTTAGAGAGCCGAGTTCTTTCTTTAACACAGGCTTTCTCATACACTGGGAGCCATTTGTTGTTTTCATATGATATGCTTCAAGAAACAGCTTGATCAAAACGTCATCGGAGCTTTTTTTCTTGCTAGACTCGTCATCATGGCCCTTGTCTACATATAATTTCGACAGAGACATCAATGCGATTAACAATGGAGCAGTGCAGCAAGACACCGCATTGGCACCTCCGAAACGCGTCGTGTATCAGGCGTGCATGCACAGCTTCCGGGCTCCTCGCTCGTGCTTCCCTCTGGACACACTGCGCCATCCAGTGGCGCCGCAACGAAACCCACCTGTGGCACGTGTCTCAATATACATTCAGACAACGTTCTCTGAATATATGCGACAATCGAGGAATCGATTCCACCCTATACTCTATAGATTTTAAAGGATTTTTTTTTGTCCTTAAAGAGCGACACACATCTAGTGTCACACACTCAGTGATCCAAGTTTGTCCAATGGTTCGTTTTACAACACGGTTCTCTCAACACAGGTCACTACTTAGTGAGCCAAGACGGCGGGAAAACATTTACAGTCGTACCGCCGTATTCTCAAACTGCCCCACTGCCCCAGACACGAATCTCGTCCTCAGCTCCACTGGACTGAGGACAACACCACCCGTCGTCTAAGAAGACGCTAAGCTTCTCAAGAATGCTCGTGGGTTGTCAGCGAAGCTCAGTTTACACTTCTATCGAAGTATCATCTCCTGTCTTGCGCCTTCGGGCCTCCCTCTGGCTAAGTCATAGTGAAAGTACTGTTTCCGAGGGCGGCCGGCCAATGACAAAAGAGCAGTGAAGACATTTCGAAATCCAGCCCCTGGTTTTCAGTTTTCCTGCTGTGTCACATAAGCATGCGTGCATGTGTAGTAACTGTGTTCGAGCAAATACACCGAAAAATATATCAATTACATTCACACTTCAGGGTGAATACTTGCAAGTCCCAATGAAGCGTACTAATCACGGCTAGTTAAATAAGCGCATAAACTAATGTTACCGCATTTACGTAATAAGTACAATCTTATTGCGCTTTATATCGAGGAAGGACCTTTCTCTTAGAGGAATGCCATCGGTGCCTAAGTGCTTCCTCATGTTTCCGTATTTCAGTTTTCTTTTGTGTTTTCTTTGGTGCGGTTTGCGCACACGTGTTAACTACGCTGCTCTGTTGGTTTCTGTTGAGTGATCAGGGAGGGGCAAGCCGGTCAACTGCTTAATCTGCCACGTTTACCTCGTTTTCCTCATCGCTGCACATTTATGAGAAATAAATTGAATGCCAGAACAAGTCTGACGGCTGCAAAAAAATATATGCTCTTATTATACGCGTCGATATTGCGCCGAACACAGCCTTCGTTCTACAACGCGATGGACTATACAGCCGCACTTTATGCCACATTAAAACCGACTCCAGCTTTTCAAGTCTTGTTCAGCGATTGCGTTCATTTTGTGCCCTCAAACTGCAGGACTGTGTATCGTGGCCAGCAGTCCATGCTGCGCGTGTACGAACGCTCCCTGAGGAACGATAAGGCGCGGAGTGCCGGAGTCGCTGCCGTGAATACTCCACGTTCTCCCGCGCCAGTGCCACCCTCTGCCGACGTTCGGACCCCTGGCGGCCACCGGGTCTGGCGATAACAGCCGGACCCATAGCTCTGAGCTCCCTAGTGATGATTTGGGACCTGTGGACATTCATGCGAAAGTGACCTTTACCAGGCCGACAGCAGACTGAGATTAACGTAAATGACGAAAAAGCATCAGGTGCTAGCTCTCCAGCAACAAGAAAAACTTGGCGGAAATATAGCAGCTGATTGTGCGTTCGTGCGTTTGTGTGTGCGGGTGTTTGTGTGTGTGATATGAAGAGGCTAACCATTTGCATCACAAATTGCAGCCAATAAGCTTAGTTTCCCTGCTTCATTAGACGAGCAGTACCGAAGTCATCCATTAAGTAGAATTTATATGCTAGTGTGTTTTGTGTATGTGTGCGGGGGAGTGGGTATGTGCGTGTGCGCATTTGTGTGTGTGCGTGCGTGTGCGACTTTGCCCTACTACATGCATTATTATTGCACATAACACTTATCAACCCCTGATTTTTCTACGGGCAGGCTAGCTTGCTAACAGCAGCTTTGTACGTGTCATTTCCTTTCTCCATTCTAACAAAACCCCACGTGCTATCTTTCCACCTCCTTCTGCAGCATCTGGAAACAGCTTGACGTACCTGAATCCCGATCCACGTCACATCCCCAACCATAACTACGGTTTCACTTTGACGTGCTTTGTATTTGTGATATTGAGCACCACTTTTACAGACTGCTCAAATCCTGACATTTCATTATTCTGTGTTCTCTGCCTGTAGGGTTCAGTTGCACATTCATGCACTTATTCTGCGTCTGCGCGCCAGAGTTAGCCTTTGCCCTGAGACTAGACACCTTGCATGGTGCCGTGAACACAACTCTGAGAACGGCACGTTCACCAATTCTCTTGACGTTGCGCTACAAATATTGTTGGGTAAAGAAGCTACAACCACATTTTCTTTTCGTTTTTATGCTTGTCTTGTCTGTATTGTGGCTGGTGCCATCGGGTCTCTTAAACAGGCTGCCTGCCGCAAACATTAAAGCCTATAGCCTCGGTAGGCTGCACGCAACAGGTGGTTAGGCTGCCTGTGGAAGCTGTCTAAATATTTGTCACAAGATTTGTTGATAGCACTTAGGAAGGAAAGGGGCGCCATGCTTCGTTTTAGTCTCTTATGGAATGCGCTGATGCAAACAAAAGCAGTGGCGTGTTGCCTCGTGGCTCAGATGACCAGCAGACGTAACTGTAGTGGAAGCACAGGCTGAAGTACGCAAACCTGATTGTGTGGTTTTCCAGCATTTTGTAGGTAATTAAACATGTAAGACGTCATACAACTGCGAAACCCTGTCACTTGGATATTAACCGATCTACAATGTCTCCGAACACTAAGTGTCGTCACCGTCATAAAACGCTTGCTTTTTCAATCACTTAAGATGTAGAACGTCGTCATCAAAGTAAACCACGTTACGTCCCTCAGAAACCGTTACCGTACCCTACTCCGACCTTGTTTGCTTTAGTCGGGCCATAATCATTTCATGCGGTTAAATTTGTTCACTCTAGGCAAAACTTTACCGGCTCAAGGACGTCACTGGCTGTCATGCTTATTGCGCTTCGAAGGCGAAATATACATACCTCGCTTGTCAAATGCATCCTGAATACAGCGCATTAGCACATACTGTGGTAGAGAATAGTAGAGACATATTACTCAATTGAAAAAACTCAAGTCCTTGTTAGCGCTGTTTTTAGAAATCGTATAACCTAGTCCGAGACGGGAATCCTCAATGGTCTAGGGCCATATAACTGTGATCTAGGGCCATATAACGTAAAACTATTCTTATATGTTTTTATTCCAATCTCCTGACGCCAAATTTGCGTGATCGACTACGCAAGCATCGGGCGGTAAGCCGACATGTTGCTTCAAAAGCCCAATCAAACGCGCTCCTCGTTTAAGGTCACTTTTTTTTTTTTGCTTCGAAAGAGAATAGTATTGCCTACGTTGAGCAGTTTTTCTTATTCAATTGGCTAACACGAGGCGAGGAGCACGCTCAAGTGAAGAGGGTTTTGATGGGGCCGAGTCAGTACAGTGATAATGGACAACACGATGAGGAGGATGGTGCGGGCGTCTGCGATTGGTCCGCTTCCCCTTACTTAGCTTGTGGTGGCCGGTCGAAAATCGCGGCGACATGCAACGGAATGTTAAAAATGCCGCCAAAACAGATCCCCAGCAAAGCATAGTCCACACAGTATGACGGATATGTGCAGAAAGGACTCGATAACGTTACACTGCACGCAAAAAAATTATTATACGCAAATAAATCCTTGCTCCCCCAGCAGCTCGGAGTTGCAAGTGCCAGAGCGATTAGCAGGCAGCCACTTTCAGAACTTTCGGAACGAGGCAGTAGCCGGCTATTCAGAAACAAAAATCAGTTCTATTCGGTATATTAATGCGTCTTTAACACGTGCACATCACTTTGACCCGGTGAGTTTTCGGCGTTTTCTGACGTCGCGTGACAGGCAGGTGAAATGGGTGCAGCCCGAAAACACTTGCACAATGGCAGCGGGCTAATGGTGAAAAATTCGTCGAATCAGAAACAATTATTTTTGTTTTGTTTTTTCTAATCATGCATAATCGGTGTGCATATAATATAGCTGACGAGGCGTTTTCGCAGTTTTTGAGACGTAACGTGAAAGACAGGCGAAGTGGGGGTATCGTAGAGGGCTGATCGCAGGATTGGAATAGACAAGTTCGGAATAGCTTTACGTTATAGGTCCCCTTTCCATGCGCACTGGTAGAAAGTTATCCTTGCCAGCTAACTTTCGCGGAGGCTATCACCGTAAAAGGTGAAGTTTCTTTGTGGATCTTATCGCTTCTGCGTAGCCCCGCTCTAGAAAAGCAAATCCTGGCTGTCCGGCGTGCCCGCGACCGGGCCGGTGGGCTAGACCTGCCGGTTCCGACGTGGGACTAGCCAGGTGCGCGACGAGTTCGCGTCCTCGCCGGACCTGCAATAAAGGTTTCTTCACTCACTCACTCACTCTTATCATGAGCACTTAGAAAATAGGCACAGGACGTAGGCAGCGTAGAGCGAGGCAGTATATATATATATATATATATATATATATATATATATATATATATATATATATATATATATATATATATATATATATATATATAGTGGAAGGCCGTGTTGCTCAGCTCCGACTCTCACCTGAGGCCAAGGCCATCAAGAGAGTTGAAGAAGCCGCCCGGGCCCAGGGGCTCGTGGCTGCCTAACCACAAGGCCACCTGTCAATACCTTGTTTTCCAATAAAGTATTTACTCACTCACTCCTTTATGTTTCATAGGTTAGGTTTTCCCACAACGTACTACAATTTCACGCTGTCAGCGTCCATGCCATCATCATAAATTTAAGAGAAAGGGAGCAATTCAGACTGTAGGATTGATATATTTTGTTTAGATTTATCATCCTTCTTTCTTTTTGTTCGATTTTGTTGCCGTCATTCTTTTTCTTTTCCCTCATGCGCGATGCTTTTTCGTTAAGTCCGCCGTAGTGGGTAAGTGCCAATCATTGCGAACAACAACAAGAGCTCAAAAGATGGCATTAACACATAAGGGTCGGCACAAATCTAGCGAAATTCCAAGGTGAGTGCTCTCGACAGAAGCGCGCGATAATATCATGGAGGGTCTAGCGTCATAGCTATAACGAACGTTCATTCTTATCAGCGCCTACAAAGCTTATGACACCTCATGCAGAGAAATTCTAATGTGTTCACGTAATACCTCGCATTGACGTCGTGCTTGGCCGAATCGTGTGCAAACACAGCACTCTTCCCGTGGCCGCGGAACATTTTTTATTTTCTTTAACTTTGACCACATTGCTCTATCTCAAATGGTGGAAGTTTTGTTTCTCTCAATATGGTATACTGCCTAGAGTTGCACATACACATATTTCACATTGGGCTGTTGGTAAGGCTGCACCGCATTAAAGCAGGGCGACCGACGTTTAGAAGTTATTCGTCTGACAGAATATCTACTTCGTCGTAAAAAGTGAATGCACCTGCCATGTGATCTTTTTGTACACGTTGGCGTCGGTGACCGGTGTGCAAACAATGAGTATATTAGTCCCGAAGAAATCATCCCTCTTATTTAAATATTGTGAAACAATTCATTCAAGTCATGCTTTCTTTTTCGTGTATGAGAGATGCTTTCAATTGTAACAACGATTGTTAGAACGACAGAATTATTTCCTATTATGAGACCACGTCTTTTGATCGTGATTTCAGTCAATTTTTTCTCAGTGACCCGCTGCACAGTGCATTTCCTCCAAAGTTCTCTCTATGGTATTTTTTTTTCTTTTCTTTCCAGGACTAGCCCAGTCACGATGCAAATACTCAGGGAATCGGAGCTCCAGTTCTCCGTGGACATGTACGCACAGCTGCAGTCCCAAAACAGAAACGGCGAGAACATCGTGTTCTCCCCATTCAGCATTGCCGTAGCCCTTACCATGACTCTTGCCGGCGCCCGAAACAACACCGCCGAACAACTCGCCACCCTCCTGCGCGTCAGAGACCACCAGGAGAAGATTCACGATCTGTACGCGAAATTTCTCAACAAGCTCTCCAAATTCGCCCCGCACGTCGAGTTCCACGTGGCGAACCGGATGTACGGCGACCAACAATTTCCGGTGCGGAAGAGCTACCGATCGTACTTGGAGAACTCATACGGCGCCACTATCAGGTCCGTCGACTTTGTGAAAGACTCCGAAGCGGTTCGAGTCGAAGCGAACGCATGGGTCTCGGAAAAAACCGCATCTAAAATTCAGGAGCTGCTACCAGCTGGAAGCGTCTGTGCTGGCACTGCGCTGATCTTGCTGAACGCTATTTACTTTAAGGGCTTCTGGAGGTCACCCTTCGAGGAAGCCCACACGGCAACTCGCGACTTCCACCTCGACTCAAAGAACACCGTGCAAGTGGACACCATGTTCCAGGAAAGCCAGAGTTACAAAATAGGCAGCTCCAAGGACCTCAGGGCCCGAGCTCTGGAGATGCCTTACCGAGGTGGCAAGGTGTCCATGGTGATCCTACTTCCAGACGACGTGGAAGGCTTACCATTTCTAGAAAAGCGTATTTCGTCGGAAAGACTCCGTACGCTTCTCGGAAGCCTCCAGGAGAACAACAGTGTCCAACTTAGTGTTCCCAAATTCAAGCTCGAGCGTAGCCTCGTTCTCAACGACGTTCTCAAGGCCCTCGGTGTCGTGGACTTGTTTACGCCGGAGGTCGCTGACCTCTCGGGTATCTTCGAGGGCGGCAAGCCAGCGGTCTCCGACGCAGTCCACAAGACGTTCCTACAGGTTGACGAAGATGGCACAGAAGCTGCTGCTGCTACAGGAATGGTTCTTCAGCTTCTCTCCGCTGCCATAAACCTGCGGCCGACATACTTTACGGTCGACCATCCTTTCATGTTCATAATCAAGACTAATGAGCCAGATATAATTCTCTTTGTTGGCTCAGTGAGGAAACCATGAAACGTGCTGCGAAGCATGTTAACGTACGATCTTTCTTGATAATTGAAAAAATTCGGCACCTTTCTTTCCTTAGGTTGAGAGTGCCAACTATATAAATTTTCCTGAATCAGATAGCAAAATACTATTCATAAATTTGAAGTGATCTTGCAGTCTCTTATAGACCTGTGTCCGCCTTTTTCCGTGTTTAAGTTTTCGACCCTTGTCGATGTGTTTCACGGTGTGGCATTTGTAATGAAAGATATTTTTCGTAGATATACTCAGTTCCAGAAGCCTCCACCATGGCGTCCATCATGGCCCACTGTGAAGTATATTAGATGTTAAAGGCCTAGAATTGGAATTTGTGTAGTTTTCCCTTGGCTTGTTGACGCGCTGTCACAGAGTCTTGGTGCACCAGAACATGCCTCTGTACCATAACTCATTACGAATGCTACCATTCGAGCGTCGGGCGAGATCTCATTACTGCTTTTTGAGAGGGTAATTTAGGCACACAAAAAAATTTATATTGCGCTAGCTGCCCAGTGCCTTCAGCCATGACTTAAACGGGAGAAGCCGCCAGGCAGCGGAGCACTGGGTCTGTTAAGGGCCCCCAAATTCTATGAATGAAGCGAGGCGCTCGGCTTTAATGGAGTTCTCGCTGAAGAGCGCCGCTTCGAGAGGTTTGGTCCCGGTCTATGTATGCGCTGTAAGTAATGTTTGCAATGGAATAACAACTAGCCCGTACCCAAACCCAGCGCAATTGTCTTCGTCGTTCTTTTGGTCCCTGTCTGTGTATGCGTTGTAAGTGATGTTTGCAGAGGTTACAAAACTTTTGCAATGCAGGCACAAGGTGTCGACTAACTCCTCATCATATTCGTCCGTGATGCGATGCCCACACCACCTTCTTCTCCAGTACAATATTGAGATCTGTGTCCGAGGCCGCCATCACTGAATCACTGAGTGAATTACGCTAAGGCGCATTTTGTTACTAATTGCAAGGTAGCCGCTCAAAGTCGCGATTGCGAATTTATTTCATAACTTCCATTCAGTTCCCAAGTTCGCTTGTTCTTTAGGGCATTAAATGTTCTGCGTTCTCAACTAATTTGAAAGAATTATGTCATTTTCACAGCATAATTAAATATTAACTATTTTGAAAATGCATTCCACTAAATCTTAGTGTTATCTTCATTATCATCGTCATCATCGTATCATCGTCATTTGTAACTTCATTTATGACTGAAAACTGTTGTTTATAGCGCTCTAAAAACATTTTTTTACGGCATCTCCTCTGTCTCAGGTGTTTCTTTGTGAAGTTAAACACGGCGTATTAATCTGTGAGCCACAGTTCATGTGGTTGCCTGTTTATTATCAGAAGTTGAAGATAATACGGGGTCACCAAATTTCATTTGGGTATTAAAGCGATACCTGTCATGGGCACTGGAAATTACTTGTAACAAATACTGTAGGATCTAAGCCGACAAGGGGTAAGGATAGAGTAAAGAATAACATGAGGAAGACAAACGTAATGTTCAAAGGCTGGGAAGAGAACGACAATTCATGCTTGGCAGTCAGCCCCTTGAGAATATGCAAAGGCGCATTTATCTAGGCCAGCTATTCAAAGAAGAATAAGAATACCTGATAAGCATAACTCATCATGAGAAGCAAGCTTACAGAAGAATAAAAATGGGTTGGAGCGCATACGGTTGGCATCAGCAAGTCAGAACCGGTAGCTTACCATTATCATTGAAAAAGAAAGCGTACAATCATCGCATACTACCGGTGCTAACATATGGGGCAGGAACATTTAGGTTAGCAAGAAAAATTTAGAAGAGGTTAAGGGCAGCACAGCAAGCGATGGCATGAAAAATATTAGGTACCACCTTAAGAGACCGGAAGACAGCGCTTTGGAATAGATAGCAAACAGGGGTAGCCAATTTTCTAGTTGACGTTAAGCCGAAAGAAAGGAGCTGCGCAGGTTATGCAATGCGTAGGGTAGATAACCGGTGCGCCATTAGAGTTACAGAATGGATACCAAGGGAAGGAAAGTGCAGTCGAGGGCGGCAGTCAATTAGATGGTGTGATGAAATTGGGAAATTTGCAGGCATAAGACGGAGTCAGCTGGCGCTACACAGGATTAATTGAGATCGCTGAAAGAGGTCTTCTTCCTGCAGTAAACATAATGACGATGATGATGATCCTAATAGTGATGATGCCTTCTTCATTTAATACGTGTTTGCCACCCTTACAGCTGTGAAAGCAACCACTCGGAGTGGAATGGAAAAACTTTATTTCTCTATATCTCAGAGAGATTGGCGGTGGGCCGGTGTCTTCATGTTTTGAGTCCTGGCCGCTTCACAAGGTCGGCGCCCCTATTCCAGGGCACCGCTGAGTCTTGCTGCCTCGCAGGCGTGCTGCACAATTGCCCGTTGGGCTGCGAGCTCGCTGCTGGTGAGCAGATCCTCCCATTGTTCCGCACTTGGGTTATTTACTTTATGGAATGCGAAATTACGCTTGCATTCCCACGTGATGTGGTATAACGTGGGGGTTGTTCCGCACCACGGACATGTATCCCTGTACTGGGTAGGGAACATTTTGTGTAATGTGTGCAGGTTGAAGAACGTGCCTGCTTGCAGTCTTCGCCAGCTTACTGCCTCATGTTGTGTGAGCGATGTGTGGGGTGGGGGGTATTTAAGTCTCCTTCCTCTGTAGTAGTTAAGTATTTCTGCATACGTCAGCTCCACCGTTAAGGGGGCCTCTAGGGTTTCCGACTGCCCTGCTCGGTGCGTGAGTTCGCGAACTAGGCGGTCCACCCTTGAGTTGCCCTCTATCCCGGTGTGTGCCGGTATCCAGAAGATCCTATGTTTTATCTTTTTGTTAGGAGGCTCTGTTTTGAGGAGGATTCTCAGTGCTTCCTTACTAACTCTGCCTTGTGTGTAGTTCCTGCATGTTGCTTTGGAGTCCGTTAGAATTATCAGATATTTGTTCCTGCGGTAACCATCAACCGCCGCTAGAGCTACGGCGACTTCCTCCCCCTCCGTTACCGTGCAGTTTCTCAGGGTCGCGCAGCTAATTGGTTCTCCCGTGTGGTTTACCACTGCTGCCGCGACTCTAAACATTCTAGTGTTGCGGTCCCATGGGTATACGGCCGCGTCTGTGTATACTGTGTTTTCTAGTGCGGCTAGGTTTCGTTCCACGAAATCTGCTCGTGCCTGCCTTCTGGCGGCGTGGAGATTCGGGTCCATGTTTCTCGGTAGGGGGCTAACCTCCAGTGTCTGGCGAACGCTGTCTGGGATGCTAGCTGCCCGATCCTCTAGTCCGTCTGTGTTATGCCCTATTCTTTTTAGGAGCTTGCGGCCGGTGGCAGTCTGCTGGAGCCTGGCGATCTGTGCAATGAGCTGCGCTTCCGCGAGTTCTTCGAAAGTGTTGCTTAGGCCCATCTGTAACAGTTTATCGTTGGGCGTGTTTCTAGGCAGATGTAGCGCCGTCTTATACGCCTTCCTTAGTAGCGTTTCCGTCTGTTCTTTTTCGTGCTTGGTCATGTTGTGGTACGGGAGCGAGTACGTGACTCTGCTGACCACTAGGCTTCTGACCAGCTTGATTGTGTCTTCTTCTCTCATTCCGCTTCTTCTTTGAGATACCCTCGTTATCATTCGGCTTACTTGTTCTGTCGATTTTTTTAGTAAGCTGATTGTGTGGCTGCATTTCTTGCTTCCTTGAATCCACATGCCTAGGACGCGTATCATGCTCCTTTCAGGTATGTTTTGTCCGTCTAGTTTTACTATTAGTTCTTCCTTGGTGGGGTTTCTTCCCACTCTCAGGATTTCTGATTTTTCGGTGGAGCACGCCAGGCCCCTTGCTCTGACGTATTCTTCCACGCACTCGACCGCTTCCTGCAATTTTTCTTGCTTATGCCCCAGGGAGCCTCGATTGACCCAGACCGTGATGTCGTCAGCATATATTGCATGCTGGATGCCATCAATCTTGCTGAGTCGTCGAGCCAGTCCGATCATTGCGATGTTGAAGAGTATTGGTGAGATCACGGAGCCCTGCGGCGTGCCTTTGCGTGGGGTGGTAAAGATGTCACTTCGCAGATCCCCCAATCCCACCGTAGCCGTGCGTTTGGTCAGAAAGGCCCTCACGTAGTCGTGGATTCTCTTGGCGCAGTTGACTGTTGTTCAGTCCTTCCATGATGGCTTCGTGGCTAACGTTGTCGAAGGCCCCTTTGATATCTAGG
Source organism: Dermacentor andersoni (assembly GCF_023375885.2). Taxonomy (NCBI): domain Eukaryota; kingdom Metazoa; phylum Arthropoda; class Arachnida; order Ixodida; family Ixodidae; genus Dermacentor; species Dermacentor andersoni. Next base: position 127,387,705 of record NC_092820.1, read on the forward strand.
GCCATGATAACGTTTTCGCCTGCTCTGGGTGACGTGTTTATGACTTCTTCTTTTATCTGTAGCAGGACGTCCTGTGTTGACAGGTTCGCCCGGAAGCCAAACATGCTGTGCGGGTATAGCTCCTTGTCTTCCAGGTGGCGTTGGATTCTTCTGGTGACTATCCTTTCGTAGAGTTTACCGAGGCACGAGGTGAGGGAGATGGGCCTCAGGTTTTCAATCTGAAGCTTTTTGCCGGGTTTAGGTATCATCACCACGACAGCGTGCTTCCATTCCTTCGGTATCGTGCCCTCTGCCCACAGTGTGTTGAGGTATGCTGTGAACTGATCTATCGCCTCGTCGCTGAGGTTGCGTATTAGGGAGTTTCTGATCTTGTCGGCGCCCGCGGCTGTGTTTTTGGTTGTCGCTCTAATTGCCGCGTAAACTTCCTCTCTTGTAATCGGTCTGTCCATGTGGGGGTTCTCTGTCCCCAGATACTCCCCGTCGTAGCCTTTGGGATTGTCTTTGCCGTAACATTTTACACGCACTGCCTCCAATAGTTCGTCGTCGGAGCCTTCGTGCTGGTGGACCAGTTTCTGGATTGCTTTGCCGCTTTCTGTTTTCGTTTTGGTTGGGTTCATGAGGGCTTTTAGTATGCGCCACGTCTTGGCTGTGCTAAGCGTGCCGTTCAGTGAGCTGCAGAACTGCTGCCACCCTTGCCTGGCTAGCTGTGTTGCGTACTCTTCTGCCTTCTTAGTGATCTCTGCTATCTTCTTCTTGAGTTTCCTGTTTAGCTTTTGTCTTTTCCAGCGTTTTGTAAGCCCGCGTCTCGCCTCCCATAGCCCGAGTAGCCGCCGGTCCACTCGGAGAAAAAATTTCACGGAAGCTTTTCTCACGCTTTATGCGTTCCAACTTCGTACTGATATCTAGGTCGCCCCTGTCATCATCAGGAACGGCAGACAAAATGAACAATTCAGAATATCAAGCTTATATATTTTTCAGTTATAATCTTTATCGTTACTAATTCCTCCCTCTCGATTTCGATTAATTCTTCATTTATTCTCAGTGGCCCCCTGTTTCGCCAATCTCCAGTAGTGGGTAGGTGCCATTAATTGGTAAAGAGAAGAAGATTGCTAAAGATGGCACAAACACAGGAAGATCGAGCGAAATCTGCTGACAGCCCAAGGTGAGTTCTATCTACGAAATATCAGGCTATAGCCTCGAAGTGGCTTCTTAGCTTATTGTAGATATCAATTCTGCAAAGGTTGTCGCATCTCATGAACAAAAAAAAAACCTAGCGTGTCAACGTACTCATTGGCATTACCGTCTGCTCACAGAATCATGCGTAAACAGAGAACTCCGCGACGAAAGCAGAACATTTGACTATTAAATGACTCATTCTGTTCCTCTCTCTCCTACACCTTATTCACGGTTTCGTTGAAAACGGTGAGGAGCGCCGAGTCCAACACACTGAATTTCTACTATGCCGTTCGTGAAGCTAGTCGAGAAGATGAAAGAAGAGATACCGAACCATTAATTCTATTTCCGTTGCCAGAACGAAGTCTTATTCATACAGAAAGAAAGTCATGTAAACGTATAACTTCCGTTTGCACAATTTGATACCCACGATCCGTGTGCATGTACATTAAGTATGTGCCCCGAATCGAATTCTAAAGAATTAAAAATTCATATTTCGAAAGCTAGAACTCATTATTCACATGCATTACTGATTTCTTGTCTGGAATATCGCTTTGATTACAAGTATATTTAATTCAGAGACACGATTATGTCTTTAGTGATGAGCTGCCATCGAACAAGGGCTGCAGCCAACTTTCAACAAGATAGCTTGTCTTCTAGAAGACACGTCTTCTACAAGTCCCCCTGTCGAAACGTTGATTCCACTCGCAGGAATCACTTAGTCAAACAATGTCCATCCCTTTACCTTCATCTTCGTGTGAACCACCGTCTTACAAAAAAAATCGCGGCGTGTTTTACTTCGGCCAAGAGTTAAATTGTTCTCAGTCGCCATCTGCGAACCGCACACCGAATTTCCTTCAATGGACCTTCACCCTTTTGTTTTTTCGTCGTCCTCAGGTCTATCGTAGCCACGGCCCAAATACTCAACGAATCGGTGCTTAAGTTCTCGGTGGAGATGTACACGCAACTGCAGTCCCAAAACGAGGGCGGCGAGAACCTCATCTTTTCGCCTTTCGGCATCGCTGTGGCACTTACCATGGCCCTCACCGGCGCTCGCAATAACACCGCCGAGGAACTCGCCAGCCTGCTGCACGTCAAAGACCACCAGGACAAAGGCCACGACCACTTTCCGCAATTTCTCAATAACCTCTCCCAATTCGCCCCGGACGTCGAGTTCTACGTGGCCAATAGGATTTACAGCGGCCAACAGTTCAGAGTCCACAGAAGCTATCGTTCGCACCTCGAGAACTCGTACGGAGCAACTATCAGAACCGTCGACTTCAAGAAAGGTCACGAAGCGGTTCGGCTCGAAGCGAACGCATGGATCTCGCAACAGACCGTGTCCAAGATTCGGGACCTTCTTCCGCCCGGAAGCGTTGACGCCGGAACTGCGCTAATCCTGCTGAACGCTGTTTACTTCAAGGGGTTCTGGAAGTCACCCTTCAGAGCAGCCGACACGGCACCTCGCAACTTTCACCTCGACTCCAGGAACACGGTTCGGGTGGACACGATGTTCCAGCACAGCGAGAGTTACAGGCTGGGCAGTTCCAACGAACTCAGGGCGCGAGCTCTGGAGATCCCGTACAGAGGTGGCACGATGTCGATGGTCATACTGCTTCCGGACGGAATAGAAGGCCTGCCATTTCTGGAGAGGCAACTTTCGTGGGAGCGACTGAGCTCTCTACTCAGGTGCCTCAAGAGAAGCAACAACGTCCAGCTCAGCCTTCCCAAGCTCAAGCTCGAGCAGCGCCACGTCCTCAACGACGTTCTCAAGGCGCTTGGTGCCGTGGACCTCTTTACGCCGGGCGTCGCTGACCTTTCGGGCATGTTCCAGGACGCCAGGCCGGCGGTCTCTGACATCGTCCACAAGACGTTCCTCCAGGTCGACGAGGAAGGCACGGAAGCTGTGAATGCCGCAGCCATAATGCTGCGCTCCACCCTCAGGAAATGGCGGCCAGCACACTTCACCGTGGATCATCCTTTCATGTTCATAATCAAGAGCAAAGAGCCCGACGTAATTCTCTTCATTGGCTCGGTGCGGCGGCCGTAACACCCCGCCCAGGCTAGTCGCAATAAATACCCGTTTTGTAATTAGTAAAATTACGTTTTCCTTTTTTATTCCTTCGGTCCGAAAACCAATATCATACTTTCTAGATTCTTCTACAAAGTGGAGCATCACTTCTAATCACACTATTTTCTGCCTATACAGACTCCCATAAACCGCGTCCGCGTTCTGACATCTTAACATTTTCCGATGTTTGTTGACGCGTCCCACGGAGTCCCATTCTCGAAAGGAAAGTGGGGTAACTTCCGCCTTACTCGATCGTTGCCCTCTTCAAACTATTGGCTTTTCTATGTCGTAAGCGGGAGGTTGGTCGCCTCTAAAATATGGTTTCATACGAAGCTCATCAGGCAAGCGTAAAGCGAGATTTGATTACTACTTTGTTAGAGGGTGCTTTCAGCACGTAGTATAATATGAAGGTCTAAATCCTGCTCGCCGAAGAAATCCTGCTCAGCGCATGTATTATAGATTGTCAGGCAGTGTTAAGAAATCTCGATTAAGCTTATGCTCATCATTCTTTGTAATTCAGTACTTTTGTTTGCTTGTTCCTAAGGGTATTTAATTATTCTGTGTTCTCAGCTAGTTCATGTTATTATGCAATTCGCACGGCTTAAATAAATATTTATACGTTCGAATATTCCACCCACTCAACCTCTGAGTTATATTGAGTAATATAAATCCTGATGGGTAATTATATTTATTATTCCGGACATCTGATTTTTTTTATAAAGTCCGAATCTCTTTCTACAGTAACTTTTGTGCCTCAGGTGCGGCTTTGAGACGTTAAAACGTGCCAGTGAATCAGTCAGCTGCCCATTCTGTGGATGGTGTTGTGCAGCCCCAGTCGTAGTAGGAGCTGCGTAGACGCATGTTGGGGTAGTCCCGGCGCTGCCTTTCGTGCCGTACGGAGGAGGGTGTCCATCTGGTGCATCTCAGCCTGAGTCAGGTTATCATAGGGGAGGTGGTAAGTTAATCGGCTAATTATGAAGGCTTGCACAATTCGGAGTACGTCTTTTTCTTGGAATCCCTGTCGGTGGTTTGTAATGCGCTTTATCATGTGCGCTACCTGGGTAAGTTGTTGGCGGAGCATGTGCAGGGCATGTGTGGCCTTCCCGTTGCGTTGTATGTGAAGGCCTAGTACACGCAGTCTGTCTACCCTTGGAATAAAGTTGCCATTGAGATGCAATGTGATGGCTGGTGGAATATCGGCCTTATTGAGTTCTTTTTTTTTTAATACAAGTAGGAGCTCCGATTTCACAGCTGCGCAGGTGAGTCCTCTGGCTGTTGCATACACTTATACTAGATTTACTGCTTCCTGTAGTGCGTCTTGAATGGCGCCGTCTGACCCTGTGGTCACTCAGATTGTAGGTCATCTTAACAGCCAATTGCAACGTCTGCAATGAACAATGCAAGGGTGCCACATTCTATCCCGACTAGATACCAAACACCAAGAAAACCACAACAGGAAATCCGCACACTTCTTGTGCTTATCATTCGCAACAAAATTCACGTGGCCCCAATTCCCCAGAATATGCACCCTGACCGTCATAAAGGCCGAAGAAATGCAAGAGGACAAGTTTTGGCTCGACTCTTTGGCGATGGCACATCGAACACACCGGTCCTATACACCGACGTGGCCCGCTACCCACAGAAACGTGCCCTATGTCTAGACGTACTAGATAGTACAGACATTCTGAGGGCTTCGGCCACGCTCAACACTGTGGACAGTGGCACGGCGAAAGAGGCTGCTATCGCCCTAGCCATCGTACACGCTTCAACCATGCCGGCACCGGATGGACCCATCACAGTGGTCACCGATTCACAGGCCGCCTGCAGCACTCTGGCACAAGGGAGGGTGACACCCTACACATACCGCATCCCTACATCATTACATCCCACAGCGTTACACAGGGTGCGTATCGTCTGGACACTTGGACGCGTGCCTCACTCCATGGTAATGAACGCGCTAATGCGGTTGTCCGAGAGCTCGCTATCCATTGGAAGAGTTGTCCAACCCAGACGACGCACCGACAGAACCACTGTACTACACTGAAACTTTACAATACTACAGAGATGCCAGGAGACACTTTCCTGCACCACATAATTCCTTTAACCGAGAAGATGCCGTCGCGTGGCGACAGCTTCAAACTAATTCATTTCCCTGCCTCTTTTATCTTCACCTCTTCCAACCCACACAATATCCCTCATACTGTCCCTATTGTGGAGCATAGCCGACAGTATACCATTGCACCTGGGAGTGCCCACACCCTCCGGGTTACTCCCCTATTCCGTCACCTTCACCTTCCTCCTGGGAGACTGCGCTGACCAGCTCAGACCCGCAAGAGCAGCGACGGCTGATCCGGCGGGTACGTGGAGTGGCGCGAGCCAATGGGGCCCTGAACTAAGGGCTCCACCCTACGAGGAAGTCGCGCCAGCTCATTAGAAATAAATGTTCTCTCCTTCCCCCCCCCTCTCTCTCTCTCTCTCTTTCTGTATGTGGTTTATTGTTCGTTGTAGAGAAAGTCGGAAATCAGTGCACCGGCCTTGCTAAACTTCATTAGGATATTATTCAATAAATTTATTTCATAATTACCTGCTTCTTAACAAATTACCCTCGTGGTCATTTCTCGGGAAGCATCAAAAAAATTGACTCATACCACCTTTTCTAGGTGTAGAATATTCTTTTTGTTTTTCTTATCAAGGACGCCAAATTGTGAGTAGCGTCTGCGTCTAAACTTCGACTGTCTGCTTTCGTTTTTGTTTTGGATCAGCAATGTCTTGTACGTCATTTTGTTGCTGTTGCGAAGATACTGTAAGTGTGTTTTATTTCCACAAATACGATATAGAGTATCGCGGCGAGAAAGTTGGCGAAAAAACGAAACCTCCTCGCGGCAGCTTGACCTGCTTTGGCCATTTTAAACAGACGGCCGCAACGTGTACATCACTCTTTCACGATCGTGTCTGCGAAGTATCACAGCCTGCTGCGCTCCCTCCCTCGCGAAAACAACAGAAATTTCAGACCGAATGCCGCGCGCCATCCCTCTCGAGCAAGCTGCAACCCTAGCCAGAGAGTCGAGGTCACACATGACAAAAAAAAAAACAATATAATAATCATTGAAACAGATATTCCGGTAAAACGATCTTCAGACGGCGTTTTACAGTTTTCAGTGCAAAAGCTTTAAATGGTGCCTGGTGAGTGGCCCTATAATAAGTTTATGGGCAAAACAAAGCTTGGTATATTACAGTGGGCATGAGAGAAAAAAAAAATATGAATGTACAAATCAGAAGAACACTTTAATATATATTGAAATGAAAACTTTAGCGTGAACAAATAAAACTAAAGAATCACTAAATATAGTTTTTTCGAAATTTATTAAGACAACCGCTTTTGTGCCCCCAATTAAGCTGCGAATTGCAATGAAGGCGTCCCTGTGGCTGAATCCCAGCCAATAGACGCCCCAACGGAGAGGACATGACAGAGGTACATAATCATCATCATCATCATAATCATCAACACCATCATCATCATAATTTGACGTGTAGGCGTCCCTGTGGCTGAATCCCAGCCAATAGACGCCCCAACGGAGAGGACATGACAGAGGTACATCATCATCATCATCATCATCATCATCATTTGACGTGCGTAGAGCGGAAGAAGAAGATGCGGGACCGATCGGCCACGGCAGAGCCGGACTTGGGCTGCGAAGACTCCATGGCCGTGCCGTGGCAGGAAGCCGCCGCCGCCTGGCACCAGCCACAGCAGCCGGCCGCCGTTGTGTCGTCCACGCTGCAGAGCGGGGACGACCGCGACGGCGTCAGCGCCGCCGACAACGACCGAGTCAGCAGGGTGTCCACGGTGGCGCAGGCCGGCAGCGACCACCGCATGCTGCCTTCCACAACCGAGATCGTGCAGGTGAAGCCACCGCGTCTCTGTGTCTCTTTTCTGTTGCTGAAGATTCGATGACACCCTTCCGGCTCTCCCTGAGCGGCTCGGCAAGCGAGCGTGACGGAATTTGGCCTTGTGTGTGTACGAAGCGGCGCCCTGGCTCTCGTCTGATTCGGCGTTGCCTCTAACGCCGCAGAACGTCAAGGTTGAAACCACTGAAGAATGATCTCGCGATACTTACATACCCCTCGTGTATGTGCAGCGTTGATGTCGTAGAGTACCTGACTGCGCTCATCGGAGCGTCGGTATTGATGTCGTCTATAGGGCTGAACGTGGGTCCCCAGAATATCCCTTTTTCTGGGCAGCCTTATCAATCGAAAAAGAAAAAATGTTACCATAAAAAAGTTATCGTGCAATAGAAAATGAAGAAAGGTGTTGGCTGTAAGTGATCCTCCTCTGATTGAAGAGCTCCAGAGCGTCATTGATGCTTTCACAGTGCAATGAGATCATATCCTTTTCACCTCTATTTTTCCCTGTGTTTACTTCGGTTACTTCTCTTTTGTTTTTGTTTTTTGTTGTTTTTTGCATCGCCATAGTGCATGTTTCTCTTTTCACGCTTAGTTCACCTGGTTTCTCGTTGACGTTTTGTTATGGGTCTGAAAGTGAATATGTTTCTAATTAGTAATGCTGTCCTGTCACCAGGCCCTAGGCAGGGAGTGGCACACTGGGCACGTGTGCCAACTGCCCGAAATTTCTTTGTTAGTACGCGGCCCTTCCCAGCCCCCTGCCCCTTTTTCTTCTGCCCCATTCACGGCCAAGTGGCTACTCCGTCCTCTCTTGAAAAAGATTTCTCACTGCGCCACTGCCAATCACACTGCTTTCTGCTTTGTAATGCGGCGATTCCAAAGCCAGTCACGATCACCTCAGCGTGCTTTTTTTCGTTGACCTGCATGTCCACTTCCTGCACTCGAGTGCATCCGATTTTGATTTTACGTTGAACGAACCTCCAGGGTATGTCGCTGCGTTCGGAATCGAGCGCGACGCAAAACGCGAGAAGCGGCCAAGGTCACAAAGGCGGCCACCAAAAACGACGCCGGAACGTGGACAAGGGCGTCGAAGCAGCCATAGTCGCCCCGGGTGAGTATTGGAACTACCAGCGCAACGAATGATTACTCGCCGAGACAGCTTAGTACCTATGGCATTGCGCTGCTAAGCCTGAGCTCGTGAGAGCGAATCGCGGCCGCGGCGGCCGCATTTCGATTGGGGCGAAGAGCAGAAAAGCCCAAGTACCGTTCATCGGGAACACGTTCGAGAACCCCCTGATGGTCAGAATTAATCCGCAGATCCCCACTAGTGCGTGCCTCATAATCAGATTGTGGTTATGGTCCGTAAAACCACAGAATTTAAGTTGTTTCTTTAACTAATTATTCGAATCGCAAGCTCTTCGTGTATACCTTAGTCATCCCTTCAGAATATTTCCCCACCTGCCCCTTTCATCAATATAGACGGCGCCATCTAGAAGCGATGGATCACTCTACATCGCCCGCAGCAGTGGAAGGTAGAGGGGGGAAGCCGGTCTGCGCATACGGTTCGTTGGCCGTTGGTGGAGGATTAGCGGGCAGCCACGCGGGGAGCCGCGGTGAGACGGGAGAGAGGTCACCGGAGGAGATAGCCTCACGTTGCGCATGCCTTGCGCCGCCTGGCATAGACGGTCGCATCTGCGCCTCCAAGGGGAGGTCGGGTACTCCGAATCAATGGTGCAGAAATAGCCAGGTTGCCTCTATCAAGCCCTATAACGCTACTTGCGTTCAAAGGTGCATTTCATTGCAGACTTCCTCGTTCGGGACATCCTTCAGTCAGGTGACAGGGTGCGCGTGAAAAATGCCTCGTAAGCTTCGCTCTACATATGCTCGAACAGGGCAGACTGGATCTGCTGCGTTTTTGCTGTAATAATTCATTTTCTTCTTCTAAAGTCCTCTACGCATCTTTTCTCGACTGTGCCAACAGCCACGAACAAGTTTAACTTGAACAACCCCTGCTCCACGACCGTGTTCTGCGCCGTCCTGCTCCTGCCGCTGGTGCTGCTGGGCGTGTCGCTGACCTTGCTCGCAGTGCGAGGCGGCGGGGCCAGGCGCGCGGCCCAGGCGTTCGCCGGCATCTCGAACACGTTGCACGGTCTCTGCGTAGATGGCGCCGAGGACGACAGAAGTCGCAGCGCCCTCTGTCGCGAGACCCTGAAACGACTGTCGCACTCCATGAAGGCGGACGCCGACCCCTGCGACGACTTCTACGAGCACGTCTGCGGCAACTGGAAGCCCCGGTGAGGCGCGGCGGCTGCCTGTGTAGATTGGCAGTTCTCAGCGACAATCGGCTGGCGCCGCGGTGGCCGGCAATTTTTGAACCGACGGTATGCGCTTGGGGATCGATGTGTGGCCGAGTGCTGTCCCAATGGGTTCCACCAGCATTCGCTTTCGTTTGCATACCACAATGTCTCAGCTAGGTGTCCTCAGCATCCACCGGTGGTTCAAAGAAGTGCCGGCCGCCATGCGGGCCGGTTATTGCGTTTGGATTGCTGAGCATCCTACGTACAGGGACTCTCTATGGACGATATCATTCGCCGTGTGACTGATTCTGCGATTTACAAGGGCAAGTGAGTCTTTCAGTATTACAAACATGAAGTTTTTACAAAAGGATCACTACAAAGCACAATTAAAAGCCAACAGACAATGAAGAAAGTGAACACAATGAAGGCGCTGGTATAATCTGAGAACCGTTCACTAAAACTAACATAGATAAACTTAACCGAGTGGAGAAGGTTGTTCGCTTTATTTACAATCATTTCGGACGTACCTCAGTAACACATTTACTAGAAAGATGTAAACTGGAAGCCTCAGTGCAAGGAAATCGTAAGCTCCGACTAAAATTCTTGTAGCAAATAAATAAAGGGTACCATAAAACTGACATCCCAAAGATTATCCCCTTTCCTTCCGGATAAACCACAAAGCAGACACACCAGTTGAATATAACCCTTTTTCGAACCAAAAGCAACTGTTTGAAACATTCCCTTTTTCCGCGAGCTGTCAGTGGTTGGTATAACGTAACAAAGATTCAAGTCCTACAACCTTTGTGTCACATTTATCGTAATGAATGCTCTTTTCCTTTTTGTACATGACACTCAAGGGTGTTCCTTCTGTGCCATTACTTTTGTTGACTTGCCATAATATGTACTTACTTTTCAACGTGCTATATTTATAACTTGGGCGTTATAAAGTAAAATTATTCCAATTGGGTTTTGGTCCAATCTCCCGACGTCAGATCTACGTAACCTCCGACGTAAGCACCGGGCGGTGACTCGCAGCGTTGTTTGAACTGCCCAATCAAACGCTATCCTCGTTTATAGGAGGTAACTTTTGTTTGATTTCAAAGCAAATAGTATTGTGTACTTCAACAGGTTTTTCAGATCTAATTGGCTAACAAGAGGCCAGGAATACGCTGAAGGGGAGAGGGTTTCAGTGCGGCTGAGCTAACGCAGTGAAAGTATAGATAACCGGATGAGGAGGGTAGTGCCGGCGTCTAGGATTGGACTGCTTCCCCTTGCTTGGCTCGCGTTGGCTGTTCGAAAACCGCAGCGGTTTGCAACGGCTGGTTAAAAATATCGCTAAAACGGATCATCAGCGAAGAAGCGTTGGCAGAGCGATGTCGCATATGTGTCGAAAGGGCTCGACAACCGTATACTGCCGCGCAAAAACGTTTATTATGCACAAATAAATCCGTTCCCCCCGGCAGCTTCAAGGAGCCAGTGACAGAGCGATCGGTGGTCAGCCATCTTTCATTCCTTTCGGAACGGGGCAGCATAAAGTTTCTCACAATAATTATTAGAGGGAACTGTTGCACTGCAGTCGATAAGCTGCCATTGGAATTATGGATAGTAGATGGATACGTCTGATCTTCGTGCTTGCAGATTGAGACGTTCTTGGGGTTTTGTTTATTACGCTTTATCTGCCTTTGTTGCAATGTCCTAATGTTTAGAGCTATTTATAGTTTTCTATGTGCTGAATACTTTGCGACCACGCACAATCGCCACTACTTGCAGCTCTTGAGCTAACTGAGGCGGCGAAATCGAAACGCACCTAGCGTCTCAACGCGCTGGCTAGTCCAGGAGCAATCCATAAGGGCGTTTTATGCCGGTTGTCGATGCAGGAATCAGTGGTGTTATCCAGGGATGACCCCGGGCCCCCTTCTGTTCAGTACATATATATAGAAACCATGTGCCTAGCGATCATTGAAAACCGCAGTATTCACGGCTTCAGATTTGAAACACCCGAAGTTGGAATTTTGGCGTATTCGGATGACGTCGCAGTATGTTGTACAAATAAAGAAATTGTAGCTGCAGCTATCACAGTAGCGAATGGCGCACCTCTTTATACGACAGGTCATAAACGGGTTCTTCTTTTCCCGCGACATATGCGACCTTTTCTTACGGCTAACGGGCGCGTTACCTGGCTATGTGGTTGGCCCAGAGAATATGTTCGCTTCTGTCTGTGATTTTTTCAGGGAGTTTACTTTAAGCATACGGTTCTTCCTTGTTACATTCTCGGATGAAAACCTTTCTTTCAGTGAAACGTAAAAAACTATGCAAGGATGTATGTGATGTAGTTCACTCTGTTCCACTGCACAGGGCCATATACAGTGGAGACCAAGGGTATGACGTTCTTAAGCGGGTAAAAAGAATGGAAGTAACAACAGAGACGAAGCTTTTATTTTTTAAACTTCACACTGGTACATTGCTTGTCAAAACCTTCTTAGAAGACCACGACTTTTGCTTACCTTGGGGGTCACATTGCTTCATCTGTAAGACCCGCCGTGGTTGCTCAGTGGATATGCTGTTAGGCTGCTGAGCACGAGGTCGCGGTATCGAATCCGAGCCACAGCAGCCGAATATCGATGGGGGCGAAATGTGAAGAAACCCGTGTACTTATATTTAGGTGCACGTTAAAGAACCCCAGGTGATCGAAATTTCCGAAGTCCTCAACTACGGCGTGCCTCATAATCAGAAAGTGGTGTTGGCACGTAAAACCCCATAATTTAATTTTTCATCTGTAAGAAACCAGAAACAATAGATCATGCATTTCTACATTGTTAGGAGAGGGTATACTTTTGGGATGTACTTCAGAGGACCATCAAGAAAGACAGGATATTAGATACCTACCTATGGAGAACAAAGACGGACTGCCGTTTGACCTTAATATGCTAATTGACCTTCACTGCCTATGGCGCTACCGTACAGCGGGGTAGCATTGCGAGCCCGATGCTCGGCCCGCACGAGCGTGTTTTCGAGAATCCATGTCGAAATCCATGTAGAAATTTAGAAAGCAGAGTGTGTAGCGGAGTGACTGTCGAGGGTGGAACCCTTGAAAGCGCTCAAATAATGCTAAAATAGTCAGTCCAGTAATACCGACACTTGGTGTTGAAAACTTGTTGTTTTATCTTGTTTTCCCTCCCCAACTACTAGTTTTTGTTTGACGTAATATTGCAAAACACTCAAGAAAGAAAGGAAGAGCACCCGCAGCATAATGGTTTCAATATCAGGCTTCTGTGACAGAGGCCCTGTGTTCAAATTCTGCCATCGGACAATCTTGTTATTGTTTGTTTAATTACTTATTACGCGGTACTTTCTTGAAAATGACGCGTTTTCGAAGTCACGAAACCATTTGAAGCCATAACGACTAAGTTTAGGCAAACACATGCACTAACTACCATTCCCATGCTTGCAGAATCACCCGCCGTGGTTGCTAAGTGGCTATGGTGTTGGGCTGCTGAGCACGAGGTCGCGGGATCAAATCCCGACCATGGCGGCTGCATTTCGATGGAGGCGAAAACACCCGCGTACTTAGATTTAGGTGCCCGTTAAAGAACGAAATTTCCGGAGTCCTCCACTACGGCGTGCATCATAATCAGAAAGTGGTTTTGGCAGGTAAAACCTCATAATTTTTAATGCTTGCAGAATCCGCCCCGCTTACAGCTCCCGTAGACACTAGCGCCAGACATTTCTCTAGCGGATATTGTCTGAAACTCTATGCGGGGCAGACTCCGGCTATTTCGAAAGTTTTGTTCGATACATTAATGCACCTTTACTGCGTGCACGTCATCTTGACGTGGTTGGTTTTCGCGGTTTTGTGGCTTCTCGTGAGAAAAAGGCGAAGTGGGTGCTGCCCGAAAGCTTTTCACCGATAGTGGAGGGCTAAAGGCGGAGAAGTGGTGTAATCGGAAATAATTATTTTTCTCTTGTTCGGCCTAATCATGCATAATCAATGTGCACACGTTATATCTTATGGGGAGTTTTCGTGACATCGTGCCACGGACAGGCGAAGTGGGGGTGCCCGAAAAACTTTTGACCAGTCGTGGAGGGCTGATTGCAGAAGAGGGATAAAGACTGTTTGGAATAGATTTACGTCAAAGCACCTCTATTGTAACCTATTTATGTATTTGCCGCCCTGCTAGAATATCGAACGGGTATTGCAGCATATATAAATAAATAATGAATAAATAAATAAATAAATAAATAAATAAATAAATGAGTTCTATTGCTGTATTGTTCACAGTATTTTAATGGCTGATTCTGATATTTCTTATTGATATTTTCACCGATGTGTCAAGCAGACCTGTATAGGTAGGCTTACTCAAGAACAATTAGAAACCGACAAACAAAGCAATTGAAAGCATTTCCTTAGAACGGCTCTACTGATGGTCCTTACTAATGGTTGGTACTAATGGTTATTACAACGGTTATTAACTACCAAATAGCTAGCTATTTGGTAGAAGATATAGCTAGGACTAAAACATAGATAACATTCACATGAACACCCAATTAGGAACAACCCTTACTACTAATAATACTAACTAAAACCACATTACAGGCCAACAAACATAGATAGATAGATAGATAGATAGATAGATAGATAGATAGATAGATAGATAGATAGATAGATAGATAGATAGATAGATAGATAGATAGATAGATAGATAGATAGATAGATAGATAGATAGATAGATAGATAGATAGATAGATAGATAGATAGATAGATAGATAGATAGATAGATAGATAGATAGATAGATAGATAGATAGATAGATAGATAGATAGATAGATAGATAGATAGATAGATAGATAGATAGATAGATAGATAGATAGATAGATAGATAGATAGATAGATAGATAGATAGATAGATGTGCGCCACACACACACACAGGTACCCCAACCGGCCGTCATACCTGAAGGAGCACCTGGAGTCCTTCAACATGCTCGTCCACGAGACACTGCTCAGCCTGGCTACCAGCGCTCCTCCGCACTGGGTTGTGCGACCAGCAGCAGCCGTCCACCAGATGGCGGTCTTCCACAACAGCTGCTACGCGATGGCCACGGGTCACGGTGGGGGCGGCGACGCCGCGGACGTTGCCTCGGCCCTCGGCGAGGACGTCAGCTCGTGGGTCCACGTGGTCTCGCACGAAGCCCTCCTCCACCTCACAGTGAGAACAGCCGAGGACACTGGTCTGCCCTCGTTTCTCAGGTACGCTCAGATTCATTAGATCGTACAATAACTAAGGGATCAGGCTGTCGTGACTTTTAGTTAATGTTTTGCATAAATGTCTTGTTGTATTCCCTTGATGCTTGATCAGTGCGCCTGTACTATGTAGACCCTTGCATATGAAAGTTTGCTAATTTTTTTACCACTTGCGTTCTCTTTTGCACTCTTTGGTGTCCCGAACATCCGGGCAAGTGAGCCGAAAGTAATAATAGGGGGGCATGACTTCTATCTTGCCAGAATTAAGTCAGCATTGTTATAACACCCATGTGTAGCTATATCATCTCTTCATATGGGCTAAAAATTTCATGTGACTCGCCAAGAAAGGCGAAACATTCCACCAATCTCGAACGTAGCATTCGAGTTTCTCTTGACAATAAAGCACAGGGATTTTCTCGTCGATAGCTCTTTAATGACCTATTCCTTCTGCCTTTTTCAATCTTTATTACTTTCGTTCTTTTCTCGTTCACGTAATTATCCAGCGTCACCAAGGAACGAGGTACAAAGTATATAGGCGTAGGCGAGACCCTGCAGTCCACCCTTCGTTTTCCACACAAGGTCAGCGAGTTCCTGGTGCAAACACTGGCAGCGTTCAAAGTGAATTTCAAATTCCACTTCTACCGGCTCTTCGAGGTGGATAAAGACATGACCAGGATATTGGAGTCGTCAGATAAAAAACTGCGGTAAGCATGCTATCGCCCAATTGGTCTACATAGTAAATGACTTCGTTGCGTGCTATGGATAGTACAGAAGCACTCAAGCGGCTCATAACGCTTTGGCGCTTGTGGGCGTCGAAACGAAATCTTGTAAGCACCGAGTTTTTTGGCTGCAGTGCTGCAGTACAGCTTCCACTGCAAAAAAAAAAAAAAAAAAAAAAACTTTTCGTCGAAGCTCTGCGGACGTTTGCAATCATCCTGAAGCATTCACTCTTCGGAATAGCGTGCAGCGTTATGTTTGTTGGTAAATAACCGGTAGCGCGCGTTGACTTGCTGTAAGAACTTGCAGTTTTGCCAACAATTGTAAGATATGCGCTAATATTCAGCTCTCCAGATGCGAGCGTGGGTTTTGCGAAACTCTCGCACACTTAAAACCACGACGAAAAAAACAGACGAAAGTCAAATTTTGAAGTTGATTTTTGACAAACAAACAGCTCCTGAACAACAAAAAAGATCGCATGACGAGCATGTGTTTTCTTTCAGGCTGAGAACTAAGAGCAGCTGGTGTTCCCCATTATAAACCAGCCAGGCAAAAAAAAATATAGAATGTATATGCGATTATTCTAAACAGCCGCGCGAAGGGTCACTCCTTGCGTATTTCCTGAACTTTTGAATAAGCTCCCTGCATCCCTGGAGAGCACGTTCTTCATTTCATTAATGGTATCTCTATTAATCAAATCATCCTCAAATAAAAGTCGATACACATCTTATCTGCTGGTGTTTCAATAAGCACTGATTTCATTTGATTAACCTCGTTATAAACCCCAGTTCTGTTCATTTCTGAAAAAACATGTGGAACGAAGGACAATACAAAGCAAGAGGACAGAACAAATGCACCTGCTTTGTCTCGCCACTCGTGTTCCACGCCTTTTCGCATGGACCACCCTCAACTCGCCGAGTTTTCCTCTATTTTTGGTGCTCTTCCGTCGGTTCCTTCGTCGCTGTTCAGCAGCTGTGTCAAGCAAATGGTAACCTGAAGCATGGAACGGTACTACGTGGAGAACACTTGCCCACTTGAACGTGCACATCCTCTCCCATCAAAAATGAGTGGGCCTTGTTAACATGAAAACAATAGGGCAGTGTAGTTGAACCAAAGAGCTTGTTAAGAAAGCATCATCCCTTCTACCCGCCGTGGTAACTTAGCGGCTAAGGTCGACCACTTGCTGCTAGGCAAGTGGTCGCGGGAACGAATCCGGGCCACGGCGGCCGCATTTCGATGGGGGCGAAATGCGAAAACACCCGTGTACTTATATTTAGGTGCACGTGCACAACCTCAGATGGTCCACACTATTCCGGAGTCCCCCACTACGGCGTGCCTCATAATGAGACCGTGGTTTTGGCACGTAAAACCCCATAATAAATAACATCTTCCCTTCTACCTTCTTTCGAAATAGGTTCAAAATACATTGGCCATTTGCGACAACACAACTTATCTTAAAAGCTCGCATGTAGTAGTGCCTAATGTAGGCCCCTGAAGCGACAGTATATATTTCATAGTATAGAAGCATAAACAAAAGCACAAAATGGCGAAGGATACCCACTTTTATTAGCATATAGAAGTAAAACCGTGCACTTCTGGCACGTTATAATGCATGGATGAGCTTAAGCAGGCACGTACACACAAAACTAAATGTTCCTCAGCGCATGCGGGCGCATCCATTATCGCGCATTAAATGCGCTTAGCCTAACTTATATTTACTGAAGCTCGCAGTGCGCGCTGTGTATGTCCTCGTCATATTGCGCAGTTAGTTTTCTCGATCATGTGACAACGCACAAGACACCGGGTCCTTCTTGACAATGTATAACCTATCATTTTCCATCGCTGCCTTCTGCCCGCAGTATGACCACGCGACGGGAGTCCATACGTACGTCAACCCGCATCCCTCCGACGACGGATGCTCTTCGTTCGCTTGGCAATTCGACCAGCCAGATCTTGGACAACTTACGGGGCAACCCCGCAGCAATCGCCGCCATTGGCAGGCTGCGGTCAGAACCTCTGTCCACTGCGGGTCTTTACGCTCTCAGCGTGCTGCTGGCGCAGGTTCGGAATGACGGCGTGTTCGACGCGTTACGCATTGACCCGGGCACTGTCAGTTACTCCACGTTTGCTCTGAAAGAAGGCACCGACTTCCCGTGGCACAGCCAGGGGTAGCACACCCGGCCGCGTGCACCAACTCCCCCACCGCACTCGTTCTCAGAAATTAGTGTTAGTATGAGGTCTGCCCAACGCTTCCCGCCTACCCTGTTACATTCCCCTTCTTGGATTCAGTGCGAGCACCACTTTCCCCAACCCTCCCTCCCACCCCCCCCCTTCAAAAAAAAACCGTCTTGCTACGCCACTGGCGACTTCCCCACTGATGCGAGGCAATTAGCCAAGCGCCCTATTTCTATGGGCGACGGCACGATTCTGTGTAACTGAATGACCAGCGCAGTTTTAAAGAAACGATTCTCCCCAACAGGAAACACAGCTAACAATCAAAATTTGTCCTTAATTATTATATGAAAAACGCCCCTTTAGGAAAGTACTTGAGCTCAGTACTTCTCTACTGCAAGGTAAAGACTTGATGTGCGCTTTTGCCATTTGCATACGCAATATAAAGGTAAATTTTTAGAAAACGACGGAAATTGTTTTGCGCATCCCCAAGGTTTCCAACTCTGCATCCTAAACTCAGCATGTGACCACGTTCCTGTTAAATATAACACAGAAATAACCGAGAATTTCATCAGAAGGTCCCTACCATTTGCATCCCGGCTTCTTAAACTCAGCATGTGACCACATTCCTGTTAAATATAATACAGAATAAAGCGACGATTTGAAGGCTTTGAGCGGCCGTTGAAGGGCGAGAATTGAGGGGTGGACAATTTTTTTCTCTACCGACGAGAGTTTTGTCACCCGTTGAGGTTTTTATTTATTCAGATAAAAATTTCCACACGTCAGACGCCGTGTCCTAAGATACACTTCTATTCAATTCACTTCAATTTCACTTCACCTGATTTTTCATGTTGGACATGTAAATTCCATGCAACGTAGTTTGGTTTTGCTCATTGACATGAGCTCATTGACACGGTGCTACTTTTCCCGTTCTGTCGTTTTCGTTACAAACGAATCCATACACATGCTCCAATTCCAGAAGGAATACGGCCCTTGAAAACCATCCCCGTTTTCGTGCGCGTGTTCTCCGCGTTCATCCGCGCCTTAACTGCGTCGCGGAACAAAGGTTTCCAATTTTCACTAAAGCCACGGAATCGCGCAGGTGATTAAGTACCGCCTGCTGCTCCGAGAGCTGTACGTTCCGAACCGCTCCGACAACGTTCGCTGGTGCCTGCAACTGACGGCCGAGCACTTCGGGGCCCTCTACGCCGACTGGGTGGCGCGCGAGTTCCAGAAGCCCGAAGCCGTGGCCACGGTTCGGGGCCTGTTCGCCGACATCCGGGTGCTGCTGATGCGAGACAACCGCGTCAACCGGGGTGTGCTCGTCGACGTGGGTCACTTGAAGAGGACGGAGTTGCTGTTTTATGGTACTTCACGTGACTGCACAAGTCTAGTCAGAGTGCCCCGTTGGGGGCGTTCGAGGAGCCACAACATCTTTTACTCGATAGCTTGTCTGGGCGAGCGTGGTCGTGAAATGCGTAGATTGTAGTCATGGCGCGGGTAAAACGAAAAAAATAGTGGGGTGTATCGTCTTAGCAAGCCTTCGCCCAATACTTTATTCTCTTCGTCATTCGCTGCAATTAGTGCCTTGCATGCAGTATTTATGTATATGTTCATACTAGAAAGCGCTGCCTTGCCTTTTACCCGATTCAGGCGCGTTTTAATGCTTAAAAGCTTGTTTTTAGACGGCTATGTGCTTTCTGGCCTAATTTTGTTTTCGATAAAAGAAAGCAAGTTCTGAAACATAACATCGGCGGGTTTAGCTGCCAATTCTGTGCAGGCCGGCAGCGTTGACTAAGCAGCATACAATAATAACGTTATTCGACATTCAGGTGCGACCCTTACGTTGTGACCCGCAGGGCAAGACAATACGAAGGAAATAGTCCCGCCAGCGCCGCAGTTTCACGCCCGGCTGGGCGACGCCTTCCTCCCCAACCTGGCCCTCGCGCTCCGCAGTCGCGTGGGCCGACGTCCCAGCGCCGATCGCTCGGCCGACTATGTCCTCTCCGGTTACCTGGGCTACGACGGCGACTCGTTCGTCGTGACGCCCGCCTACCTGTCGGGACACGGGGTGCTGGCGCTGCGCGTGGACGAGGTGGACGTGTTCTACCCGACGGTGGCGGCGCTGATGCTGCGAGCCATCTACGAGGACTCCGCCTTCTACTCGCCCTCCTCGCTGACCAACTACACGGAGGAGTGCTTCAGCGAGTCTGTGTCTTTCGCGCTGGGAAGATACGTGGCGCCCCACGCGGTGGGTTGCACAACTGTTCTGACGCGAGAGTCGTGTAGAAAAAGCACGGTGTTTAACAATGTACGTACGTACTGTACATACATACATACATACATACATACATACATACATACATACATACATACATACATACATACATACATACATACATACATACATACATACATAACGAGATGTCTTCACTAAAAAAATTATGGGGTTTTACGTGCCAAAACCACTTTCTGATTATGAGGCACGCCGTAGTGGAGGACTCCGGAAATTTCGACCCCTGGGGTTCTTTAACGTGCACCTAAATCTAAGTACACGGGTGTTTTCGCATTTCGGCCCGATCGAAATGCGGCCGCCGTGTCCATGTTTTCACTAGATCTGTATAGTAAAATTCCGCGGTGGTTACGCTGGGACGCAAATTGAAACACGTCCACTCGGGAAATTGTTCTGCGAGATTCAATATGAGCCCGAAGTGTCTGTTTGGGTGGGCCGAGGGGACTTGGAATGGACGTGTGTGTGAGTCCGACTGAGTCCGACTAAGCCTGAGGAGATGTAAATTTGTGTTAATCAGCTTGGATCAAAGTGGAGATCTAAGTGGAAACGAATCCAAGGGGGTGCAAGTCCGCGTCAGAGTTGGAGTCAGATTGAGCAGGAGTGTCAGTATGAATAAAGCCCCACTCAGTCCTAGAGATTATGAGTGAGTCGAGGTAATTCCAAGAGAGGGTCAGTGTTTGTCTGAACGAGTTCAACTAGGTGTGAGCGTTAATGAGTCCAGGTGTGTTGGAGTGGGCGTGAGCCTGAACGCGAGTAACAGCGAATTATAACCTGCGTGAGTATGAGCGAGGTTAAGTACCTCCAAATCACACGTGTTTCCGTGTGGGTATTTAAGAAAACTGCATTTATGCATAACACAACGTGTCCTCGAGTGATTCTGACCATGCGTTAACACACGGTGTTCGTGGAAACCAGTAAGCCGGATTGAAAACATATCTAGAGACTTCAACCTATTAAGTTTTACGGTATAACGTTACAGTATATATACACTAAACGCTGTCAGCTAATCTTTCCGAATAAATTTCTAAGTGATGCATCGATCGATGCACCAGATTCAATACAACAGGGTGACTAACAGTGCCGATCAAACTAAAAACTAGCATTTACGTATTTTTTTTATCATCCACGCATACATATGTCGAGACCTCAGTTCGAGTCCTGGCGCCTGCAAAGCAAACCAATGTTCTGGATTGTCAGCATTGAGGGATTGAACTGAAGGTTGCTCTTCACGGTATCGCGCGCAAAAAATAAATTGCAATTATACCCAAAAGGAACAGAAATGTTAACTGAAACGACACTGCGCGTGCAGAGGTGATAGCTACGTATAGGTCTCACGACGCTATTTTACTTTCACAGAGGAGGAGGAGAAGGAGGAAAGAACCTTATTGTGTGCCCTGCGAGTTGGTGGGGAGGGCCAAAGGCCCCCCCACCAACTCAGGTCTCTCTTCAGATCGCTCAGGTCTCTCCTCAAATCCACGTATTAATCTTTCGCCTTTTACTTTCACTGAGACAAAAAAAAAAATGAGTCTTGATGGAGTATCGGAATAAACACCGGCGAAGTTCGCCGCCGTCCCCAGGTCCTGCCGTTCATGGGAAGTCGCTGGGCGACGTTCTTCGCGTCGTTCCTGGCCCGACGCAGGGCGGCCGACGTTCGACGCCGATTGGGCGACCGCGGCCGCGCGCACCTCTACTTCCGGCTCGCCTGCTTCCTCGGATGCGGAGACGCCGCGTTGCGGGACACCTGCAACGACGTCGCCTACGCTAGCGACGACCTGGCGCTCTCGCTGGGCTGCCGCCGGGAGCGGAGCGTCAAGTGCGACTGCGGCCGCCTGGACAACTGCGAGACTCACGTTCCGCGAGCGTAAAGAGAGAGAGGGGGAGAGAGGGAATTCTGAACATAAACTTACAGCGCAAACACCTAAGACGAACCACAGAAGGAAGATACGACACACCTTTTGGTGGTTCGTCTTAGGTGTTCGCGCTGTAAGTTCAGAATTATGTAACAGCTAAGCCCAAATGAAGTGTTGGAGAAGTAGAAGACGGGAAATTTCTGGCAGGGAGGTCAACCAGACGCACGTCCGGTTTGCTACCCTGCGCAGGGGGAAGGGGGGCCGCGCGCGCAAATCGAAGGACCGCCGCTTGCGAGGGGATCGCCCGTTAAGCGAAGGCGACGCTGTATATAAGGGCGCTCGCTATACGGCGATCATTCGGATGGCGCGCGAAATAAATTACGCGATGTTCTCGCTGATGGGATTCTGTGGGCAAGGACGACGATCGCTTCGATAGAGTTGGAGATTTTTCCCGCAGCGTCAACGCAGCGTCGTCTCAATGACAGGCGACGGCGGCAAACATGCCCTGCGTGTAGAAAAGAGGGAGGGGGGGAGGAGGCTTAAAGAAGCATGTCAAGTCCTGTGTATTTAAACGTAATTGTGCATAAATTGCCGAGACTTTTGTTTTCTTAAATCCAGACCGCGATGTATGGATACACTTAACTCTGGACTTTTGGGTGTGATTGAGCCACACTCAAAGTTTCCGGAAGGCATTGGGCCTGTTAGCCCACTTTCAGACGGTGAAGTCTGGACATTTCATCCAAAAACTCTGAATCAATGTCCTTCGCAAAGGTGTCACGACCGTCTCAGCCTATGCGGCATCCAGGAAAGCATTCTGATGTGAAGTCTTATCTATTCACCGATGACCACGAGGTCTACGAGGGGAAGGGGGCAAAGTAACGCGAGCCACATATCGTGGAGTCTAGAGCGACTTTCTGTATGTAGGACCGTTGTCGGAACAACGCTTATCGAGTCATTGCACGGGCTTTTGTTGGATTACGGTGACAAGAAAGAAGTGAGCCACGAGTAAATGACAAAATGTACGGCCTACCAAGAAAATTCACTTTTCGCTCGAAGGCGAAGCACTGAAAGCGATGACAAGGTTTAGCGTCACGCTCATTGCTTTTCGGGTAGCTTGCGTGATGAGGAACAAGCCAGCAGCGCTGCAAGCAAGGCACCTCAACCCGTCGTGGCTGCTTAGCGACTTCGATGTCGTCCTGCTAAGAACGAGGTCGCGGGATCAAATCCCGGCCGCGGCGGCCGCATTTCTACCGGGGATATTTCTGTAGTCCCTCGAGAACATTACCCTTCTCACTGAGCAGAAAATCGGGAGGGTGGCTTCACTCCATAAGTCTAGGCAACAAACACTCGCCTTTAAATTATCGCCCCATTTCTCTTAATAGCATTCCATGCAAAACCTTCCAGCGCAGCCTGTTTTCAAATCTTGTTTCTTTAATTGAATCGAACTGGTTGGTTGGTAATAACTTTATCGAATTCTCCTGCAGATTTTTGGCGATCCGGGCGCAGGTCTCCCACGACGGGACGTCGATGGATGGTTGGATGGATTGCAAAAGCGTCCCCTTTGAAACGGGGTGATGGCAGTTATCACCATGCTCAGCTTTTTATTTTTGTTTAACTGTGTTGTAAGTTATTAAAATTCGCCATTTTCTTTAAATACGTCTTTCTACACTTCTAACCTTATGTCACCTCTCAGTTTTTGAGCCACCAATCTTCCGATCGCTTTTCGCGAATTTCCACCGCATATTTATTTATATGACTATTCTCTAAACCCTAGGCCCTCAGGAATCTTGACTGTGCCCGCATCGACATCGGGATGGATACCATCACCTTTTAGTATGAGGTGTTCTATTGTTTCTACAGATTTACCACACACAGGACATGTGTCTTCTTCTTCGTTAAATTTCTTTTTAGAGCTGCGCGTTCTAAGACATCCTGACATAGATTCAAAGAGTAGGGAACTGCCTCTTGAGTTATTATAAAACGTTTCCTTCCTGATCTGCTGTTTCCAGTATCGATATAGTTCCACACTATGCTTCTTTTCCATTGAACTTATACAATTTTTACCTTCCGCGTTTTTAAACTGTCGTTTAATGCTCTGTCTTTCTTCGTCCTCGTGTCTGGCATACTTACCGATTACCCGCCGTGGTTGCTCAGTGGCTATGGTGTTGGGCTGCTGAGCACGAGGTCGCGGGATCGAATCCCGGCCACGGCGGCCGCATTTCGATGGGGGCGAAATGCGAAAACACCCGTGTACTTAGATTTAGGTGCACGTTAAAGAACCCCAGGTGGTCAAAATTTCAGGAGTCCTCCACTACGGCGTGCCTCATAAGCAGAAAGTGGTTTTGGCACGTAAAACCCCATAATCTAATTTAATCTACTTACTGATTAGCTTCCTAGTTCTTTTCCGCCATTGTGAGTCAATGCCCTTTCTGTATAGGTATTTAAATACCGTAACTGCCCACCTGTTATCGTCCAATTTCCTCAGGCGTTTTTCGTATAGGATTTTACTATGAGCTTTCTGTGCTTCCAACGATGTCCAGCCCATATCCCCCTGTACTGCCTCGTTTGTGGTTTTCCCGTGGGCACCTAGTGCTAATCTTCCAACAGCTCTCTGATTTACTTCTAGTTTCTACTGAACTTCTGCCCTGAAGCACAGGACCGCATTCCCGAAACTAAGGCCCGGCACCATTATTCATTTCCAAACACCTCTCAATACCTCATACCTGTTGTACCCCCACAATGTCCTATGTTTCATTATCCCGGCATCTCTTCGCCCTTTTGCTATGAGAGACTGTTCGTGCTTTTCCGTGTACATCTGCCCTTTGTATATCCATACCCTGAGACATTTGTATTCGGCCACTCGGGGTATTTCATGGCTGTGTATTGTAAGCTCCTGATCAGTTGTATCGTTGAAAAACATCCCACCGGACTTAGCTGCGCGAAAAATGAGACCTAGACTGTCTCCTTCATCTCCACATTAATTAACCAGAGTTTGCAAACCTTCCTAGCTATCTGCTAACAGTACAATATCGTCTGCATACATTAAAGCCGGTAGTCGATATATTTCCTGTAGAAAATCAATTACCTCATGACCGATACCTTCAACTTTTAATATGTTCCCCAGCAGTTTCCTGTTCACGTTGTCGTATGCACCGCCTATGTCCAGGAAGGCTAAATACAAAGGTCTATTTTCCGCCTTAGCTATTTCTATGCACTGGGTAAGCACGAGCAGGCTATCATCTAAGCGCGTACCACTTCTGAACCCGTTCTGAAGTTCTCCGAGTATTCTATTACTGTCTACCCATGACTGCATTTTTAATTTCACCGCCTGCATCACCAGCCTATATATAACTGATGTTATCGTAATTGGTCGGAAGGATTTTATGTTCGTCTTATCGCCTTTCCCTCATGCCCGTCGTGGGCATGTGTCATAGTATGGAAATCAGCATTATCATCCTCATCACCACCACCACATCAAACACCTCGTTCTGAAGAGAACGATCACACAGCCTCGCTCGCCACGCATTAAGACCATTCCATCCCGAAGTAGAAAATATAAAGCAAGACCACTTGAATTCGTTGCTAATAATGCGTTATACCAGGAAGCGCGCCTCCTACCTTCTCTTCGCACGAGATTCCGCATGGTTATAGTTAAAACCTACTTAAGAACTTGTGATTCTCGTTTACGACGTACACAATATGTATTTATTACTGAGCCATAGGAACTTTTTGATAGCACGTGGCCACGGTTGCGTACTCCATGAGCCGTATTTGTGCAGGCACAATTAGCACCGTCGAATCTTCGCCTTAGGGAAATCATTCCGTGTGATGGGTGCGCGTTGTGGCTCACAATTGAATTCGCAGACATTTTTGGCAATAACGCAAAATTGCTGCCCCCAACATATTCGAATGCCCTTTTGCAAGACTATTTGGACCATTTCCCAATAAACGTAATAGCGACTGATTCTTCTTCGTGTGAAGGGAAGGTAGACGTGGGAATCTACTCACCATCCCTCGATTGGTCTTTTTCACTAAGCCTGCCAGAATACACATCGATTTTTCAGGCCGAACTTCTGGCAATACTTCTTGCTTAGCGAAATTTACCCCTTCTTGTTACAAAAGCTTTATTGTCACAGATTCTCGTTCTGTATGCAGCGCGTTTAACGCTTCTACGAATTCGACAGATTTGAACACCTTTTATACATTAGCTCGGCACACTTGTTTAATCCTTCAGCCTCTCCCCGCGGACACTATGCATTGTTGTCCGAAATAAACACATTAAATAAAAATAAATAACTTTAGTATGAATACGAGGTCACGACACCTTCAACTTATAATGGAATAGCCGATTCTTTAACCCGAGCTTCTTTAACAGGTCCCTTCATATATGTGCTGCCGGCAACTGCGCACATCACTGCAGCTAGATAAAGGCAGTTTTCTTTGACCGAAAATAAAAAAGCCTCTCATTAGTAAAATCGACAGACTTTATGCATCTAAATGATTTTTTGAACCGACAACGGTGTCCCAACCGTACATTCGAAGTATCATTTACAAGGCTACGTTGCCGTATTCCATCACTTACTTGCGCAGACGTGGCCTGGCGGTATCCCCTTTATGCTATTTCTGCAATCAGCCGGAATCTATCGATCAATCTTTATTGTCGTGTCGGCTGTTTTCTAGAAACCGAAAACGACGTTTATCAATTTCGCTTCGACATCTAGGACCTTTATGCAGTACTGTCATACTCTCACTTGGAGCAACCGTATTAGGATACAGTCACAGAAACATTTGCCGAGCCGTCTATAATAGCCTTTGTGACACAAGAAGACTGCCTTCTAAATGTTTATCATTTCCCACAATTGATTTATTTCTCCTTCAATAAATTATACATTTAGAAAACTCAAAGAGCAAAAACACAAATTCACAGTTATAATATTGTCACAGTCGGTGATGCGTAAAGAAGAGGACTATGATGGTGGGCGAAAAAAGGGTCGGCCGGACTGCTGCAGCCTTTGGATATACCGGCCGACCCTTTTTTTCGCGTTGGCGTTGATCTTCTCGGACCATTCCCTATATCGAATGACCGAAATAGGTGGATTGCCGTCGCTACGGACTATACAACTCGCTATGCCATTGCTAGAGCCCTACCGACCAGCTGCGCTACAGACGTCGCTGATTTCTTGCTTCACGACGTTATCTTGCACCACGGTGCACGTCGTCAACTTCTCACCGATCGCGGCAGATACTTTCTTTCCAAAGTCATAGACGACCTACTTCGATCATGTGCTACTAAACACAAACTTACTACCGCTTACCATCATCAAACTAACGGTCTTACCGAACGCCTGAACCGCACATTAACTGACATGCTAGCAATGTATGTTTCCTCCGATTATCGCGACTGGGACATTGTTCTAACATTTGTCACGTTCGCCTACAATTCCTCGCGCCACGACACAGCTGGCTATTCACCCTTCTATCTCCTCTTCGGCCGTGAGCCGACTTGGCCTTTCGAGACTCTCCTTTCGACCACACTCGACTCGCCGACAGAGTACACTCGGGATGTAATAGCCACAGCGACCCAAGCACGCCAGATTGCCGGCATTCGTCTTTCTGCTTCACAGACACGCCGGAAGTGCCGTTCCGACCAGCGCCATCACGACGTGAACTACGAACCAGGTGCTCTTGTGCTAGTTTGGTATCCAATTCGGCGTGTTGGTCTTTCAGATAAATTCCTCTTGCGATACTATGGCCCTTACGTCATCCTTCGCCATGTGACCCGTGTCACATATGAAGTGTCTCCGCCGAATGCCACGGTGCCTTCAGCTCTCTCTGACATCATTCGCGTCAGCCGTCTCAAACCTTACCTTTCTCAGACCGATGAGCCGCACCAATAAGGCGCTTTTTCCGACGGGGGTGATGTCACAGTCGGTAATGTGGGAAGAGGACTATGATGGTGTGCTGAGAGACGACGAGGAAGAGGGTAGTTCTTTATCGCTACTCTACGCTTGTTGGCACAGCCATTAAAAGCCATCTGTATATAGACGCACGCTTCTTCCTTCCCGTAACAATATTATTATTGAAAGCTTAACTCGCTCAATTTTACGTCTATCCTTTACTTAATGTAATTTATTAATAGGTTCGTGTTACTCTCCCTATCTAGGCAAGGCTCACTACCTTATTATACCCTACTTTATTTGATTTATTATCGGTTTATTTCTCATCTTCAATTTTTCATTTATTTTCCTTTTTCTTACTTATTTATTAACTAAGTTATCACATTTTTTCAATCATATTACCACCCGGTTCGTGGCCTATCCGGCACGGTGGGTGTGTGCCACTAATTGAGGCTTCATCATCGTCACCATTCCATTCAGTGTGGCCAATTCCCCCTCGTGGGTACGAGCCATGTTTTGAGGCAACAAGAAGAAGAACAAGAAGAAGACCGAGGACAGCTTTGGAGCCGTATTCGTCAGCACGCCCGACGGAATGGCCAAGAAGAGGCGACATAAGTCTTCTTTCGCTGCGGCAGACGTCACCACGAAAAGCAGCCGCACGAACGCCGTCGATCTCGCCGCACGCACCAATGACCCCAGCGGAGTGGGCAGCGACGGCACGTCGACGGCCTGTTCACCACCTGCACCGCGGGACAGACCGCACGCCGGATCCTTAACCGCGCTACCGGGGACAATGGATACCGCAGGCTCCGGCCTGGTGGACAGCCGCCACCCGCCCGCGTTTTCCTCGCCGCTAACGCCGACCACCGCCAAACTAGAAAACAGCCCCTCCGGCGCACGGCAGCCGACCACGATGGGAGCCCCGACCTCGGCCCCTCAATTCCCCGGCGCCGTGACGCCGCTCGATCACGTCGTCGTCTACGGCCACGGCAAGTTCCAGTGGATCATCCTGTTCTGCACGCAGCTGGCCGTGTTCTGCACCGTGGTCCAAGCCCTGGCCATGCTGAGTCTGGCGCGACCCGTCGACCACTGGTGCAAGCCACCGGCCGCGTACGCCAACCTGCCGCCCGACATGTGGAAGAACAGCAGCATCCCCGTCGAGGAGGACGGCTCGTACAGCCGCTGCCTGCGCTACGAACCGCCGTTCGCGCCGTACGAACGAGGCGTCGACTCGTCGACGAAGGTTCCCTGCGACGCCGGCTGGGAATACGACGTAAGCACCCGTCAGTCGCGCATTGAAGCGAAGGAACGCCCGTTTCGTGTGATCCTAATGAGCACGTGTTCGGGCTGAGCGTTAAATTTTGTACTTTCTGCGACGGATCTATGCTGACTAAGCAAATGTGTAAATGATTATGGGACTGAGTCCTTCCCAGATTTTTACATCAAAGTAAAAGAAAGCAATTAAGTCCTTAAGTTTGCGTATAACAGAGTCCCTCTTTTTCTCACATTGCCAATTTCCGGTCTTGTAGTCCATGCCGCGCAGCATCGTACCAGATAATATAGCTTACGGCGACAGATGCTTCGGCTTCTTGATATTGCACAGCTCAGAGTTAACTAAGTCGACTTCTAGATGGGAGGCTGCACCTTATTGAGGTGAAATACGCGTATGTGCAGCAAAATACTCAAATCCCCTTGCAAATCACGTGTGTTCGGAGAACAGCCCATGGCAGCTTCTCCAGTGTTTCACGTGCTCAAGCGTTCTCCTCGAAAGCGCGAATCCATGTAGGATAGCACCCGAGGCTATCGGTTATTAAGAAGGCAGCGCAAGAATGCATGCACTGCGAGGGCACGGACATTTTGTATATGCAACCTTCACAAAGCAGTAACTTCAGATTTTGAAGGCTGCATCTCGATAACTTCTCATTAAAAACCAAAAAAAAAACTTTCACGAAAAATATGCCCAACTGTTCGACAATATTGGGTATCCTCCAACGCTCCAAAGCGGCGCCCACATTGACCATCAAAATAGCTCATTTATTTTCTGCTGCAGCACCCATCCCGCACACGAGTTCACTCACAGCAGCGAAAAGTTACACTTGGTGCGTTTCCGCTGGTTCGTAAAGCATCTTGTCTGAAGCCTTTCGCGTGTCATATGCGCTTCCGTGATGCATAATTAAGCGAAACTTCACTTAGGACAGCAAGTTATACTTACTCTTATCACTGGTTCATGCTACCATGTTGGAAGACTATCTCTTTTCGAAAAAAACCACCATTTGCGGCCATTTCCGACAGGTTGCTTTGCGACCGCTGTCAGTCACCGGTGTGAATGAGCCTTAAGTATTAGCACACAGCCTCCAAGATTTTTCAACGCGTCGGCCGCAGCCCCGGGCGGTGCCTTATCTCGGAGGTCATGCCAAGGAGCCGCACGCTCTAAGTCCTGCGTCACTTCCGGTTTTGGTGGAATTTTGTTGTTTCTCTTTTTGTTTCTTTCTCACTCTGGACATCGAAGAAAGCCTACTTGGCAAGTTTGTCGCGACGCTTCCGCTCCTATTTCAAACGTTAAATCTTGCACGAAAGGTCTATACATATACACTAATTTAAACCTAGGTTCGTTATTTACATGGGCCAAAATTTTGTTGCATTTGGCCTGTAAGTGAAGCGGCGCTTAGAAACATAGCACAAATAGAAAGATAGCAAGCGCTGGTTTCTTTTACTGGTTAAACCCGTTCACGACCAGTGTCCTTACTCTCCTGTTGTCC
Organism: Dermacentor andersoni; assembly: GCF_023375885.2. Taxonomy (NCBI): domain Eukaryota; kingdom Metazoa; phylum Arthropoda; class Arachnida; order Ixodida; family Ixodidae; genus Dermacentor; species Dermacentor andersoni. The sequence continues at coordinate 127,418,076 of NC_092820.1, forward strand.
TTTCTCTGTTCTACGGAATCTCATTTTTTTTTTCCTGGAACGCTAGAAATGTCTGAAACGTCCTTGTTCCAACTAGCCCAGCTTTCCGCGTCAAGTTTTCTTCATAGTTATCACATTGAACTATTCTGTATTTCAGCATTCAAAATTCAAATGCTCTGTTCGCTAATGTGTTATGTGATCAAACGACGTTAATATGAGTTTCACTCCACCTCGGCATGAAATGTTCCTTCGAATTCGCGAGAGCAAGTTCAAAATAGGGGCGTGCACTCGTCATTCATGGTAAAGAGCACTGATCGCACAACTTGAGCTAGATCCCGCTCACTCGATACGGTGCTCTGAGAGGATATTTTCCCCTCCTGAACAATGAATTACGTTTGTGCTTAGTTTGTCCGTAGTATACTTCAAGACCAACTTATCTTCCGCGTATTTGTATTTCATTTTCTATATACTGATGTCTTCAGACTGTACACAGGTTGCCTGTGCAAAGTGTACAAATATGAGTCAACTAGAAGTGTAAGTCCGCAGGCGGCCTAGGAAGTCTTGTAAATTCACCTGAAAACGCCTATCGACTTTCGATATCCTGCCTGAGCTAAATTGTTGGGAGGATTGTCCATGGATGCAGGTCTTTGTCGAGGTACCCCAACGTCTAAACATACATTCATAACCCAGAGGGCTGTTTCATAACAGCCCAGAGGGCTGTTATGGGTTGTCTGTTATGGGCTGTCTGGGTTATGAATGAAACAGCCCAGTGGGCTGTTTCATTCATAACCCAGAGGCTGTTTCCTTCCAGCTTTGTACTACGCTGTAAAAGCTTCCTCTTCGGTTCCCTTCGAACGGCAGGGCATGGGTTATGCTGCAGTGTATGAATAACTGTCAAAAATCAATAACCTCCCTCATTAAAAGTTGTCCTGCACCTTCCCTTCCATCCCTCTGCGCTTCAAATATAAGTCCCATGGAAAAGCTGCGGCACGAAACGAAGATGCCCCATTTATCCAATGACAATGAGTACGTCTCAGTCATGCGCCAGGCCCGCAAGCAGCCAACGTCTTGGAATGTGGGAACGAATGAGAAGGGCTTCCGACACCAACGGGTCATTTAAATAGTAGATCAGGAAAACGATTTCACTGATATATCGAACAACAGCCTCCTCCATAGTGGGTTAAATGAAATGCACCAAAAAGGGTTGAATTGCCCCGGTCGATTGCGTCACAGGTATGGCTATCACTCGCCACGACAACAAACGGTTGCTCGCCTTCCACAGTGTGAGGAATTTCACAGTGAGGAAGCTGCTGAGCTAAGTCAACACGTGCACGAAGAATAAGATAAGAAAGAAAGACCAGGATGAAGCGATCCATTTTGTGCGTCCCTAATTGTCCATGTCTTTGTTCTTTTGGCGTTGTTTTTTTTTGAGCGCTTCCTTCCCAGTACTCAAGAAAAAAACCAACTAGCCCAAAACAAAGCTTTGTTGCAACACGCAGATCCTGCGAGGCGCACTTGCCAGTGCATGTTGACCTGTCACTAACTGCAGAGTGTGTTCACAGCGGGTTTAGTAAATCGAACCAACACTTTCACTCTAGAAATAATTTACCCACCACGCCTGCATTAGAGATTTCAGTATAATGAGGTGCACCCTATATACAGCTCCGCGATTCCCGCCTGTGTGTATAACCGATTAAGTTTCCAGCGTGAATCCTTCATAGCACCTGCTGACTATCAACCGACGATCCACAATATGCAGTAAAAGATCAACGAATAACAATAAGCGGTACCGATTTCACTTTGCTAAGCCTGTGTGGTAATTTTTATTTAATTATGGAGTTTTACTTGCCAAAACCACTTTCTGATTATGAGGCACGCCGTAGTGGAGGACTCCGGAAATCTGGGCCGCCTGGGGTTCTTTAACGTGCACTTAAATCTAAGTACACGGGTATTTTCGCCCCCATCGAAACGCGGCCGCCGAGGCCGGGATTCGATCCCACGACTTCCTGCTCAGCAGCCCAACACCATAGACACTAAGCAACCACTGTGGGTAAGCCTGTGTGGTAAGATGATGCGAAATGAATCAGCATTGTCCACACGGGGGCGGCTATATTGCAGTTATTTCATTCTGCCTTTATTCTATTCTCCTGACGACAAGTTTACGTCACCGCTGAGTCAAACACGGGCGGTAATCCGCAAGATCAATCAAACGCTCTCCTCGTTTATAAGAAATGCCTTCTGTTTGGTTTCAAAGCGAATAGCATTGCCTACCGTTAGATGTTTTCTTTAATTCGCTGACGACAGGCGGGAGTGCACAGAAAAGGAGAGAGGGTTTCGGTGGAGCCGAGCTAGCGCTGTGAAAGCAGATAACCGGGTGAGGAGAGCTGTGCCAGCTTCTCCGATTAGCCCGCTTCCCCTTGCTGAACTTTTGGTGGCTCGTCGACGATTGTGGCGGCGTGCAACGGAGAGTTAGAAAATGCCGCTAAGACAGAGGTTACGTGAAGATGATTTTGGCACAGCGACGTCGTATACGTGCCGAAAGGGTCTGACAACGTTATACTGCCACGCAAAATTGTTAATACAGGCACAAAAAAAAAATCAATTTTCGCCGACGGCTCCGAGTACACAGCGCTGGAGTGATCAGTGCGCAAGTCACCTTATAGTACATTCGATTATTACGTGCTAAATTATAACCACTGCTCCATATCTGCAGGTTCCGATCCACACCTCTGTCATATCCCAGTGGGACCTAGTGTGCGAACGACGTTGGATATTGAAAGCGATGATGGCAAGCTACATGGGCAGCACGGTCGTCCTCATGCCGTTCACGGGTATAGCGGCCGACCGAATCGGCCGGACTCCGGTGCTGGCCGTTGCGCTCTTTGGCCTGATACTCGCCGGCACCACGGTCGCCTTCGCCACCACGCTGCTCATGTTCGCCATACTGCGAGTACTTGTCGCCGTTTCATCCGCTGCCCTGCTCACGGTGTCCACGGTGCTCCTCTTCGAGGTGACCGACTCGTCGCGCCGCGTACTCTACAGCTCCGTCGCCATCGCCGGCGGAGTCTCGGCCGCCAACGTGTACAGCGAGATCACGTACGAGCTGGCCAGCGAATGGGCACTCATCCAAATGCTCAGCATGCTCCCCAGCGTGCTGCTCGTAGGCGCCGTGTACTTCATCGAGGAGTCGCCGCCCTGGCTCCTGGCCACGCATAGGCTCCGGCGGCTCTCCAAGGTGGTGACGTCGGCGGCCCAGACCAATGGCGTCGACCTCGTGCACGTGGCCAAGCGGCTGGAAGGCCTCCGCAAGGAGGACAGGAGGTCCAGGTGCGACAGCACCAACGAAGCGGTCAACGAGGCACCGCCGCTCGAGGTGCTGACGAACCCGTTGTTTCGCTCCGAGACCCTGGTGGCCTTCGGCTGCTTGTTTCTGGTGATGAGCCTCTTCCACGAGCTCCGAGGTAGCCGCGACGACCGATCCGTCTACTACGCCCAGATCGCGCTGGAATGCCCCGCCGTGACGTTCAACGTGTTCTTGCTCGAACGCAAGGGACGACGCATCGCCAGCGCCATCTGCATGATCGCTCTCGGCTGCCTCGTGGCGGTGCTCGGCGCCTTCTGCTTCATTTTGCCGGGTAAGGCCTGCTACACACACCTTAGCTTTAAAGGGACCCCCCACTGAACTGAATCTGTCTTGGCAATTGGATTAGCCTTCCACCACGTTTATAATAATGCATTTGAGATATGTATACACACTGTGTCTCACAGTGGCACGTATTCATTATAGAAGATTGGGCAATAATCGGAACTTACCGAATCACCTTAAGATTAGGGTTACCCGCATATGTATAAGAAATATTAGAGAAATATAAGGACGCCGTGCAACAATTAAGAGAACTGCGTCCTTTAGAGATAACCATTAGTCGACATATGCACTGGTATTAAGTCGCAATACCGGGTCTTTCATAAAATGCGTTTCCAATTCCTTAAAATTAGGGAAGCGGAGAAAAAACAGTTATCTGGGTTAATTTCGCCACAGAGGTTCCCGCATGGAAATGATTCGATACAGGGTAATTATGTGTCCAATTACATTATTTACTTTCTCAACAAAACAATCACGCGATTGGTCCCAACGGAAGACTTGAAGCTCGCCGTCCGAGGAGCTCATAACCGTTTCTAGAAATAAAAGAAAGTTGGCCCACGGCTAATGTTTGCAGTGTCATTATATATGCCTTATTTCACACAAGAAAGCGAAGCTTGGGACGTATTCTCGATCATTTTCGCCGATACTATCACCTTCGCCTGACGCAATGCTTAACCAAATAATTTGATCATCCGGTTTTGTTCGACCAGCCAATAAGCGCGCACTGAAAGTGACATCACCGAAGGCGATCGTCCGAGAATACGTCCTCTGAAGAGCCGAAAATCGCAACTATCGCGCCCTTAGAAGACGCTCACCCATGCATGACGTGACTGTTTGCTCCTTACCGTCGGTCGAACATGGAGCTAGCGCGATCGCAGCTTGATGAGGACAGTAAGCTCCAAAGTGTGCAAACTTTTTATAGACGCAGGATTGCTCGTGTATCACCGTCGGGCGAGCACGAAGCTGATGATATCACGATTGGTAAGGATGCTTCCTTCGCGCTGGCTTAGCCGGCGTAATGTCAGATCACTCGTGGCCATCTGCTAAGGATGCGAAAGTTACGATCTTCGGACACTCCGGTGTCTGCCTTCTAGGTGAAATTAGCCGGAGTTTGTAGCGTATGCGCAGTGATTACACATGTCCACGGAGTCTTATTGATTCGAAAGCGTCGAATGGCCCAGGTGCCGTTTCGTCTGTCGTTTAGAGCAGACGACAGACGAAACGGCACCTAAATTCCCATTGGCTGCGACGCCACGTCACGAGGTGCGCCTCGGCGGAGCAGAGCGGGTGAAAATAAAAAAAAGCACTACTGGCGCAGCAGCGCGCCATGTGTACCGTATAAGAGGACCTGCCTTTGACGAAGATAGGTCCTCTTATAGAAACGTTGGCCAGCCTTTCTGAGACACGTTAGCCTTGTTTATAACCTTTATACCACAGTGTGCTACTCCATCTGTAAGCCCTATTCTCGATTTTGGATGTCCATGTGGCAGTATTGTAATATACCCTTCAAAGACCCCCAGAGGAGTCTTTCAGGAAACAAAGGAATGTGAAGTGACTACGCGATGTTTCGACAAACTATACCTATTGCAGATCCCTCGAACGCCGACGGTTTCGTGCGCCACCTCGAGACGGCGGTCCGCGTGGTGGCGCTGCTGGCCGTCGACTCGGCCGTAGTCAGTCTCAGCGTCATCACGATCGAGATGTACCCGACTGTGATCAGGGCCAGCGGCGCGTCCTTCGGCTACGTGTGCGGTCGGTTGGGTTCCATCGCCGCTTCTTTCGCGAGCTCCGACTCTCGCCTTGGTCGCGGCATCGAGCTCACAGTGGTCTCGCTGCTGCTGCTGGCGTTCGCCGCTCTGGTCCTGGTCGTGATGCCCGAGACCACCAAGATACACGCCACGCACACGCCCCCCGACGTTAGCGCGCGCAGGGACACCGAGGACAAGTGGATGCTCGACGCGCCGCTCAGGCTCGCCCGAAGTAGGCGAACGTCGAGCTCAGCCCACCTGAGGCGCAAGGGCTCGGCCGGCTCGCTGTTCAAGTTTTCCGAGCAACCCTGACCAACCGCGTGCCTATTTCAACTTCGACGAAGCTCTTTCCTCGACTCAAGCGAACGTATAAGCCGTGTGTGCCATTGAACCTACGGCAATGAAAGTGCTAAGCGCGTTTGAAATGACCATGCGAGTAGTATATTTCCTTGTAGTCATGGGCCTCAGCTCCTTTGGACTCAGTTATAGGCTGCAGCCATGTTTGCGCGAGAATATTATGCACGGTTTCTTGCGAACAACCGAAAACACAGTCACTGGAGCATGGCACAAAATGCTCCAGGTGCCTGGAGCATGGCATGACAGACATTGGCCGTCGCTCAACTTTCTGACGGAAACGATTTGTGACTGTCATCGATTATGCTGGAATGTGTTTGTTGTATACGAAAGAACAGGACACGGCTGTACCTTTATTAGTGGTGTTCGTTCAGCAAAGAATTATCTAGGTTTGTGTGCGCTTTTTTCCTGTTCCTCCTTTTACGATTTTGAAGGTAAACTGGCAATCACTGACCCGGCAATAAGTCTGCCCGTAAGACTCGCTTTTTTTCTTTTTCGTACCAGAGCTCACTGTTTTCTTCTTTCTTTTTTTTTTTTTTTTGCACAAGGTGCGTTCAGTTCTCATGTTTATTTGGGAAGTGCTGCAATGTTCTCTGCACCTGAGGTAGTTCCTGGGCTGTTTCTTGAGCTATATACTCCCTGCTTGAACAAAATGCCGTCGCTAATGCCTGCTTCTCAAATTATGAAATCTCGATGGTCATGCTGACAAGAAGACTGTATATACTTTGCGTTTGAACTGCACGCTTGAAATTGTGAAGTTATGAACGCATTCATTTGGTGCCACTGGAATCTGCTCAGAAACGCCTTGACGTTTTCCTTGCTGGCTTAAAAGCTCGGCTCGGTGTTTGCGAGACTGACGAAAGGTCTGCTGTACTGGCCTCGGAAGTATATAGCGTACAGACTCGAAACGCTCATATGATCGAAGAATAAAGGTTCGGCGATCGCAACTGTGTAACGTGAGCTCATGCCTGCGCTTGCAAATACATAGACACGAAATGCGACTCCAAAGGAGCGACGATGGGCACCTCGCGGTTCCACACGAACGGTAGCCATGCCACTGGGTATGGCCGATGTCAGTGATCTGCTGACGTCGCGAAGAAGAAGCGTTTTGTGGGACCAGTCTTGCGCCTATTGCCTGTCAAATATTGCAGCGAAATTTGGTGGTCATCGCGTGCAGGAATTTGTATCTGAGGAAGGTTATACAGTAAAAAGCTTTACGAAAAGCACATGGCGGACATCCAGGAGACGAAAAAGGCTAGCTACGCAAAAAAAGTGGTCCGGCGTCACATGCCCTACAATGTCGGAATTGCTGGCGATATGGTCTTAGTGCTGACGGTTGTAAATCTGGTTTACGATACTGCACGTGTGGTGAGGGTCATTATAACGGCGACCGTACGGCCCAGCGTGAGAAGTGTTGCCTTTGTTATATATAACATCCCGTTGACAATTCAAACTGCCTAGCTCGAGTGCAACAAGCACATGTGTTAGAAATAGTTAACAAAAGGAGGTGTTCTAGGAGAGAAGCTATTGCCACTGTTAAGGAGAGGGCTCGCGGGTACGCTGGCGTTGCACCACGTAAGCCTTATTTCACGGAGGGTGCACTTGAAGAAGCAATTGCAAGCGCAATGGAGCGATTAGTGGTCAGCATCTCTGAATGCATATCTCAAGTGGTCAGTACCCAGATTGCTAATCTTCTGCAGATAGCACCACTACTGACACCTCTACACTGTCAACTAGAGAAGTTAAAGATTTAAATACCGTTGGCGCGTTCCCCCTTGAGTACAGCCACGAGACCTCCGTGTCTCCGTCGAATCCTGGCCAACAGCATACGCTAGACTAGCATGTCACCAGAGACGTTGAACTCGATGCAAGGGCTCAGAAACGGAGCCGGATCCAACTGAACCGAGCTTCTAGTTCTATGCCCCCACAGAATATGTACGAAAAGTCTTCTATGTCCCCTCAGAATAACTCCAAAAAGTCTGCACTCAGTTAAGCTCTCAAGGAGAACATTTTGGAGAAGGTTGTTTCTACTGCAATACTATCCTCCAAACGAGTTCCATAAGAGTACTGCAATGAAACTGTCGTTCGATATTTACTGCTTATACGGATTCAAATTGTCTTAACGTTCAAATAAATTCGGATATTGTCTTATTACAAGAAAATTGGCTATAAATTTCATTTCATACATAAACTTTCTTTTCAGAAATTATCGTTCATTCCGATTAAATTGATCTTCGAAAGGGGGTGGTTTACTCCTACTGATATCATTCGGAATTTGCCATAAGGCAAAGGTCGCTCTAAAGCTCCTGTCCGCCGGGTTTTAAATACTAGCGTTACACTTCCGGCCTGTCGGACATTTTTTTATCACAAATCTATAGTTTTTTTTTTTCAGGCGTTCACGACAAAGCGCTTTGGATGTTATAATTACTACTTGCGGAGAGAATATCTTACTAGTGGGGAACTTTAACTCCCATCATATTACATGGGGTTTAAAAAACAAGCAAAAGTGACCCTCGCTTGTGGGATTGGTCCTAGGACAACAATCTCACATCTGTAAATTTAGGACCCCCTACTTTAGTCAGAGCTCGGGCTGCTTCTGCCCTAGACTTAACTTTCGCAAGCTCAAGCCTCTCCCTGTCCGCCTTGTCGACTGTTAGTTATGCCACAAATAGCGATCACCTGAACGGTCATTTTTGATATTATACGTCCAGTAACCTCCACAGTTTCTAATGTGCTTTCTTTCATAAATTACAATAGATTTCAAAACTCCTTGCGATCCTTATTGGCTTCTCTAACTGGTGCTAGTCACAAATCCAAATCATTGAACATTTGTTTTGGTTTAAAAAATTGCCGGGAAAAATCTGAATTTGTGGTACAATGAGCTAAAACAATTTCAGCAAATGGGCAATGAATTCCTCACGACCACTGTAGAGCGTGTTGATGTACTTAGCTTACCGAGGGCGGGAATTACAGCTAAAAATTCTGCTAGAAAGATCGGTATGAAGTTTGGGAGTCGGAGCCCATTTGCTCTCCCTCACTGCTTCTGATGACTCCCAGATCTTGCGAGCTTTGAGATCGTTAGTGCCCCCACATTTAGCTTTGATTAGATTGGTTTGGGTACCAGGACATAAGAACCTATTTCTAAACGAAATTGCAGATTCGTTGGCGAAAGCGTCCCTGAATGGCCGAGTCATTGAAATCCTACCGACACCAGCTTTCATCATAAGGGCTAGATTTCGGACGCATACGATGCTGCGTGAATTTCACGCCCCTTCTTTAGAGGGCCCCTCACCAGGCCCCATACCAAATTTCGGTTATACGCTGGAAGTCGTTAGGTGTCCTCTAGGGAGCGTTGTGCCGCAAGAACTTTTCAAATCGGCTCATTAATAGCCGAGATAGAAATATTTCAGTGCCGCGAACCCATGATTTCAACAGGCGAGCTCCACTGCCAAGCGAGACACACTCTCCACTCGCCCCCTTTAGCCTCCGAAAGCCAAATTCCTTCCCTCGAGAATCGTGTGACGCATACGTCACGGGCCCCGCCTCCACTTTTTTTCTCTCCTCGCTTTTTTTTCTTTTTTTTTGCAGCGCTGCGCACTTTCGCTGACGGCGTCGCGTGCGCGCTGTTGTGATTGTCTCGTTTCGCGCAGCACACGATTTTGCGCGCTCTACTCTAGGGCACATGACTAGCGGTATAATTCAGTGCTACAGGAATACTGAGGCAGACAGAAGCGGATCGCAGAGCATGATCACGCGCTGGAACACGGTAGAAAATGGTATAGTGTCGGTACCTGCGCACCTGACTGCACGACCGTGGGAACAAGCAGACGATGCGGAAGTACCCCCCCCCCATCTCTCTTTCTTCGGTGCGAAGTAAAACAAAAAAATAGGCACACATTCAGTTTGTGTGTTTCATTATTTATCTAAACTTCAATTCGTCGATTCAAGCAACAGATCACACAAATAACAGATGTTGTCTTGAATAATCTTCGAAGTCACGTGTCTCGATGATTGACGTCACACTGCAAACACGAGTGCGTAGGCGCAGGGACACATGTACGTCACCGTCCAGCTTGGAGCGCGGTCGCCGCGAAGGAAAGGGAAAACGGCGTTCGGATTGAAATTTAAGACCTTTCCGCAGCGCGTAGCGATGTAATACTTTGCAAACACGATCGTTAGCGCACATTACATGGTCTGCGCTTGTCACCAATATTGCGCTTGTCACCAATATTGCCAGACCTGGTGAGGGGCCCTTTAAAAAACTCATCAGAATTTCAGTACCTTGTCGCATTACTGGAATAGTAAACTCTGTCAAATGCGAACACTTCAAATCGCGATCAGTAGACTACGCTGCCGAATTCCATTTCTAAATTTTTACCTATATACAGAGCTGATTTAGCTGCCTCACCGAACTGTCCCTATTGAGGGGAACCTGGAACAATATATAATTTTCTCGTTGACTGTCAAGGATATTCCGAGTTGCGAAAAGAAAGGATGAAGAAAGAAAGGATGAAGAGGAGGAGTAACGCAACGCAGCACGCCCGCCTCGTTCCCCGCACGCGCAGCCGAGCTAGCCTATACCTCGAGCCCATCAGCTGCTTCTCGAAGCTGTCCCTGCCCTCCTGTACCGACCACCGAGGACTCGGCGCGCACGCTGTGGCGAGACCATGGATCGCATCAAATGCGGTCCCATCGTCGAGATTCTGGGCGACGACATGGCACGCGTCATCTGGGATCTGGTACGCGACAAGCTCATCGTGCCCTTCCTGGACGTCGATCTCAAGGTATACTGCACCGACCGGTCTGCAGAAACGTAGCGTTACCGTACACCTTCCATATGGAACGCGGCTTCTTTCCCGGTTTAATATTCGTCTTGCGTTGTTTCCTAAGCTTTTCTTAAGCGAATAGCTATACAACTGGTTCTTACGAAGTGTTCTTTCGGTCCTTTGTATGGATATATGTGATCGACGTCGCTCCCAGCTATTTCCAAAAGCTTCTAGTACTTCTCAAGAAGCGGTGTCATCAACGGAATGAGTGATGCTTCGAGAAAAAAAACTGGGAAAACTATTTTGAAAGAGTATAGGTGAGTAAGAGTCAGCTCGAAGGCGCAATTTCAGTTTTATGTCAGGGTTTCGTGATACGTCCAGCACTGACAGCCCAATGCAACCCCATTAACTATATTTCGATGTACTGTATACTACAGTTGTAACGGAACAGTAGCTAACGTTTTGCATTGTTTGCGCAGACGTAAAAAAAGAAAGAAAAAGATAATAAAGCCTTCGTTGATTCGCTGGCTATTTGACGTATGCAAATTACGAAGCATTTGGCAGGACTGTCAACTATCCTCTGAGCTTTCTTTGTTTTTCGCGTCCTATTCCATTGCCACGCTGCCCCCTTAGATACTGGCAGGCTATTGCGTGTAGGCCATATATAACGCCCATCGCTGAGAAAACTACCGCAGAAAAGCTGTCGGGTGAAATCGCGCCGAGTGAGCTCGCGACGTACCTGCGACACACTGTGCGTGCGCAGGTCTACGACCTGTCCATCGCCAACCGCAACGAGACGGACAACATGGTGACGCTACAGGCGCTGGACGCGCTGGGCCGCTACAACTGCGGCGTCAAGTGCGCCACCATCACGGCCGAGCGCGACGTGTTCGAGATGTACCACCTGAAGCGCATGTGGAAGTCGCCCAACTCGGTCATCCGCAACTCCCTAGGGGGCGCCCTGTTCCGCGAGCCCATCATCTGCGCCAACGTGCCGCCGCTGATCAAGCAGTGGCGCAAGCCGATCATCATTGCGCGGCACGCCTTCGGAGACGAGAACATTGGAAAGCAAGTATATACACCCGCGCCAGACGCGGCGCCATAGTGCGACGACTGGTCAAGTTTCGGGGGAATAGCGTGCTGTACTTGCACTATATATATATATATATATATATATATAATCACCGACTGTAGTCGGCGATAACCTATGCACTCAGTACGAGCTCCACCCAAAAACCACACTGGGTCTCTATCTCATTTTTCCATTCCCGTTTTCCCATTCGTTGCGCAGGGTAGCCGACTAGACGCTTTTAGTTCCGCCGTGGAGCGTTACCAGAAAACTCAGCCCAGCTGTGCGCGCCTCGCGTTGCCTAGCAACCATCTGCGAGAACACCGAGCCATGTAACCTCCTCGCACCCCACGCGCGTAGGGCGGAGTCGCGACGCCAAAGGCGAGTAAAAGCTTGGAACAGCCGGCGCGGCGACACGCCTCTCGCCTCCTCTACCCAGTGGCGTAGCAACAGGGGGGGGGGGGGGGGGCCGTGGGCCCCGGGTGCAAAGGGCCAGAAGGGGGGGTGGGGGGTGTCATATACGTCTGAACACACCCGTCTTTCCGCCGGCTACACCCGGGGGGGGGGGGGGGGGGGGGGTGACAGAAGACCTATGGGCCCCGGGTGCTAGACGACCTAGCTACGCCACGGCCTCTACTCCATGCGTACGTGCTGCTGTCATGGGAAGACCGAAGAAAATCCCGACACCCGAAGCAGTGGCTTACCAGGAAGAGCACCCTACTGCCAAGCGAGAATCGATGCGCCAACGCCGAGCTGAACCGGAACACCGCGCCGAAGCTGCGGCTGAGAGGGGGCGACGCCGAGTCGATGATCTCGAGTTTCATTCCAGGGAACGCGATAGTCGGCGCCTGAACGGTCGACGTCGCCGAGAAAGCGAACCCGGCCGGCGACTGCTCGAAAACTTCCAGCGTCAAGCTCGCCGAGACAACTTAGCAAAACATATAAATAACTCGCAAAACAAAGAAACAACATAGCCGAGCCTACCGACAACTTAGCAAAACCTAGCATAACCTCGCAAAGCCTACAAACAACTTAGGCAAGCCATGCAAAAGCTTCACTCCAGCAAAAATTTCTTAAACCTCCTTCAGCGTAACCACGGCGGCTGTATAAAAAGAAAAAAGAAACGTGGGGCCTGTCGCGTCAGGCGGGCTTCAATAGGCGCGAATGTGACAGCCGTAGTTGCATTCTCGGCCGCTTTGTTGGGCCGAACCATTGAGTTTCATACAGTAATTACTGCAAGAAACTGTATGGGCCGACCGGCGCTCGCTGTCGGGGATGGGACGCGTCGGCTTCCGCGGGCGACGGCGTTCCACGCGTGTAGTCCTGACGCATTTTCTATGCCGATCCCATAGAACAGACCCCGACTGGTGGCGCTGCGGCTGATGACAGCGTTCTCGATGCACGCGGCAGGCCGTACGTTATTTTTATTTTATCTTATATTCGGCGGCCGTGGCAAGAATCACTTTACTCGGTTGCGTGAGCCTCGTGATTCACCCTCACCTCTTGGCCGAGTTTGTGCAAATCGATAATTGCGGGAACCTGTTTTTGAGCATCGAAGTTCAGAGGCGCAACATTTTCTTGCGAATGACCATCGCCCCCTTGCCTGAAAGCAGCTGCAAAAGCCAGTGTATAACACTTCCGTTGGCACAAAACTATTCCGCACAATGTCCTCTGCGTCTTTCCACAGGCATTTTGTAGCGACTGGCCTGCATAAAAGATTCTGGGGTTTAACGTCCCGAAACTGCATAGTGGGTTATGCAAAACGCCGTAGTCAGGCACGTAGCCAAGATTGTTTTTCGGGGGCGAGGTGAGAGGGGGGGGGGGGGGGGGGGCAGGGAGGGCTTCGACAAAGCAGGTCACCGCTGTGGACGGACTGCATGACGAAAAACGACCTCTCTCAATTACCCCTCAAAAATCGTTTCAGGGACTTCGTGGTTCCGGGCCCGGGTTCCCTGGAGGTGTGCTTCACGCCCACCGTCGGCTCGCCGTACCACGTACACGTGTTCGACTTTCATGACACCCACGGCGTGGTCGCTGCCATGTGCAACACGGACAAGTCCATCACGGAGTTCGCCTACAGCTGCTTCCAGTACGCGCTCAGCCGCAACTTGCCGCTCTACCTGAGCACCAAGGAGACGATACTCAAGAAGTACGACGGCCGCTTCAAAGAGATCTTCGAGCGACTCTATCAGAAGAAGTACAAGCCCAGTTTCAGGGACACGGGCATCTTCTTCCAACACCGCCTCACGGACGACATGGTGGCAAGGTGCACGCGAATAGCTTCCATATTGCAGACGATAGCACCATATTGTCGTCGACATAGAAGACATCATTCTATATGCAGGCACGTGATCGCGTTTCAAGTCGGTTCTTATTACAAACTGGTATGTTAGGGACGTTAAATACTTTTTTTAAGGGGAACATTTAGCTCGAGGCCCAGCTCCGAATGCCACGTATACTATAAACACGTAAAACGTAGACATGATTTTATGAGACAACCGCTATACCGATTTGAGCAATGTTCTGGGTGCTAAATTTCTGGAGACCTCAGAACACAAAATTTCAATGCAAGGCCCAGGATTTTTTTCTTTTTTTGCAAAACACTCCGGAAATTCGAAGTTAAAAAGAAATACAAGCACGATGTCGACAAGCCTGTAACTCTGCGCCAGAAACAGGTATCGCATCTGTCAGATAATGCATCTGTTAGATAATCTACAGCGGAGAAATGTGCTGCATGAACATACAATTTAATTCAACATGTTGTAAATTCGCTTACAAAGATTTTGTAAAAGTCCCATTGACCAGCTAGTGGCATAGTTCAGAGGGGGCAGGTAATGCATCAATTTTGTCCGCTTTAGGGCACTATTAGGTATAGTTAACAAAGATCTGACATCTCATTTTATTGCTCAGTCAGAGTTGTAAACTTGATTGTTTCGTTCTTTCAAAATTTAAAATTCTCGAAAATTTTTTTAAAACTTACCGCTAGAACAAATATCCGGATTCTTACAGTACCAGATTCTCATTTTTTTTTTCTTTTAAATACAACAAACCACATCAAACTTGGTGCAATGGTTGCCGAGAAAAGCGATTCGTCCGTTTCCGTGTATCTATACAAAAGCATCCGAGGTAAAGCTTCCTCCTAATACCGCAGTTAGATGAGGAAAACAGCATCTCTATGTGCGTGGAAAAGCAATTTTCCTTAATGGGACACTAAAGGAAAAATACTAACCCGATTTATATCGATAAGTTGTTTGTGTAGAAGTCTATCATCGTTTTGTGTCTGACAATTACCACTATTGTATCTATGCGCTTTCGATGCTGTCCCTCAAATTTCAACTGCTTGCGCTATATGAAACGGTCGAGTTGAAGTAATCACCGCCTGACCTCCCTCTCCATGCCGCGCGTTCCGCGAGCCAGCCAGTGCTGATGTCACACGAGAGACACCATAGTCCGCAACAGTTGGCACCACTCCTCTTTTCCGTTTTCATCATTTCCCCTCTTAACAAAAGCTCCGTTCCCGCTAAATATGACGAATTCGTCATTCATCATCATCATCATCAGCCTGGTTACGCCCACTGCAGGGCAAAGGCCTCTCCCATACTTCTCCAGCAACCCCGGTCATGTACTAATTGCGGCCATGTTGTCCCTGCAAACTTCTTAATCTCATCCGCCCACCTTACTTTCTGCCGCCCTCTGCTACGCTTTCCTTCCCTTGGAATCCATTCCGTAACTCTTAATGACCGTCATTACAGAAGTATATCTAGCCGGACTATATATATAGACGATATTTGATCTTCCGTGCCGCGCAGGTCCCTGCGAATGGAAGGCGGCTTCGTCTGGGCGTGCAAGAACTACGACGGCGACATCCAGTCGGACTTCGTGGCCCAGGGCTTCGGCTCGCTCGGCCTCATGACGAGCGTGCTCATCTGCCCCGACGGCAAGACGCTCGTCGCCGACGTCGCGCACGGCACCGTCACCAAGCACTTCCGGCGCCACAAGGCCGGCCTCGAGACGTCGACCAACTCGATGGCCACCATCTACACGTGGGCCAAGGGCATCCGCCACCGCGGCAAGCTCGACGGCAGCCCCAAGCTCGAGGCCTTCGCCAGGACCCTGGAGTCGGCCACCCTGGAATTGGTCGAGTCCGGCTACATGACCAAGGACCTGGCCCTGTGCGTCAAGGGCTTCGGCAACGTCCAGCGGCAGGACTACCTGAACACGTTCGAGTTCATCGACAAGGTGGCCGAGCAGATGACCGCCAAGTACCAGCGGGTCTTCGCCGAGGAGGACGTCTGAAGGACGCGCGCGACGCTGAAGTGCTACACGCTAGCTGCACTTTCCCGTTTGCGTCCCGATCTCACGTGCGAGTTCAGCGAGAGTTTATTTCGCGAATAGCGTCGTTATTTCTCGTGTTTTTACTTTTTTGAATGCTTCATTTTACGTGCAGTAAACGAGAAGCACGCTGAAAAATAATTAAACGTTCAATTAATACCTGCCGGTTTATTGACTAAATAAATCTGCGGACCTATTGCCGAGATTGTGGGTGACCAGCACCGGCAATGAGAACCGCGATACCTCCAAGCTTGCAAGAACAGGCACAAAATTTACAGGGAAGCAATGCGTATAGTTTTTCAGTAACTCGAGTAACACGTTCGGCTGCGATTGAACGCCCACTTGAAAAGAAAGAAAGGAAACGTAAATAGAGGTCCTAAGAATTCGAGATGCATTGCGATAAGTTTAGCTGAAGTCACGTGTCTGAGTGAGTGAGTGAGTGAGTGAGTGAGTGAGTGAGTGAGTGAGTGAGTGAGTGAGTGAGTGAGTGAGTGAGTGAGTGAGTGAGTGAACATTTACTGGGTCCAGCAAAGCGCGATAAAACGCGCACATGGCTAATGCCACGACAGGACCGACATGTCTAGCCTGCCAGCCCGATTGCGGGCGCGCTGGACTGCCAGGATGTGGTCTTCAAGGACGTGTCTTCGCAGAAGTGCGTCCTACTCTTCTGTGGTGAACATCGGGCCCAACGACCCGCACTCCCACAGCATGTAAGACAAAGTAGCAGCCTCACCACAGGCCACGCAAGAATAATTCGGGTAAATCTCAGGATACTTGCTGTTAAGCTAGGGACGCCGGATTTGGGTAGGAGTTTGCAAGAGGCTGAGCATGATTGCCTGCGGCCTGCTTAGCTTGGAATGAGGCGGCGGGAAAACCCTTCTAAGTAAAAGAATTTAGTAATTTCACTGTGCATGATAGGAGCGTCTCTTTGTCCGGGGAGGGAGTTCTAGAGGGCTGTTCCAGAGGGCTTAACCGGAAGTCTTATGGGAAGCCTGTTTGTAAGCGTGAAAAGGGTCTATACGTCACGGGCCCAGCTTTCATTTTTTTTTCCCGCTTGCGGCGCATTTCCGCTGATGGTGTTGCGCGCAAGCTGTTGTGCTTGTCTCGTTTCGCGCAGCGCACGATTTTGCGCGCTGTGCGGGAGAACATCTGACTAGCGGTATAAGTCAGTGCTACACGAACACTGCAGCGCATCACAGAGCATGATCAGCGCTGCAACACGGTAGAAAATGACATAGTTTCGTTGTCTGCACGTGCGACTGAACTGCGTGAGAGCAAACAGACGAAACGGAAGTAAATCTCTCTTGCTGCGGTGCGAAGTAAAACAAAAACATGCAGACATATGTTGCCTGGAATAATTCTCATTCACGTGTCGCTATGAGCGACGCAACTCAGCACATACATACACGTAGGCGCACTTCCACATGTACGGGAGCACGGCGCCGGCAAGAAGGGCAAATGGCGTTTGGCTTGAAATTTCAGCTCTTTCCGCGGCGCGTAGCGATTCCGCATAGCAGACACGATCGTTAGCACCCACTGTATGCATGGCGCTTGTCAGCTCGATATGGACAGACCTGGTGAGGGGCCCTTTAAGGATTGTGATGCGAAGCGTTGAATCATGGCTTCTTTTGAACACTTGCAAGCTGAACATTCTTGCTTCTGTTCTTCCGTTAGAGTAGTATTGTCTATCCTTGTCTGGTTTGGTGCATGACATAGAAGCGACACTCACCTCTTTTGACCGGGGCATGTTTGCAGCCCTCACGAGAGCAGGAGCCATTGTGAAGAATGACGAGGGCTGGTTGGCGTCCAATCACTGCACCAGCGAGCAGACACCTCTGCACCATGGATGGACGTGCCAGTGGCACAGGAATTGCTAGCGGGTGAACGGGGCGAAGCTTCGGACTTTGTTGTGGGTATGTGGCTTTCGTGCCCATAGGACCCAGGATTCCCCAATTATTGTATGGTCACGTCACTCAGCTCAAATGAACCTTTACTATACATAGTTATTAAACATTTAAGCATTTCTTTAGATCACTTTATTTACGTTTTAAGCCCCTGTGCAAGGAGCAAGTGGTAGATGCTTTGCTGCATGCACTTCCGCTTACGTGCAACCAAGTCCACCTGTATTTCTGCCAGTTTTGAGTTCCGCTGCACGCCGATGAAGGACTGCAAAGGCTCAAGTCAGATCCGCATGTGGAAGGCTCCGGAGCACAAGGCAAATCATCATCCGAGTCAGAGTCGCTGTTTGACGGTGGGAGAACCTGTTCAAATATTTCGTCATTGTTCAGTTCAGCACACGACGAAACTACGCTGTTTGACGGTGGGAGAACCTGTTCAAATATTTCGTCATTGTTCAGTTCAGCACACGACGAAACTACGCTGTCAACGCCTGCAAAGTCTTCAAATCTAACGGAGGCAGGAATCGGCACACTGCAGCCTAGCAGGTTATCAATGATGTCTGCACTTGAGCTCGTTGTGGTAGGCGGAAGTTCAGCCTCTTCAGCTGCAGAGTCGGGCTCATTCGAACTGCGATTCAAGACTGATTTGGAGTCGGACTGCGAGGGCACCGTTGGTGCCATTTGACATGCCCTATCTACAATTCCACGAGAAAGATTTCTTGGAGTCAGCAGAGCGCTGTCTGGAATGCAAACTAAACAAGCACAGCATGGCAGAACGGTGTTCGCAAGGCAAACTAAACATATAGAATGGCGATAGCAGGACATACACGGGGGTGCTGGAAAAGGATGCGATGATAGCGATGTTGATGCGACCTCACAATTCAGGCAAAGCCTCCAAGATTGACACTTGCAATTAAATTTCAGAGGTGCAGAGCGGCAACTAAGGGCAAGGCCTGAGACATTACCATCTAGCGCGTAATCTCTGAGGCGTCTTGACGTCTGATCGAGGTTGCCAGAGGAGATAATGGCTGCAGTGTGAGTGTATGCTACAGCCACAGACTGAGTCCAGATAATCGAATTGTACAGCTGGTGGCTGTCCGAAATATCGGTCGTTTTTACACATTAAGTTCATGGGGCCATTGGAAGTGCAGCTTAGCTGTCCAAAATACCGAGCATGTCTGGATTATTGGTGTCTGATTTATCAGTTGGCGACTGTACAGCCAGAATCGAATTGAATATAGAAAATTTTTCACACAGTTTTCTAATAATGAACAGCCGTTTTCACATGAAACAATGTTCACATCCTAATGTTCATAAAATCGGCAAGTTTCTGTCATTACATTGCACGTCATGAAGCATTCAAGCACAAATGAAGCATGGGGAATAAATAAACAGTTTGTTTACACACACAAGACTCCTCAAAGAGAGTGAATGATTGCTGTAGGGCCAGCAAAGTCTGGCTCCTTAGGTGATGCAGCCTGCTCCACTACATAAGGTCTCATGTTTTATGCTTATAGTGCTATGCCTGCAGGAATAAGATATATTTTACTTTGCTCAAATTTTATATTTTCTCAGTTGACACTCTGTGATATTGAAAAACTATTTGAAAAGTACTCGAACTTGCAAATAATTACTATTTGAAGGGCACTGTTTGATTCATTATTTGAAAGTTTTGAATATTCACACACACCTATAATAAGTAAACCAGAAAATAAGCTGTCATTTTCCAACATTTTTGGTCACCTTGCAGTTACCTGACAGTTTAGAATGTCCCATTTCTTTGACAATAAATACAAGCCCTACAGAAAATTATGCGCATCAATTTTTATTTCCTATACAGTTTTTTTTTCTTTTGTTATGACAGTGACTTATATACATCTATATATCAGAGGCTCTCACTTAGGATGCTGTGGAGACAATTTACACAGGTGCGGGCAGCGTACGCTGCTGCTGCTGCACAGAGAGATGAGCACAGCTGGCCACGAAGGAAGTGCAGGCGATGTACACTAGCTTCTGGCAACCACGCAACCTCAGGACAGATTTCTTATGACGCTCGATGGAGGAGTTTGCAGAACCTTGCGTGACAGCCGCATCTTGCCGCTCACAGGATCACGACCAAAGTACTTGACAGTGATCTCTTGGCCCTCTTCCAGACCTAGGACACTGGGATGGCTAACCTGGGGCGCATTATGGAAGGATAAGAAATACAGATATATAAGTGATAGAGTGAGATAAGAAGGATAAGTGAGATACTGTTCATGATGGTTTAGCAGTGGAGCAAGGAAAGGATGAGTAAGAAAAAGAAACCAGATGGTTTGACTCTCAACTGTTTATTGGTGTGCTGCCAGCTTCAAACAGTGGAGAGTCAGGAGACTTTCCTGTGCTTTGCTTAGATGTTTAGAATGTTATGCTGTTACACGAGTGCAAGTAATAAACTAAGGATACAACATATAAACACAAGCTTTTGGTAAGTTGGTGATACTTAATGATGCAACAGCAGTGCTTATTATGCCACAGAAGCGACAGGGACGAATAGATCTGTTTGTTGCATGCTGCATCTGTCCCTCTCACTTCTGTCACATCTTCAAGCAGAAATCTTGAGCTGTCAGCTTACAGGTTACAGCAGTAATCCTAACATATATTTTGCTCTTGGAAGAAGCATTTCAAGGCGCCGATGGCAATTTGTAAACATTTATGGCACCCCCAAAATACCCCAGCACTTCCTCCAGTATGCTTCTCCCAACAAGCACTTTACTTCTACAAGTTTCGTTTTGATATGCACAGCAGTTTGCAAATACAAAATTCCTTAGTCCCCCAGCAAGCATCAAGAAGCTTAATTAGCACCAACTTCATAATTTTCTGCAGTGCCCCAATGGCACATGCAAATTTAACATCTATCCCAGCGTGTGCCTACCATCCTACCTATTCCTGCAAAGCTTAATCTTTAGATGCCTGATATAGTTCTGAAACAGTGAAATGCCAAACACCACATCAAGCTCAAAAGTACATTAACCTAACTTTGATAATTTCCTACAAATCACTTAACCCACATTTACCAATTCAACAGTCAACGGATTTTTGTTGTCACTTGGAGTGAACATTCTCAGCTCCATATGTCATAATAACAGCTCCATTGCAAAAACAACAAAACTTTTCACAAATTTAGGTAATTTAACATTTGGGAACTGCTCAGTGGGTAACACATCTTAAATGGCTAGTTGGTTCATCATTACAGCATGGAATTACTACACGAATGCAAATTAGGGCCATTACACAAGAAGACACATAGAAAAAAAATTTTAATTTTGCAGTTTTATGTACTGACATCACGATACAACGATAAGGCACGCCATTGAGGGGGACTTTGAATTAATTTCGACCACCTGGGGTTCTTTAACGCGTTCAGTATCAATGGCATATCAGTAAATTTCCACATTTATTTCCTGCCATGCCACTGATGTACCTGTGCTTTCCTGCACTCATTTGTGCAGGAAAGCACAAATGAAAGGAAAGCACATTTGTGCATGTGTGCATTTGTGCTTTCCTTGCACTCATTTGTAAGCATGGCCATTTGCGTCCCCCAAATTTGAGTGCGCAAAATGTAGAACTATCATATTTTAACAAGTTTAAGCAAGAAAATAAAAGTGCACCCAAGTATACCATGTCCCTTACTTAAGAAAAATACAACACGGACCTTACGTTCATGGTCAGAAAAAAGAGAGATGTGCCAAATTTACCTTCACAGAAGAAACAAATTTATAAATGCGATTTAATAATGAAAGCAGTGCGTGTCGTCATTACCACTTGTGCTTCATTGGCCACAGATACCAAGCCCACAGGGGTGGTATTCTCTAGCAATCACATTTAGGTACTACAATTCCTTTCACGAGACTTTGCATGACTCTGCACCAGAAACGCTGGTGGCCATGTACGCTGATGCATCCGGCGCCGAGTCCCGTGAAATCTCACAAAAGTGATAACATCTCCAAAAGTGACTGGCGGGGAGTACTGCTCCAGGTCACAGTCGAGCACTAAAGTGACCCACAGAACCTTCCACGAAAACATGCTCCGTCACCAGGTTATGATAGCAATGACACTGCATTTCTGATGGTAGGCGGATGCTAAGCCAGGGTCGGCAGGCTTCGGCCAATGCCAGGATTGCAGTTTCCATTTCGCATTCAACTGTAATGTGCAGGCAATTTTCGGATCCATTTTCTCGGAACAAAGGTGTGTTTCAGGTTTGGATGAATAGGGCAAGTAGTACATGAGCGTTTCCACATTTCAGCCTCATCAAACTGCGACTGCTGTGGATGGGATCCCAGCTGCAATCTGATGCTCAGCAATGTAACGCCACAGAACCACCGCAGCGGGTGTTTGTTATGTTTTCTCGGCTCCTACACTCTGAAATGTCAGTCCCATATCGTTCCCATAAGGTCATGCGTATGAGCCTCCCGTTTGTTACACCTGCCCTCCTGGTTTTTATAACAAAAGAACAGCAACCGCACACCATCGAGGTGGCCTTATCTATCGGTGACGCACCTACACTGGCAGCTGCATGTTGTCGCTGAAAACAGTTAGTTTACAGAATTTAATTATTCTATTTCAATGTTATTAACTTAGCGAGTTATCAATAGTTTGCTGGTTCCTATTCTATTTGAAATAATGCTTCGTGCAGGAGTAGCTTTTGCATCAACCGCAGTGCTGGCACAAGAATTATGGGCAGCTATGTTTTTCGGATGACACATCTTTTTTTTTTCTGCAGTACGCTACAAAGTGCATCAATGAGGTTCTGCTACACGTGCACAACAGCGTTTGCATATGAGGATGGGGGCACTGACCTTTCTCTGGTCGAGCTGAGAGTTGTGGAGAAGCGTCGGCGTCATCGTCGGGTACAGCGTCACCATCACGCCCGACTCCCTGCAAGCAAGCAAGGATGAGCAGCTTTCAACCATTCGCTGATCTACACGACTTTGGGAGATCGTGCTGCAACTAGGCATATGCTCGCTCATGTATCTCACAACTTCTCCTTCCCATAGTAAGAATGAGAGCAGTATGTTAACCCTTTACGGTGAAGAGGATTTAAACAATTTGCTACAGTCAAGAGTTCCAGTCAGGGGCCATATTGCACATATTCAACACCACAAAGAAAAAAGCGCTCGGGCAAACAAATGCAGGGTAAGCGATATATATCGAAAACATGTTTTTTTGTTTTCTCAGCCACTCAACAGCACGGGAGCACTGTGTGATAGCGCTTGAATCACTGTCCTGGCTGAAATGCCAGGATTTCCACTACAGGTCTGGCGAGTCCTCGTCGTCACTTTCTTCTAAAGCGCTCGCATCTCAAGACGTTTGCTGACCATCTGAAGGTGCAGTATCTTCATCTTCAGTACTAAAATAATCTTCTGACACACCAAACTCTCACAAGTTTCGTCCATAAAGCTCATTTCAGAAAATGTCGCCATCTAGTCAATGCTTCGTGCCAAAAATCCCGCACGAAAAATGCCTCCAAGTGCCGTTGAAAAAGTGCTACACTAATGTGGAGACGTTGCAGAATTATCTTCTAAGTTTTATAAAGCTCACACTACCAACCCAAGCAATTCGCAAACGCGAGCATACATGCCTGTTGGGCGCTTCCTGACATCTGACCGGAACTGATATTTTTTCGTTACAAGAAGGGCTCAACACATGACTGCAAATGGCCAAGAGCTGCTTGAAGCTCATCATTGATTAATACCAAAAAAGTGAGCACATAATTTTTTATACATTAGGCTGTTTCAGAGTGAAAAACTGCCAGAGAGGCCTCCTGTTTTGTATGGAACAAAAAGATGTACTGAGCATACATGCCTGTACGAAAGTTTTTAAAAATATGAGTACGTAGTCGAAAGAGCAGAAATTCAGGCTAGTTGGGTATTTATGATTAGAGACCGGATTATAGGCAAAATGCCTATTTGTTCCCCCACACCAGTGCCTCACCTGTTTGCTATACAAGCCCGAATTATGCGTTAAGAAGTGGTTTAGAACTCACCTGTTTGGTACATGAGCCCAAAGCATGTGTTAAGAAGTGGTTTAGCACTGAGTTTATCATGCCTATAGACGCCTATTTCTCAATTCTTCATTGCTCAAAGAATTTCATGCGTTACTGTTCTTACAAATTTTACAGAGGTCTGTAAA